>NC_136068.1:30788734-31388734 GCF_964261635.1 Lissotriton helveticus
TTTCATCAGTGGCACAAACTGGGAAGTGAGCCTCACGTTGCTATTTCAATTAGGAACACCTGCTCATGTGGGAGTGGCATTTGCAATGCCTCATGGTGTTCGTAGTTTTATCCATGTGGATGTGTGGCTCGCTCCCCCAAATACAAAAAATTATTCAACCCCAGTGGGTAGAAGCGCAGTGTTCAATGCCAGGGCTGCCCTGCTTTACAGTTTTCAAATGTGGACTTTTGCAGGCTCCAGTCCTGAATTGCAGCCTGCAAACTGCTTCCTTCTGGCATTCTCAGACTCGAACATCCAGCCTGAGCAGACCCGCTTGGACACGGTGAGCCTTCCTCGTTAGGCGTGCAAGCCCCAAAAATTTCATCACGGTCAGGAAGCACAGTTGAGAAAGGCCACAGGTAGCTTAAGTAACAGTCCTTTTATTATTCATTCGAAATCTTGCAAGCAGTCCCACACAGTACATCCGGCTTCTAAAATAAAGTGCTCTGCCAGACGCGTTTCAGGAAATACCTTCCTTTCATCAGTGGCACGAACTGGGAAGTGAGCCTCACGTTGCTATTTCAATTAGGAACACCTGCTCATGTGGGAGTGGCATTTGCAATGCCTCATGGTGTTCGTAGTTTTATCCATGTGGATGTGTGGCTCGCTCCCCCAAATACAAAAAATTATTCAACCCCAGTGGGTAGAAGCGCAGTGTTCAATGCCAGGGCTGCCCTGCTTTACAGTTTTCAAATGTGGACTTTTGCAGGCTCCAGTCCTGAATTGCAGCCTGCAAACTGCTTCCTTCTGGCATTCTCAGACTCGAACATCCAGCCTGAGCAGACCCGCTTGGACACGGTGAGCCTTCCTCGTTAGGCGTGCAAGCCCCAAAAAGCCGGATGTACTGTGTGGGACTGCTTGCAAGATTTCGAATGAATAATAAAAGGACTGTTACTTAAGCTACCTGTGGCCTTTCTCAACTGTGCTTCCTGACCGTGATGAAATTTTTGGGGCTTGCACGCCTAACGAGGAAGGCTCACCGTGTCCAAGCGGGTCTGCTCAGGCTGGATGTTCGAGTCTGAGAATGCCAGAAGGAAGCAGTTTGCAGGCTGCAATTCAGGACTGGAGCCTGCAAAAGTCCACATTTGAAAACTGTAAAGCAGGGCAGCCCTGGCATTGAACACTGCGCTTCTACCCACTGGGGTTGAATAATTTTTTGTATTTGGGGGAGCGAGCCACACATCCACATGGATAAAACTACGAACACCATGAGGCATTGCAAATGCCACTCCCACATGAGCAGGTGTTCCTAATTGAAATAGCAACGTGAGGCTCACTTCCCAGTTCGTGCCACTGATGAAAGGAAGGTATTTCCTGAAACGCGTCTGGCAGAGCACTTTATTTTAGAAGCCGGATGTACTGTGTGGGACTGCTTGCAAGATTTCGAATGAATAATAAAAGGACTGTTACTTAAGCTACCTGTGGCCTTTCTCAACTGTGCTTCCTGACCGTGATGAGATATATATATATATATATATATATATATATATATATTACCTACTGGCGGTCGCCAGTAGGTATATATAGTTAGTATTTTTTCTCTATGGGATTTTTGAAAATTCTATGTCGAATAACTTTGGCGTTTGAGGAAAGAATTGGCTGAAATTTTCAGGAAAATGGAACATTTTGTTTCTGAGCAGCCCCTAAAAATTTGGGGGGGTTTTGTCAAGGGGGGCCGAGAAAAAAGGGGGGTCCCAAAACGTGTTTTTCCCATGCAATTTTCCATAGGGCGGTTGGACTCACTTTTAGCTCGAATGGCTGAATGGATTTCCACGAAACTTGGCAAAATTGTAGGGACTGGTAGCCCGATGTGCCTTTGCTAGGTCTCAATATATGTGCTCCAGTGGATTTTGAGAAATTAACGTTCAAAAAAATATATATATCTGTAAGCGCGCTCCGGGCAGCGCCCCGGTTCGCGTACCTGACGCGTAACGGAACTTCGCGAAGCGAAGCTGATTGGCTCTCGGGTGTCTGTCAACATTCTAAACAGTCCGGAGCGGCCGCCATCTTGTCTCTCGGTAGGATCGAGAGACAAGAGGAGGCCAAAACAAAGGGGTAAATGACTATAAGGGGGCATAGCAGATCCTCCCTTACCCCCTAGGTTTGATGTGGAGGCTTTAAAAGGGCCCCGCGGGGGGAAAAAAAAAATATCTTTTTTTTTGCGTGGGGAGCGCCCGGTACGCGCACCGGGAAGCGGTCTGGGGAGCATACTATAAGGAAAAAAGAATGATAGACTTTTTAAATATTGTATGTTTATTGATTGTTCATTTTTTTTTTTTTTTATTAAATATAAATTTATTTTTGTGATTCTTTTTCCAAATTTAACAGAACATTTAACAACACATTGTCGGAAATGTCCTCATTTTCAATCAGCGAATCTACTGCATCTACACATTGAATTAATTCATGGTCCCGTGATTCATCCATGAAATCTGAGTCATCATTGTCCTCAATATCTTTTTCTGTGTTGTTCTCCAGAACAATTTTGAAGGAAATATTCTGCTCTCCTTCCATTTTCTTGCTGTAATTTGCATAAAAAATAAATATATCAGTAGAGATAGGGCACTGTTGGATTTAAGTTCAGACAGGTACTTGTGAGTTTATAACAGAGAAGTAATCTATGGGCACTGTATGGTTTCAGGCATGAAGTAGTACGATTAAAAAGTGCCTGTGAAGAAACCTAAGTAAATTCATAATTATACCACAGAAACCTAAATCAATCCATAATTATAATAAACAAGCCTTTCTCAATGTCTAACTCTTACAGTGGGACAGTATATAACTATCTAAAAATGTTTTCCCAAATTAATTTAAAGTGCATGACATAGTTCTCCTTTCAAATTTACAAAATAACATCTTACCTTTTAAAAACAAGTTTAAGTTGTCAGTGAAAATGCTCTTGCAATGTACTTCAGGAAGTAGTAGTCAAAATGGCTGTGTTTCTCTCTCTTTCTTTATATATATTCAGGTACATAACCAATCAAATGTCAGGTAAAAAAAGTAGAAAATGAAAGTAACATTTTAATTGGTTGTCAATTCCAACAATTCAGATGTGTTTTGTGAAGTAATTTACCTCAGGGTATTTAGAGAGGTCTACAGGCTAAATGGCTAAATGGAATTCCAACCAAATTTGTGAAAATGGTAGGGATTGGTATGTAGTATGAGCTAATCTATATTTGGTGAAAGTGTCTCCAGTGGTTTTTCTGTATATTACTTTCCCACCTTTTTTGAGCGAGCGCTTCCCGGTGCGCGCCCCGGTACGCGAACCGGCAGCGTTACGGGAGTCCTCCATTTTGTGTTTCGGTAGATTTGAGATACAAGATGGAGGGCAAATAATGTTGAGAATGGGTAGAAGGGGGCACGGTAGAGGTATCCTGACCCCCTAGGTTTTCTGAGGGTGGCTGAGGAGGCCCATATGTGCGAGAAAAAAAAAACAAACAAATTTTTGCACGGTTAGCGTCGGGTGCGCGTACCGGGTAGCGCTCTGGGGAGCGTACTTTGGTGAAAATTAGTGAAAAAAGTTAGAGTAAAATAATAATTGTGAGTGATCAGATGTAGGGTAGCTCTGAAAATCGCTTTTGGGTCCTGGGGCTGATTTAGGTACCTACAAGTAGGTACCAATGCACAGTCTTAAATTCAGGATGAAAATTCTGTTCCCCTCATCTGAGAAGTGAACTCCATCTCTTCTGTAGATATCTTGCATGTAGTAACGGAAGTTATTGTTGTAGATGGAGCCCATTCCATGGTCTCTCATGTAAGCTGAAACAGACTTATTTACATGCTTCCTCGATTTCTCAATTTGTGGACAAAATTGGTTGGACCACCTCCATTTCTGTCTTTGGCATATATTTGAATATACCAAGGCAGTTTGAGGAAAAAGTGCCATCAATTGGTCAAAGGTGTCTTTTAAAAGCATTTCCAGACCTACCCCAGTCAAAGTGCCCAAGTCATTTCCTCCACAGTGCACAATTAACAGGTCAGGTTTTGGCAAATGCAAAAAGGTTTTCACCAATGGTATCAATTGGTGACATCTTAATCCTCTGTGGCCAATCCAGTTGATTTCCACATTTTGTAAATTGAGGTTGTGTAAATTTCTGTTATCAGCATACCTTTGAGCCCAGTGGATATAACTATGTCCAACAATCCAGACAGAAAACATGGTGAGAGGAGGTTCTGCTGCAGTCAGATGAAGGGTGGGAATGAAATGGCAGTTGGAACAGTAGGAGTATGTAATGAGAAAAACTGTGGAGTTTCTGTGGTAATTAATCAGTAGCAGTGATTGGTGGATTTTGATTGCTGAAAACAGAAAGTTAGGGTGCATGGATGAGTTCTTTGAAAGATGTAATTTCAATGGTCAAGAAAAAATCATTTTATGAAAGATTGCACTGGATACGCAGGTGTACTGAGAGTTCAGAGTTCAATTGAAACATTGTTGTGTGAACTTGCAAACATGAGAGGTCTTTCAGGAGGTGGTTGCTATGGAAAAAAGGCAGAAAGGGCAGAAGGGGGAAGGGTGTTGATTTGAAAAAAGTGAGGGAAGAGTTTTGATTGGGTGACATGAGAGATATGTGTGATGAATTACAGCATTTCTGTGCCATTGTTGGTTGCAGCCTCTGGAGTGCATACCTTTTGCTCTGCTGAAGACAAATTGGTGTGTGTCTGAGACTGTTTTGAAACTCAAAAAGTATTTGCTAAGGTGAGAAAAGATTCATTTAATTTAGATAGAGAATAGTATGCTTTAGGGAGAAAATTATGAAGAAAGTTGTGTATTTAAAATGTTGCTTTGTTTCATAGGTTGCTTGGGGCATATTTACAAGGCCTTTGAGTCCCTTTGATGTTATTTTTCCCATTTTAATTTAAGACATTTCCCCGTGGTGCAAGGTCCTTGTAAATACGCCCCCATGTGTGCTTGGCAAATTTAGATTTTGTTTCTTTGAGTTACATAGCCATGTTAAAAGTGATCCAAAAATGGTTTAAGGGCCTTCAAAATACGCTTTCATGTGTGTTAGGGCATTTTAAGTCACTTCCCCATGAATGTAGTTGAATAACTGCTTTACTTGCTGTGTTTAAAAACGTTTATTGAAGTCATTTAAGTTTCTTGATATGTACTGCTAAAGTTTCATAGGCTGCTTGGGGCATATTTACAAGGCCTTTGAGTCCCTTTGATGTTGTTTTCCCCATTTTAATTTAAGTCATTTCCCCGTGGTGCAAGGTCCTTGTAAATACGCCCCCATGTGTGCTTGGCAAATTTAGATTTTGTTTCTTTGAGTTACATAGCCATGTTAAAAGTGATGGAAAAATGGTGCAAGGGCCTTCAAAATACGCTTTCATGTGTGTTAGGGCATTTTATGTCACTTCCCCTTGAATGTAGTTGAATAACTGCTTTACTTGATGTGTTTAAAAACGTTTATTGAAGTCATTTAAGTTTCTTGATATGTGCTGCTAGAGTTTCATAGGCTGCTTGGGGCATATTTACAAGGCCTTTGAGTCCCTTTGATGTTATTTTCCCCATTTTAATTCAAGTCATTTCCCCGTGGTGCAAGGTCCTTGTAAATACGCCCCCATGTGTGCTTGGCAAATTTAGATTTTGTTTCTTTGAGTTACATAGCCATGTTAAAAGTGATGGAAAAATGGTGCAAGGGCCTTCAAAATACGCTTTAATGTGTGTTAGGGCATTTTAAGTCACTTCCCCTTGAATGTAGTTGAATAACTGCTTTACTTGATGTGTTTAAAAATGTTTATTGAAGTCGTTTACGTTTCTTGATATGTACTGCTAGAGTTTCATAGGCTGCTTGGGGCATATTTAAAAGGCCTTTGAGTCCCTTTGATGTTATTTTCCCCATTTTAATTTAAGTTATTTCCCCGTGGTGTAAGGTCCTTGTAAATATGCCCCCATGTGTGCTTGGCTAATTTAAGTACTGATAGGATGTGCTTCTACATAGGACCTGTGTTGTGTTTTCAAATTATGACCAGAAAATCGTTTTAAAAAAAAAAAAAAACGCTTTCACATTTATGAGAAGGTCATATTGGTGTCTGCTTCTTTAAATAAATATTGAACTGAGAAATATTAAACTGAGGCTTCTGTAAGTGTCATAGGAGGTGAGTAATGTACATTGCTCTGTTGCATACAGTCCTCATCCTCTGCGTACTCTTGGATATGCTAGACTAAATCTGCTCAATGAGATAACTAAGCTGAGGAAACACAGGTGATGTGATTGTGAATTGAGCATAAATATTTGCAAGTTTTTCAATTACATCACCTGTGTTTCCTAACATTACGAATCACATTGTGCAGATGAGGTTTAGGACTGCCCAGGGAGATAGAGGAGGTCTGGCCTTTGTTCAAGAGTGTAGTGGACATGACTCACTTCATTGGTAGGCCTGCACATGTATTATCTCCTCTGTACTCTTCAACAAGCCTAAATTTCATCTGCAACCCTGAGTAGGCCTCACCTCAAACAAACCTCTGGATAGGCCACACCTTATCGTCATCCTGAATCAATCATTTAAAATGTTAGGGGCAGATTTATGATGGCCGTGTGCCTCTTTTGTGCCGCTGTTGCGTCACTTTTGTGATGCAGCAGTGATGCAAAAGATGCACCATGTTGCAAGACAGGCCTCACTTCATCTCCAACAAGATACCGTCAGTTTAAACTGTAAACATTTAGGACTGTGTAGGGGGCATGGAGAAGCTGAATCTTCTGTAAATGTCAAAATTGTTGCATACAGTGCTCAACTTCTGCGTAGTCTTTGATATGTTAGTTTCCATCTGCACAATGAGATACCTAAGCAAAGGAAACAGAGGTTATGCGATTCTGAAATGAGGAAAATAAATTCCACATTTTTCAATTACATCACCTGTGTTTCCTAACATTATGAATCACATTGTGCAGTTGAGGTTTAGGCCTGTCCAGGGACACAGAAGAGGTCTGGCCTTTGTTCAAGAGTGAAGTGGACATGACTCACTTCATTGGTAGGCCTGCACATGTATTATCTCCTCTGTACTCTTCAACAAGCCTAAATTTAATCTGCAACCCTGGGTAGGCCTCACATAAAACAAACCTCTGGATAGTCCACACCTTATCGTCATCCTGAATCAATCATTTAAAATGTTAGGGGCAGATTTATGATGGCCGTGCGCCTCTTTTGCGCCGCTGTTGCGTCACTTTTGTGATGCAGCAGTGATGCAAAAGATGCACCATGTTGCAAGATAGGCCTCACTTCATCTCCAACAAGATACTG
Organism: Lissotriton helveticus; assembly: GCF_964261635.1. Taxonomy (NCBI): domain Eukaryota; kingdom Metazoa; phylum Chordata; class Amphibia; order Caudata; family Salamandridae; genus Lissotriton; species Lissotriton helveticus. Next base: position 30,796,016 of record NC_136068.1, read on the forward strand.
TCAGTTTAAACTGTAAACATTTAGGACTGTGTAGGGGGCATGGAGAAGCTGAATCTTCTGTAAATGTCAAAATTGTTGTATACAATGCTCAACTTCTGCGTACTCTTTGACATGCTAGACTCCATCTGCACAATGAGATACCTAAGCAAAGGAAACACAGGTGATGTGATTGTGAAATGAGGAAAAGAAATTCCACATTTTTCAATTACATCACCTGTGTTTCCTAACTTTACGAATCACATTGTGCAGATGAGGTTTAGGCCTGTTCACGGACACAGAAGAGGTCTGACCTTTGTTCAAGAGTGCAGTGGACATGATTCACTTCATTGGTAGGCCTGCACATGTATTATCTCCTCTGTACTCTTCAACAAGCCTAAATTTCATCTGCAACCCTGAGTAGGCCTCATCTCAAACAAACCTCTGGATAGGCCACACCTTATCGTCATCCTGAATCAATCATTTAAAATGTTAGGGACAGATTTATGATAGCCGTGTGCCTCTTTTGCGCCGCTGTGCGTCACTTTTGTGACGCAGCGGCGGTGCAAAAGATTTGCTATGTTGCGACATATTTACAACTTGATGCATCTAGGCAGATGTGTCATGCTGTAAAGTCCTGTGCCACATGAAACCTGCGTCAGATTTCATGTGAGCGTTTTGTTGTAGGGTGGGCAGTCATTTGCATGAAAGCCCTGTAAAACTAACACAGTAAAATTAAGAAGATTTCACTGAGTCACATTTATGGCATTGCTGAATCAAATCCTTACGCCTGTTTGAAACAGGCATAAGGAGTGATGCACCATGCAATGTGTGGCTTGCCCCTGTGCATTGCAGTAGATATGTCGCGCTTATGATGTGATTCCTGCAATGCGCCGTTTTTGTGGAACAGATGCGTGACGCATCTGTGCTGTTTTTGCTCAATGGTGCTCTGCATTGTAAATGCGGCACATCATGGGTGGCAGAGCAGTGGCACACAATAACTGGTGCATCCCTGGGGAGGCACCAGTTAACATAAATCTGCTCCTTTAAATTTAAGTATTAGCAGGGGACACAGTGTTGGTGAGGCTTATCCAAGGTTAAGAAGAGATGAGTCCTCTTCACTGAAAAATTGGACATAGGCCTCACCTCCTCAGCATCGCTGGACATGGTTAAATAATATCTGCAAAATGTTACTCTTGTTAAACAATTTTACAATTATAGTCTCTGAGATTTGTCTCTTACTCTGCAACATCTCATTGTTGTTCTCTTTCTTTAAAGATAACGACAACATCAAGCATGAGTGATAATGAGCAATCTGTTAATCTCGATATTATCATTGAAATTGTGATTGAAACATCAGTGGAAGTAGATCCCTTGGATGATTTAAATCCTGAGGATGATGAAGAACATGATGAGGATGCCGATTTGTCAGAATTGTATGACATAGGGTGGGAAGCTGACCTGCTCGAGCCTATGGAAATATAAACAGTTATTTTTAAAAGTTACTGGAAATGAAAAGTAACCATGTTAACCGTTTCATTTAAAATTAAACACATCTTCAAAAACAGCTTGTGTGAAGTGTCTTTAATAAAATAGGGAAATATGCTGATAAAAATTAGTTCAGATTCACATATAAAAGAGGAAAGGTCAAATGTAGAAGCATTATATTTCTTTGCTACTATTTGTGAGTACTAAATTTGCCAATGCACTAAAAATTATTTTATGTAAAATTGACAAGTAGTGTGTTAATTTTTTGACGACTGTTATTGATTTACTGTTTGGTAATAGTGGTTAATAACATATTTTATTATATTTTACCACAGATTCAACTGCAGATCATTTCAAAAGTACAATATGCCATCTAAAGAAAGAAGCCGAAAGGCTACAAAACGTCAAAGACAGCAGATTACTAAATGCTTGCAGCAGTCCTCTACAATAAAAACTCGTCAAGTCACCAAGAAAGCTCCGGGTAAGACAATGAAATCATTCCTAAGAAACATTTGTAGAAAAAAAAGTATTACTACAGAATATGTTTTAGTCCAGAAAAAGAGAGCCAATTTAAACGGAAAGGAAAGGCCAATCAAAAATGTTACTGCTAGAGCAGGAGATAACTCTGTGCATGGTAGTAGAAGGAAAAATCAGTTTAGGGACATTCGTAGACGAATGTTCCGCAACAGGATAATTGGCAATTTGTTAAAAAATATTAAGAAAGGTCAACAGAAAGTGGTTTTTTATAAGAGAAAAAAAAAGTTGAGAAAATTATTGATCAGGCATTCGAAATTAAGCGAAAGTTATTTATTTTGATAATCAATAGAATTAGGAAACTAAACAAGGCAATTTATGATTTCAAAACAAATAGTAGATGGAAGAGAACAGTTAATCGAAGTAATTTTTGTGAAGTTTTTTCAGGAGAATGGATGCATAGTTCAAGTTGTGAGGCATTTTTTAATGAGGAGAGTTATTTCCAGGATAATGATTTGGTGCATGCAGTTGACACCAGTGGTCGAGCTTATGAGGTGAAAGATGGTTGTCCAGTTGAAAAAGAAAAACTTGTGACAACAGAGGCAGAAGAAGTGTTAGGTAATGAGGTTTTAGGAAGACGTCCTAAGGGACCAGTGTATACCTGGAAGTGTAGTAGTATTTGCAGTGTGCGACAGAATTCTATCAATTTGCTTTGTGATTTTGTACGGACATTTAATAAGAAAACTTTAAAACAGAAAATGAAATTGTTGCAAGAATTAGATCCTTGCAGAGTGAGAGAAGTGACAGGTTTGCATGGTCATTCACTGGCTTGTCTTTCCAGGAGAGTATGCCAGAGTGTTTTTCATCATTTCAGGATGCTAGCAGTGCATCATAATAAAGTGAGGAAATTAGTTAGAATGTTGTATTATGCTAATAGTCCAGCAATTATGCTTAAACAATTATGCACTGCTCTTTTGCATGGTTCTGAAGTAGATGTGAAGAATATTTGTGAAGAAATTGAGTTTTGTTACTTTGCAAGTAAAGAGGAGAATGTTGAAATTGACCCAGAAGAAGAAGGTAATGTGGAAGATAGTGTACAGGTTTCCAGTACAGATAATTTTCAGAAAGAAATTGCCACGTTTCAGGTGAAATCAAGTGAGAGGCCTAATTTCACTTGTGTGTGTTGTCGACGCACTTATTATAAGAATCAGACTAAGTTAGTGGATTTATATGCGAAAAGTGAAAGGGAAAATAATAGTGAATGGAAGGATTTTGCAACATACTTGATGGTAGAAAATTGTTTTGATTTGGGATCGGATCAACGTGTGTGTACTTATTGTTGTAACAAATTAAATCAAAACCGGATGCCTGCTAGAGCGGTTCATAATAATCTGGAATTGGTTGAGATTCCTTCGGAATTGAAGGATTTAAATACTTATGAATCTATTTTGATTCAAAGTATCCATCCCTTTCAGGCTATTGTACGAATGGAGCCAAAGACAGGGAAATTGCCTCCATCAGATTTACAGAGAGGATTAAAGGGAAGAGTTGTTTATTTGCCTCTAGATTTGAAGAAAAACATTAATACAATTGGAGTAGAGAAAGTGGAAGAGGAACCTCTGGTTATCTTAGTTAATGGGGTTCCGACAAAGAGTAAGAAAATCTGGCAAGATTTAGTGGATGTTAGGAAAGTCAAAAAGGCAACATTGTATTTGAAGAAAAACAATAAGTACTACAAGAATGTATATGTTGCAGAAGAGGAAGTAAGTGAAGAAGAGGATAGCGATTTGTGTGCTGGTCAAATTGAGAAAGTAGAACCCTCTAAAAATGAAGAAATATATGAACAATATAGTGTTCATCCTTTGCATTCCAAGGAAGTCATGGGGAATGCTATTGAGTTGTTTCAAATGAAACAAGCCAAAGGAAGTCCCATTAGTGTTTGGGAGGAAAGTTTGGAAGCTCGGTGTTTCCCACAGCTATTTCCAACAGGTCAAGGAGGAAGATATGATGAGCGACCTGATCAAATTCCTGCTTCTGAATACCGGACTTTACGATTGTATGCAGAAGATCCTAGGTTTCGTCAATGCATTCCCTATTTGTTTCATCTACTGTTTGAAAGCGATCTGTCTGGACTGTCATATGCAGTGAACCACATCTTGAAAAGTGATGTACACATGCAAAATATCTCGGCAAGGGACTTTATGGATAAAGTCAATGTGCAAGACAGTATTTTGGATTCTCACCTGATTAATCTCATGGCGTGTCAGCGTGGTACTAATGAGTACTGGTACCGTCGTCATGGTGATTTAAAATGTATGCTGAGGAACTTAGGAACTCCCACATGGTTCCTCACTCTCAGCTGTGCCGAGTATGGCTGGGAAGACTTACTTGAATTTCTACGAGAGGCAAATGGAAACATTGAAAATATCGAATTCAAGACACCCGGAGAACTGTGCTCTTTGGATCCAGTGAATGTATGCAGGTACTTCAATCATAGATTTGAAGCTATGATGTCTTTCATCATGAACAAGAAAAATCCACCTCTTGGAGAGGTGTTGGATTTCTTCTGGAGAAAGGAGTACCAAGCAAGAGGTGCTCCTCATATACATATGCTGCTGTGGATCAAAGATGCACCCAAATTTGGAACAGATCCGGATGACTTAGTGATGAGTTTCATAGAGCAGTATTCTACATGTGCTGTTCCAAAGGCAAAGGAAGACAAAAGCCTAAGAGAACAAGTTTTACGCTTCCAAAGCCATCGTTGTGGAAAGTACTGTCGTCGTAAATTCAGAAACAAGGACAAGTTCTACACAAAATGTCGTTTCGCCTTTCCACGACCGGTGATTTCTAAAGGAAGAGTGAACAGTTTGATGTCTTCGCTGCGACATAATGTGATGAAGAAATCACCCAAAAATACCTACAATTTGAAAAGGAACGAAGAGTCCAAGTACATCAACGACTACAACCCAGTGATTTTGTCCATGTGGAATGCTAACATGGATATACAGTTTGTGGCTGATAACTGTATGGCTGTGGCTCGGTATGTGACATCTTACATCACCAAAAAAGAAAAGACAGAATTGAAGGATATGTGAGAGGAGATTTCCCATGAAAAGAGCCTCAGTAAGAAGTTGTACAGTTTCAGTCTGAAGATGTTGTCGCATCGAGAAATCGGAGCTTACGAATGTTTTGTCCGGTTGCCTTCAGCAAGTCTCTATGCCAAATCCAGGAGTATCATTTGGGCGAGTCTTGGTCTTGCTGCAACGCGTAATCGAGTTCTGAAACCTGTACGGGAAATTGAGTATTTGGCGGAAAAGGAGCCAAACAGTACAGATATTTTGAAGACCAACATGTTGGATACATATTATCCAAATAGAAGCAGTCACCTCGAGAATGTTTGTCTATATGAGGTTCTACAAAATTACATATTCAAGAGGAACATCAAAGAAGATATTGATAAAGGAGTGTATGCTGTAATTGGAAGTGAGGGATGTCTGGTCAAGCAAAGAAAATGCCACTTGGTAAACCATCGAAAATTGAGTGGCGAATCTCCTGAAAGAAAAGAGTTTTTCTATTTAGCACTTTTGCAACTTTTCAAGCCTTGGCGTGCAGAAGAGGAACTGCTTGGAGATTTCCTCTGTTACGAAGACTCTTTCAATGCCGCCAAGGAGACCATAGAATGTCCTGTTTTTCCCAAATATCTAGAAATGTTGAATGCGGAAATCGAGCAGGAAGCAACGATTGCAGCCGAGATTGCTAGAGACAGTTCTCAGGACAGTCAGAGTTCTGTTTCATTGAGTCAGGATCCACTAGGAGGACCAGTTATCGAAAATGAAGCTGCCACTGCCATGATTGAAGTGGAAAGAGCCATGGCACATGCTCAGGAGGATGTGGTTAACTTAGAAGACTTGGAAAGACAACTCAACGTTGAGCAGAGGAAAATATATGACGAAGTTACCAACCAAATAGATCATGGATTAAGTCATGAGAAGAAAGAGTGCTCATGTACGTCGTTGAAGCCTGTCCGACTGTACGTGAGTGGAGAAGCGGGAACTGGAAAACGTTTCCTCATTAAAGCAATTTCATGTTATTTGCAGAAAAGGACTGAGTCATCGCTGTCTTGTGTTGTCACCGCTCCAACTGGACTGGCAGCACATAACATAAAAGGTATTACTTTGCATCGTCTACTGATGCTGCCAGTGGAGCATGATAACAAATTACAATACCACAAGTTATCTGGAGATGCTTGTTGTGAAGTTTCAAGAGTCTTGAGGAAAATGAAACTTCTTATCATTGACGAAGTAAGCATGGTTTCCAATGTCATGCTTGCCTTTGTGCATTTGAGAATGCAAGAAGTTCTCAAAACAGAGTATGATGTGTTATTTGGTGGCAAACACATCATTGTTTTCGGTGATCTTCTGCAGCTGACACCAGTGAAAGGACAACCTGTGTTCAAAATGCTCACGCATGAAGATACCAGGAAGTGCCTAGGGAGCATTGGCAACGTTAATATATGGTTAAACTTCAATTATGCTGAACTGCGTGAAAATATGCGTCAAGCGAAGGATGAAGATTATAAGAATATTCTACAAGATGTTAGAATTGGAAAAGTGACCGAGCATGGGAAAGAAGCTTTACATGCACGATTACTATCAAATTTGTTTCCAGAAGAAGACGTTGTGCCTGAGAATATTTTTTCGAAAATTACTGAGAAGAAATCTGGAATATGTTTGATGCCAACTCTTGCAGAATGTGCCATCTTTAACAACAAAATGTTGAATTTAGAAAACCAAGAGATTGTGAAACTGGAAGCTATTGACAGAATAAAGCATATGGGAGCAACAATTATTTTGTCTGAGAATTTGAAATCAAAATTGGATTCATTAGAGAAGACTATATCTAAAACTGCTGATTTTGAAAAGACTCTGAATGTGTGCTTAAATTGCCGTATAATTTTAAGAAGGAATTTACATGTTGAAAGAGGTCTGGTAAAGGGATCAATGGGTAATGTTGTTGATTTTGAGAAATACAGAAATAGAGATGGAATTGAATTTTTAAAATTTTTATTTGATGGCATTGAGGAAGTACAGCTAATTGGTCGTTGCTCTGCTAGGTTTTTGCTTGTAAAAGACTTATATGTTCGCCGTAAGCAGTTTCCTGTTTGCTTGGCATATGCGGTGACAATCCATAAACCGCAAGGTTTAAGTGTAGACCGAGCATTGGGGAATATTGGCAGTTCTGTGTTCAAGGAAGGTATGGCATATGTGTCATTGTCACGAGTCAGAACTTTATCGGGATTGTACTTGATTGAGTGTGATGTCACAAACATTTGTGCAGATCTAGATTGTGTTAAGGAATACAATAGGTTCGGAAGAGAGTATGCGCCACATTTGCCTCAATATCCTTTGTTTGAGAAACGTGTGGTAGGCCGGAAACGAAGAAATGTGACCAATAGTAGGGAGGTTGTAGCAAAAAGACGAAAAGTCGATGAACCCAAAATTATAAGCAGAAAAAAAATAGATTCTGTTGAAGATGTTGTTGGTTTTCAATTTGAAAATAGTTCTGGTGTCAACTGCTATGCTAATGTTGTGGTTAATGTTGTGTTTTCTCTAGAAACTTTAAAAGAAGAGATTGTGGTCAATTCGGATCAAAGATTTTGCAGTTTGTTGAATTCTGTGTTAGAGAAATGTAGCACTGATAGAACAAAAATAGAAAGTGTGTCTGAAATTCGAAATCTGTTAGACAAATGTTCAGGTCAAACGCAATTCTCTCAAAATATTCAGCAAGATTGTCAGGCGTTTTTAATGTATATGCTTGATGTATTGCAAGATGAAGGTGTAGATGTAGATCACCTGTTTGGCCTTTCTTATCAATGGCAGCATGACTGCGAGAACTGTAGGGTATCAAGTACTACTAGTGTAGACTCAGAAACATTTAAATATTTAACTTTGCCAGACAGTAAATCAGTGTCCTTTAATAAGCTAGTAAAAGCAGCCGATCACAACATGGAGTGTAGCCAATGTAAGTCTGAAATGTTGTCCACATTATTTATACGAACATATGGCCAGTATGTCATTTTAATGTTCCAACGATGTAGGCCTGATGGAACAAAATTGACAACTTTAATTAAAAATTTTGTGGCTTCGCAGTTGTCAATATCAGGAAGGACTTTTGTAACTGCAGCAATTATATATCATGACGGTCCTTCAACAACATCAGGACATTACACAGCTTATTTGAAGTCTAGAAACGCTGGTCATTCTGCAATGATTCTGTTTTAACTTTAAAAAAAAAATTGCCTTTTGACCTTAAAAATTCTTACCTGGTGTTTTTACAACCAAAATTTTAGGGAAAGAATCTCGGGATTTGCTCTGAGGAATTTCAAGAGGTTCTAATGGCTCCTACACTATTTGGCCTTGAGGATAAGTGTAGTACAGAGTCAAAAGTTATTTTTGAGTTTTAAGTAGTTCCTGAAAAAAAAGAAGGTTTTCTTACAGAAAGTGGTGGGCACGGATTAGTTAAAGGACAACAGAGTATTTCCCAAAGCAAACGGTGTTCTTACCATAACACTTGACGTCATGGAAACATAACTGCACTTTGAATGAGTTCAGAAAAACTGTTTCTTTTAATAAGCTAATTCAAGCAGCCAATCAAAACATGGAGTAGAGGTAATGTAAGTCTGCAATGCTGTCGACATATTTTGAACAAACTTTTGGTTATAATGTCATTTAAAAATTCCAACTATATAAACCTGATGAAAATAAGTTTTCAACTTTAATTACAAATGTTATGGCTACACAGTCGTTGATTTTAGGAAGAACATTTCTAACTGCAGCTATTATATGACATGATGGTCCTTTGACAACATCCACTTATTACACATCTTATTCAAAATGTAAAAAAAGCTGATGTTCCGGAAATAATTCACATTGCACTATGAAACAATGTTGCCTTTTTATTTAAAAATATTCTTACTCTCTGTTTTCAGAAGAAAGAATTTAGGGTAGGTAACTGGCCTATAATGATTTTAGGAGTTGATATAATTTTATGTACTGTTTTAAATTGCTTTGTGATTAAAAGTGATGCAGAGAATTAAATAATTGTAGTAGTCTTAGAGGTAGTGTAAGTCTGCTTCATAGTAAGCAGTATCAGTGTCATAGGAAATGTGGAACATGAGTGAGCAAGAAGGGTGAGATATTACTAGTACCGGATTGTGAAAGTGATCTTGAACGTTTTCTTTCTGAAAGTTGCGGAAAAAGAAAATGACGGGATTTGCTTAGAAGAATTCCAAGAGTTATAAATGGCTCTTACACGATTTGACCTTGAGGAGAAGTGCGGTAGAGAGCGAGAAGTCATTTATTGTATGTAACATATTTGTCAAAAGGATTGAGCTTTTCTTTCAGAAAGTGGCGGGCTGAAAATAATAACAGCACAACAGAGTATAAGCTATTCATAGGACATCCTTCGACGTCATGGAAAGTAAGTTACTTTTGAGGAGTTCTGATTTCTGATTGGTTATGTTATATGGGTTTTTTAAACTCAATCATTTTGATTGTGGTTTTTTTTCCCCGCTGTTATATGATGAATACCTTCAAGTCACTGTTTTTAGTGAAATTTGATATATTCTGAGAACAGCAAAAATAAACCATTTAACATGTATAATTAATTCTGTACTTTTTGTATTTATGATATACAGTTAGAACTGTGTAGGAGGCATGGAGAAACTGAGGCTTCTGTAAGTGTCAAGGGAGGTGAGTAATGTACATTGCTCTGTTGCATACAGCCCTCACCTTCTGCGTACTCTTGGATATCCTAGACTACATCTGTACAATGAGATACCTAAGCTGAGGAAATACAGGTGATGTGATTGTTAAATGAGCAAAAATATTTGCACGTTTTTCAATTATATCACATGTGTTTCCTAACATTACGAATCACATTGTGCAGATGAGGTTTAGGCCTGTCCAGGGAAACAGAGGAGGTCTGGCCTTTGTTCAAGAGTGCAGTGGACATGACTCACTTCGTTGGTAGGCTTGCAAATGTATTATCTCCTCAGTACTCTTTAACAAGCCTAAATTTAATCTGTAACTCTGAGTAGACCTCACCTCAAACAAATCTCTGGATAGGCCACACCTTATCGGCATCCTGAAACAATCATTTAAAATGTTATGGGCAGTTTTATGATGGCCGTGCACCTCTTTTGCGCTGCCGTTGTGTCACTTTTGTGACACAGCAGCAGTGCAAAAGATGCACCATGTTGCAAGATAGGCCTCACTTCATCTGCAACAAGATACTGTTAGTTTAAAATGTATATTTTTAGGACTGTGTAGGGGGCATGGAGAAGCAGAGGCTTCTGTAAGTGTCAAAGTTGTTGCATACAGTGGTCACCTTCTGCGTAGTCTTTCATATGCTAGACTACATCTGCACAATGAGATACCTAAGCAAAGGAAACACAAGTGATGTGATTGTGGAATAAACAAAAACAATTGAACGTTTTTCAATTACATTACCTGTGTTTCCTAACATTATGAATCACATTGTGTAGATGCCTCACTCAGTCTGTATCTGACACTCTTTCCTTCACTTCCTCTGTCTCCTCTCTCCCTCACTCTCTTTTCCTTATTCACCCTTTCCTTATATAGTTTACCTTACTCAGTTTCTTTTAGTAGCTTTCACAACTTCAATTTAGTTTTCTCTTCTATCCTTCTTTTCTGTCACTGAAAGTATCTTCTTTTTTTTTCTCTTAGTAATTTACTCTATTTCAATTTCTTTTTGTCTCTGACTGTCTATCACCGTTTCTTTCTCTTTTTTTTCTGCATGTTTATCTCTAACTTTATTTCTTTGTAAAATTGGATGATTGTCAATCTTTTCCCTTGTCTTTTCTAATTTTTAAATACATGTTTTAATATTTTTCAAATTTTTGTTGTTTCTTTCACAGATTGAAAGTATAAAAATAACAAGTGACTAAGTTAACGACAATTATAAGGTAAATGTTTTGTACTCTTTTCGTTAAATTTCTATCACATTTAACTTCTATTAGTTCCACTGCTTCATTTCTTTAACCCTCAGTTTCCTGCCTTTGCTAATTCCCTCATTCCTTTCTCTATTACTTACTTACTCTACTCCTTCCACTCTTTTTCTCAGTCCCTCTGTTCTCATAGTTCCTCACTCCTGTTCACTCACTCCGTCTCTATTACTCTCACTGTCTCTGACTGATCACTCTTTCACTACTTGTTCATTATGCTTTCTCCCTGTAGTTCAAGCACACTAAGGGGCATATTATCAACACAGGCAATAAAATTATCGCTGCTCTTATTGGCAGAAAACTGCCGCAAAAGCGGCTTTAGCGGCAGTTTTCTGCCAATAAAAGCAGCGAAAATGTTATCGCCTGTGTTGATAATATGCCCCTATGTTATTTACATTTCTTTGCTGTTTCAATCATTCCTTTTCTGTCACTTCTTCTTTTCTGCTTTCTGTTTTTTCTCTCTGTTATTCCACATGTTTTAACCTTAGTCACTATCATACATCTTGTTTTATTCCTATTTACTTTTGCTCACTGTTTTCTTAACACTTTCCCTCAGGATTGTTCTTTTAGTCCGGTTCTATCCCCACCTCTCATTCCACATCCTTTACTATTTTTCTTCTTATTTTGAACATTCACTCACATTCTCTAAGAAACTCTTGTTTATTATTCTTCTACTCTCCTTTTTTTCTTTCACTTCCTTATCTATTTTGTTTTTCACAATTATACCCTCTTCCATCTTTTCTTCGGTAAATAGATCTATTAAACAGTATCTCTCTGTTACTCCCTCTAGCTATCTTTCTTTTAACATTACTCTCTGTTTCCTTCCCTTATACTAACTCTTCTTTTTTTTTTTGTTTTTTTTTGGTTCGCTTCCGGTTCGCGTACCGGGAAGCGCACCAATGAGAAAAATGAAGTCAAGAGTGCAAAAAATGTTAGTAATTTTTTTAAAATGGGAGGTAGTTCTGAAAAGAACAGTTTTTTATGTTTTTGTTGTTTTATATTTTTTTAAATTTTTCTGAATTTTTTTTTGTATTTTTTGTATTTTTTGAACAATTTTATGTATTTTTTGATTTTTTGGGGGGGGGAAACAACGAAAAACAGCCATTATAAAGGGCTCAACAAAAAACAAGAAACAAAAAACTGGGAATTAACAGTGGCTCGAGAGGAGCAAAAAAATTTTTCAAAAACTACTGCTTTCTTCTCTTGCTGCAGTTGTGGTTGTCGATGGAAGCAATAATAAGGTGAATGCTTAGTTCCCCGTAGCAGAGGGTCTTTCCGCAAAAAATGCAGACCATTTTTATTAAACCACATTTTTTTTGTATATTTGGTACTGTTTCGCGCCCTTCTGGTGCTGCAAATGAAGATTCACCTGAGGAGGTGCTGGCCTGATGGTCTCTTTTTTCTGAGCCAGATCCCGTACCTCAGCTTGTGCCAGATTGTTAGGGTGCCACCTCTGCATGTGGCGGATCATTGTGTAGTTCCCAAATGAATATTTTTTTTTTGGGTTGCCCCTGGACATGACCTCTTTGCAAATTAAGCATGTCACCTTCGGGGCATTCACTTTTTTTTGCCCAGCAGGGATGGAAAAATACTGCCATATATAATGAACTTTGACATGGCTTTGTTTTGGTTCTTCAGGCAAGTATGTTATAGTTTGTTGGTCCTCATCATCTTCTTCCTCCTCTTCTTCAACTCCTGGAAGGATCTGTGGTGGTGGACCTTCCTTTCTGGGTGGTGGTGGTGGGGGTGCACTAGCTGCAGCTACTACTGAAGCCATGTCTCACAAATAGCTCTTGCTTTCTCAAAGAAAAAAGTAAGAATGAGGAAAAGAGGAGGGGGCTTTCATCATTTGTAGAAAAAAAAAGTTGAGAACCAATGAAAAGTGTTATTTTCAGTTCACATGTCCCGACGCACTTACGCTACACGCACAGGAGCGCTTACGTTGCGCTATATAGATATTTGCTATTAAAAAACCTATGAAATTCACTGAAAAAACCATAGGTTATAGACCATATATAGTTAGGAATTAGCATTTACAAAACCTTGAAAATTCACTGAAAAAACCATAGGTTATAGACCATATATAGTTAGGAATTAGCATTTACAAAACCTTATTTTACTCACACAAAACCATTGAAATTCGCATATATAGTTAGTTGTACTAACTATATATCGCACACCCGCAATCCACTGCTGATCATGTCACATATTACATCATTCATGACATGGTCAGTGACATCACTGATGACATCACTGATGGCATCTCAAATGACATCACTGATGACATCTCAAATGACATCACTGATGACATCACTGATAACATGACTGATGACATCACTGATGACATCATTCATGTGATAATACGATGAACCTCTTCAGACTCTAATATAACCTTAGATACACTCAGTGTAAACAGACACTCACAGACTGTCACTCATCCATGGAGTTACTCACACACCTACTCAGTCATGCAAAGAATCAATCACACCTCCATTTTCTCAACTATACAGTTATACACACTTTACTTATTCAAACAGATACTAACACATATTTACTCTCTTATACATATACATATACCAATAACATAAAATATTGAAAAAACAAAACATTTTCAATAAAATATGAAAGTAAACGGCATATAATCCTTACAATGTATATATTTATTTATTATGTAATAGTTATTTGTTATATTATTAAATATTATTATATTATTTAAATAATTGTGATATTATAATATAAATTTAAAGTACAAGCTTAATAGTGTTTTAGCTAGATATATGTAAATGTATAAATATATATATATATATTCACTGAAAAAAACGTAGGTTTTACACCAGTTATAGTTAGGAATTAGCATTTAAAAAACCTATTAAATTCACTGAAAAAACCATAGGTTTCACACCAGTTATAGTTAGCTGGAAATTTTACTCGCATAAAACCATTGAAATTCCCATGTTATAGTTAGTTGGACTCACTATAACTTGCGCGTGCAATGCACTGCTGATGACGTCACATATTACATCACTCATGACATGGTCAGTGACATCACTCATGACATCACTGATGACACCATCCAGTGAATGTGTGTCTTTCTGAAAAATAAATATGTGTTATATATGTATATGTAAAAGTTGATGGAAGAATAAATGTTTAAATAAGTGTTTACATGGATGTTTTTAAAAAAAAATTTGATTGGTTAACTGGTTTATTAAGTGTATCTTAGTGAATACATATATTAGAGAGTAATGTTTAAATATTTAAATATATGTATTAGTGTTTCACTTTGTGTATAAGTGACTGCATGGGTTGGCGAGTAGCTACATGTGTATGTATATGGGTTATTAGATGTTTTTCTTAGTATCAGTATGAGTGTTTGTATGGTTTGGTGGGGGTTTTACTTAGCACATACATGCATGAATGACTGACTCTCTTTGTATGTGTTTTGAAGACAGCATATGTGCAGGACTGTATGGGTGGATGAGTGTGTATATGTGTGTGTTAGTGAGTGAATGACTGTCTCACTAGTGTCTTTATCAGTAACTGTGGGAGGGCGGGCTTGATGAACAGGCGTGGAGGCTTAAGTATAGGTTTAGAAGAAGATTTCTAAGGGTACCGCTCCGCTCGGTATCTTTCTCACAGTAACTACATATGTTTTAATCCAGTATATGTGAATATTGATGTATATAAGTGAGTATATGTGAGAGTGAGGGATTGTAAGAGTTCCTGTTTAAATTAGTATGTGTTTCTATAAGTGATTGTTTAAAAGAGTAAGTAAGTGTAAGTTTCCTTAGTAGTAAAGTGGTAGGGTGTGTATAGCTGTATATGCAAATAAATAGATGTTCAATAGTTTATTTACATGTGTGAGTATGTGTGAGAGTATCTTTTGGATGACTGTCAGTGTGTAAGAGGATGTATAGGTGTATCACTACATATGAGGAGTGAGTATATGTATGAGTGACTATATAGAACTGTTGGTGAATGAGTGGATGTGTATATAGATGGTGGAATTATTGAATTGGTTGTTGTAACTGATATGGGTATCTCCATTTTTTTGAAAATGTTAGTTTCTATTTTTGAATATGTGTTTCAAGGGTTACATTACAGTGAAAGGAGGTCTGTCACTCTGTCACAAGGATGGTGTCATCAGTGATGTCATGAGTGATGTCACTGACCATGTCATGAGTGATGTAATATGTGACGTCATCAGCAGTGCATTGCACGAGCAAGTTATAGTGAGTCCAACTAACTATAACGTGGGAATTTCAATGGTTTTATGCGAGTAAAATTTCCAGGTAACTATAACTGGTGTGAAACCTATGGTTTTTTCAGTGAATTTAATAGGTTTTTTAAATGCTAATTCCTAACTATAACTGGTGTGAAACCTATGGTTTTGTCAGTGAATTTCATAGGTTTTTTAAATGCTAATCCCTAACTATATATAGGGCCTCAAACCTATGTTTTTTTCAGTGAATTTTAAAGGTTTTTTAATAGCAAATTTCTATAGATATGAAATATAATATTTTTTATAATGAATTTTATATTGTATATTTTTGTAATACTATTTTTTTTATGTATATTTTTTCCTTTTTTTTAAAAAAATGTTTTGCCCTGGAGCGCTCCCAGTGTGCGTACCGGTGAGCGCACCGGTAAGCGCAGTCTTGCGGCGCGCCCCGTTGCGCGTACCCCTGAGCGTCCCGTTAGCGCTATTTCCGCGAACGAAAACAACATTGCAACGTATCGCGTAGCCGTGACGCCGTGCGTCATAAGACACGTGTCGCATAGCCGCGAGATGCGTCTTATGACGCACGGCGTAAGCGCACCCGGAAGCGCCCGAGCGCATACGATCGCGCAACGTAAGCACCCCGACGTGCTTACGCTACGCGCCCCGCGGCGCTCCCCCGGGCGCGTAGCGTAAGCGCGTCGGGTCATGTGACCTGAAAATAACACTTTTCATAGGTTCAGAACAGTTTTGTTTTCCAAATGATGAAAGCACGGGTCATGTGACCTGAAAATAACACTTTTCATTGGTTCAGAACAGTTTTATTTTCCAAATGATGAAAGCCCCCACCTTTTTTCCTCATTCTCACTTTATTCTTTGAGTGAGGAAGACCTGTTTCCATTCATTGAGAAATGGCTACAGTAGCAGCAGCAGCAGGAGCATCTGCACCACCACCACCACCACCACCACCACCACCACAAGGACCACCACATTGGTGGTGAAGAAGAAGAGGAGGAGGAGGAGGAGGAGGAGGAGAGGAGGACTTTCCTGCCTGAAGACAATCCCCCTTATAAACCGAGAGAGCACATTGTGTGGGAGTTTTTTAAATTCCCAAGGGGCGAAAAGAAAGTCAATGCGGCGAAAGTGACATGTCTGATATGTGGCAATGTACTTTCCAGGGGGAACCCTGCGAAAAAGTACTCTTTTGGTAATAATACCATGATTCGCCACATGCAACGGAGGCATCCCAACAACTATTCTGCAGCAGAGGTGAGAGAACTAACCAGAAACCCTCCCCAATCTTCTGCAAGCACCTCCACAGGCAAACAACACACTCCATTGGGTCTAGAGGCAAGGGAGATGGTCCCAAACATACAAACCTAGTTTGGAGAATATAAAATTGTTTGCGTATTTTGTGGGACTGCAATTTCTTATCGTGAACAAAGCATCAAATTGATTAACTGTGCTGGAGACAACTACCAGTGCAAAAAGAAGCCTTAATTTTTTCTTGATTTTTTTACCTCAGTTGAGCCATTTACAATTCCCTGTTTTTTGTTTTCCCCATAAAAATTACATAAAAATATAAAATTGTTCATAAAAGCCAAAAAAAGTAAAAAATGTTCAAAAAAACAATAAAAAAATATAAAACAACAAAAAGAATTAAAAAAACAGTTCTTTTTAGAACTACCTCCAATTTATAAAAAAATGCTAAATTTTTGAAAAACTCTGTCATTCTTTTTTCTCCAGGGTATGCTCCCCGGTACGCTCCCCGGTGCGTGTACCGGGCGCTCCCCCCGCGAAAATCGAAAAAAAAAATATTCTTTTGCCCCGAGGGGCCCTTTTATGGCCCCCACATCAAACCTAGGGGGTCAGGTGGGTCTACCCTGCCCCCTTTTGATCATTTCCCCCTTTGTTTTTGCCACCTCTTGTGTCTCGATCCTACCGAGTCACAAGATGGCGGCCGCTCCGGACTGTTTGGAATGTTGACAGACACCCGAGAGCCAATCAGCTTTCCGCTCGCGTACTCGCGTACTCGCGTAGCGCGCTGGTACGCGCCCCGGTGCGAGTACCGGGGCGCGCTTATAGATATATATTTTTTTTAACCAAAATTACTCAAAATCCACTGGAGCACATATCTTGAGACAGAGCAAAGTCACATCGGGCTACCAGTCCCTACAATTTTGCCAAGTTTGGTGGAAATCCATTCTGCCGTTCGGGCTAAAAGTGAGTCCAACCGCCCTATGGAAATTAAGTTGGGGAAAACACATTTTGGGACCCCCCAAATATCTCGGCCCCCGCTTGACGAACCCCCCCCAAACTTTCATGGAAGCAGAGCAGAGCGGAGGGGGCCATCTTCTTTGAGAAATTCGCGAAGATGCGTCCACCGGCGCCAAAGTTATTCTCAATAGAATGTTGTGGATTTCCTATGGAAAACAATCCTAACTATAACTACCTACTGGCGACCGCCAGTAGGTAATATATTAGCATATATGTGTCTAACCTTTTTAAAAGGTTTATTTGTTATATTTATTGAAATATATATGAAATTTGTTTTAATTTTATTAAATTAATGCTACTATTTAGTATATTTAATATATATTTAAAACAATATTTTATACAGTGATATTAATGACAATGGTATTTTTCCCTGATATTTTTGTGCTTACCATTATAAGTAAATGAATGAAGATATTTATGACATCGATGTTTTATTATAGGCGAAATTTTGTCTGTGAACCGACACAAAATACTGCAAAGTGCAACGTGGAGATATCAGCATTTTCTTACACAAAAATGACCTTTTTTGATGATCGGGGTAGAGGCCGTTTTCGGGCCAGGACTCAGACGCCAACCTGGAACCCATCAAACCCAGACTTTATTGAAAACTGGACTAACAGGGAAGTCTAAGAGGGTGCCCCTTGCATGAATCCCACAATGTTTTCTTATCAACAGTGCTCTACAAACCTCAAACTTTGCGTAAAATAATGCATTTTCCTTAGATTTCTTTGATTCTCCGGTAATACGCACATTTCCTCCCAATAAAAATGGTTCACCACTTGTGTGTCCGAGTCAAGAGTCCACGACAGGAACAGACCAAACGAAGGACAATATGAGGATGAAACTTCTTCAAGTCCAGCTGTAAGGATAGCTTTATCTGTCATTGGAGCTCTTATTTTACGAACAACTATCATTCGACAATACAAATGTATATACACACACACTTATATAGAAACCTCTTCCACCATTGGTCTGCTCAAATGTCACTCAAGTAATGCTGCCTCCAAATTCAACACGATTCAGAAAAGGGGGTGGTGATGAACAGAGTGTCTGAATTAAGCAGACCACTCTTACCCAGTCCAAAGATCAGCGCTTGATCCATCACCGTTATTTAGCTCACTGCCCCATCCCAGCTCAGAACCTGGCTATATGCAAATTAGTCTGTCCCTGGGCCAGTGCATCATGGGAACAGGGCAGACCAAACTACCAAGCCAATTCTTCACCAGAGAGGAGACAAGCTTCCGGGGACCGGTTTCTGCCATTTCAGGCATCGTCGGCCCGGCTTGCTTGAATCCTGATGAAGCAGTGAGCAAGGGACTCATGTCTGAGTATACCCTTCCACGCTTATGGTGGACAAAATGACTCAGAAAAGGGGGTGGTGATGAACAGAGTGTCTGAATTAAGCAGACCACTCTTACCCAGTCCAAAGATCAGGGCTTGATCCATCACTGTTATTTAGCTCACTGCCCCATCCCAGCTCAGAACCTGGCTATATGCAAATTAGTCTGTCCCTGGCCCAGTGCATCATGGGAACAGGGCAGACCAAACTACCAAGCCAATACTTTACTGGAAAGGAAACAAGCTTCCGGGGACCGGTTTCTGGCATTACAGCCGTCTTTGGCCCGGCTTGCTTGAATCCTGATGGTGCAGTAAGCAAGGGACTCACATCTGAGCATACCCTTCCACACTTGTGGTGGCCAAAACGATTCAAAAGGGGGTGGTGATGGACAGAGTATCTGAATTAAGCAGAACACTCCTACCCAGTTAAAAGATCAGGGCTTGATCCATCACCGTTTTTTAGCTCACTGCACCATCCCAGTTCAGAACCTGGCTACATGCAAATTAGTCTGACCCTGGCCCAGTGCATCATGGGAACCGGGCAGACCAAACTACCAAGCCAATTCTTTACTGGAAAGGAAACAAGCTTCCGGGGACCGGTTTCTGGCATTACAGCCGTCTTCGGCCCGGCTTGCTTGAATCCTGATGGTGCAGTGAGCAAGGGACTCACATCTGAGCATACCCTTCCACACTTGTGGTGGCCAAAATGATTCAAAAGGGGGTGGTGATGGACAGAGTATCTGAATTAAGCAGAACACTCCTACCCAGTCAAAAGATCAGGGCTTGATCCATCACCGTTTTTTAGCTCACTGCACCATCCCAGTTCAGAACCTGGCTACATGCAAATTAGTCTGACCCTAGCCCAGTGCATCATGGGAAAAGGGCAGACCAAACTACCAAGCCAATTCTTTACTGGAAAGGAAACAAGCTTCCGGGGACCGGTTTCTGGCATTACAGCCGTCTTCGGCCCGGCTTGCTTGAATCCTGATGGTGCAGTGAGCAAGGGACTCACATCTGAGCATACCCTTCCACACTTGTGGTGGCCAAAATGATTCAAAAGGGGGTGATGATGGACAGAGTATCTGAATTAGGCAGAACACTCCTACCCAGTCAAAAGATCAGGGCTTGATCCATCACCGTTTTTTAGCTCACTGCACCATCCCAGTTCAGAACCTGGCTACATGCAAATTAGTCTGACCCTGGCCCAGTGCATCATGGGAACAGGGCAGACCAAACTACCAAGCCAATTCTTTACTGGAAAGGAAACAAGCTTCCGGGGACCGGTTTCTGGCATTACAGCCGTCTTCGGCCCGGCTTGCTTGAATCCTGATGGTGCAGTGAGCAAGGGACTCACATCTGAGCATACCCTTCCACACTTGTGGTGGCCAAAATGATTCAAAAGGGGGTGGTAAGGGACAGAGTATCTGAATTAAGCAGAACACTCCTACCCAGTCAAAAGATCAGGGCTTGATCCATCACCGTTTTTTAGCTCACTGCACCATCCCAGTTCAGAACCTGGCTACATGCAAATTAGTCTGACCCTGGCCCAGTGCATCATGGGAACAGGGCAGACCAAATTACCAAGCCAATTCTTTACTGGAAAGGAAACAAGCTTCCGGGGACCGGTTTCTGGCATTACAGCCGTCTTCGGCCCGGCTTGCTTGAATCCTGATGGTGCAGTGAGCAAGGGACTCACATCTGAGCATACCCTTCCACACTTGTGGTGGCCAAAATGATTCAAAAGGGGGTGGTGATGGACAGAGTATCTGAATTAAGCAGAACACTCCTACCCAGTCAAAAGATCAGGGCTTGATCCATCACCGTTTTTTAGCTCACTGCACCATCCCAGTTCAGAACCTGGCTACATGCAAATTAGTCTGACCCTGGCCCAGTGTATCATGGGAACAGGGCAGACCAAACTACCAAGCCAATTCTTTACTGGAAAAGAAACAAGCTTCCGGGGACCGGTTTCTGCCATTTCAGGCGTCGTCGGCCCGGCTTGCTTGAATCCTGATGGAGCAGTGAGCAAGGGACTCATGTCTGAGTATACCCTTCCACGCTTATGGTGGACAAAATGATTCAGAAAAGGGGGTGGTGATGAACAGAGTGTCTGAATTAAGCAGACCACTTTTACCCAGTCCAAAGATCAGGGCTTGCTCCATCACCGTTATTTAGCTCACTGCCCCATCCCAGCTCAGAACCTGGCTATATGCAAATTAGTCTGTCCCTGGCCCAGTGCATCATGGGAACAGGGCAGACCAAACTACCAAGCCAATTCTTCACCAGAAAGGAGACAAGCTTCCGGGACCGGTTTCTGCCATTTCAGGCGTCGTCGGCCCGGCTTGCTTGAATCCTGATGGAGCAGTGAGCAAGGGACTCATGTCTGAGTATACCCTTCCACGCTTATGGTGGACAAAATGATTCAGAAAAGGGGGTGGTGATGAACAGAGTGTCTGAATTAAGCAGACCACTCTTACCCAGTCCAAAGATCAGGGCTTGATCCATCACCGTTATTTAGCTCACTGCCCCATCCCAGCTCAGAACCTGGCTATATACAAATTAGTCTGTCCCTGGCCCAGTGCATCATGGGAACAGGGCAGACAAAACTACCAAGCCAATTCTTCACCAGAAAGGAGACAAGCTTCCGGGGACCGGTTTCTGCCATTTCAGGCGTCGTCGGCCCGGCTTGCTTGAATCCTGATGGAGCAGTGAGCAAGGGACTCATGTCTGAGTATACCCTTCCACGCTTATGGTGGACAAAATGATTCAGAAAAGGGGGTGGTGATGAACAGAGTGTCTGAATTAAGCAGACCACTCTTACCCAGTCCAAAGATCAGGGCTTGATCCATCACCGTTATTTAGCTCACTGCCCCATCCCAGCTCAAAACCTGGCTATATGCAAATTAGTCTGTCCCTGGCCCAGTGCATCATGGGAACAGGGCAGACCAAACTACCAAGCCAATTCTTCACCAGAAAGGAGACAAGCTTCCGGGACCGGTTTCTGCCATTTCAGGCGTCGTCGGCCCGGCTTGCTTGAATCCTGATGGAGCAGTGAGCAAGGGACTCATGTCTTGGTATACCCTTCCACGCTTATGGTGGACAAAATGATTCAGAAAAGGGGGTGGTGATGAACAGAGTGTCTGAATTAAGCAGACCACTCTTACCCAGTCCAAAGATCAGGGCTTGATCCATCACTGTTATTTAGCTCACTGCCCCATCCCAGCTCAGAACCTGGCTATATGCAAATTAGTCTGTCCCTGGCCCAGTGCATCATGGGAACAGGGCAGACCAAACTACCAAGCCAATTCAGTGCAGTGAGCTAAAAAACGGTGATGGATCAAGCCCTGATCTTTTGACTGGGTAGGAGTGTTCTGCTTAATTCAGATACTCTGTCCATCACCACCCCCTTTTGAATCTCCAAATTCAACACAACACAAAATCAATGGCCAACCCATTCCAGCCATTGGGTGCCTTCACTTTGAGCAACTGCATTTCACTCTAAACTTGTCTATATGGACCTTAAAAAATAGTTTCACTGACAGAACTTTTGGGATTGAATTGAATTTTGAATTTAAAGTATTTGATGAGCGCTCGTATGAGGCTTGTACTTCCCAGTATCTGCTACTCACGATGTACATTAGGGTGTCATTAGCTATTTACATAACACTCAACACAGGATATTAATTTTACGTTGCAGTGTTGACTCATCACTAGCACTGTACTGGGGTTGCAGTTACAAACATTAATGGAGGGGAGAAATGCCAGGGCTTTAAGAGTTATTCCGGAGAAGTGCGCACTTGTATTCTGCTTTGGGATTTGAATCCTAATTCCTAATTCCTAAAAAGAAATGACAACTTTAATGGGGAAAGACAGTCCATAGCAAATTTAATCTTGCAGAAGTTAATGTTTTTATTCGTTGCACTTGCTTGAAGAAATGTCTACTGTTTGTATTTTCTCGAGATATTGTATGCCTTTCAAATAAATCAAACGTCCATAGTGTAGGTATGCATACACCCAGAAACGGCTGTGACGCGACTCTACTCTTCTGTGAGGACATCTGTTGGTATTATTATAGTGAAATAAACTTTACATCTTCATTTAGTCGTTCTGTGAGGACCTCTGTTGTTAAAATAGTGCAACTGCACCTTTGAAATGGAATTAAATAAAAATGTATTTTGTAAATCGCGCTACTGCCGAAAAGAATCTTGGCACTGCCTGCAGCAGAAATAACAAGCATTTGCAATGCAATTGGTGTAGCATTTGGGACCTTATATGTAGTTAGCTATGCAGTACATTAGCATGGGTGCTTAAAACATCTACTGTTGTTTAATATGGAGGGAAAGGCACCAAACTGTGTGAGACGCCAGGTATGGGAACACATGGAGAGAAACATTGACTTTCAGCGGGAAATGGTATAGTCCAAAGCTCTGTTTTTAATAAAAAAGCAGGGCTTTCGGTGGTCATATCACTGAAAATACAAGATTTGAAAAAATATTATTGTCTACAGTTGCTCGTGGAAGACAATTTCCATGGACTGGAATCTAGAGAATCCTTAAGGGATTCTGGTATTTTTCTGACCTCTGCTGGTCATTTTCTATCAATAAAGTTAAATAGAGGCAGTTGCCAGAAAAAGTTAAAAAATAAAGGGGCAGATTTATGTTAACTGGCGCATCCCCAGGGATGCGCCAGTTAACATGCGCCACAGTGCGCCACAGCTCCGCCACCCTTGGTGCGCCGCATTTATGATGCGGCGCACCATGGGGCAAAAACGGCACAGATGCGTGACGCATCTGTGCCGTAAAGGTGACGCATTGCTGGAGTTGCGTCGCAAGCGCGACGCAGCTCCAGCAAGGCTCGGGGGGCCCCATCTCCACAATGTTGCGTCAAGACCTACGCCTGCTTCAAGCAGGCGCAGGCTTTTGACGCAGCATTGGCCTGAAAGTGACTGAGTGAAATCTTATAGATTTCACTCAGCCACTTTTGCGAGGCGCACCTGCCCCGGAACGCCCACCCTGCGCCGGAACGCCCACAAGCGGCGCAGGGCTTTACAACGTGACGCATCTGCCTAGATGCGTCACGTTGTAAATCGTTCGTAGGGATGCGCCACGTTTACGCCGCCTTGCGTGACGCAACAGCGGCGTAAACGTGGCGCAAGTGCCTCATAAATCTGCCCCAAAGTCCCTCAGCAGATAGCAATTCTGGATTTTACTGACCTCTGCTGCTCGCTTTTTATCAATAGAGTTAAATAGAGGCAGTTTAACAGAAAAAAAAGTCCCTAGGGCTGATCTCCAGAGCCCATAAAGTACATACACATATAAATATATGCTAAAGTATATACACTAAAGTATATACAAGAGGTCTCGAATGCTCAACCTAAAAGCGAAACCGAACAAAGAAAAGCAACAAACAACAAAAACAGAATAAAAGAACAAAATTATTCAAGACAAAGCAGATTTGAAACAAGCATTTGCAATGCAATAGGTCTCACATTTGCGCGAGTTTAAGCTATTGGCATTGTAAATGGCAATGCCTTTTGTTTATGTTTTAAAAACTAAAACAAAAATAAAAGGCATTCTTATTTGCATCGTCAATAGCTCAAACCTGCGTAACTTCCTTAACAGTAGTAAAGCGACAAACCCACCCCACCTTATTGCCAATGGTTACCATGACCTTAGCAATTCACGCTAGAAATTGCGGCCTCTCTGATCTTAGGATTTAAGTTTACCCACAAGGAAACAGAGGGGCATATTACCAACCAATAGAGTTAATTTTTGTCTCTAACTTGTTTAGAGACAAAAATTATCGCCGCACATCGGCGATTTTTATCGCAGATAAACCTTGCTATTAGCAAGGTTTATCGCAAATGCGATAAAAAACGGCTGCAATGCATGAATATCGCTGAAAAGTCAGCGATATTCATGCATTATCGAGCAAATGCTCTTAGCCATGTTATCCACCTCCCATTGGTTAACATGGCTAAGAACTGCTCAGGGCAGGTGTTAGCTTTTGGAGATATTCGCGCTTAGCGCGAATATCTCCAAAAGTTGGTAATAGGAGATAGCGATGTTAGCGACTGTTTCCAGTCGCTAATATCTTGGCACGCCCACTTTGCATGTCATTAGTGATAAATATCACTGACATGCAAAGCGGGGCCTAAGATGGTCGCTATCTCCTATTAGCTGTCGCTAACTGGTGTTAGCGACAGCTTGGTAATAGAGAGATAATTTTATCTCCGCTTTCTTGGCTTTTAAAGCCAAAAAAGCGGAGATAAACCCCCTTGATAATATGCCCCAGAGAGAGAAAAACAAGAGGCATTGTAATGAATGCACTTTACAGGCCCACTCCACTTTAAGGCATTTGGGCAGCAGGTGTAGAAAACCAACGCACAGGATAATGGGGTAAAGCAACATATAAGGAAACACACAGTGATGCACTGGCAGTTCTAAGACTGCGGAGCAAAGCGTAAACACACGTTCCCACTCACAGTATACATATAAGTTGGCCTTCAGGTACACAAGTGCCAGGAATAATGCCGCCTGTGACGCACACCTCTAGGGGGCTGCGGCCAAGCATAAAGTAGGTAGTGACATAAAAGGTCATGCACACACCTCCCGCAAAGCACTTAAAAGGGGGATCCTGGCACACAGACATTATCGGAGTAGAAACATCAATGGGACCAGCCACAGAGGCGGCATACCCTGAAGAAGTTTCTAAATTCATAGATTTCTTCATGAAACCATTTACAGTCACAGTAAAATCATTTCTCCAAGACACTACGGATTTCCTAAATAAATTACACCAACTTCCATTTGATGAGAACCATGACCTTTTGGTCAGTATGGATATTGTTTCATTGTACACCCAAATCCCTCAAGACCAAGCTTTAGAGGTGTTAGAACTCTTTTTGAATAAACGGGAAAGGCCGACCAAAATACCCACTGAATTTATACTGGATTTGGCCAAAATGGCTTTGACCAAAAATTATTTCAAGTTCAAGGACGACTTTTATTTTCAAATAAAAGGAGTCGCCATGGGCTGTCCATTTGCCCCAGAGCTGGCAATTCTTTTCATGAGCCAATATGAAGACACCTTCATTTACAGCAATAACCCCTTCCATCAATGGATCGGAGGATGGGTCCGGTTCATTGATGATGTCTTTTTTACATGGTCTGGGAACCCAGAAAAGCTTACGGAATTTCATGAGTGGCTGAATAATAGGATGAGAGACATCAAATTTAGCCTTGAAACATCTAAGACTCGACTCCCTTTCCTCGATGTTGAAGTCTATTGCTCCAATGGTCAACTGGTGACTACCTTGTACAAGAAAAAATCTGATCGAAATAAAGCACTACACTTTTCAAGTAATCACCCGAGGAGCCTAAGACAAAATCTACCTATCGGACAGTTCCTCCGCATTCGGAGAAACTGTTCCTTTAAAGACGAATACATGATTCGTGCCAACACATTGAAAGAAAGATTAGTGGACCGAGGCTATCCGGCGAAATTATTGAAGCAAGCCATTAAAAGAGCGTGGTGGACCCCACGAGAAGAACTCCTCAAAAAGAAAGAAAAGAAACAACTAAAACGAACGGTTTGTGTCTCAACTTTTTGTCCATCCTCAAATTTTTTGAAAAAAATCATCCACCAAAACTGGCATTTGCTGAAAGACCTTGATGACCAGTTTAAAGAGGTACCACTGTTCGCCTTTAAAAAGGACAAAAGTATTGCTAACCAGATTGTCCGTGCAGCTGTTCCGAAAGCAAACGCGCCCACTCTACGGGATTATGTCAATCTTCCCCCAATTACTGGACATCGGAAATGTGGGACATGTCTGTACTGTACTGTAGCTCCACTATTGAAGGTGACCTGTTCCAACATGAAGGTATATCATGGAAACATGATAAATTTACAAACTGCAAGACACGAAATCTTGTGTATGGAATAATCTGCCCATGTAATAAACTTTACATTGGGAAAACTAATCAGGAAGCCAGGCAACGGATGTCACAACACAAATCCAGGATAAAAAGGAAAATACTGACGGCCCCCCTGGTACAACATTGGATTGATGAATCTCATGGAGAAAACGATTTCAGATGGACAATAATATCGAAGATTGACCCAGACCCACGAGGTGGCGATTTAGAGGCCAAACTGAGACAGCGAGAAGCAATGTTAATTTTGAAATTTAACACTACCATCCGAGGCCTCAATGAGATGTCTGAATTGTACAGTCTTTGAATCTCAAAAAAACCACCTTCTCAAGTAGGGGGCCACACTTTACGCGAGCCCTCAAGTCACTCTAGGACCCATTCCCTAAATTTAAAATATAACCATCGAACATGATGTATTTAGATCCCATAGAAATATGGAATCCAATTAGTGATTTGAGACGCTGGGACAATGTATAGCCTAAATTACCAACTTTTCATCATAAACAAAGCCGTGCGTAGCACTTAAATGCGTAGAAAACTAAAAATACAACATCATGGCTGATATCAACCCTTCGCCAATTGTCAATGCAAGAAAACTAACCCCAGATTTTTAGACGTCAGAAGTAAAACATCTGAAGAGCTGCAGACCTCAAGAATTCTCAACTCGTCAATACTGCGAGAAAACCGATATAAACTACAAACCCCAGCGGCATTAGGAAACTGCATTAGAAATCCGGAAGTAATTTAAACGTGCTAACCCGGAACTGGCTTACGGCGTCTGCATTCATGGAGGAGACGCGCTGAGGAGGATACCGCAAATCTTCAAGGTAACTTTAAGAACTAACCGCGCATTTTCCTTGCTCTAATTGTTTTGAACTAAACTGGCGAATGTGGCGCGCAAACGAGCGAACCAGATTTTAGTATAAACTTCACTGAGGCGTACAATCAAGCCTGACCTCTACGCAAACATAAGACATCCACACACTTTTACTGTACTAGGAAATAAAGAGCAACACGATAATGTGAAGAGTCCATCAATAAGATGTGGCAAAAATTAAAAGTGCACATATAATAGGTTTGTCAACAAACCGTCCTTTCCGTTTCAGAAAAATAAGAAATAAAAAAGAACACAGCAAATATTGATATGAAGGCTATGGAGTCCTTAAGAATAGTAGACTGAATAAGAAACGCTCGATCGACCCACAAGTAAGTAACTTGTCTTCACAAACCACTTCAGAAGGAAGACCAATGAGGTTCAAACATTGTTAGACACAGTTTCACTTCTCTTTTCCAGCCTCATGGAAGTGATAACTACATAAAGAAGTACAGGTAGGAGCTGAGTATATGTTGTGCTGAATGTAAGTTGAGAGTGGCTCCTACAGATGACTGACAGGATGTTTTTTAATTTATGTCTTCCAGATTCAGTTGTTTGGTCCTGAAGAGAATCCCTTAACTCATAGGGATTTGAAACGCGTCGACCTAGTTTTCTTTGTTTGTCCAGACCAATCGATCATAAAATGTATTGCTAATTGAAAAATCACTGATGGTCTTGCTTATGAATATTAAGGAATTACTGTATCGTTTCATTGAATGTTTTAGGTTTCACCTGCCAATTTAAAGAAACGTGTTGCAGGGCCCACATAACAAAATATTCCCTTTTCCCGCTCCTTCCCCATCATCAATTTGTTTTGTTTTGTCTTTCGTCAACTCACGTCCTTGAGTGTTATGTGTTAAATGTGTAAAATCTCTTTTTCCACTGTTTGGCAATTCATGCCCCGACCCTTTCCCTGAACTATCCCCAAACTTTAGACCCGATATTCTCCCCTTTGACATTTACAATGGATGTATTCAATTTATGTCACAATCTTTAATTGTGTTGTTTTCATACAGAAAAACTTCTTGCTCTTCTTTAAAAAGAAAAATTGAATTAAAATAAATTTATCGAATTTTGATAACAAATCCTCGACTGAAAGAGTGGTCTGTGGAAATAGGTTATTGCTAGCCCATTCCCCTTGATAAAAATTATTAACGAGTGCACAGTACTGGCATTTTGTTTGTTTATTACTATATTGGCGCAGCCTTACTGTGCTTTAGCCGAAACCCTTGCTGCTACTTTATACCCTGAAGAAGGGCACAGCCACTAAGCGTTGGAGGGTACAAAACACAGGGCAGGGCATGACAGACCTGTTGCACTAATACACTGAGCCTGCAATCGGTACAAACCTGGTGCAGGGCGGTCAGTCCACCCACGTTCGCATAATGTATGTCTGCCCCTCGAACCAGCAGCTTGAACATCTCATCGTTGTCACCACTGGAGCATGCACTGAGGAAGATGCCGCCATCGTCGAATTTGACCCTGGTCTTCATGAGCCTAACCACGGGCGGCTCCTGGTCTGTCTCAGAGCTGATCCATCGCTTGAGCTGCTCGTTGCGCTTTTGCTATGCGTCCGCCATCTTCATCCCCTGGCTGCAGCTGCTGCCGCAAACCCTGCTCCAGGGTCCCGCACTGGCACACTGCGTACAGAGTGCCATACAGGCCATAGAGCGGGCGGCAGCACAATCGATCCTGACACACACACTAAACACTAGCAGGGGGCCCTCGGCACGCGGCAAGTTTATTAACCTGTAGGCGTGAGAATATAGTGAGGTAATAGCTCAGGACGGAATTTTAGAGCAAATGCCTATGCCAGACTGATCACAGTAGAGGTACTAACAGCCGACATCTTGTTGGAGTCAAAAAATGTTTACAGTACAAGGAATTGTTTCTATTCACATTTGCCTGACCCTTACATGGTGACTGCTTACGACACGGCCTAAGGCTGCTCCGTGTTCTATATGAACAGAGTCTGCGACGCCTTTGAGTCGGGATAACAAAGAAGACAACATGTAATGCTTGAGACCTTGTTGTCAGAGCTCATACTATACAGTTTCCTAACTATAACAAGAACGCGAGAAGGCACGAACTGCAGGGGGCACGGGAATAAAGTAGTGCTGGCCAACAGGCGTAGTAAAGGGGCCAGTAGCCATGGAAGGACACAATGACAACATGGCCATCATAAGGAGGGACTAACAAGCCTAAAACCAATCGGAAGGCCGCATTTAGGACAAAAGCCAACCACACTAGGAACAGCACCGACACCTACGGACCACGCAAGCAACCTAGGATTCATCCTCGACTCTTCCCTCTCCATGTCAAAACAGGTCAACGCCGTCTCCTCCTCCTGCTACAACACCCTCCGCATGCTTCGCAGGATCTACAAGTGGATCCCGAACGAAACCAGAACAGTGACCCAAGCCCTCGTCAGCAGCAGGCTGGACTACAGCAACGCAGTCTACGCAGGAATCCCGGCCAAACACCTACAACGACTGCAACGCATCCAGAATGCCTCCGCCCGCCTGATCCTCAAAATTCCTCAGTGCAACCGCATCACCTCCCACCTAAGAGACCTGCACTGGCTCCCCGTCGACAAGAGGATCACCTTCAAGCTCCTCACCCACGCACACAAAGCACTCCACAACACCGGACCAGTCTACCTGAACAACAGACTCAACTTCTACACCCCCGCCCGCCAACTCCGCTCCGCCAGCTTCGCCCTCGCCACCGTCCCGCGCATCCAACCAACGACCTCCGGCGGCAGATCCTTCTCCTTCCTCGCCGCCAAGACCTGGAACACCCTCCCCTCTCACCTAGGGCTGACCCCTGCTCACTTTCAGGAAGCTCCTCAAGACCTGGCTCTTTGAGCAGTAGCAGCACCCCCTCCTCTCAGCGCCTTGAGACCCTCACGGGTAAGTAGTGCACTTTACAAGTTCACTGATTGATTGATTGAAAGCCAATGAAAAAGATTGGTGGAGAGTGGGCGGAGCTTACACAAAGCTTCCCTGCTGTACTGAATCCTGCATGCCTCACAAAGCGATCAGCGCATGCGCTGCAATGTTAGGCTCGACCTAAAAAGCCTCTTGATTCAAAAGCCATGTCTTCAAGGCTTTCCTAAATGGAAAAAGGCCTGTACATTTCTTCGGATGCACTGGGAGAGAATTCCATGTTTAGCCATACAGTCTACAAAACGTCTGCCGCCCCAATGGGTTCTTTTAAATTTAGGGATGATCATATTAGACCTGGGTAGATGTCATCATATGAGGTGCAACAGAAAGAGAAATGCAACAGAAGGAGAAGTATATAAGGAGTATAATTTCACTTTAATAATCAATCATTTAAAAACATTTTCATCTATAAAAAGCACATAATGTACAATATATCATTGTTTATCATAAAAAACTTAGATATAAACACATTAAAAAGTGGCAATATTATCGGTCTTCGACGCACGTTTCGGCGTATTCAACACCTTCCTCGGGAGGAGCCACAACTTTATCTGTAAATGATAAAGAATGCATACTCAAAATCCATATGTAATACATTATTAACTCTATTCATTGTTTATTTAATCATTTACAGTCTACAACACAAAATAATATTCCAAACCACATCTATTCTCACTTCTATCAATTGCGATCACAATCCGTTGCTATATTGTCCTTATATATATATACATACAATTACAGTGTCGATCTGAGTGCTCATGTAGAGTTACAGATTCTTCAGTAATCAAACATTACAAAAATACAAAGTTCGTAAAGATTCAGAGGATAAGACTGAAGTAGAAAAATAGAGGTTAGTACTCTTTGGGTCCATGCCTTTTGTCTTAATAAAACGTACTCTCAATTCTGGAGTAGGATCAGTTACGTGTGATGAAACACTGAACCTTTTTTATTCCAGTTTGTGAAGTATAAAATCTGTAACGATACCGGTATTAAAATTAGGCATTCCATATAACTCTGGTCATACTTGTTATCATATATGTATTAATTATCCTCATTCACGATAAAACATCGGACTGTAACGCTACAATTTTAGGTGCGAAAGGACTGATAAAAATCATCACCAGTATGAATGAAGAATATTTGACCAATACCTGATATTAATATTATGAGTCCAAATATATATGCTAGGATCACCGAAAATCCTGTAGCGATGTACAGACACCTCTCCTATTTCTGAATTTTTATCTTCCTTTTTCTATAACCTAATAAGAACATGATATGGAATGATTCACTTGCAACTGAAGGGGGCTTCAGGATAAAGAGGGGTTAGGGGCATATGTATCAAAAAAGAGTTTTGCGATTCTCAAATGGTACTTTGAGAAAAGCAAAAAAGTGCTTTTTTCTTCAGAATCGTAAATTACCACCAACTTGAAGTTGGTGGTAATTCGCGATTCCTTAAGGCCAAATTTCTGGTACTTCCAGAATTGCATTTAAGGAATCACAATTTGCAATTCCTTTTTTGCATTTGCAAAATAGAGAATTGCACATTTTGCAATTCTCTATTTTGCGATGGCCTTTTTGGATGATACATCCCGAAATTCGCAAACAGGCAGATTCTGAGAATCGGCCAATATGCCACACCCTCTCACCTTTTCATGGT
Source organism: Lissotriton helveticus (assembly GCF_964261635.1). Taxonomy (NCBI): domain Eukaryota; kingdom Metazoa; phylum Chordata; class Amphibia; order Caudata; family Salamandridae; genus Lissotriton; species Lissotriton helveticus. The sequence continues at coordinate 30,828,229 of NC_136068.1, forward strand.
TAGTAGTTGGTTGTTTAGCCTAACATGGGAAATTTGGGTGGTGCAAGCTGCCTCCTGATGAGAGCCCCGGCACTTATTTTTTTACAAATTAACCACTGGCTAGGGGAAATGGCAGGGAACTGGAGCTGGTCCGGCCCGGTAGCTTTCCGTACTAGCAGGAGTGCTTCACCAGTGGGGACGAATCAGTGTGCGTACTGCAGGGAGGTGGGACACTGGCGTAGCAAATGTCCGGTTTTATTACAGAAAGTTGCGCCTCCCAGGGGACGGGGTTCTAATGGACGGGGTCGTGAAGAAAGTGCCAACATAGGGTTCAGAAGGATAGGACATTGCAGGGTCGCACAGTCCGGAATTATTTTGATGACCCTCAGGGGAGACAGTATTACCATGACGATTATGATCTGGTCAGAGTGATAGGGGTGTACCACAGCTATGACAGCCAGGGGCAGGATGAGGGACCAGTCCAGATACCTGTAGATCAGCACAGTCCTTATGTCACCGCGGATTTGCAAAGATAAGTTAAGAAATTCTTAGTGAATACAGGTGCAATGAATAGCTCTGTTTCTCATTTGCTGGTCCCAGAGACAACTCTGTCTGGCAAAAATAATGTTTCAGTAGGATTTTCTGGCGTACCGGTTGAAAGCCCCATTTCCAAACCTCTTGCCTTGACTATCGATCCTTTTACTGTGGATTCACCATTCCTATGTACATCAAATTGTGGAGAACATTTAATGGGCCTGACTTAATAAAGAAGTTGCATGCAACCATTTTCTGCTCTCTGGAAGGTGTTTACATGACAATGGGACCAAATGTGATCAGCTCTAAGCAGTGTCTGTTCAAAGATGCACCCCTTCCTGCTGAATTTAAGGATTTGGTGCCCACTTTGTGGGCAACAGGTGACACAGTTGTAGGACTATTGTAAATTCCCCCAATTTCCGTTAAAGTTCATGACAATACCATTTTGCTTCATATTTCCCAGTACAAAATCCCTCAAGCGGGGGAGCGAGCTTTGCTCCGAATTATACAAGATCTGATTGAGTCGGGGGAAGTTGAGGAGACAGCTGCGACTGTGTATAAAAGTTATATTCTTCCTATTCAGAAAAAGGCATCTCCTGACTCCCCCGATGACGACCCAGATGTTTATCATTTTGTGATTGATTTGTGCGCAGTTAATAAAATAGTGGTCCCTCAGTTCTAGGTGGTACCTGACATTACTGTCCTTTTGACAATGATTCCTTCCTCTGCTAAATTCTTCTCTGTCATTGATTTGAAAAATGTGTTCTTTAGTATCCCGATTCATCCTTACAGCTGACATTTGTTCGGTTTTACCCTAGCTGGCAGAAGCTTTAGATTCTGTCATGCTCCTCAGGGCTATACTGAGAGCCCTAGTATATACAGTCAAGCCTTGAAAGCCCAATTGGACTCCCTCACGCTCTCCCCAGGTAATGTATTGCTTCAATATGTGGATGACATACTAATAGCTTCTGATACTGAACAGGGATACAAAGACAGTATGGTTAAGTTGTTGCTACATCTGGCTCACCATGGACATAAAGTGCCCCTTTCTAAATTTCAATATTGTCGACAGGAGGTCACGGATTTAGGTTACCTACTGTCAAAGGAGGGTAGAAGATTGACCCCTGAGGGCATTAGCGCCATTGTTAAAATGCCTATCCCTAAAACTAAGGGATGTGCACACTTTTATTGACATTACTTCCTACTGTCGACATTGGATCCCTAATTATTCATTACTGACAAAGCCTTTGCTTGCATTAATGACTAAAGATGTGCATGAGCCCCTGTCTTGAAAGCCTGAATGTCAGCAGTCTTTTGAGCAATTAAAAGTTGCGCTTTGCTCTGCTCCTGTGCTTGGCACGCCGACTATGGGAAGCCATCGTGCTGTATGTAGATAAGACGGCTGGTTGTGCGCTCTCTGTTTTAACACAGGCCTTTGGAGGTAAGCAACAACTGTATGCTCATTTTTCTGCTTTGCTTGATCCAGTCGCCAGAGCCCTCCCAAGCTGTCTAAGAGCGGTTGCAGCTGTGGCCATCTCTATCGGCTGAGCTCGTATTTGATACTGACCTCACAGTCAAGGTGCCTCATGCTGTGGATACCCTTTTGAATAAGACCAAGACGCAGCACCTTACTAGTGCACGTATGACTGGTTATGAGCTAACCCTCTTTGCCCCGCATATTACGCTAAAAAGATGTGCCACTCTGAACCCAGCCACGTTACTACCCTCCCTTCTGAGAGTGAGGAAATTTACATACATGATTGTCGTTTTTGGACAGAGGAAGAGATGAAGGGACAGGTAGACCTGACTGATGTTCCCTTGTCTGAACCCCAAGTAGAACTATTTGGCTCTTGTTTCAAATTACCAGATTGAAAACGGTGGAAGTTATTTTCTCAGCCTGGGAACCAAGCAGGCAACTGGCTTCCTTCCCACTTTTGATAAATTTGCCCCACTTTCTACAAATGAAACAAAAAACCTTCTTGCCTCAAGCAGATCACACTCTCATTGTGACCTCTGCACTCTGTCAGTGGTTAAATTAGCCCCGGAACCCATTGCCAAATCATCACTTCCTTGTTTAATGCGATGTTTGAAACAGGAGACTTCTCTAAAATTTGGAAGATAGCCTTAATACTTCCATTGGTGAAAAAACATAACTTGGATCCTAGGGATCCAAATAATTTTCAGCCAATTTCCCGCTTTCCGCTGCTGCAAAATTGTAAACAAAGCAATGAAAATCAGGTGTTAGATCCCACTCAATACGGGTTCAGAGAAGGACACAGCACAGAGTCAGCCCTCATAAAATCGACAGAAGAAATTAGGGAAGCCCTCGATCAAGGAGGTAAGGCAGCACTAATCATGTTGGATGTCTCCGCTGCTATCGACACTGTCCATCATGATCTCCTACAGGATTGTTTGTCAGAGTGTGGGGTCCAAGGCGAAGCATGGAGGCTATTAAAATCCTTTCTAACTGATAGAACACAAATAGTGTCCCTGGACAAATTATACTCCAAACCTTTTTCCCTGACTTGAGGAGTCCCGCTTGGGTCGTCCCTTAGCCCTATCCTTTTTAATGTGTACGTAGTGCCCCTGATTAGATCCTTTGGCTTTAGTCTTACATCCTACACGGGTGATAAACAAATTGTTGTGTTGCTCTTGCAGGAATTGAATCAGGGAAGAGTAAGGGGTTCCTTGACTGCATGGAAGCAGTTACAATCTGGATGACACAGAATCGCCCGAAGCTCAAATCAGGCAAAACTGAAATCCTCATGTTGGAAATAAGGCCAACTTCTGGATCCAGAACTGGTGGCCGGCAAAACTCTCCCTAAACCCACGCAAAAGGCTAAAAACCTGGCAGTTATAGTGGATGACAGACTGAACTTCGGGGATCAGATACATGCCACGGCCTCAGCCACTTTTCACTCTCTTAAAATGATTAAAAAGATAAAGCTGTTCCTGTCAGAAGATAATAAACGAACTGTTGTTACATCTCTCATTCTATCACGGCTGGATTACTGTAACAGGCTTTAATTGAATTTTCAAGAGCATTATTTAAATAAGCTGCAAATCTTGCAAAACGCGACCACAAGACTTCTTACCGGCACATCAAAAGTTGTCTCGGTCTCCAAGGAAATCAAAAGACTACACTGGCTGCCAATCAGGAAACGGTTGTGTTTTAAATCTTTATGCACAGTTTTCAAGGCTTTACTTGGGCTGGGAACAGAATATCTGAAACAACGGTTTCAATGGTACACTCCCAAAAGAAACTTGTGCTCACTGGGAGCTAAACTAGTGATCGTACCCACCATTAAGAAAGCTACGTGGGGGTGGGAGAAGCTTCATCACATGCGCGGCAAAGCCTGGAATGACCTCCCTACAATCTTTGGAACACCACTGATCTCCTCGTATCCAGAAAGGAACTGAAAACCTGCTTTTTAACGTATAGAATCTCCTTAAGTTCTTGAACTCAGAGAGGTAGCAGTCAGCGCCAGGACACCCCCGGGTTACCGTTGTGGTTTAGAAATTATATAACATATATAACATAACATTATAAACTTTTTATCAACATTGGATTCCTTCATCATCGGCTGGTGATCACTGAGTGCCGCATTCATTGTGCTGGACATGCAGTGATGGCAGCTGTCTGGTTGCTTCAATAAAATTGAAAATTATGGTCAGCAACTGAATTTCTGTATTGCCATCTGGTGAACAGGTATTCTGCAGAATTCGTTGAGGGTAGCGTGTTATTTAAGCAGACGCTGTGACTAGTGAGCCTGTGCTGTTCAGGTGATCATTACACCTTTCTTTTAATATTTAAATTATACATAATCATTATTTGTTTTTAAGAAAATTTACAGTGGTGTCCGGTAATTAGCACCCTCACCAATTTAATGCTCAGTGCTATCATGTTGTACTTACAGTTTGCTGGTTTTGTGATTCTTAGTGTATTTTTGCATTGCTGAGTGAGAAATTTGGAAAAAATGGGCAACATACAACTGCTACCAATTTTCCTTGAGGATTTTGGAGAACCGCCTTTACAATTGGAGTTGTGGCTTGATTTATTTGAAGTGTAGGTTGAGGTTCTGGAAGATGGTGAATGTAATCCAGATATACGATTGCCTTTACAAAGGCATAGATTGGGCACAATAGGGTTAAGGGAGCTGAAGAATTTAGCTCCTTTAGAGAATGTGGGGATGCAGATGTTTACCAATGAGATGTTAAGCAACTGCATGAGAGGTACAGTAGAAATATTCATGTGGTATTGGACCGGTATTCATTTTATTCTATGGAACAGAAAGAAGAAGAAACTATTGATCAGTACCTGACTGCTATGAGGATAGCGGTGACATGAGGTTAGCAGGGGCTATAAACTTACCGACTTGTAAGGCTGCAGGCCCCAACCGCCTGCCGGCTGAGCTCTAAAGAGGCATGGTTGATGTGGTGGTTCAATGTGTGCTTCAAATGTTCTGGGAGGCAAGAACAGTGGGCTGCCTTCTAGAAGATCGACGTCTAGCCACCATAGTATTAGTTCTCAAGGTGGGTAAAACCATTGAAGATTGCACTTTCTTTTGCCCTATTTCCTTGCTAAACATAGAGGCCACGGTGCTGACTAAAGCCCTTGTGACCCGGCTCCACAGTGTTATTACACCTCTAGTACACCCAGATCAGTCAGGATGTATTCCCCATAGGAGTACTAGACTGAATCTGAGCTGCCTCTATGGCATTATGCACCTGACCAAGACTTGAGGGGAGGAGGTAATGTTACTGTCCTTGGACGCTGGAATGACATTCAATAGCAAAGAATGGCATTACTTTGTTTGCTGTGTTGGAATGGTTTGGATTTGGCCGTGATACATTGCTTGGATAAAACTCCTATACACAGATCATCTAGCTAGAGTGCGACTGAATGGCCCAGTGTCCAGTCACTTTGCCCTTTATAAGGGTACACAACAGGGGGGCCTACTATCCCCTAAGCTGTTCGCCTTAGCTCTAGAACCCTTAGCTGTCTGCATTAGAAGAGATCCTTTGGTGACGGGAGGAGTGCATATCCTTGATTGTGGACGATGTTTTGCCACAAGGCAACACTTTACTAAAAACAGGCTACTTCACATATTCCAACTTTTTGTAGCTACTCAGGGTACCAGGGTACCAGATAAACTGGGGTAATCCTCTCCTCTTTAGCCTTACTGTGAGGGGCCTGTCCATGCAGACCTGCGATGTCCCGCTTCAAACGAGAGACAAGTTTAACTACTTGGGGGAGCCCTCTTTGAGCAATAAGGAGAAAACGAGTCCAGTTACCTGTGCTACCCTGAGTCCCTGAGTGGACACCACGCCTGTAATCGCCTGTAATCCTAGAGGGAAGGACGCCAAGCACCGCCACCAGCCGCGCCGCCGCCTCGGGACTCCAAATCCCGACAGGCTCAGCGGCGGCGCGTTCCCCGACGCGTCATACGCGCCGGGAGGGGCAGCATAAAGCCGGAAGCCCTCGGTGGAGCGGGGGGAGCCCTCTTTGAGCAATAAGGAGAAAACGAGTCCAGTTACCTGTGCTACCCTGAGTCCCTGAGTGGACACCACGCCTGTAATCGCCTGTAATCCTAGAGGGAAGGACGCCAAGCACCGCCACCAGCCGCGCCGCCGCCTCGGGACTCCAAATCCCGACAGGCTCAGCGGCGGCGCGTTCCCCGACGCGTCATACGCGCCGGGAGGGGCAGCATAAAGCCGGAAGCCCTCGGTGGAGCGGGGGGAGCCCTCTTTGAGCAATAAGGAGAAAACGAGTCCAGTTACCTGTGCTACCCTGAGTCCCTGAGTGGACACCACGCCTGTAATCGCCTGTAATCCTAGAGGGAAGGACGCCAAGCACCGCCACCAGCCGCGCCGCCGCCTCGGGACTCCAAATCCCGACAGGCTCAGCGGCGGCGCGTTCCCCGACGCGTCATACGCGCCGGGAGGGGCAGCATAAAGCCGGAAGCCCTCGGTGGAGCGGGGGAAGCCCTCTTTGAGCAATAAGGAGAAAACGAGTCCAGTTACCTGTGCTACCCTGAGTCCCTGAGTGGACACCACGCCTGTAATCGCCTGTAATCCTAGAGGGAAGGACGCCAAGCACCGCCACCAGCCGCGCCGCCGCCTCGGGACTCCAAATCCCGACAGGCTCAGCGGCGGCGCGTTCCCCGACGCGTCATACGCGCCGGGAGGGGCAGCATAAAGCCGGAAGCCCTCAGCGTCGCGGGACGCGAGCGGGACGCCCGGGGCTAAGCCCGGGCAAAGGGCGGGCCCTCTACGGCCCTCCAAGGCCTGACCAGGCCGGGCTGGGCCACCCCCCATTCTCTGCGTCCCTGCCCTAAACACATACAATTATGGCAAAAGCTGGATGCGATTCTCAATCTATGTGTGAAGGGAGCGTAATTTGCGGCCCCTTGGACAAATTTTTCATCAAAGTTAAAGCTGATATTGATAGAGACCTGACCCTGGCAGAGAGGCGTATCGCTAGGAGACAATCAATAGAGCTACTCAAAAATAACGCTATTATACATGTTCCCTCTCCTATGCCTGAGCCCAGCCCACTAAATTCCACCTTAAAAACCACGGTTGAGGATCTAATGAACACAGATAATGTGCCCTCACTCTTTCAATCTTACTTTCCGCCAAATAATGGATGTTTGCTCTCATCCCCTTTAAAAATTGTGAATTCCACCATCACGGCATCTCCCGACCTTATTGATTTGGTCACTCCAAACATGCCAAAGACTGCAGAGTTTGTTGGGCCTGACATAATAGAAATCCCCTCCTCCCAGGTCACACAAAAGATGTCCATGTTCCACCCCTCCCCAGTGGTAGTAAAGTCAGATAAAGCGTCCCAAATGAAAAAGAAACCCATAAAGAACCAGGTTATTATTCGATCTCCACCTAAAAAACGGAGAAAAAAACTACCAACAAAAAATACACCTAAAACTCAAACCTCGGCCCAGGACAGACTTACCAAAGAACTGCTACAAATTGTAGAGGGAACACCAAAACCCTCACGGGAAATATTAACTTCCTGTGTCCCTCCTACAATTAAAGATTTTGTAGATGCCATGGAACATCTTGTGAAGGCATTATTAACACCAATACTCGAGAGAGTGAAACGAATAGCTACTGAACTGCACACTCTCTCTGAGACCTTGATCAAATCCCAAGTAGTAATTCCTGATCCTATATCAAAAGCGGGCGAGAAATCTGATCAAGGAGCAAAAACCAAAACCGTCATAAGAAATCCCACTCCTACGAAAATTGGGGGGGGGGAACTAGTTGTGACAATTTGACTAAAGATCAAAATTCTATGAAGCAAACCCCGGATTTAAATCAGAATAAAACCCAAACGGCAGTCTCTACAAAGAAGCCACTAACCACTCAAAAACCACCTCTCTCTTCAAAAGCGCCTTCTAAGATGCAGGAAAATTTGACACAAATTAACTCTCTGATTGCTTCGGCGAAAATGGGTAATGCCACTCCTACCCGGGGGAAAACCTACCCCGCAGCGCTACATGAGAAACGGCGAGGCAAAAGATACGCCGACCTACCCCCGACTGCATCACAAAATGTTATCATACTAACGGGGGTTGCACCATTATCAAGCTCAGGAGGATACGAAAATCATAACAGTTTAAAAAACAAGGTGATCTTCTGGCTCCGGGAAAATAGGCCTTTACCCCCTCATATAAATGGTGACATAATAATGGTGAGAAGAACCGACTGGGTTGGTATTCGCCCTAAAGACATAGAAGGGGATGTAGTTATTGTTACTTTCAAAGACCCGAGGGTTATTTCACATATCACAGACTGGTTCTCGGGCCTCCACAGGGGACCAATTCTGCCAAAACCCTTAACCTACTTTTACCCTGAAGAGTTAATGTCGTCCAAACCACACAAACTTCATTTTCCCAAACAATCATTAGCCCAGAATGGAAAAAATCACTTTACCCAGGGAGTAAGAGATCAGATAGCTTTCCCCTCAAATGCTCCCTTTCCGCCGCCAACCTCTCAGTTCTACCCACGGAGCCATATCAAATCCCTCTCTTTGTTCCACTCAAACTGGAACGTACCTTGTTATAACTTTTTTGAACCACTCTGCGGCATGGAGGACGTAGAATGACTTTCTCAAGAGAAGCAAGCAAATGATGGCAGTGGGAGATATGAGAGTACCACCGTCTTCCTCAATCACATGCAGGTTACTCCTGAAACAGGCCTAAATAAAAACTCCCAAATAAATGGGGCAAATAACAGAGTCCAAACAACTGACAGGGACAAAGAAAAAAGTCTTAGTTGTCCTCCCATTAGAATATATGCCAAGCTAGACCCTAATAATAAGGCAGATAAAAAAGAAACTGGCAACTTACAGCTCCTCTCGTGGAATTTAGCAGGTCTTTTATCTAAAACTATTTTGCCGGATTGGATAAAGGTGATAAATCAGTATTCCATCCTGTGCTTTCAGGAAACCTGGGCGATTGCACCTATCCACCTCCAAGGCTTTCAGACATTCCATTCACCGGCTGTCGGATCTAAACAGGGCAGACACAAGGGGGGACTATGTACTTATATTAGTGTTTCAGTTGGTCAGAGGATCAGGAAAACACTATTGAAAGATTCCTTCCAGATAATTGCACTGGATATTGCCCCGTCCTTGTCATTGCTAATTATTAATTTTTACAACAATCTCCCTGTAGACCAATTGGAGAAAGCCATGCTTAACTTACATCAAGCCCTGTTCACGATTAAAGAAACCTTGGGCGTAGAATGTGCAATTCTTCTTGCGGGCGATTTAAACTGCCACATCTGTTTAAACACAGTAAGAGATGGTTGTGACATCTATGATACATATCCTCCAGACCCTGGTTTTCCCACCTTCAGTCATTTTATGCACACAAAGTCAGGGGACCTCTTTAACACCTTTGTTACCTCTTTTAATCTACATTTGGTAAACGAGCTCCTACAGACCCCATGCCTCACCAAACCAACCTTTCATGGCAGAGCAAGGAACACCAGCATAGACTTTTTATTATTTTCAAAAGCACATGCAGTGTTAATACGAGATTGGGACACACTCGATCATCCACACAGTGACCACTATCCTCTGTCTATGACCTTAGACTTACCGGGACCACCGCAGAGCCGGAATTCACAAACAGATATTTATGAACAACCAATTATGCTGGGAGCCAAAAACGGTTATTGTGTCAAATGGGATAAAATCAACCCAAAAAACCTCCTAAAGAACTTAGTTAACAAAAGGAGGGAGGAGATCTATATCTGCCTTTCAAATAAGGACAATCCCGATGACATCTGTAATGCCTTCACCAAAATCCAGGGAACCTTGAAACAACTCATGACGAGACAGTATAAAACTGGTATTATCGCTCAAAATGGGTGGTTTGATTCAAAATGTACGAAGGCCCTGAACTCCCTAAAGAACTTGCTCCGCGTCTTACCTAAACCTCAACTAGAAATACGCCAGGCTAGAAATCAATATCGCATAGCCATAAAACAGAGAAAAAGGGAACTGAAACAGGAAGCATGGCAAAAATTGGTGGAAACATCGCAGTTGGCCGACATGGCAGCGTTTTGGAGACTTATCAATTCCCCGCTGCCATGGGTAAAAATGCCCGAGAGGATTTTGGACATGGCAATAAATGGAGAGATGTGGGCGGCGCATTTCCAGAAGCTCTATTCCAAACCTGTATGTTTAAAAAACCTCAACCCGGATTCATTGACTACAAATCCAGCCCGGGATAGTCCATGCCAAATCCTTTTTTCACTTGAGGAGGTGGAATCAGCCATCAAAGAAAGCCCACCCGGGAAGGCCCCGGGACCAGATGCAATCCCAGCGGATGTGTATAAGGCAGAGATGGAATTTTGGGCTCCCTTACTGACCTCTGTCCTTAACTCCATAAACCATACAAAGCTTCTGCCAACTTGGGGAGAGGCCATATTGATACCAATTTTCAAAAAAGGAGACAGGCACCTGCCATCGTGCTACAGGCCTATATCCCTCCTCGATACCCTAATGAAAATTGTTGGACGCATAATCCTGAAAAGACTAACCACCTGGATAGAGGAGAAAGACATACTCTCGAAATTACAATACGGTTTTCGGTCTGGCAGAGGTACAATTGAACAGGTCCTCAATTTACATCTAATCCAGTCAAAATACATCGACACCAAAAGGCACAGTCTCTATATAACATATATAGATCTCACTTCAGCTTTTGACTGTGTCCAGCATGACCAACTATGGGACATTTTAAACCGTATCGGGATGGATCCGTCAATCCTTCTTTTCATTAGGGCCTTGTACCGTGAAGCAGGAGCCAGAGTGAGATATGGACTGAAGGGAGAGTGCTCGCCACGTTTTAACATCAATAGAGGGGTTAGACAGGGGTGCATCCTGGCCCCCCTGCTTTTCTCCCTTTATATAAACGCGATTGGCGAGCATCTGAAAACAATCGAGTGCGACTTCCCAAAAATAGGAGGTCAATCGATCCCAATCCTGCTTTACGCAGATGACGCTGCGATTCTATCCCAGACCAGAATGGGCCTTCAAAAAGCAGTATCAGCTTTTACGACTTTCATGAACGACAGGGGCCTCAAAGTGAACATAGCAAAATCGTACACTATGCTAGGTAACAAAAGTTTAAAAAAAAAACCATGCCCCATCTTCATTGAGGACCAAAAACTGGAGACAGTGGAGGCCTTTACATATTTGGGAATTTGCCTACATAGAAAGTTATCCTGGAAAGCGGCAATAGAGAAGAGGAAACTTGCTTTCACGAGAGCGATTGGAGGTCTCCGGGACTTTGCAGGAAAGATAGGGGGTAGACCGGTTAAACAACTATTAATTGTATACAAAGCAAAATGCATATCTACCGCTACCTACGGGGCTGGTCTCTGGGGCGTAGACAAAAATATTTCACAGATACAAATTCTGGAAAACCAATTTTTAAGGTATCTTCTCGCCGCCCCAAAGGCAACCTCTGTATATAAAATGCACATCGAATTGGACCTCCCATATATAACAGATACCATCAAAACTGAACCTCTCCTGCTCTGGCACAAAATTTGGACCACCCCGGAGACGGCTTTTAATAGAGAGGTGCTACAAGACATTCTTAACTTGGAAGGGGCTAAATACTTTAATCAATCAAACTGGCTGATCTATGTGAGAAATTTCTTCTTTGAAATTGGGCACCAAGAATGGTATACAGATCCTTCGTCACTAGAAAACATCTCGCGAAAAGATCTGAGAAAGAATTTAATGGCCCATCTGGAAACAGTCAGATGGAACAAACAGAAACTTTCTGACACCATCCGGGCATATCAAAGGGTGACACCTCGCAAGGGGCTCCAACCATATCTATCACTAGATTTTCCGTGCTATACAAGGATGTTACTCACCAGATTTAGAATGGGCTCTTTTTATCGATATGTAACTTTCCCAAATTGCAATGACTGGTCACGGATCACCTCTCTTTGTCCCTGTGACACTATTTCACAACAATCTAATATTCACACCATCCTCTTTTGTAAGTTTTATCAGTTTTTGAGAAAACCCCTATTATTACCGTTACTAAAGAGATGGAATATCAGGACATGTAAAATGGCTTTTGAGCGGCTACAGGAACTGGAAGATAAGGAGGTGATAACCAAAATGGAACAGTTCTTAAAGCTAGTGATAAAATGTAGGAAAACTTTAGATTGAATGTGGATATAGTGATTACTCCTACGTGTTTTTTATCTGGTTTTAAATGCACACTTTTTAAATTTTTTATGAATTTTTGTATGAAATTTTTAAATTGAAATATATTTGATCATTTGTAATATAAATGCATTTATCTTTTTGCTTTTTTAACTATGTATATGAAGGTATGCTTATATGATATTTGTTCAAATATCGAATAAAGCTTATTTTGAACCTTTTGTACTTGGGGGACACTATTTTGAGAACAGTCAGTCTTCCTTGCGGATAACCTGCTGCCACAGTTGTATCGTATGAGAAGGGACATGGCACACTGCAGGAGCCTACTGATTTCTTTAATGGGAAAAGCAGTTCTCTTCAAAATGATGACGTTGACACGTATGTTATATGTCCTACAAAATACCCTCTATAAGATTTCAGATGGGTTCTTCTGAGATGTAGATAGTGACCTGAGGATGCTCCTGTGGGATGGGGGTGACACCAGATTAGCATTCAGCAAGCTCGAGAGGAGTGTCTATGAGTCGGGCCTGGCAATACCTGACATCAGGAAGTACTATTGGGCCACCCAGATGGTGGCGATCAATGATTGGGTGTTTGCAGATAGAGATGAACCAGCCTATGGAGTAGATTATCTAGTGAGGGGGCGGAGGGGATACCCTGCAGTGTTATATAGATACAGAAGCTGTAGTGCAAGCCTGGCGCGAGGTCACTAAATTCCTTGGGTGGGAGAACAGGTTAACAGAAAGGACCTCATTGTGGGATAGAGATTTGCTACATGAAGTAGGGAGCCTAAAGGCGTTTAGTAACTGAGGCGACTGGGCATAGACCACCTCAGCGATATCTGGCGGGGACTGGCCATAATCTCCTTTGAAGACCTGCAGGATGAGTACCAGATGGCCGACTCAGAACGATACTGATACATGCAGCTGGGTCACGCGCTGCACTATCATATCTGGGAAGGGGAACAGCTGCCTGAAGGACATGCTCTTATTACACACAATACTAGATAAGGCCACATCCCTCATATACAGGAAAACCATGCACAAGTTGGGGCTCTGTAACTCAAACCATTGTGCCAGGGCCTGCCAGGAAACGGGTACCGTCTTTCACATCCTCTGGGGATGTCCTGACATCCCAAAATACTGGGAGAGGGGTTAGCGTGAATTTTGTCTGAAGTGATGGGCTCAGCAATACCACTGTAGGCTAGGTGGCATATACTATGTGTGACGGGTGAGGAGACTTGGCCGAGATACCAAATATTATGGCTGATGGATGCGGCTATGGTAGGTTTGGGGTCACGGGGTTGAGTGTTGCAATCTTTGAAGGTTCTAGAGACCAGGGTTGGGGAGGGAGGGAGCTAGGCGATCCCCCTTTATTTGAGATCTTATGCTAATGTATGGAAGTCAATATCGACATGTAAGGTTTTTTTTATCTGATGCGGGATATCTATCTATATCTATACTACTATTATAAAGGAAGAACTTTGCACCTTTGAGGCGGGTAAACTCGGGAACCACAGCGCCAATCCACACACCCGATACATCATTGTAATCGTCAGGGTGTGCAGATGGACTTAGGCTATATAAAGTATAAAAATATGCGTTATTTAAAAAATTAACATAAAAAAAAGTAGTCCCTTTGAAGTAGCGTCGGCCGCGACCTGCGTGCTGACGTCAGGAGCGCGGGGAGGAGCGGCGTCCAGGAACGCGATTGACCTGCAGTTGGGTTTCCAGAAGCGGCAGGTCCGGCTCGCTGGTTAACCACTCGTACTTGCCCCTGCCAGCATGTTCAAATTTCCGCCAGCTGCTGCCTAAAAGCCACCTCATGCTTTCATTAACCTGTTAGTCTGCCTGAGCCGCGAGCGCGTCCATCTCCTTGCCGCGCGCTTCCTACCAGAGTGACGCCTCCCCTTCCCCACACATTGCTCTCAGCCCTGATCCCAGCTGCGATGCTCTCAGCTAATGATCCCTGATATGACTTGATATGAGCCCGGGTCTAGATTTAGAAGTTAAATAAAGTAAAAGCTAAAAAAAGGTCTCCCGTTCCTCGCTCTCTGCCCACATCCGCCTTTTAAGGCGCACGTTTCCCGCCTCCTCCAAAGGTGGCAGAAATATAATCCCTCTGTGGCTCTGCTGGGATGTACAGGGAGGGTCAAGGACATGCCAGCTGGATACCGCTGTGAATTATTAAGGAGCATTCGCATTTAGATGCTAATGATAAATCTGCAGAATGCTTTTTACCCGTAAAAGGGATGCGTCACTGGAAGCATGCAATTGTTTTCTCTCACACAAACAGACAACATTAATCTCCAGGCACCCACAGTAGTGTGCGCACATTTATCAGAAGCATGCTACAGTGCAGGTAGTTGCAATCTGCAAAGCAGTGTGGAGATTCAAGGTGGCCTCGCTCTCTGGGAATCTTGGTCACTCAGCAGTCCCCTTCTTACACCCCTTTGCCTTTCATGAATTATAGGAAGGCCCACTGGAGTTATGTGACTGTGGGGCTGCAGGGCTTTTCGCATAATTGTATATTTGCCGCATTTGCCACATAATCCATCCATCATCTGCCTCATAATCTGCGGAGTTTAACAAAAAAAGTTTCTAGCTCAGTTGAAAAGTTAGAAAAAACACAGCGACATGTTGCCGCGCGGTGGAAAGACCTTCGCAAAGATTGACTGGTCACCTTTCCATAACTTATTGCTATATTTGGGTGTTAAACTGGTAGTAATGAGGTACAACTAATGCACAGACAGTGCTATCAAGTTTAAAAATGTCAAAATCTATACTACTATTATAAAGGAAGAGCTTTGCACCTTTGAGGCGGGTAAACTCAGGAACCACAGCGCCAATCCACACACCCGATACATCATTGTAATCGTCAGGGTGTGCAGATGGACAGGCTATATAAAGTATAAAAATATGCGTTATTTAAAAAATTAACATTAAAAAAAAAAGTAGTCCCTTCGGAGTAGCGCTGGCCGCGACCTGCGTGCTGACGTCAGGAGCGCGGGGAGGAGCGGCGTCCTGGAACGCGAGGAGCAGTGGCGGACATGGCGCGGGGGAGGAGCGGTGACGAACGGCGGAATGGCGGTGAGGACCGGCAGGCAGGCGGGAGGAACGGTAAGCGGCGAGGAGCGGCGGAGCGGTGAAATGAGGAGCGTGGGGGAGGAGCGGTGGCTGAGGTAAGGCTCCAGCCAGGCGGGGGCTGGGGCAGGCGGGGGTCGGGGCAGGCGGGGGTTGGGGCAGGCGGGGGACGGGGCGGGCAGGGTCCCGGACTGCTTGACAATGTCGGGGCGGGCGGGAGGGGCGGGCTGCTGCACAATGTGTGGTGAAATGAGGAGCGCGGGGGAGGAGCGGCGGCTAAGGTAAGGCTCCGGGCAGGCGGGGGTCGGGGCAGGCGGAGGGCGGGGCAGGCGGGGGCCCCGGCTGCTTGACAATGTCAGGGCGGGCGGGGGGCCAGGCTGCTGCACAATGTCAGGGCGGGCGGGGGTCGGGGAAGCCTGATTACTCCCGGACAAGGTCGGAACGGGCTGCTAATACTAAATATAAGTGCTGCAATGATATTTACTGTGATTGATACCGCACAGCCTGTTGTTGTGATATTATACTCTGCAACTGAGAAATGTTTAATAAAAATAATTATTTCAAAAAAATGTCATCAGTGATGTCATCAGTGATGAGACTGAACATTTCATGAGTGATATAATATGTGAGGTCATAGTGCAATGTAAAACGCAAGTTATATTTAGCTCGAGTAATTATAACTGTTGAATGTCAGTGTTTTTTTTTGTTTTAGGTGGTATATTTTAATTACCAGATTCACATAACCATATTGTCACTTTAACCTTTGTGTTTTTAGTGAATATGTACATATATGTATATATTCTTGCCAACCTACATTTCGTCTTATGGAAGAACCTATTAACCTAAATTAGGCCAGATATATTGCTTTACCAATGTGTGTTTATCTTTTTTATCTTTTACAACTACATACTATTTTCATTACTTGTACACTTTTAAAGACTATTGTATCGGAATAAAAAAGAAGGCAGACTGGCCAGGGCCAAACCTATTGGCTTTGCCAGTGCTTGTTTTATCAGATGGCATGCGCATGCAACACCGATTCATATGTGGAAAGCCTTTGAGTCTGCGTTTGTTTGTTTTACCTGGTTCAATAACTGGACATTGCTCTTCCCTTGCTGCGAGCTTGGGTCAAATTTGTCATTTCTTTGTCACCATCCCCCCATCCCTGTTACCGCCTGCTGCGGTATTGGCCAGAGTACCAGGAAG
This sequence comes from Lissotriton helveticus, assembly GCF_964261635.1. Taxonomy (NCBI): domain Eukaryota; kingdom Metazoa; phylum Chordata; class Amphibia; order Caudata; family Salamandridae; genus Lissotriton; species Lissotriton helveticus. The sequence goes on from NC_136068.1 coordinate 30,844,756, forward strand.
TTAGGTCTCATAGATGACCAGAGTTTTATTCAAAGGTGACAGGCTGGTGCCAGGCAGGGAGTATCCCGATCCCAGCTCTTTCCGCCTGAATAATCAGAACAATCCACCTGGAGAGGATTCAAAGCAAAGTCGGTGGATTCTGAGCAGAGAAAGACATCTTCATCCACGACAGAGACACTCTCAGCTTGGAGGAGGGAAGTGTGACCTGGTGAGTGACAGAGCCAATCTCAGACAGCTGAAAGGGCAAGGTAAGGAATAGAGTTACTCTCAGACAGCTGAAAGGACAGGATAAGTAACAGAGATACTCTCAGACAGCTGAAAGGACTAGATAAGGAACAGAGCCACTCTCAGACAGCTGAAAGGGCAAGGTAAGGAATAGAGTTACTCTCAGACAGCTGAAAGGACTAGATAAGGAACAGAGCCACTCATAGACAGCTGAAAGGACAGGATAAAGAACAGAGCCACTCTCAGACAGCAGAAAGGAAAGGATAAGGAACAGAGCCACACCCAGACAGCTGGAAGACAGGATAAGGAACTCAGCAACTCTCAAGCAGCTGAAAGAACAGGCTAAAGAACAGAGTCACTCTCAGACAGCTGAAAGGACAGGATTAGGAACAGAGCCACTCTCAGACACCTGAAAGGACAGAATAGGTAAAAGAGTCACTCTCAGACAGCTGAAAGGACAGGATAAAGAACAGAGCCACTCACAGACAGCTGAAAGGACAGGATAAAGAACAGAGCCACTCTCAGACAGCTGAAAGGGCAAGATAAGGAACAGAATCACTCTCAGACAGCGGAAGGGATAGGACAGGTAACAGAGTCATTTGCAGACAGCTGAAAGGAGAGGATAAGGAGCAGAGCCAATCTCAGACAGCGGAAAGGACAAGATAGGTAACAGAGCCACTCTCAGACAGCGGAAAGGACAGGATAGGTAACAAAGCCACTCTAAGACAGCTGAAAGGACAGGATAGGTAACAAAGCCACTCTAAGACAGCTGATAGGACAGAATAAAGAACAGAGCCAATCTTAGACAGTTGAAAGGACATGATAGGTAACAGAGTCACTTGCAGACAGCTGAATAGACAGGATAGATAACACAGTCACTCTCAGACAAATGAAAAAACAGGATAAGTAACAAACCTATTCTCAGACAGCTGACAGGACAGGATTAGGAACAGAGCCACTCTCAGACAGCTGAAAAGACAGGAGAAGTAATAGAACCACTCTCAGACAGCTAAAAGGACAGGATAAGGAACAGAATCACTCTAAGACAGCTGACAGGACAGGATTAGGAACAGAGCCACGCTCAGACAGTTGAAAAGACAGGAGAAGTAATAGAACCACTCTCAGACAGCTAAAAGGACAGGAGAGGTAACAGAGTCACTCTCAGACAGCTGAAAGGACAGGATAGGCAACAGAGTCACTCTCAGACAGCTGACAGGACAGGATTAGGAACAGAGCCACTCGCAGACAGCTGAAAAGACAGGAGAAGTAATAGAACCACTCTCAGACAGCTAAAAGGACAGGATAAGGAACAGAATCACTCTAAGACAGCTGATAGGACAGGATTAAGAACAGAGCCACTCTCAGACAGCTGAAAGGGCAGTTTAAAGAACAGAGTCACTCTCAGACATTTGAAAGGACAGGATAGGTAACAGAGTCACTCTCAGAGAGCCTGAAGGACAGAATAAAGAACAGAGCTACTCTCAGACAGCTGCGAGGACAGGATAGGAAACAGTGTCACTCTCAGACAGCTGAAAGGGCAGTTTAAAGAAGAGAGCCAATGTCAATGTCAGACAGTTGAAAGGACAGGATAGGTAACAGAGGCACTCTCAGACAGCTGAAAGAAAGGATAAAGAACAGAGCCACTCTCAGACAGCTGAAAGGATAGGATAAAAGGCAGAGTCACTTTCAGACAAAAGGAGGAACAAGGGATCCGGTACATGACAGAGCCGCTCCGGTATGCCAAACAGGTTATAAAGCAAGCGCTCTCTGACAGCCGAAGAGATGCTTTAAAGCACAGTGCCAGTTGTGTATAAGAGACAGGTTAAAGAGCAGAGCTGCTGTCAGTCACCTGAAAGCACAATTTAAAGGACAGAGCCATTTCTGTATAAGGAAGAGACAGGTTAAAGGAGCCACTCCCAGCAAAAAGAATAGAAAGGTTAAAGTAAAGAGCTGCTGTCAGCCATCTGAAGTGACAGCTTAAAGGATCTAGCCACTCAGGCATGAGGAGGAAGAAGGGATCTGGTGCTTTCTGACACAAGGACAGTGGTTCATCCATAGCTTTAACTTCTTTAAACATTCAAGTAAAGCCAAATGTATGGACATCGCACTTCGAACAACAGTTAAAGGGGGTTTAAAGCCCACCTAGAACCTCTGCTACGGAAGAACTAATAGAGGAAAAACAAGAACCACTGATGAGGTCATTTTATGTTTAGAGAACCTACAAGTAGACAAGGCAGAGGTGTTTTAATGAATACTGTGGTGGCCAAAAGAATCTAATCCCTTCACAAAAAGACAACATTCTAAGTAAATAATACTAAGGGCCACATGTACGACCATTTCATTTTGCGACTCGCAAATCGCAATTTTTAGCAACTTGCAAGTCATAAAATGAAATCAACTTATGTGTCTCAGACACATTAGTGATTCCCAATGGGTTTGCAAATGACCTGTCTCATCAATATTCATGAGGCAGGTCACAATTTGTGACCCACTGGGAATATGTCAATTAACATTTGCTATTATAAACATTGCTGTATTACCAATAGTATTCAGTTTTGCATACATTATAGGGTAGGACAATAGGTGAACCATGTTCTTTAGTAGTTTAACTTGTACATTCTTTGGGTATTCTTTTGTTCATGTTCGTATTTATTAGAGTATTACATGCTTATCTTCTAATTAGCTAGTCACTTTCTTCTGACAGCGAATCCTCTTGTGGGGGATCACAAATGTTGCCCCGATAAGTATTCCATTTTCCTCACACCCGGGTCTATTTTTTAGGGCATTGTGAGAAGTTGGCCTGGTATATGATGCTCACTAGTTCTAGTGATCACGTTGTACCATGCCAAGCAACCCTTATGGTGGAGGTTGTAAAGTCAACCTTATAGACACGCTATCCTAGGGGTAGCATGGACTAAGCAGTCTTAGGCTAAACTCTGTAAAGGCATGTGAAGCAAGCTGTTTTACCATACACAATCCCTTGAATACCAAATGAAAGGACACCACACAGATATATATTGAAAATATATATAGATTTATTTTTACAAATATCCCCTATACTCTTTATGAGCACAGAAGCATAAGCGTTAAAACAAAACACAGTTTAAATATACAAAAGTTGCACGAATATGGATGAGCCCTAGGGGCCACCTAAACCATATACTAAAATAGTGGTATAAGAACCACTATGGGGAAAGTGAAGAGGCCTAGGGCCTGGGGAATCGCTGGAGCTGTTCGGGACTAGCAGTGATGAAGTCGGGAAAGGCCCGCGGGACTCGGGTGCAGCGCTTAAAGCGCACGCATGCACCAATGCAATGTCAATGGTGCGTAAAAGTTACAAAGTGAGTGTTTTAGGAACCTTCCGATGGACCTACAAGGATAACACTTTAGACCCAGGCACTAGAGGTGTATACCAGTGTGGGAACACCGGCGTTGCTGAGTTACCTCACCCACAGGAAGCGGGTGCACAGGTGCGAAGTTGTGTCGGGTTTCGTCACGCAGGTCGATGGTGCTTGGAGCTGAAGATGCTGCAGGCGGGTCGTCGTGAAGAGTTCCGGGGGATCCAAGGGTGGATCTGAAGAGGTGAAGACCTGAAAGCAGAGGGGACAATGTTCAAAGTCACTAGCCAGTGACTACCGTGGAACCAGGAAGGAACCAGGCAATGTCGGGTGCAAACAGGCGATGAGGTGAAGATTGTCTCTGCAGCCACGTGGACACAAAGAAGTTAAGGATGTCCAGGCATTGGTCACGAGCTGTCCCACAAAGGCTCTCGCTGATGGCGGTGTCGGCAACTTGATTGGAGCAAACAGGCGTTGGCTAAAGCAAGCCACGCAGGAATCAATTCAAGCTCCTAACTCGGACCAGCAAGGTCAGAGTGGGTGCTCCTTTTCAGGGGAGCAAGGGCCAGTCTGGAGCAACCAGACCAGCGGTGTAAGTCGTAGTTTTCGTCGCCAAGATGGCCGCTAGCCACGTGGCAAATGGCTGGGATGGCACGTCGAGTAGCACAGTGCAAAAGGGCCCCAAGCAGATCGTGGAGATGCTGGGGGGCTGATCTTCGGTGCTAGGGCTGCTCGATGTTGGGGCTTCTTAAACCCCAAAGCACAGCGTCAAGGGTGCCTCGGGTGCTGCGCAGTCAGCTTCTCGGGGGTCTTTCAAGAGGTCCGGTCCCACGTCTCTCGGTGCCTCCACGGGTCCCTTCTTTGCAGGGACTGTGGATCGGGCTGTGAGATGTCTGGGAGTCTGGGTCTTGTCAGGCTCTGGGCTCGGGCTCTGGCGGGAGGCGGCGGCAAAACAGACGTCGAGTTGCTGGTTGGTGCCTGTATTCACAGGGTGGTCACTCCTTGGCCACAAGGGAGATTCTCTTCAGTCTTCTGTGCAGCAGAATGTCGAAGTCCAGTTTTCTTCTTAGTTTCAAGTCGAGTTCAGGATGATCTCAAGTCTCAGGACACAGCTCCTACTCTTATTCCAAATCTAGGGGCCGGATCACCTGCTAGGTCCCTCCTCTGGGTGGGACCAGGAAGGGGGGTGGTTACACCTCCTTTCTTTTGTCCAACTTCGCGCCAGGACTGGGGCTGGAAAGCCCCAGCACCGGTTTGAACTGGCAAATGCACGGGGACACCTTGTGTGCCCCAGGCATGTCTGATTCTATTCAGCCCTGTCCTACCCAATACACAAAATCCTGTCTGGGGTGGTGCTAGCACCTCCCAAGGCAGGAAACCCTTTGTCCAAGCTGCCCTCGCTGGAAGGACTCCCAGCAGCAGTAGGTCAGACTTGTGTCTGTGGTGGCAGCATCCATTTTGTGATGCTGAGGCTCTGTTTAACTTTAACCGGGGTTCAGTTTAGGTACATGTCGTGTCCCTCTAGAAGGGTGGAATGCTACCCCCGTCGCCAGAACTGGCGAGGGGGTAGTATTCCAATTCGTATGACACCTTACTCGACATGTTTTGATAAAGCCAAACCCAAGATAGCATTTAACCGCGAGGATTACAATGCACTTAAGAGTATATGGTATGGCAGTATCATGAAACCCTCCCCAGGAAAAGTTAACAATTGCCACACTATGTGTAGTAGTGACATTGCTGGCATTGGTCACCAGGTAATTATCACCTGGTATGTACTGTCCAGGGTCCACAAAGCTAGGCGTCACCATAGTGACACTGGCACATGTGTCCCTGTATGCTTGAGCCACTTTTTCATTAATTATAGGTGTCTGTCTGTACTTGCCCAAATTATTGGGACTGACAGTAGGGGAAAAATCAATTTCCCCATCACAAATCAGAACAGCCTGTGTAGGGGTTCTGACTAGGCCAGAATCTCCCTCAGTTCCCAAGGTGATACCCACTACCCCCTTAGTCTGTGGACCAACACTGCCAACTATACTAGTGGGTGCAGGTGCCTTAGGGGCTGCAGTGTTGGGGGCTCCACCCTTTTTACAATCACTTGTCCAGTGAGATGTGTTTTTGCAAAAACTACACCAGGGTTTTCTTTGACCTTCTTTCTTCTTCTTCTTGGAAGTTTGGGACCCACCCTCAGTATTAGTTTGGGGCCCTGTTGAAGACTTCTGGTCTTTAGCTTTCTGCTCCCCACCCTTCTGGTCTGTTTTCTTTTGGTCACCACCCTGGTTCTGGTTCTGGTTCTTTTGCTTAACTCTGGTTCTAACCCATTTGTCTGCCCTCTTTCCCAATTCTTGGGGAGAGGTTAGATCTGAGTCAACCAAATGTTGATGCATCTGCTGGTTCTGACAGTTATTTAAAATCTGTTCTCTCATAAGCAAATTGTACAATCCTTCATAGTCTGTAACCTTACTTCCCAGCAACCAGCCCTCCAGAGCCTTAGTGGCACATTCAACAAATTCAGACCAGTCCTGAGTCTGTGTCTTCTGGGTGTCTCTGAACATTAACCTGTACTGTTCAGTGGTTAAGCCCAACCCATCAATCAGAGCACTCTTCAGGACCAGGTAGTTTCTAGAATCCCCATCACTAACTGTGAGGAGCCTGTCTCGGCCTCTACCTTCAAAGGAGAGCCACATGATTGCTGCCCACTGCTCCTGAGGGACCTGCTGTACTTTGCAAGCTCTCTCAAGTGCAGTCATCCATTTGTGGATATCATCCCCAACTTTGTAGGGGGGCACAATCTTACTCAGGTTTCTATTGTCATAGGACCTGTCTTTATCCTTAGGGATAGTGCTGCCACCAGTGGATCCTAATCCACTCTATGCTGCCTTGCTCTAGCAAGTTTCTCTTTGGCCAGGGCAACTTCTAACTCTTGCTTCTGGATCCTAAGTTCAGCCTCTCTCATTTTGGCCTCATGTTCCCTTCTCTGAGGGCTAGTCAACTCCCTTCTGGAGTGACCATGAGAACCTCTAGAAGCTTGGGAGTTATTGGATTCACCTGAGTGATTCTTCCTCCTCCTAGGCTCCTGGTTAAGTCCACTTGGGGGTCTGAATGGGTTGGACCCACCTTCAGTCCCAAATAAGCTTAAGTTAGCCTGGTTAAGCCTGCTGACTAACACCTGGCTATTTCTCTCATCATCAGACCCACTTTCTTCCTCCTCTGCCTCCTCTTCTTCCTCAGGCTGAGTATCTCCAGTGTTCTGGTTTTCCTCATCTATCTGGATGACAGGGACAGGGGCATCAGTGTTATCATCTTCAGAGGGAGAGCCCCAATCTCCAGTCCCTGAGGGGCCTGGTTTGGAGGTCTTTAGAGCTTCAGACTGGTCTAAAAGCTCTCTGAGGTGTCCTGCTGTAGGAGTAGGACCCGTTTTGATTCCTCTTAAGGAACACAGCTGCCTCAGTTCTTTAAAAGTAAAGATAGCAAATTTGGATGGTGCCCTTGGAGGGTCACTCTCAACAGAGATAGGTCCAGTGGATCCCTCTGCTCCAGACATTGCTCTAGTGTGGTGGATATGTTGCAATCTACCTACACTTGTGTTTTCTTACTAACCCTATCTAGTAGTTGTAGTCAGGGTGTGCTACTCCCTATCCTCTACAACAACTAAGTTCAGTAGAACTTAAGTATACTAGTCTGGTTTTAGTGTACCTATCAGGTACCTGTATGATCTTTCAAATGATACTCTCAAAGATTGTAATGGTAAAACAACAGCAAGCTCAAATCCCAATCCGCTGCTCACCAATGTGAGAACTTGGCCTGGTATATGATGCTCACTAGTTCTAGTGATCACCTTGTACCATGCCAAGCAACCCTTATGGTGGAGGTTGTAAAGTTAACCTTATAGACAAGCTATCCTAGGGGTAGCATGGACTAAGCAGTCTTAGGCTAAACTCTGTAAAGGCATGTGAAGCAAGCTGTTTTACCATACACAATCCCCTTGAATACCAAATGAAAGGACACCACACAGATATATATTGAAAATATATATAGATTTATTTCTACAAATATCCCCTATACTCTTTATAAGCACAGAAGCATAAGCGTTAAAACAAAACACAGTTTAAATATACAAAAGTTGCACGAATATGGATGAGCCCTAGGGGCCACCTAAACCATATACTAAAATAGTTGTATAAGGACCACTATGGGGAAAGTGAAGAGGCCTGGGCCTGGGGAATCTCTGGAGCTGTTCGGGACTAGCAGTGATGAAGTCGGGAAAGGCCCGCGGGACTCGGGTGCAGCGCTTAAAGCGCACGCATGCACCAATGCAATGTCAATGGTGCGTAAAAGTTACAAAGTTAGTGTTTTAGGAACCTTCCGATGGACCTACAAGGATAAAACTTTAGACCCAGGCACTAGAGGTGTATACCAGTGTGGGAACACCGGCGTTGCTGAGTTACCTCACCCACAGGAAGCGGGTGCACAGGTGCGAAGTTGTGTCAGGTTTCGTCATGCAGGTCGATGGTGCTTGGAGCTGAAGATGCTGCAGGCGGGTCGTCGTGAAGAGTTCTGGGGGATCCAAGGGTGGATCTGAAGAGGTGAAGACCTGAAAGCAGAGGGGACAATGTTCAAAGTCACTAGCCAGTGACTACCGTGGAACCAGGAAGGAACCAGGCAATGTCGGGTGCAAACAGGCGATGAGGTGAAGATTGTCTCTGCAGCCACGAAGAAGTTAAGGACGTCCAGGCATTGGTCACGAGCTGTCCCACAAAGGTTCTCGCTGATAGCGGTGTCGGCAACTTGATTAGAGCAAACAGGCCTTGGCTAAAGCAAGCCACGCAGGAATCGATTCAAGCTTCTCACTCGGACCAGCAAGGTCAGAGCGGGTGCTCCTTTTCAGGGGAGCAAGGGCCAGTCTGGAGCAACCAGACCAGCAGTGTAAGTTGTAGTTTTCGTCGCCAAGATGGCCGCTAGCCACGTGGCAAGTGGCCGGGATGGCGCGTCGAGTGGCACAGTGCAAAAGGGCCCCACGCAGATCGTGGAGATGCTGGGGGGCTGATCTTAGGTGCAAGGGCTGCTCGATGTTGGGGCTTCTCAAACCCCAAAGCACAGTGTCAAGGATGCCTCGGGTGCTGCGCAGTCAGCTTCTTGGGGGTCTTTCAAGAGGTCCGGTCCCACGTCTCTCGGTGCCTCCACGGGTCTCTTCTTTGCAGGGACTGTGGATCGGGCAGTGAGATGTCTGGGAGTCTGGGTCTTGTCAGGCTCTGGGCTCGGGTTCCGGCGGGAGGCAGCGGCAAAGCAGACGTCGAGTTGCTGGTTGGTGCCTGTATTCACAGGGTGGTCACTCCTTGTCCACAAGGGAGATTCTCTACAGTCTTCTGTGCAGCAGAATGTCGAAGTCCAGTTTTCTTCTTAGTTTCAAGTCGAGTTCAGGATGATCTGAAGTCTCAGGACACAGCTCCTACTCTTATTCCAAATCTAGGGGCCGGATCACCTGCTAGGTCCCTCCTCTGGGTGGGACCAGGAAGGGGGGTGGTTACACCCCCTTTCCTTTGTCCAACTTCGCGCCAGGACTGGGGCTGGAAAGCCCCAGCACCGGTTTGAACTGGCAAATGCACGGGGACACCTTGTGTGCCTCAGGCATGTCTGATTCTATTCAGCCCTGTCCTACCCAATACACAAAATCCTGTCTGGGGTGGTCCTAGCACCTCCCAAGGCAGGAAACCCTTTGTCCAAGCTGCCCTCGCTGGAAGGACTCCCAGCAGCAGGAGATCAGACTTGTGTCTGTGGTGGCAGAATCCATTTTGTGATGCTGAGGCTCTGTTTAACTTTAACCGGGGTTCAGGTTAGGTATATGTTGTGTCCCTCTAGAAGGGTGGAATGCTACCCCCGTCGCCCGAACTGGCGAGGGGGTAGTATTCCAATTCGTATGACACCTTACTCGACATGTTTTGATAAAGCCAAACCCAAGATAGCATTTAACCGCGAGGATTATAATGCACTTAAGAGTATATGGTATGGCAGAATCATGAAACAGCTATAGGACATGGTTCCGAAAGCTGCAGACAGGCTCAGCTCATGCCAGAGCACCATCTCACATATTTCCAAGCACCCTGCCTCCAGGATTGATGAGGCCTTCCATAGGAGTGGCTGATAGGAACATATGTGTCCATTTTAGGTTAGGCATAGGCATACTATGCCTAAGTAAGGGGTGGTTACACCGACTTACCCCAGCTGAGTGATCAGCCAGTTGTGTCAAATATGGAGGCCGGGCCAGGGGTGGCACAATACGTGCTGCAGCCCCTGGCAGGCCTTGGAAGCACCTATGCCCTGGATACCTGGGTACACTGTTACAGGGGCCAATAAGGTGAACCAGCCCCAATTTCGTAATGCACCTAAAGTGCATTGGCATCAATTTAGAGAGAGAACAGAAGGCTGTGGGTCTGATTAGCAGGCCCAAAGCCACATTAAGTCATAAACCAGTGAAGCAAAAAGCAAAAATTTGGGGTGACCATAGGATAGCAGACCCTACTCTCCTACAGGCATCTCCTATGTAAATATACAGATTTTTTGGTTATCATTACATCGTCCAAGTCCTGGCACCACCTTCCAATGGTGGCGATCTATCTGGCTCCCCATAATTGTGCTATGTTTCTTTTTGCTATTGCCATTCCTAGCGCCACCCTATCTTGAGCTGCGTGATTCAAAACTGTTGGTTACCAGATGTTAAGCAGACATATTTTCGGTTCCGGTGTAATCGTTATCCCTGTTACCTGTGAAATTCTGTGCGTGGTTGATTTCCAGTATGTGGTAATTTCTACACATTGCCAAATTGTGTGCCAGAACGTGCCTGGTGCACCGCACTGTCGGAAGCAGAGTGGTGTATCTGTCTTGCCTAATTTGTGCAATAGTGTTCTAGTATAGTGCGTGCGGTGAAGGACCTACAGTTGTATTAATTTTAATATAGAGGGGATTGCTACTTGGGGGATGCCAGTGCTTCCTGCCAATCCATCTCATCTAATTCTCCTAGATCTGTCTCCCATCTGGTTTTGAGGACCGCTGTCGGGTCAGGCTGGTTGTTTATTACTTTTTTAAATGTTAGTGAAATAGCCGGTTTTGTTATATGGTCAGTGAGCAGTCTATCTTCTAGGGGTAATGACTCTGGCAGTTGTGTGCCCTGTGGGATTAGTGTTGCAAGTGGTTGTCTAATCTGTATATATCTGTAGGCTTCCGTCTTCGCAAGGCAATAGGTATTTTGTAACTGTGCGAAGGTTTCATACCGAAATGCATTGGGTGAAGTTTAAATAAAGTCGTGATTTACGGAACCATCTCCTGTCTATGAACATTTTGAATGACAAATGGAAATGGATAGAATAAATGGATAAACAATTGGATAAAGGAAAAGAGAATCGCGTCTAAAACATGAAACAATGAAGAGTGGAACATAATATTGGTTTATTGGATTCATTTGGCAACAGATAAGGCTGTGCAGGTGGAGTGGGATCATAACAGGTCCCCCGTGTGTACGTTGGATATTGCTAGCGCAAAAGGGCGGAGCGCATTTCCAGATAGCACGCCTATATAAGTCTAAAGCAGTTACGCATGGCAGAAAAAACATGGTTTAAAAAAGGAATAATCTGGAGTGCATCTCACCACCAATGTACATGTAACTTTTTTGTGTCCCATAGCGGTGTTGCCTGCGTCGTGACTCCTTCCCATCTTAATGCCTGTTGCGCTTCATGCAAGATGTTAAATGTATGTGCTGTTGGTCCTGTCAGATTCTTTCTTCTAGTGTTTTTGTATAATTCTCTCATCATTCCATCCACTCTCAGGAGATGTCTATCCATGCGATAGGCTGGTTCATCCTGTGTTGCGTGTAACCATTGATTTAGCACTGCTAATCGGCACCTAAAGTGCATTGGCATCAATTTAGAGAGAGAACAGAAGGCTGTGGGTCTGATTAGCAGGCCCAAAGCCACATTAAGTCATAAACCAGTGAAGCAAAAAGCAAAAATTTGGGGTGACCATAGGATAGCAGACCCTACTCTCCTACAGGCATCTCCTATGTAAATATACAGATTTTTTGGTTATCATTACATCGTCCAAGTCCTGGCACCACCTTCCAATGGTGGCGATCTATCTGGCTCCCCATAATTGTGCTATGTTTCTTTTTGCTATTGCCATTCCTAGCGCCACCCTATCTTGAGCTGCGTGATTCAAAACTTTTGGTTACCAGATGTTAAGCAGACATATTTTCGGTTCCGGTGTAATCGTTATCCCTGTTACCTGTGAAATTCTGTGCGTGGTTGATTTCCAGTATGTGGTAATTTCTACACATTGCCAAATTGTGTGCCAGAACGTGCCTGGTGCACCGCACTGTCGGAAGCAGAGTGGTGTATCTGTCTTGCCTAATTTGTGCAATAGTGTTCTAGTATAGTACGTGCGGTGAAGGACCTTCAGTTGTATTAATTTTAATATAGAGGGGATTGCTACTTGGGGGATGCCAGTGCTTCCTGCCAATCCATCTCATCTAATTCTCCTAGATCTGTCTCCCATCTGGTTTTGAGGACCGCTGTCGGGTCAGGCTGGTTGTTTATTACTTTTTTAAATGTTAGTGAAATAGCCGGTTTTGTTATATGGTCAGTGAGCAGTCTATCTTCTAGGGGTAATGACTCTGGCAGTTGTGTGCCCTGTGGGATTAGTGTTGCAAGTGGTTGTCTAATCTGTATATATCTGTAGGCTTCCATCTTCGCAAGGCAATAGGTATTTTGTAACTGTGCGAAGGTTTCATACCGAAATGCATTGGGTGAAGTTTAAATAAAGTCGTGATTTACGGAACCATCTCCTGTCTATGAACATTTTGAATGACAAATGGAAATGGATAGAATAAATGGATAAACAATTGGATAAAGGAAAAGAGAATCGCGTCTAAAACATGAAACAATGAAGAGTGGAACATAATATTGGTTTATTGGATTCATTTGGCAACAGATAAGGCTGTGCAGGTGGAGTGGGATCATAACAGGTCCCCCGTGTGTACGTTGGATATTGCTAGCGCAAAAGGGCGGAGCGCATTTCCAGATAGCACGCCTATATAAGTCTAAAGCAGTTACGCATGGCAGAAAAAACATGGTTTAAAAAAGGAATAATCTGGAGTGCATCTCACCACCAATGTACATGTAACTTTTTTGTGTCCCATAGCGGTGTTGCCTGCGTCGTGACTCCTTCCCATCTTAATGCCTGTTGCGCTTCATGCAAGATGTTAAATGTATGTGCTGTTGGTCCTGTCAGATTCTTTCTTCTAGTGTTTTTGTATAATTCTCTCATCATTCCATCCACTCTCAGGAGATGTCTATCCATGCGATAGGCTGGTTCATCCTGTGTTGCGTGTAACCATTGATTTAGCACTGCTAATCGGGACGCCCAATAGTATGTTTTTATATGTGGGAGGACGATGCCTCCATCGTATCAGCTTTTTACCAATTTATGCATAGCTACACGGGTTACCTTGCCATCCCATAGTAACTTATTCACTTCATTGTTAATTGCTATGAAGTATGCCGGGGGAACTGGAAATGGTGTGTTTTATAGGACGTAGAGGAATCTTGGGAGCGCCATCATCTTAAAGAGGGCTGCTCTGCCTAGTAATGTGAGTGGTAGGGATCGCCAGTGTAAGACATCTCAGCGAAAGCGCGGCAGGGGTTGCATAAGATTTTCTTCTGTAAAGTGTGTAACCCGGTGTGTTATATAGATTCTGAGATATTTGAACCCTTTGTCAGCTATTGGTATATCACAATTGCGTGGAAGTCGCGGGGGATTGCCATGAAGTATAAAAATGAGTGACTTCGCCCAATTTATAGTGTAACCTGACACTTGTCCATATGCTACACATGTATCTAAGAGGCAGTTCAGTGAACAGGAGGGTGAAGCCAAATACAGCAGCACATCATCAGCATACAGTGAGATGCGATCTTCCCATCCCAAAGCCCATTTGAGTCCACGGATTACCGGATCCTGTCTTATCCATGCCGCCAGAGGTTTTAGTACTATTGCAAATAGGAGCGGCGACAATGGGCATCCCTGCCTTGTCCACTTACCCAGAGGGAAGTTAGCCGAGATGCAGCCATTTGCTACCACCTACGCCATGGGTTTCATGTGTAGCAGTTTTACCCCCGACAAAATTTGGGGCCGAAACCTTAATGGTGAAGAACTGAAAAAAGAAAGGGCAATTTGGCCATGTTGAATGTCATTCGCGCATCTAGAGACAGAATGATTGCATCCTCCTCTATAGTTGATCTACGTGCCATGACATTATGTACCCTTTCACAGATTCAGTGCCGTGTTGCGATGTGGCATAAATCCGGATTGATCCAGGTGAATCACTGTTTCTAAATATGGTTGCAGTGGCGTTGCTAGTGCTTTTGCCAATATCTTTGCTTCCACATTTATGAGAGATATTGGTCTGTATGACATGCGGTCCAGTGGTTGTTTGCCCGGTTTATGTATTTCAACTATCGTTGCCAAACACTGATCCCTAGGAAGTTCCCCCTTCTCCAAACTATACTTGTACATGTTAAGTAGGTGTGGCACAAGAATAAAAGCTGTTTATAGAATTCTACTGGAATTCCGTTAGGTCCTAGGGCTTAACTAGTATGTAAGGCATGTATCGCTCATATCAGCTCGTCTTGTGTTAGATCCACTTCTAACAATTGGGTTACTGCTTGGCCCAGTGTTGACATTTTTAGATCATTTAAAAAGGCTATATTTTCTTCTACCGTAGTTGTGGCTAGTGGTGTGTATATATGCTCATAATCGGTCGCAAACGTATCTCCTATTTGGTGGGGATATGAGGTCATGACGCCTTGTTGTGTTTGCAGTTGTGCTATCCATCTATTAGCCCTTTCCTTTTTATCTAGCCATGCAAGGACATTTCGTGCCTTATCACCCTGTTCGTAAATCATATGTCTCGTGGCCGTAAGTCTGGATTTTGTTTCCTCCCATGTGTAGGTCTTATATTCCCGTTGAGCTAGATGGAGCCTATGTGTTGCAGCCTCAGTAATATCTGTGGCGTGATCTGCCTCTGCCCTTGCTATCTGTTGCTCTAGCCTCTGAATCTGTTGTTGCTGCTGTTTTTTGTGATTCGTCACAAATGAGATGGCCTGGCCACGCAAAACCGTTTTGTATGCCTCCCATAATGTCATTGGTGTTGATACTGAGTGTTCGTTTTCTACTAAATAATGTTTTGTGGTTGCGGTCAGGCTTTCCCTGACCATTTTTATTTTTAAAAAGCTAGGGTACAGCGGGAAAAGTCTGCGTCTCCCCGGGATGAAGGATGCGTAGGTGATTAACACTGGTGAGTGGTCTGATATACCCCTGGGCAAATGTGTTATGTCCATTAATCTTTCCATCCCTGCTGCCAGTGTAAATATATAGTCTATTCTAGACAAACTATTGTGTGCCCCGGAATGAAAGGTATATTGGCATTCTTGCGGGTATCTGGCCCTCCACACGTCTGTCAGTCCGATCGCATTAACAAAATCTTTTAGTTTGGGATTGGAGCTGTTGTAGTCTCTGGGGGGTTGTCTATCTATGGAGGCATCAATTGTAGCATTACAATCTCCCCCTATAATGAATTTTCCCTGCAGGAGTGAGAGTAGGAATTTCCTAGAGCCGGGAGGGTTGAGTGGTGTAGGGCTGCTGGGACATAAACCAAGACTGTATTATAAGGTCTGCCTTCCCATTGGCATGCAATTGCAGCAAACCTACCCTGGTCGTCCATCCAGGACCCCGCTATTAGTAAGGGGCAACGTTTCTGTATCAGGATTCCAACTCCTCTGGATCCTGAAGTGAATTCCGAGTTCACTACCATTTTGTAGCCACATCTATCTAGAGCCTTACAAGCGGATCCTGTCAAGTCTGATTCTTGTATCAGTGCCACTGCTGGTCCCCTTCTCTTCATATATTGAGAACTAGCCCTCTCTTTATCTTGTCCCCCAACCCATTTACATTCATGACATCACCGCAAGGTGTGCGGATCTCCCCTTAGCGTCTGGAGTTTGAGAGGCCTCGACTGTCATATATACCGTAGTCTTTAACGTTCAGGATGGCTTTGTTATTGAGAGTGTAGATGTTGTGAATTGTGTATGTTTTGTTTCTTATTTGTATATATTCCTCTCCCTTGGTATGCGTCTTCACAAAGTTAAACAAAAACCCTTTCAACTGCGCCCAGCCCCCTCCTCCCTCCAAGCTTCCCTGCACGGTGGACTCCGTACTACCCGCCACCCCAACTGAGCAGAATGCTTAGTCCCCAGAACTTTGTACTTGTGTAAGGGGGGGAGAGACGTGTGCGATCATTCCTGACCCCTCCCGTAGTTCTGTATTATGCCCACAGCTTTTTCTTGTATTGTTCAGTGACATCATTACCTTTGTCTATTGATATCTGCGTTATCAGTGCACATGTTCTGCAAATTTGCGTCTTCTTAGATTTTGCCACAGCCAATGGCGCTTTCAGTCTCAGAGTCAATTTCTTCTATGGAGAGGGCTCCTTGTCCTGTTACATTGGACTGATTGATTCAGTTTTAATCTGAGTCATGTTTTGCATCAGTACTCCGCCAGTCACTCCTCTTTCGGATGTTTCCGATCCTATCGACCTCTCGGTGGATTGTCTATGCCTCTGCTCTGATCTCCTGAGGCCTGTGCGTGGCCTTACGCCATCCTTTTAACCAGTCCATTGCTTCCTGCGGTGATGTAAAAAACCAAGCCTCTCCTTCCGCCTCCACTCTCAGTTTTGCGGGAAAGAGTATTGTGTATTTGAGTTCTCTTTTTCGCAGTTCTTTTTTCACATCCATGACATCATGCCGCTGCTTCGTTACTAGTGCCGTGTACTCCGGGTACATCGTTATCTTGCTATTGTTCACCTGTATGGGGGGTACGATACGTGCTGCTCATAGAATTGCAAAAACAACACTTGATGGACAGAATGCAGAACAATGTCATACTTTCACCCCAGTACAGAGATCTGGGCCTAAATCCATTGTTTTTTAGCTCACCATGCCATTCCAGTTTGAACCCCGGCCATATGCAAATCAGTCTTGACCCTGTGCCCCATGGGAACAGCCCAGCCCGAAGCCAGGTCCTCCCTGGACTGGAAACAAGGGATGTATGACGTTACAACGCATACTTTTACCACGCATACCATTACAACGAAAGTTTTACAACGCATAAACTTTTACAACGCATACCATTACCACGCAGGATTTTACAACGCATATACCTTTACAACGCATACCATTACAACGTAAGTATTGGTAAGTATATAATAATTTTTTAATTTAAATTAATTAAAAATATTTTAATATAATGTAATTTAATTTTATTTTATTTAATTTATTTATTTTAAATGTAATTTAATTTAATTTATCAAAAATACCCCTGTACCCCAAAAACCCAAAACTGACCCTGAAACCTAAAAATACCCTTTACCCAAAAACTGAAAACTGACCCTGTACCCTAAAAATACCCCTCTACCCCAAAAACCCCAAACTGACCCTGAACCCTAAAAATACCCCTTTACCCAAAAACTAAAAACTGACCCTGAACCCTAAAATATCCCTTTACCCTAAAAACCCCAAACTGACCCTGAACCCTAAAAATACCCCTTTACCCAAAAACTGAAAACTGACCCTGAACCCTAAAAATACCCCTTTACCCAAAAACTGAAAACTGACCCTGAACCCTAAAAATACCCCTTTACCCAAAAACTGAAAACTGACCCTGAACCCTAAAAATACCCCTTTACCCAAAAACTGAAAACTGACCCTGAACCCTAAAAATACCCCTTTTCCCAAAAACTGAAAACTGACCCTGAACCCTAAAAATGCCCCTTTACCCAAAAACTGAAAACTGACCCTAAACCCTAAAAATACCCCTTTACCCAAAAACCCAAACATATATCATTTAAAAAATAATTATATACTTACCAATACTTACGTTGTAATGGTATGCGTTGTAAAAGTATATGCGTTGTAAAATCCTGCGTGGTAATGGTATGCGTTGTAAAAGTTTATGCGTTGTAAAAGTTGCGTGGTAATGGTACTGCGTTGTAAAAATTGCGTGGTAAACGTTGTATACCGGAAACAAGCCTCCTAGGACCGGTTTCGGGCTTTCAGTCCTCATCAGCCAGGATAGCTTGATTCCAGTGGCATGGAGAGCACGGGACTCACGTCTGACCATACCCTTCCAACTCGGGGTGTCAAATGCAAAAACAACAATTGATGGACAGAATGCAGAACATTGTCATACATTCACCCCAGTACAGACATGTGGGCCTAAATCCATTGTTTTTTTGCTCACCATGCCATTCCAGTTTGAACCCAGCCACATGCAAATCAGTCTTGACCCTGTGCCCCATGGGAACAGTCCAGCCCGAACTGCCAAGCCAGGTCCTCCCTGGACTGGAAACAAGCATCCTAGAACCGGTTTCGGGCTTTCAGCCCTCATCAGCCAGGATAGCTTGTTCCAGTGGCATGGAGAGCTTAGAGCTCACGTCTGAGCATACCTGTCCCACTCGGGGTGACAAATGCAAAAATAACAGTTAATGGACAGAATGCAGAACAATGTCATACTTTCACCCCAGTACTGAGATCTGGGTCTAAATCCATTGTTTATTTGCTCACCATACCATTCTAGTTTGAACCCAGCCATATGCAAATAAGTCTTGACCCTGTGTCCCATGGGAATATATGGCCATGTCTAAACTGGGATGGCGGAGTGAGCTAAAGAATGATGATGGATTAAACCCAGATCATTTGACTGGGGGTGAGTGCTTGCAATGTTCAACACTCTGTCCATCCTCCCCTTTAGTTTTGCTTTGTAGAATTGTGTCACGATCCCGGAAATTGAATATCCATGCAAGTATATGCCTGGGTGGGGCTCCCGACCGGGGTCCCCCACCTGGCACTCTATGGTCGCGTTCCACCGAGAAGAAACTGGACAGTCCTCGTGGTTGAAGTTCGGTTTTAAAGAGTTCTTCTACGAAGAGGTTGAGTGACGGCCCCTTCACACTCTCGGGCACTCGTACCAGGCAAATATTATTGCGTCGATAGCACCCTTCCTGATCCTCGAGTTTTGCCTCCGGATTTCGGACTTGTCGCTGTATCAGTGGATAGCATTGCCGTCGTAGATTCCACCTCTGTTAGTCTGGTACTGATTTTAGAAATGTCCGCTCGCAGCAGCGTGATGTAAGTTGATATTGTGCCAATTGACATTTGCATCTGATTCAGGGCGAGCATTATGTTCTGCAGGGTTATTTCTTTAGATTTTGTAGACCTAGATCCTTCTCCCCCCCCACTTGTGTCTCAGGGGCATGCATTTTATCTACTTGGTTGGCATATTTCTCTAATTTATTTAATTGCGTCGTATGCTGGCCTCTTCCTCCCATGGTGACAAGATCGGCTCATATGTCCTTCGATACTGCGGCAGGTTAGTCAGTAGTCACCGCTGCCTGACTGCGTGAGTAGCGTCCACGCACAACCTTTCGGTTTTCCCTCTCCCCACCGCCTTTGTTTATTCTGTTTACGTCTCACTCCCACATTAGGCCAATACTATGCGTCTTCAATTGTCGATGTGCTGTAGGCTTCTGTTCTGGCCTAGATGTAGTGTTTCAGTGTTTTAATGTGCGCTGTTTGGTGAGGTTGTAGTCTCGCTGCGCCCTTTGCGTGGATGGTTCACCCCAGAGATTGTGCGTGTTCGTCCCCGGAGTTGGTATGTCACCTGTATGCATTCGTCTCTTACTTCAGGTCCAAAACTGCACTATTCATTGCATTGTGCCCCCCTTCGTGTATTATCCCGGGACCTGTACTTGTTTATCATATAGCACTGATGCGTCACTGACTGTGGGCATGGTCTCTAATTTGGGACTTGCGATATTGTGTGGCCATCGGCTGTGGTCCTGTGCTTTCCGTGCATCTGAGCCCCAAAGTTGATCCCCGGGATCTCGGCTTTACCTCCAATGTTTTCCGCTAGGGCAGGAATCGGGAGGAGTTTCTGTATGCTTGCTTTTCGCTCACCTTTTAGACTCCGCCGTTGATACCTCGGCACTCGATCAGCACCGACACTCTGTTGCTCTAGTCTTTGTCTCCTGATGCCTGTCCCCGCATTCACAGCCCGCAGTATGCGGATGCAAGGCCCTGTCTAGGCCTCAGGTTCCTCACTCGACCGCAGTCACTTCGTCGCGGGTGCCGTGTTACCTGGGCCGCTGCGATGAACGCTGGGTCAGTCCTGTGTCCTCCCGTTACAGCACTGTAGGGAGTTCACTTTTATTTATTTTTCCCCTTGTGTCGCCGGTTATGCAGAGTTGACATTTCCCAGCCTTCCTAGTTCAAGTTCAGAAATTTGTATAGCGCACTACTCACCCAGAGGGTCTCAAGGCGCTTGGGGAGGGGGGGTACATTACTTATCGATTATCCAAGTTTTTAGTTGCTTTCTGAAGGAGAGGTGGTTCTGTGTAAGGCGGAGGTGGGTGGGGAGAGAGTTCCAGGTTTTGGCCGCTAAGTAGGAGAAGGATCTTCCCCCCATGGTGGATCTATGGATGCGTGGAATTGCGGCGAGGGCTTGATTGGACGATCGTAGTTGGCGGGTGGGGGTGTAGAAGGACAGTCGCGTGTTGAGGCATTCGGGTCCTAGGTCATAGAGGGCTCTGTGTGCGTGGGTGAGGAGACGGAACGTTATTCTCTTGTTGACGGGGAGCCAGTGAAGGTCTTTCAGGTGACCGGAAATGTGAGCTTGACGGGGGATGTCTAGTATGAGTCTGGCTGAGGCGTTTTGGATGCGTTGGAGTTTTTTCTGTAGTTTGGCTGTGGTTCCGGCGTAAAGGGTGTTTCTGTAATCCAGTCGGCTTGTGACCAGTGCGTGGGTGACCGTCTTTCTTGTTTCGGTGGGGATCCAGCGGAAGATTTTTTTGAGCATGCGTAGGGTGTTGAAGCATGATGATGAGACGGCGTTGACTTGTCTGGTCATCGAGAGGGAGGAGTCCAGGATGAAGCCCAGGTTACGTGCGTGGTCCGTAGGTATGGGTGCGGTTCCCAAGGCCGGTGGCCACCATGAGTCGTCCCAGGCAGCGGGGGATGAACCTAAGATGAGGACTTCCGTTTTGTCCGAGTTCAGTTTTAAACGACTGTTCTTCATCCACTCGGCTACTTCTTTCATTCCTTTGTGTAAGTTGGTTTTGGCGGTGTTTGGGTCTTTGGTGAGGGAGAGGATCAGCTGGGTGTCGTCTGCGTAGGAGATGATGTTGAGGTTGTGTTGGCGTGCGATGGATGCGAGAGGACTCATGTATATGTTGAAGAGGGTGGGACTGAGTGATGATCCTTGTGGTACGCCGCAGATGACTTCGGTAGCCTCTGATCTGAAAGGGGGGAGGCGGACTCTCTGGGTTCTTCCGGCGAGGAACGAGATGATCCAGTCCAATGCTTTTCCTTGTATTCCGACGTTGCTGAGGCGTGGTATGAGGGTGCTATGACAGACTGTGTCGTAGGCCGCTGTTTCTCCGTTGTCCAGTAGAGTTCGAATGTCATCTGTTGCTGCGATGAGGGCGGTTTCGGTGCTGTGTTTGGCTCGGAAGCCAGACTGTGAGGGGTCGAGGGATTTGTTGGATTCGAGGATGGAGGCGAGCTGACTGTTGACGGCTTTCTCAATTACTTTGGCAGGGAATGGGAGGAGCGAGATGGGGCGGTAGTTCTTAAGTTCAGTGGGGTCTGCTGTGGGTTTCTTCAGAAGGGGGCTGAGTTCGGCATGTTTCCAGCTTTCCGGGAAGGTAGCAGAGTTGAAGGAGCAGTTGATGACGTCACGGAGATGGGGTGCGATAATGGAGTCTGCTTTGTTGAAAATGTGATGGGGACATGGGTCGGTTGGCGATCCCGAGTGAATGGAGTTCATCAGGCGGACGGTGTCTTCAGTGGTGATTGGGTTCCAGACGCAAAGGTTGTTAGAGGGCGTTTTTTGGTTCGGAGGTGGGTGGAGTGGACTGGTCTTCGGACTGGATTCCAAAGCTGATTTTGTTGTGGAAGAATGAGGCCAGGGAGTCGCAAAGGTCTTGGGAGGGAGTGATGTCGTTGGAGCCGGCGGTGGGGTTGGTAAATTCTTTGACGATGTTGAATAGTTTCTTGCTGTTTTGGACGTTGTTGTCAAGGCGATCCTTGATTGCTGATTTCTTGGTGGATCGGATCAGTTGGTGGTGTTTGCGGGTGGCGTTCTTGAAGGTGGCCAGGTTGTCGGTGGTTGGGTTTTTTTCTCCAGGTTTTCTCGAGGGTACGACAGAGTTTCTTGGATTTCTTAAGGTCATCGTTGAACCAGGGGGCTTTTTTTGCTACCTTGCTTGATTTGATGGTTTTTCAAGGGTGCTAATTCGTCAGCGCTGTGGGTGATCCAATGTGTGAGGTTGGTGGCTGCTTGGTTTGGGTCCGATGATTTGGCGGGAGGGTTTTGGTGAAGCGATGTGAAGAGCTGGTCGGTAGTAATTTTGTTCCAGTTTCTTCGGGGAATAGGTTGTGGGGAATTGTGGGTCGTGATCTTTTTGTAGTTGAAGTGAACGCAGCTGTGGTCCGTCCAGTGGAGAGCTGTGGTGTGATTGAAGGAGATTTGCTTGCTGGAGGGGAAGATTGGGTCGAGCGTGTGTCCGGCATAGTGGGTGGGGGTATTGACAAGATGTTCGAGTCCGAGGTTGGTCAGGTTGTCCAGAAGGGTGGTGGTGGTGTTCCTCAGGTAACCCTGCCGCTCTCCCCCGCCGCCGCAGATTCGACTGCGGCCGCCGAGAGGGGGGAGCGAGTAAGGGACTACATATCCCAGCGTCCCTTGCTGGAGGACGGGACGGGACGCTCACAGCTGCACCACTTTCCCGCGCACGGAGCGGGGGACACAGAGGCTGATCTACACTCCACCTGGTTAGCCCGGCAAAACCGCGACCACCGCGCCAGTACCCTGCCACTCTCCCCCGCCGCCGCAGCTTCTACCGCGGCCGCCGAGAGGGGGGAGCGAGTAAGGGACTACATATCCCAGCGTCCCTTGCTGGAGGACGGGACGGGACGCTCACAGCTGCACCACTTTCCCGCGCACGGAGGCGCATTTAGAGGCGGCGCTCCTCCGATGTCGCGGGACGCGCGCGGCCGGCGCTGGGCTGAGACCGGGCAGAGGGCGGGCCGTCTGTGGCCGTCCGGGGACGACAAGGGACGGGACGGGCCTCCCCCTTCGCTCTGCTCTACAAAATGGGTAAGCGCAAACTACAAACCTCCACCATGGGGGGATCAGTTAAAGCCAAAGTTGCACGTAAAGCTACAACAACAGCCAATATCATGACATACCTTACTACTGCTGTGGGTAAATTGAACCAAGAAATTGCAGATAAAGAACGTGAACTGGGCTTGGATCCGATAATTCTGGATAGCCAACTATCTCCCACTGTAACTAGACTTCCTATCCCTTTGGAGCCAACAATACTCATTGATAATCTGATTGATATTGGGCCACAAGAGATAGAAAATACTATGGGACAAGAGGGTCAAGAGAATAGTAAACAAGTCACCCATCAACCCATACCGAACTGTACTCAGGAGCCTGCACGTCACGCTATTAAGCGCATGAAACGGCCAATTCAAAGACCAAAAGCTCAAGGATCACACTCACGTAAAAATTTTCGTTACCCATTAAGTGACTTTAAATCCGTAATTAAGGATATGGTGGAGAAAGTGCTTGTGGATAAACTTGAAGTGAGACTTGTACAGATCTCTACCGATATAATAGACACCCTAAAGGATTGTGTAGCTGAAATACTGGGGAAATGTGAAAGGATTAATGTTTTTCTAACATCACATCACAATGAACCCCGTGTATCTCCAACAAATATTGCACCACGGCTTCCTATTAATACCAAACGGGGTTTCGCCCTGGCCAGGGCACGGACACCGCCCTCCTCGCTGTCATCGAGGAGGCAAGGTGCATTTTGGATTCAGGGGGATCAGTGGCAGTGATCCTCCTGGACCTTAGTGCAGCCTTTGATACGGTGGACCACCGTGTCCTGCTCCACCGGCTGGCTAGGGCGGGACTCGGGGGCACAGCGCTGGCCTGGCTGGAGTCTTTTCTCTCGGGCCGCTCTTTTCAGGTCTGGGATGGCTGCTCCCGGTCTGACTCTCTTCCTCTGATAAACGGGGTTCCCCAGGGCTCTTCATTGAGCCCTACCCTTTTTAATGCCTATATGGCCCCTCTGGAAGATGTAGTTGCCCCCTTTGAATTTAAGATCGTGAGCTACGCGGACGACACTCAATTGGTCGTCTCACTGTCACACTTAGACCAGCGCCCAGACAGTCTTCTGCACTGCCTCCAGAAGATCCATCACTGGATGTGTGAATCGTCGCTCAAGCTCAATGGGTCTAAAACAGAGGTCATGCTGATGGGCAAGAAATGGACAACTATTCCACCATCTGTTTGGCCCGACTCCTTGGGTGAGGTGCCCACCCCCAGGAAAGAACTTAAGAGCCTGGGGGTCTGGCTTGAACCAGACCTAACCATGAAAACCCAGGCTACTAAAACAGCTGGTACTTGCTTTGGTCTCATGCGGTCCGTCCGCAAGATTCTTCCCCTACTCCCCCCCCCTTCCAGGAAATTACTGATTCAGGGACTAGTTCTTGCCCGACTGGATTACAGCAATGCTGTCTATTTGGGAGCCCCTGAATCCACCCTGGGTAAGCTGCAACAAACCCAAAATGCAGCCGCTCGGATGTTGCTTGGTCTCCCCTCCAGATCCTCCGCAAGACCTGCCCTCAAAGCACTCCATTGGTTACCAGTACGAGAGAGGATCGAGTTCAAGGCTATGTGCATTGCCCACAGGCTCCTAAATGGACAAGGCCCTTCCATCTTGGAAGAAATGGTTACCCCGTACAAGGCCCTGAGGTCCCTACGATCGGACAATGAACGACTGGCGAATGTTCCCAAGTTTAGGAGGGCACGTACCGGAGGCCGTCGTTTCTCTGTAAAGGCAGCCTCTCGTTGGAACCTGCTTCCCCGCAGCCTGCGATCGGAACCATGCTACCTTCGCTTTCGCAAACAACTTAAAACGCTGCTTTTCCCCAAGTAAAGAGTTCCGCTCCTCCTTCCCCCCCTCTTAGCCAACTCACAGTTTTTATAGCGCGGGGATGCCCTCGGGTCACCAGGAACTCTATAAATCCTTAAATAAATAATAAATAAAAATAATCAAAATAAACAACCCCAATCTCCTATGGAATTGGGAAATGATGTACAACAAGGTCCCTCAACATCAACTGTACCATTACAAGACTCTGAGGGTTGTGTAAATATGCAAAAGGACAACAGCATAATATCTAGGGTGCAGTTGACAAGTAAAACCTGTTCTCCCCAGTCTAAGCCTACGGTACCAATATTAGATAAGCCTAACTCATCAGGGCCCAGGAGACAGCGCCCCAGACCACCAGTTCATCTTCCCCCGGAAGCTACACCTTTTGTTGCTGTCCTGGTGAATGTACCTGTACTGAAACCGGGTGAATTTGAGTCAAATGGTGCACAGCTACATAACATTAAGACTTGGTGTGATGCAAATTGTACAGGCCCAAATAATATATCAGAATGTATCCACACGTGCAGACGGGTTGACTGGGTGGGGTATACAGAGAAGAAATTTGCGGGTGATTGCATGATTGTTAACTTTAACAGACCCCATGAGGCCTTACGGTTATTCTGGGACGCCACTGAGGTAAAAGAAGATAGGATCAGAGCGGTACCTTTAGGTTTCTTCTACCCACGACCCGTCACACATAAATTGCAACCGGGTAGGGCTACTCACAATGTCCCCCTTAGTCTTACCCCTTGCCCTAGTCCATGGGCCACGCAAATAACAGGCATGTTACCAAAAACCTGTGATAATCGTGGAAGCGAAGTAAGGACTGGTCTGGTGTTAACAAACAGGTTTTCTGCTCTCTCAAATTTAGAGGAAAATGATTGACTGACTTCCCCTTGTAGTACCCTTAACCTGTCACAACCCACTCTGTCTACCATAGTCGAAAAGGGCAATACAGTGAAAATAATGACCTCCTCTGGTAGTACCCCTAACCCGTTACAACCCACTCTGTCTACCGTAATTGAAAAGGGTAATATAGTTAAAATGATGAGCTGGAACATTGCAGGTTTACGCTCAAAAAGGGGTGACATAAGATGGCTGGATCTGTTAAAAGAATGTGATGTGGTGGCCCTACAGGAGACGTGGGATAGGGATTGTGATTTCTGGTTAGATGGATATACTTCTTATTTTTTAGCTGCTCAGATATCTAGCTCAGGTCGAAATAAAGGGGGTTTGTTGTTCTTAATTTCTGTTAATGTGAGGGGCACTGTAAAGGTATTAAACACATCATCCAAAAACTATTTAGTTTTGGAGGTCACTATGCCTAATAATTATAAATGTGTCTACATTAACTTTTATAATGCCATACAAAGCACAACACAAAATGACAACATTAACTCCTTGACTGAGTTTTTACGTAAATATAAGGAGGGTCAAACCACTTTTGTATATTTTACCCTGATGGGGGATTTTAATATACATTTATGTCAGCAGAACTGCCAGTTTAAAGATACTATAAACATTGATATGCTGCCATTTCCACATTTTGAACACTCTGTAATGGGGTCTGCCCTAGAAGAACTTCTTCATGAGAACGATTTATATGAACCAGAGTTCTTCGACACTATTGAGAGGGTACCAACTTACAGTGCTATGGATTTTATTTATTTATTTATTTATTTATTATAAAGTTTTGTATAGCGCGAACAAGACCCGTGGGTATCAGAGCGCTTAACATGAGGTAGGAAAAGGAAACAAGGTTAACATATGTATAAGCAGTTAGCAAGCACTCGCAGTGAGGTAGATGACATATAAATTCGTAACACATGTGACGTTAGCAAAAGTAAATATGCTATGATTAAATAAAAAAACAAAACATGTATATATAACAAATATGAGGTAGCACGGTATAGGTTCATGTATGAGGTAGCACGGTATAGGTTCATGAAAGATATTGTTCTCCTGTTCAATCAAATCTCCATTCCTGTTGGCCTTTGGGTTGTTCCCAATCATAGGATACGTATTCCATTATAGTATTGTCTGTGCCTCCCATTTTGATGGCGTACATGATCTGTACTAAGGCAGTATTATAGCAGATCCATGATCAGTGATCTTCATTAAGTATACTATCATTGATTATATATTCATTTCTCCGGGCATGCTACAAAATGTAATTTTTTATAATGCTGTACACACTATATTTAGCGGCCATAACCCTGTAGTGTTAGAAGCAGATAATAACAACTTGTTTTTATTTAACAAAGGAACAAATGCAGAGACATTTACAGATTTAATTGTCAAGGACCAGGGGAGACGGGTTAAATGGAGCAATATCATCCCAGAGGACTTTTTTTATTCCCTTATCTTAAAGGTGGGTAAAGAAATTTACATCTGTAGGGACCCACTAAAGTTTGAGGGGAATGTAATTCGGTCATTCGAAATAATTTGTCATCAAGTAGCGGATGATTTAAAATGCAATTTTAAAATAAAGGAGAAAAAGGCAAAGGGGTGGGAATGAATGCTCCAAATCCCATAGAGAACTATATAAAGCATTAAAAAAGACACCCCGAGATAAACAGGAGGTGGCCAGACTTAGGAAAAAGTATAATTTAAATATTCTAAGACGAAAAAACGAAATAAAAAGACAGGCATGGGATGACCTATATGAGAAGGCTACTCTGAGGGATAGCGCTAAATTCTGGAAAATTGTTAACACCCCTTTATTTAATGGTAAAGAAAATGCGCCATTAGAAGTAAATATCCCCGATCAGGACTGGCTGGATCATTTTCAAAAAATCTATGGCAGTAATCTCGACCCAGGCCCTCTAGATCAATTTTTGATTGAAACGCAGGAGATCTTACCCAGTTTTACTATAAAGGAGGTACAGAAGGCAATTGAGGACACAGCGGGCAAGAAGGCCCCAGGACCGGATGGCGTACCGGCCGACATGTTCAAAGCAAACCCGGGCATGTGGGCAGTGGTCCTTATCAATGTCTTTAATGTGATTAGTTTGGATAAGATGGGAGCCCCAACATCTTGGTCACAGTCCACTATAATCCCTATATTTAAGAAGGGCCAAAGGGGGGACCCAAGATGCTATAGGCCCATATCTTTGCTAGATTCTTCTTTTAAAATTCTGGGTTAGGTGATTCTAGAAAGAATCTCTGCTTGGGCAACAAATAAGGATATTCTGTGCGAGGCTCAGTATGGCTTTCGATCTGGGAGAGGCACAGAGGATCAATGCCTAAATTTACATCTTACTCTGAGCAAATACACAGTAGCATCAAAGGGGATGATGTACTTGGCATTTATGGACTTGTCCACAGCTTTTGACCTAGTTAATAGGTCAAAGCTGTGGGCAATACTCCTGGAAATGGGCCTGGATCGAGCACTTGTGAACTTTTTGGCGCAACTCCATAGTGACCTGAGGGCGACCATTCGCATGTCTCAAGAGGGAAATTGTACTGCTTTTTTTAAATCTGGAAGGGGGGTACGCCAAGGGTGCATTTTGGCCCCCATGCTTTTTTCTCTTTATATTAATTCATTAGGAAAGTCCCTGGAAGCGGCCTCTATTGATGTACCGCGCATGGGTGGCTCCCTGTTGCCGGTTCTATTATATGCCGACGACACGGTATTGTTGTCGAGAACCCCAAATGGCCTACAATATCTATTAACCGCATGCGTGCGGGCGGAATTCCGCTCGTACGCGGACTTTTGCGAAACCGCATGTTACGTGACGAGCTGGGCTCGTCATCAGCGTAGCAGGAGGCTACCTCATGACGAGCCCAGCTCGTCATCAGCGTGCAAGGGGTTAAATTCCTTTGGGGCTTTCATGCAAGACCTGGATTTATTAGTAAATATAGAGAAATCCCATGTAATGGCAGTAGGCAAACGCAAGAATAGTATTAAAACCCTCTACTGTAATGACTCAGTACTCTCCAAAGTCAAAGTTTTCACCTACCTAGGAGTGGTGTTTGATGAGAAAGGGACGTGGGCACCACAAATTTCAAGCAAAGCAGCGGCAGTAAAGAGATCGGCTGCAGCTATCCTGGGCTTCGCAAAAAGACTGGGCGGGAAACCAGCTGAGGCTATACTGTCCATTTACAGAGCCAAAACCCTGGCTATTGCCAGGTATGGGGCCTCGATATGGGGCTATACAAATCTGGCTCATATACAAAGAGAGGAGAACATATTTTTGCGATCTCTTATGGGCCTTCCCCAATCTACCCCAGCTTTTGCAGTCCATATGGAATCGGGGATGGGGTATATTGAAGACTCACTGTCCTTGGCCCCGCTATTGTCATGGATTAGGACATGGCTTAACCCAGCTTTAACTTTAAATCATAAGATCATTAGGGATTGTATGGGGCGGGACAATGTGGCTGAGATCGGGTGGCTAACACATATTAAAACTACAGCAGTATACCTGGGCCGTCCTGATCTATATACAAAACCAGAGAGCGTGATGAGAGAGGACATTAATTGGGTTAAGACCCACTTCGTAATGAAAAAGGAAGCAGAAAGGGAGGCTAGTGAAATTTTGAAGCCAACTGTAAGGTCTCACTATATGATGATTACATCGTTATCCATACAACCATACTTGACGATAGTTAATAAGCCATTTCATCAATGGCTCCTTACAAAATTTCGCTTTAACCAAGTTCACCTTCTGCTAGGGGAATATGAAAAGTGGTGCAAGCCTCACGAGAATGCTCCCTGCAAATGTGATGACTTTTCTGACCAGGACTTACTGCATTTTGTGTTTTTTTGTCCCTTTTTTAAGAGTGGGAGGGAAAAGTTCATCAAGCCAATACTGAAAGATCAAGGTTTTATGCAGGTTAAACCAGCTTTATTGTTCCTGCAGCTTATGGAATCCCCATTAGTAATGTATGGGGTAGCTAATTTCCTGACAATGTCTATTCGATCCAGGCAAAAGAGGCTTCGGACAACTTTGACCCTAAATTATGGGAAATTATGATTCATCGAATAATTTTTAGACGAATAGTTCTGCAACATTTGATCTTTAGTAAATATTAATTCATGAACAACACAAGGTTTGCACATTTCTCCCTGGCAGCTAATACTTTGTAAATAGAACTGTAGTTACCTTTTTTAATTATAATTTTGTAAGATTTGCACATTTTGTTATGGTCCCAAAAAAATTGGTTATATAGTTAACCTTGATCACTACTGAAGAAGTGTTTACATTGAATTCTTGTTTTTAATTATAACTTTTAAAAATTGCTTTTTACTATCTGTGTTTGTATGATCGAAAGTGGATGTATAGCATACTTTTATGATTTTAAAATAATCGAATAAAGTGTATTTGACTCTGACTCTGACTCAGGTAACTCTCACTTTTGTTGCTTTGAGCAGCGCGGCACTTGGCCCTCGTCGGTACTTCCTGTGGCTGTGTTTCGTCGCCCGCTGCCGGCTTCTTCATCAGCTACGCCTCGCTATGGGAGTCCCCGGCTCACACTATTTGCGTAGGCCGCAGTCCCTTCACACTGCACCGTTCTTCACTGGTTTTCCGCAGTGCTCCTAAATTAGCGAATATGCACGCTGCATTATTCCGGTGCCTGCTTTCAGGTCTGGATTTCACTGTGTCGTCGGATTCTTGCCAGCATTGATGAGGAGAGACGCTGGTGATCGCAGAGCTCTCCTAGGCTGCGGTCATCTTCGTCGGCTGCAAGCCACGCCCTCTCTGTTTCATTTTTGAAGGGTAGACAGTGGTCGTGAGACCACTGCCTGCTGTTAAAAACACGTTTTCGCTGCCAGTCACAAAAGGGAATGGGTCTCCAGGCGACCCTTTCCCATGTGAGACTGGCTTACCACCTTCTTGAACTAGGGGGTGAACTGTGAGTATCTTGCGACCGCATTCAAGCCGCAAAACAATCGTACATGCCCTTGCTACTCGCTATTAGGAAGGGCCGCCCTTGGCCCGCCCCTTTCTAATACTGACACGCAAACCCTATTTTGCGAGTTGGTAATGGGTTACCAACTCACAAAATAGGGTTGGTACATTGCACAAGCAGTTTTAGCTGTCACAAATGGGCCGTATTTCCCTTTGCAGCTGCTACAAACTATTGTGCATGTGCCCCTAAGATCTTAAGACAATAACGCAAAGAAGCACTTGGAAGACTGGAAGTAAATGTGGTTTTCAGCTTCAAACTGTCCTTAATTACAGCACTGGTGTCCTGATTACAAACACAGAGCTCATTCTGGTTGGGTGCAAACCTTTGCTTGGACCCAATTGAGATTTCGCTTTGGGCGCCATTTCCCTGCAACCTCATTGCACATATATAATTTGCACACCCCATGGTGTCAACCCTCAGGAATTAGCAGTAAATCCTTGCAAGTATCTTGTTGGAAAACAGCATGACATTTCTATTAGCACATCAAGGAGTTTGCTCTCAAAATTGAATTAACTCAGAAATTGTAGGCATTCCACATTAAACAAGCACAGGCAAAATCAATATGCCTTGCCTTGGCAAACTATTGCCCTGGTTATGTATTTATTATTTTTTGCAAACATATACATATCAATTAAAAAAAGGAAGCTATACAGGCACCGAAACCTGGCCAGCACAAGCTAGCATAAAAAAAAAAAAATCAATAACATTCACTGATGTAGCTAATTTGACGTTGATATTTTAGAAAAAACAAACAAAACTTTTAGCTTGAAATCATCATCTGAGCAAGAACTAACATTTCAGGCAGTTACAATGTAACAATGTACATAAAACCCTTTATGTATGAAACGTAAGAAAGTAGGCAGAAAATAAAACAACATCTAACAGGACACTCGAAATTTAGGCAAAACAGCCAATGTTTAAAGTTAATGAAAAAATAAATAAGAACTATTATCAGGCTGATGTGAGCAATGTACACAGACTTAGATTTTTGTAGAAAAACAACAATCTGGTGGAAGTGCTAAGTGGTCTCAAATCCAGATCTAAAAAATAACGGTGCACCCAACTTCTACAAAATGACCCCCAAAACAAGAGAACACACATGAGTTTTCAGTGTTGTAATAAAGTCTTCTCATCGGGCCCGATTCACAGAAATAACTTAAGACAAAATCCTAAACTTACTACCATTTTGGTATTCACAGAAGGCACTTACTCATTTCGGTATTCACAGAAGTTAGGACTCCTAACTTTAGGACTCCTAAATGATTCTGGGAATTCCGAAAGTCTTAAAGTTAGGATTTTTCTCACTTGAGGAGTAGTAAAGTTAGGACTCCTAACTTTAGGACTCCTAAATGCCTTCTGGGGATACCAAAGGTCTTAAAGTTAGGATTTTTCTCAGTTTAGGAGTAGTAAAGTTAGGACTCCTAACTTTAGGACTCCTAAATGCCTTCTGTGAATACCGAAAGTCTTAAAGTTAGGATTTTTCTCAGTTTAAGAATAGTAAAGTTAGGACTCCTAACTTTAGGACCCCTAAATGCCTTCTGTGAATACTGAAATGAGTAAGTGCCTTCTGTGAATACCAAAATGAGTAAGTGCCTTCTGTGAATACCAAAATGGTAGTAAGTTTAGGATTTTGTCTTAAGTTAGTTCTGTGAATCGGGCCTATCATGTTCAGACACAGAGTGATGTTTGCTTGCTTGCTGCAGCAGCAGTCCACAAGTGAAGAGACCCGCCAAGTAATCTATGGTTGCCCTACTTCATTGCAGAAACATAGTATGAATCTGATAGGCGTGTTTTGAGAAGCAACAACTCTTTGTTACCACTGAAATATAGGTCAGTAGTTCATGGTCTGGCGAAGATAACCATGTGACATGTTGTTGAAAACGCATTGGTGGGGGGACGGGGCCAGACGTCAGCGAGAATGGTGACTGAACCATAGTTCTACCAAGGGAGTGCGAGACTGAGAGCCTTTCTTGTGCCTCATGCTCGCGCTTCATCCAGATGCCCTAGATTTTGCCACAATAGCTCAGGATGGTGACCTCCTGCCTTGGGTGCAGGAACGTCCTCTTTCTACCTGTGCGGGAGCAAATCCACACCTCTCCTCCAGCGGGCCCTGTACCTTGCTGCATCTGCTGTCTAGCACCGAGAGAATTCTGTGCTCCCCTTCATCGACCAGGAGCATTGTTTCTACATCTTCGGACTGGGAAGTCACCCCTGCCAGGGGGACTCAACCCACACACCGGGGGCCAGACCACCATACTCTACAGCACCCATTTCCATGACAGAATACCACACAATGATTTCTGGCCTTCAGAGTCTAGTGTTCCTCTTAGAATGGGAAGCTTGTAAATAGGAATATTGCGTGTGGAATTTGATGCTAGGGATTCATTAGGATGATTGTATGGGCTGCTCGGTGGGTAGTTGTTTTAAGCTGTCTTACCTCCTACAATAAATCAACTTCTATTTACCCACATCGCGTGTACGGTATATTTTTACATGAACTGCGGTATGATGAGGAGGTATCCGCTGAGTTCAACTCCATATTATGTTTAGGTAATGTTAATTTCAAAGGTTTTCCCAGATATACAGTGGAAATTGATGGTAAATCCGTAATTAGGATGATTGACTCGTGCTTGGTACAGTAACATTGGGATAATGTTGTTTTACGAGCTTTGGGGTGAGAAGAAACTATTCCCACCCGATATTCAGCCTGGTGGTTATTCTGGTCACACAATTGATTTGCAAGGGTACATGTGGGCTGATCTGGAAATTGAAGGGAGAAGAACTAGGGGGAAAGTGTATATGGCAACAAAGGGAGAGGCTATTTCTGGGTGGCCTCATCAACAAGAGATGGGCATAAGATTAGATCCCAATGTCAGCCCGCCGGTATATGTAGTTACAACTAATAGTGAGGAATATGTCAGTATTACCAGGAAACAGTTTCCAAGTCTTTTTGAAGGGACTTTTGGAAAGTATGTTGATTTTAAAGGCAATTCTAGTGAGGCACAAGGAGATGAAGGTACCATTGGCCTACCTTAACAAACTTGTGGTGTTGTTAAGCGATCTGGTTGAGAGTAAAATAATTGAACCAATAGAATCTTCTCCTTGGGTGTCTCCCATTTTGTTATCTCTCAAGGGTACGGGGGATCTCTGGTTGTATGTAGATTTACACAGTTTAAATAAGGAGATTTGGATTGACAAACACCCCCTTCCAAATATACATGAATTGATATCCAGGTTGTCTGGTGCTTTTTTTTTATGCTATTGATTAGCGAGTGCTTACCACCAGGTGGAATTACATGAGGAATCCAAATGTTTAACAGCGTTTGTGACACCAGAAGGGATGTTTCCGTTTTTGCAGATGCCGTTTGAGTTGGCAAGTTAAGCTTCTGTTTTCCAGCATTTAATGAAAGAGGTGTTGGAAGGTATAAAGGGAGCCATTGCCTTCCAGGATGATAATCTAAATTTCTGGGAAAACTTATGATGAGCATGACAAGAATTTAAAATATGTGTTGAAGATGGTGCAGGATAATGGACTGACTTTAACATTTTCTAAATGCA
This sequence comes from Lissotriton helveticus, assembly GCF_964261635.1. NCBI lineage: Eukaryota > Metazoa > Chordata > Amphibia > Caudata > Salamandridae > Lissotriton > Lissotriton helveticus. The sequence goes on from NC_136068.1 coordinate 30,878,905, forward strand.
GATTGATACAGAGCAAAGTGGAGTATTTAGGGGAAGGTGTGAAGTGTTACTCTTAGAACGAGCAGCATGTAAATAGGAATGTTGCGGGTGGAATTCGATGCTGGAGATTCGTTAGGACAGTTGACTGGGCTGGTCGGCAACCAGCTGGGTGATTGTTAAACTGTCTTACCTCCTACAATAAATCAACTTCAATGTACCCACATTGCATGTACAATATATGTCTACACACAGTAGGCCCAAGGTGAAAGCTCAATTCCAGGACTGTGGTGTCAGTGGACAGCGACAGCTGTGGGGCCCTTCAGTGTAGGTATTGGCAGTTTGGCACTCTTTCCGCCTGCCAGGAATCATAGAAAGTGGACTTAGAATTTGGTTGAAATCATGGCGCAGGTTTCACCTCATAATGCCTGTGGGTTCTCATGAGTTAGGACCGCACTTGAGGCCTGCCTGCCTGAGGGGCCTTGAGAGACTTGTACACCAGCCCTGAGCTCAGGCCCGATGTGTATGGGGTGGACCAGCTCTGGATGCCTCACTTGCATGTTCTCTCCAGAAGGTCCAGGCATAGTCACACCAGCACCATGTTGGACCGCTGCTACTCTGCTCTTCTTGGGCACACTACCCATCTGAAGACCATGCCCTCACGCCGCCTGCAATTTTGAGGCAATCGACCTCTGGACTCTGGTTGATAACATCGCTGCCTGCTAAGCATAAAACAAAGTACTCCACAGGACCACCAACAATGTGGTCCTGACTCCTGCCTCTCTGACTCAGCTCAGGAGAATGAACATTGGGCCTCTTGGAGCCGACCACCATGATCAAAACCTTTAAGGACTGCAAGACTGAATACCATGACCCAGGAGGCCTGGAATCCTTCCTGGATTCCCTGGAAACCTCTTATATGGACATTCTGCAGGACACAGACATATCAGAGCAGCTACAATGAAACACCAGGAATCGAGTCATCTGGGCAGGAAGAACTGTAGCTATGAGACTTGGTCACGCAGAAGTGGTCGCAGATTGCCATATTGATGGAAAAGGACTGGAAAGTCTGCCCTGAGTAGTGACAATTCAAAGTCACCCCACAAACCCTGACAAGTATTGAACTTCGTACGACAACTGACTGCAATTCTCCTTTAATGTATATCTGCTGTGGACACTTGTGGAGACCTCCGTGAGACGTAGTTTCCTGCTTGCACCAAACCATTACAACTTGCAGCACCCGCTTTGCGGGTGCCGCTGCGCGGACTGAATCACCGCCTGGACCTACTGCCTGGGGATCTTGTGAGCGCTGGGGCGGAGAGGCTTCACTACCAGCACAGGTGTGTAGCGCTGCAGGGACTCGCTTTCCCAGGAGTCCCTGCCTGACCTTTGCCAGCTGGTCAGCGCGCACCCTGTTAGCCCCGCCCACTGGTCGCCTTCAGACGCTAATATAAGTGCGACAGTTACTCGCTGCGCGAGAGCGCCGGGCGAAGCCCGGGCAAAGGGCGGGCCCTCTACGGCCTTCATCGGCAGGAAGAGATAGGGACAGGGCCTTGACCCCTGTCCAAATCTCCCAAGTAAGTCATAATCTCCCAAAAATAGCTGTAAGTGTCTGTGTTATCATTCTCGTCAAACATCTCACGAATCTGCATTGACGCTATCCGGAAAAGTTGCCTTCTAAAATGTCTAAAACAAAATCGATAGCCCCACTAAACACCATAGACAATTACATGGTTCAGAAAGTTGCCAAAATCAATTACGACAGGAGATCATCTTTGGGGTTGAGTTATTCACCAGAACTGCATATCGACAGCACACGCTTACCTACCCCTAATCTCGATATTAGTAACGAAGTGTTTCAGACCCAGGAGAACAATTCATTGAACTAGCTCCTGGTAGCCTTCGTCGAACCAGCTCCTGAGAGCACACAGGACAAAGAAATTATTCTTCTAGAAGAAGAGGAGGCCCCTGCACCGGTCCCAGCACCGAGAGTAATGAAGGGGGGCGAGAAGAATATACCTAAACGGGGCGGCCTCCGTTCAAGCAAAAAGCGTCCCGAAGCATCCCCCCAGGAAACTAGTGGTGATGATACAAGGGGTACTATAGGAGGGAATGTACACTTGGATGACGATCAATTCAAGAAGTTGTTAAATGCTATAGACAACAAAATCAAAACTATAACCAAACCGCTCCTAAGTAAAATAGAACAGCTCACAGAAGAGGTGAATAGGCTGGGGGGTCTCCTGCAAAAATCATTAGAAGAAAAAGCGAAAACCCCATTGCCAAAAACACGTATAGTCGAATCAAAAAATACCCAAACTGCCCCCAGGATAGATCCGCTTGCAAATACTCCTTTGACCATCATGGAGAGAGTAGATCTAGCGAGGGGGGGCCCGAGGGACCTAGATTCAGATGTTAATAAAGGGGACTCTGCAGGGTCGAGCCACGGAGGCAGAAAAGAAGATGTTAATCTAGAGAAGGGGCCCGTAGAATTAATTGTAGAGGCTTCTCCATTAATATTGGTCCTAGCAAACGTCCCCCAGTTGGAATCAGGGCAAGTAGAGAATATTCCTTCCCTGATAAATAAATCACTCCATTGGTTATCAAGGAACATGGCTTTTAATCCGGGAGGCAGGGATCAGTTGGCACAAGTAGTAGTTAAAGCTAGAAGAGTTGAATGGATCGGGGGTGGTACCAAAAAATTCGAGGGGGATTGTGTGGTGCTACATCTTTCTGACCCAGAAGTTCTGCCAAATATTCTAGCTAATTTATATCCCCCCCAGCGTAGATCAACCGAAATAGTGCCACTAACGTTGGATTTCTTTTATTTAAAAAAAGGTAATACTTTAAATCCAACAATGTTGAAAACCAAATGGAACCCTGTATTAAAAAAAGCCAATACCCTTGATAATAGAAATAACTGGGGAATCCCGATGGAAAATAGGTTTTCGGCCCTTTCTGGACTAAGTGAATGTGATTGACTGGAAGAATGGATGAGCTTAGGAAAGGCTAAAGCTGTAGAGTTTCATGATAGCAGAAATGATGGTATTATAAAGCATCTAGAAATAAACAGTAGTAAGGGTAAGATACCCAATTCCAGGGAATATACTCCCAGCCTAGTAGACCACACCCTAATAAATACCCACACTATTGTAAGCAACGAGGAAAGTAGTCCTTCATCCCCCTTGTCTCCCCTTAAACAGGGTTTACCTCCACTAGAGTGGACCACCCAGATAAAAGGTAGCATTAAATTTATTTCTTGGAACCTAGCAGGAATCCACCATAAATTAGAAACTCCTGAATGGTGTGAGTTTATTGACCGCCACGATGTTATTATGCTGCAGGAAACCTGGGCAGTGGCACCAGTTTTTCGGCAGGGTTTCTTAAATTTCTATGTACCCGCGAAAAAGAATACCAAAGGGCGGCCCTCAGGGGGTCTAATTATCTGGGTACGACAATCTTTACAATGCACCATCAAGCAGAGACCCATCAGTAATTGTGACCTACTCCCACTAGTGTTCACCTGGGCTGATGGCCATAAAGTGGCCTTATATAATATTTATGCCAGGGGAACCCAAGGGGGCATAGCCTCTGATGTGATAGGTGCATTAGATAATGACTTAGAGTCACTACCTATACAGTATACTATCCTAGTGGGGGGAGACCTGAACACAACATTCGAACCTCTAGGATTTGAGGATAATGAGCTGGCCCAAGAGGAAGATACCAAATGGGGTATTCCCAAATTAGACCTGCCGCTGGTAAAAAAATGGACAGAAGTGTCAATTCAGGTTAAGAGCCTATGCTTGTCCAGGGGATTGAGGGCAGCTAATGGTCGTACCCCTTCTGATCCACAGGGCAAACATACCTTTGACAACTTGAGGTCAAGTAGCAGGATAGATTATATTCTAATAGATGTTAGAGACTGGCATAAAGTGGTAGATATGCAAGTGACACCGAGATTGGAGAGTGATCACAACCCGTTGTGCCTACTCTTTAATCTGGAACAAGGTGAAAATTCAACTGACCAGAATAGGGGTGTTACGACACTAGATGTTGTCTCAACCAACAATCTCCGCCACATTAAATGGGCTACCTTGGTAGATAAACCCGGGGATATGCAGGCCTTAGGGGTGATAGTTTCCGAAGAGGTAACCAGATTACAGTTTCATACCAATGAATTAAATTTTAATCAATTGATTGAAGAGTCACAGCCAATGTTTTTCTCTAACTTACAGAAGTTATTTTTTATAAAAACCCAGCAGAGGAAGGGTCCTAGACCACCGTTAAAAAGAGGGTGGTATGACCACTCCTGCAGAAAGGCATGACAGAAACTCAGCATAGCTCTGAAGACTAAAATAGGAGTATTAAAAGCCAGGGATGAGTACAGGAAAGTACAAATTAGGGCAAAAAGACTGTGGGATGAGAATATATGGCTAGACCTGAAGAAAGCATGTGCAGCCAGACAACAGAAAGAGTTTTAGGCCATTTTGAAGTGGGGCAGTAGGGGTATAGCAGATTGCCCGAAAAATCATGTAGCAAAGGAGGCATGGGTGGACATTTTTAAACCGCAATATGCAGACAATTTACCTCCTCCAATTGAAATCCCTCCAGAAAGGGTATTCTATACCCATGGAATATTCTCATCGAAAGACGCAAATGAGGCAATGGACGGAGTAACCAGAGGAAGGGCGCCAGGAATTGATGGAATACCGGCGGATGTGTTTTTATCTGACAGAGCTAACTGGTGTAAATATTTTGTATGGCTTGGTAATGCCATCGCACAAGGAGCAAGGATCCCAGCAACATGGAAGGGTGCGGAGATAATACCAGTTTTCAAAAAAGGGGATAAGGCTTTACCAAGCAACTACAGGCCCATCAGCCTTATCGACTCTGCACAAAAACTGATGGGCAGGATGATACAAAACAAAATACAAGCCTGGATAGACGATAAGGATATCCTTTCCCCGTACCAAGCTGGCTTCCGCCCTTTAACCAGCTCTGTTGACCAGGTATTGCACTTCTTAACTATGTTCTGGAAAAACGTAACTCTGACAAATGGCCCATTATATGCTGTTTTCGTTGACTTGAAGTCAGCGTTTGACTTGGTTCCCCGACAAAACCTATGGATTGTTTTGCGAGATCTCGGAATGAGCCCCGAATTGCTGACTTTGCTTGTGAGGATGCATGAAAACAACTATGCCCGGATTAGGTGGGGTGCCCAGGGAGATGTCACTGAATCCTTCCCTGTGGAGCGTGGGGTAAGGCAGGGCTGTGTCTTGGCCCCCACCCTATTCTCCCTCTATATCAATGGCATAGTTGACTTTTTAAAGCAATTTCCGACAGATGCCCCGATACTAGATGGGGAGCGGGTTCCGGTATTAATGTTTGCTGATGACACTCTGCTGGTCTCGCGGACCCCTAGTGGTCTACAAAAGACAATTGACGCTTTTGGTGACTTCTGTCGGATTCGGGGTTTGGAACTAAATACAACAAAGACTAAGTTCATGAATCTGAATCCTGCCAAAAAATTCAAGGGGAAAATGCATTTTAATGGATCCTCATTGGAGGAAGTGAATGCCATCACCTATCTAGGTATTTCTTTACAGGCCAACATGAACTGGAAATCCCATATGGACTCTGTGGTGCTAAAGTTTAATCAATTGGCAGGGGCAATAGCACAAACATATAAATCTTCATTTACAAAACCCATTCAGCCAATAAGGGAGATTTATAGCATGAAAGTGCTGGGCGCTTGCCTTTACGGATCAGAGCTATGGGGCTTCAGCAATTTGAGTACTCTAGTTGTTGCAGAAAATAAATTTCTTCGTAGAATAACTGGTGTCCCCCAGAGCACCCCCTTGATCCCACTCCAATATGATCTTGGGAGGAAAAAGATCGAGGACATGGCCAGATTGCGTCCCCTCCTATATTGGAGGCGTATAAAAATGACTCCTGAACTGGGTCATTACGCAGCTGCCCTCATGGATGTTATTAGCTCTGATCGGTTTCATAAAATATCCTGGCTTAAAGAAGTTAGGAACCTACTACAAAAATTGCACCTAGATCATTTGTGGACTGCAGTAGACCCACATGCCTTCCCCTCTAAGGCAACATTGAAAAAAATGTATTGGGACATGATACACAATACTGTTCTGATTTCCAACCAACCATCCAGGTTGACATCCCAGTTCTTGGATTTTAAAATTACTCCTAAATACGAACAGTACTGGGACTTGATTTCTAAACCCCTAGACAGGAAGTTGTATTTTCAGTTCAGAATTGGCTCTCTACCCCTTAATGCCTATACCGCCAATTGGTCCTCTGGTAATGTAAATACTTGCTCTTACTGTAAAGCACATGCAGAGGACATCCCACATTTTCTGTTCGTTTGCCCATTATATGCTGCCCCAAGAAGTAGATGGCTAATACCGGTTTGCAAGAATCTGGGGACAAGGAAATATCTAGAGGCACTAAGGTTATTAAGATCAAACTGTGCCCTCAATCTTGCAATCGCTGTAGCCAAATACATGGGGTGGGCCTGGATAATACGTACGCGTGCCTTAAAACTGTAATTAATTATGAGGAAATGTAACTCTAATGAAGAATTTAATCTGCTAAGGCTTTGTGCTGTGACTTGGATTTTACAAGATATGAATTTTATAAATTGAAATATTCGCCAGCACTGTATAAATTGATGGTATTTAATATGTATTTTATCTTGTTCTTAAAATTCTAGTGTAGTATTTATTCTGTTTAGTTTAGGGAAATATGCTTTTATGACAATGCTGTCGAATAAAGTATTTAAACTTGAAACTTGAAACTTGTATATCTGCTGTCTCCCTCTCTTCTCTTCCCTGGGTAATATTGGAGACTGTTGAGCGGGAGGGTTCATTCTGGGTGGTGGACTGGGGTAAGATGGCTGAGTGTTGTTTTGTACTTATTCCAAAGCTTTACAGGCTCCAGCCAGCCAGTGGTTAATACAATATCATCTCCTTTCTCCTACACTGCCTGTACCCCTCTCTCTCAGTTCCACGACCTCATCCTTGATTAGACGACATTACCCGGATATGTAGAGGCAACAGCACCACCCCTCCAGGTACTGGAGGTTTCTCTTTACCCTGAGCACCGGTGTTTGCCCTGGGTCTGTCAGCATGCAGTGCCTTGCCTCCAAGACTTCTCTCCTCCCGTTGAAGACTCCCTTACTTTAAACCCGAGGGTCTCTTTGCTTGACCATCCCCCCTCGCTTCCATACCTCAGTTACACATGTTCTACTATCCACCTATGTCCCAACAGCTGGTTACTGGATTGACTAATTCTTTTGCACTGCTCTATTGCTCCAGCAATTGACTGAGACATGCAGAATTTCCTGCAGAATTTCAGATCACAACCTTATAGAACCACATCTGGACTTGGGATTGCGGCCACCTCCATGGGGTGCTTGGCACCTAAATAGCTCTTATTACAAACACCCAGTAGCCAAAGGTCACCTTGCTGACCCCGTAAAGATGTTTCTAGAGGGAAACAAACACTTGGTCAACTTGGTGCTGACCCTGTGGGCACTGGAAAGGGAGTAGTGAAGGGCATATTGATGAGAGGCTCCGCATTGATCAAACAAAGGCTCAAGGAATCGAAACACCAACTACACGCCCAGATCTGATCTCTGACCTCTGCTTACTCCACATCCCAGACAAAGGTGATTGCATGGGAACTCCTGGCAACCAAATTTCAACTTAAAACACCATACACAACAAAGGCGGAGAAATGCCTTCTCGTCATCTACCAAAGACATAAGAGCATGGGGAAAAGGCAGGCCGGTTGCTGCTTTACCAACTCCACCAATTAGACTCCCCCAGGACTATAGCAGACCTCCACAGTCCCTAGGGGCATCTCTTGACTCTTCCAACAAAATAGAGGCAGAATTCCAGAAATACTATGAGAACCTCTATGACACTGGGGTCTCTGTAACCCTAGCTGACAAAAGATAATTCTTTGAATGCATCAACATATTGAAACTGGCTTTTGCCCAGTCGGCTACATTAGAAGGGGAGATCATGTCCAAGTGGCATAAACTCTCTCTCCTCTGCTTACGGGTTCTTCACTTACAGAATACACCTTTGGATTCCACTGAACTTCTTCATTGGCTTCTCCAGAGGCATTTTTTCTAAGTCTTCCATTATCGTCTATGGAGGTTTCTGACGTCTTTTTGCTCCTATGCACCTGGTTTAACTGGTGTAGTTAACCTGGTTCCCGGGGCATCCTCGGGTGGGGTGGCTCACCAGCCTTCCATCCTCCAAGGGAATTCTTCAGGGTCCTATGGGAAGGGTCCTTCTCCTGCAAAGCTGCAATCGCTACTTCTCCAGTGACTTCGATTGGTCACGCGGCTGTGTTTACACTCTGCACACAGCCTCCGCCGAGTTCCTGGATACTTACCTTCGGTGGTTCCTTGTGCTTCCGGGTCCTCTGGGTCGTATGGTCCAAGTCCCATTCTCCCTTGCAGTTCTCATTCCATTTTTAGTATATGGTTTGGTCTCCCCCTGAAGACCACTGCATTTTGCGCTGTACTTAACTGTTACAACTGAAATATTCTTGTGTATTTGTGTTTATATCTCCAGGTAGAAGATATACCAATGTGTTAATGATGAGTGTTGTGTAATAAATAGAAGTATTTTTATATAAACACTGTTTCTTTTTCACCTAACCTACATTACTTGATAAAACTGGTAAAACAAGCTGTTAAACACTGTCAAGATAAGCCTGAAGGCTGCTCTTCACAGCTACCACTTAGAGAGCTTTCTATGGTTATCAAAGACCACTGAGATCACATAAGGATTGCCTAGCTTAGTGCAAGGTGCATCACTTCAATAAATGTGCAACATATACTAAGCTAGCTTCCTACACCTACTATGATGGAACAAGTCAATAGATAGCTCTCCACGCCCTCTTGACACTGCAAGTTGGCCATCCTGTGCCTTACGAAAACTACCCAGATTCCTTCATTCCATATAAAAGTAATCCTCAATTTTGGGCCAAAATACTACAAATGTTTTTAGGGCTGTGGGCTCAGCTGGTTTCCCAGCCTCCTAGTTAAAATCAATTATTATACCCATTTTCAAAAAGGGGCAGCAAGGGGAACCTCGGTGTTATAGGCCGATATCCTTTATTGATTCTGCTGTAAAAATCCTGGGAAAAGTAATCTTAACTAAAATTACTGATTGGGTACATGAGAGGGGGATTTTATCTAATATGCAATATGGTTTTAGAGGCGGGAGGAGCACTATGGATCAATGTTTAAATTTGCACTTATTAATAAGCAAATATACCATGGCCAAGGAGGGCTACTTGACTATGGCTTTTATGGACTTATCCAGCTCTTTTGACCTGGTTAACGGTCAAAGCTTTGGAATATCCTGCTGGAAAAGGGTCTCGACCCTTGCCTAGTCTATTTTTTAGCCAACCTTCACCAATATCTTACAGCCTCGGCTAGGATAACGCAGACTGGTGACTGCACTAGATCATTCAATTCTGGGAGGGGCGTCATGCAGGGATGCTTTCTTGCACCCCTGCTGTTTACCCTTTACATTAATGATCTGGATAAAGTGCTTGTGGAGGCGGCCTTGGATATCCCACGTGTAGGAGACTGCTTAATCCCTGTTCTCCTATACGCGGATGATGCAGTACTTTTGGCCTGTACAGCAGTGGGCCTCCAGTGGCTTCTAGACGCCTTCGGGACTTTTATGCACTCTTTGGATTTAATTGTGAATAACGGAAAGTCACATACTTTGACAGTAGGTCAAAGAGTTAGGAAAAATGTTTATTGTAATGGATTGGAAGTCTCTCCCGTGTCCTCCTTCACTTATCTGGGAGTCCTTTTTGATGATAGGTCTTTCTGGGTCATGCAACAAAAAGTTAAAAAGAATGCAGTCATACGTTGCTTTCTCATCTCTTTTAGGGTTTGCACAGAGATTGGGGGCTAGACCGATAGAGGCTATTCTAAAGGTTTATAAAGCTAAGTGTTTGGCCATTGCGACCTATGGATCCTCTATTTGGGGCTATAAAGAACAGGCTGGGATACAGATAGCTGAAAACAAATTCCTACAAAGTCTCCTATCTGTTCCACAATCTACCCCATCGTATGCTATACACCAGGAGTTAGGGCTAGGCTATGTTACTAATACTTTGAACACAGCTCCCGTTGCTCTGCTGGCTCAAAACCTGGCTGAACCCTGATTTAACCCTGAATCATTTGATTTTACAGGACTGTTTGAAGTTAGATAAGTCCCTAAAAATCAAATGGTTCTAGTATGTCAAACGCATGTTTATTAAAATAGGACAGCCAGAACTTTATGGGGAACCGGAGGAGATCAGGAAGGAGGATGTGTTGTGGGTGAAATAGAATTGTAATAAGGTTTTGATGTTGGAACGAGAAGAACAGGAGCCATGTAAACCATCAGTTAGGGGCCATTACCTTTTAAAAACATCAATCAAATTGGAACCTTATTTAACAATAGTTAATAAACCTTACCATTGTTGGCTCCTAACTAGGCTCAGCTTCAATCTGATCCATTTTACATTGGGGGATTATCGAAAATGGTGTATTCCTGTTGATGCTGAACCCTGCAAATGTGATAATTTTTCATCTCAGGACACATTGCACTTCATGGTGTTTTGTGACTTTTATTCTTATATTTGCTTGAGATTTCTGGTTCCTATCCTGAGAGGCAGGGGTTTCACTCAGGTGAGACCGGCATTGGTCTTCCTACAGACTTTGCGTAACCCTGGGGATATTTTTAATATTGCATCCTTTTTGGTAGCTGCTGTGAGGCTAAAGAAGCAAAGAAATTTAAAGATGCCTTCTCCCTAAGTATGTTTGTAATTTTTACTGTAATTTTATGGGACAAGAGGTATGATTTTGTGTTAGTATTCTTATTAAGTGTACAGAAATCTTGTCTGTGTATTTTAATTATTAAGTCAAAATTATTTGTTATATTGTCTATGTCTGTGTTTTTTCTTTTGTACTTTTATGATTTTAATTAATCAAATAAAGTGAATTGACTGACTGACCTTCATTCCAGCCATGACCGGAAAGTATGTATGATATGACCAAATTTGAGATACTAATTTGTAAGCTAAATGACAAGCTGCAGACTTTTGTGGACTTTTGGGAAACCTTCCTTACAGGCTAACGTCAACGACAAATCATCCACTGCACGTTTGTTACCTGCATGCTACCCTGCCTATGGTCTTTGGATGACCCCCAACTTCATGTATACCACTCTTAGGATGTTATCCCTATGTATCCGCACAGTGTACTGTTCAGACCCATCAGGCAATTGTTCCCTGTTCCTTATTTCTCTATTGATGGCTCCATTGTGGAAGGGTTTCAGGACAACAGGGACTCCCCATGTTGTCTTCATTCTTTACACTCACTGAGTCCCTTATTCTGGGAGGTTCCATGAGAGGGAATAATTCCTCTCCTTACCAAGAGGGGGTCATTTTCATTTCCATTATCAAAGTCAGTTTTATACTCAGGTTGATCTATCTGGGATGGTAATTAATGAATTTTGGGGAAAGGCTAGTGTCCTGGACTTTTTTTGTGTACAAAGCATAATCGTTGTCCTGAAATTCTTGTTGTATTCTTGACTTAATCTGAGCAAAACTAATGAAAGTTTTCAGCAGTTGTCTTACTTCACACAAATGTCCCGCGCTGATCTACCTCAGTAGTTATAGCACAGACCCAAATCTCTAAAACTATAGCTGAAAATGACTTTCCAGTCACAGTATTTCCTTCTCCTCCCACACAGGAATGTAAACAGATTGGAGGACTCCATTTACTTCAATACCAAGCGACCTGATCAAAGACTGAAACTTAACTTTAATTCAACAATATGCTACCAAGTGAGCTATGGCCAAATAGGAACCACAGGCTATGGGGATCCATCCTAACAGGTAAGAGAAACCTACGGGTGGGAGCATTTACAAGGGTTTGGTGTCAAATTCGTATCATGAATGGTGAGTTTCTATGAATCTTGGTCTCCTGAGTTCAGACAATTTTTGTTGCTGTTTTTGGCTGGGTCAACCTGATGTAATTGAACATGGACATCAATTCACCAAAATACAAAGTGTAGAGTAAGTGACATTTTGTGTCCTTTGACCACTATTGCATCACAGGAAATTACATTATATGAACTTTGAACCAATAGTATTCTAGGAAGTGCGGTCACATGACCTAAGTGCAATTTTAATAAAATTACAGCAGTTAGTTACAAGACTAAAATGCTGCCAAGCTATGCCAGAGGCACAGACATCACCTATCCAGGTACAGCCATAATATACCACAAGAGGGCTTACAGCAAGTCTGGCTCAAGCATCCCTTAATCACAGTCTCAGTTGCCCTATGTCTCTTTTTCCCTCTCATGCCTTGTTTTCCTCGTTTCCTTGTCTGTCTTCTAAAACACTTCAAGTGCTTTGTGTACAATGCTCTTTTCTTACTATTCAACCTTCTAAAAGCATGAGAACCTGGTGGATGTTGTTATCTGTGATTAGATATTCTTATAGATTTTGATTTTTTTGTATCACCTTTCCATCTCTCTTGTCTCTTTTATCACCTTGTTCTCTCTGCTACCTTTCTAATTTGTTGCTGCTCTATCTCCTCTATCACTTGCCTCTCCCTCTCTCTGAGGACTTCTGTCTTCTCTGTGTTGAGACTGAGACAGTTTTCCTTCATCCAGTCGGCGGCGTTCATCATACATCTGTGGAATGGATCTGGTGGTGGAGTGGCTTCTGACAAAGAGAGGATGAACTGGGTGTTGTTGGTGTAGGAGATGATGTTGAATCAGTGTGCTCTGATGGTATTGGCTGGGGGTTCATGTAGGTGCTGAAGAGAGTGGGCCTATGGGCCAATCCATGGAGGAATTTCCAAATGATCTTCTTGGGTTCCAAAATTACCAGTAGGAGATGAATACTCTGGGTTCTTTCAGTGAGGTATGATCCATTTGAGGGTGTCCCCCTGCTTTCCAATGTGGTGGAGTCTGTTGATCAAGATGTCATGGGAGACAGTGTAAAAAGCAGCTGACAGGTCCAGGAAGATGAAGACTGCTGTTTTGCCGTGGTCCAGGAGGGCCCTGATAGCGTTGGTGGCTGCGATCAAGTTTACCTCAGTGCTGTGGTTGGCTCGAGATCCAGACTGAGAGGGGTCCAGGAGGTTGTTGTATTCCAGGTGTTTGGTGAGTTGCTAGTTGATTGCCTTTTCCATCACCTTTCCTTTAAAGGGGAGCAGAGAGATGGTCCAATAATTTTTCAGTTCTCCTGGGTCGGCCGATGGTTCCTTTAGGAGGTGCCTCACTTCAGCATGATTCCAGTCATCAGGGAAGGGAGCCGAGGTGGTCAGGACTTTCTTGAGCTCTTCAACAATGGTCTTGCTCCCGTGGTTAAAGATGGCGTAGGGAAAGGGCTCTGTGGGTGCTCCCGAGTGCAAGTAGTTCATGATGGAGATTGTGGTTTGAGTTGTGATTGGTTCCCAGTGGGTGTGTAGGTGTTTGAGGTTTGTTTTTGTGGGTATGAGCTGTCTGATGCTGTTGGTGGCAGGGATTTGCAGTTTTCGAAAATGGCTGAGATCTTGTTGTGTAAGAAGTCTTCCAGGGTGCCACAGAGTTCTTGGGACAAGGTGATGTCATGCTCGGTAGCCCCGGGTTAGGAGAACTCCTTCACAATGGCTAAGAACTCCTTGCTGTGGTTTGTGTTGGCTTCTATGTTGTCCTATGTGGTCCACCAGGGCATTCTTCTCTTCTTTCAGGAGGCGGTGGTACTGGTTGAATGCTGTCTTAAAAGCAGTATGGTCTGTTGTCACTTTTCCTGTGACCCACTTCCTTTCTAGTTGCTGGCATTTTTTAATGTCGGTCCATGTGATTTTACTTGTTTGGTACGGGTGATCGTGTTGGTGGATTCTGTGATCCATTGAGAGAATTTCTCCACAGCCTATTCTGAGTTGAGTAATGTGTCTAGGGGGTGGGAGTTGAGAGGTGAGAGCGTTGCTCCACTGGCCTTCTGATAACTTTTTCCAGTCTCTGCACATGGAACTGGGAGGCATGGTTCTGGTGTTGGTGGGTCTTGAGATGGTGAAATGGTCGGTCCAGGTGAGCTGTGTGATGCGGTTGTACTTGACTCTGCTCCTGGAGGTGAAGATGGGGGCGAGTGTGTGTCCTACGATGTGGGTAGGGTCGGTGACAAGGTGCTTAAGGTTGATATTGCTCATGCTTTTGTTGTGTAGTTCCTATAAACCTATATAGGATCTGCGCGTTTAGACAAAATGCACTGTATTATTGGTGTCCAGACTGATTCGAGTATGTTAGCCTGTATACCAGCTGGCTCACAGTGCCACTAGAAACCTCTCTTACCAAGGAAAGAATAGTTCTTGCCAACTATCGAACATGATAACTCTGTCCCTTCAGGGATCGTGGAAACAGTACGATATTTTTCGCTCAGTCACTCATGCTCACTTTTTCTCAGAGAAATACACAGAATAAATGGTGAGGAAGTTTTTCAATAAGCATTTATTGAACCAGCGTCATTCTAGTGTAAAATAGGTGTGCTGGGACAAACATTAGACAAACAGATATAAATGATTAGAAGCACCAACAAGGTAAAAGGTTGGTAGATTTCTACCATCGTGCTAAAACAATGAATACAGGCAAGGATATAAAATACATGACAGTAATAAAAGTGTACTCCTACAATGCGATCCAATCTAGAGGTACCTAAGTGTACCTAACATGTGTATTTGTAAAGCGCACGTTCACCCTGAGGCATCTTGGCGCTGAATAACAGATGTTTATTGTTATCCAACTCAATGGTACTCATTTTATCGACCTCAGAGGGATAAAAGGCTGAGTGGACCCACTGAGATTTGAACCTGTGACCATGAGGTCGAACACAGGCCCTTGCAGTGGACGCATTAGTCCACTGAGCCACCAGACCCGGCTACCAAGCATGCTTATAGGTGTAAAGCCAAGAATCCCTCTAGAATAAAGTCAACCCCATTACCTGAAGTGAGATACTGTGGGACCCCGTCTTGGTCTCGAGATGGACACCCCACGATCGATGTTAGATCACTCTGAGCTGGAGTGTCTGCGCGCAGGAACCTCAGCGTCTCGCGTCAGTGTGTCAGCATGGAAGTCCTTTTGTCCTCTCACTGCCTCAGCAAAGATATGGCGTATACATACCCAAAGTGGTACCCTCAGAGGTTTTACCTTGCTGTGTCATGTCGGACTTAGGATGGTGGGAGAAATGACCCTTATACATAGTTGTTATTCAGGAATCACTGACAGAATATCGACGTCAAAAATATCGGAGGCGGAATATCGACGTAAAGAATATCAAAGTCCTATCTACCTTAGGGTAAATACAAAAATATCGTAACTTTTTTTTAATGTTTAAAAATAATATAAAATTAAATAAATAATACATATAATTAAAATAAACATAGTTAAAAATGTGTTTAAAATTATAAGAAATACATATGTAAAAAACATGTAAACATATATATATTAAATATAATATATACTTACTTAATAATATTTACAATTAATTACTCTAATAACTTCTAAATTGTTATAAAACATGTTATACGTTATAAATACATACATACACATACAACAATAATATAAATAAAAATATCAAAACCATATATAACACATTTAAAAAATAATTTAAAAAAAATTAGACACTACATTAACTAAAACAGTAAATATTGGATAGCATTGGGGGTAAAAATTACTATTCCGACTCCAGAGAGTGCAACAGTATGGAAAGTGTTGGATAGCGTAGGGGTAAAAATTACTATTCCAACTCCAGAGAGTGGAACAGTAGCGAAAGAGTTGGATAGCGTAGGGGTTAAAATGACTATTCCAACTCCAGAGGGTGTAACAGTAGGCAAAGTGTTGGATAGCATAGGGGTTACAATTACTATTCCAACTCCAGAGGGTGCAACAGTAGGGAAAGTGTTGGAAATGTATTAACAAATAATAATACAATATAAAATAAAAAATTCAATACCAGATAACAATAATTATTAAAAAACATTTCACAATTAATAATGAATATACAATACATTATTGATAAATACCAATGAATTATAAAAAATCTAATTTAAATACCAATTAATAATTATGGAACAAATATTTGAAAAAAATTATAACAACTGCATTACCAATAAATAAATATTTAACAATAATTTAATTATCAATACTCAACACTAAAAAAAGAATAATTACTTAATTACAATTAAATTACTCCCCAACCTATTAACCTATAACCTCACAACACACTTCAATAATAAATGAATGCACTTAATATAATTACCAATTCCTCAATCAATAAAAATTAATTACCAACCAATTAATACAAATTAATTACCAATTAATAATTACTTAACATACAAATATTTATCAATACCAATAAATAAAAATTTAATATTTACTTAATTACAATTAAATTACTTCCCACTCTATAAGCACACAACCCACTACAGAACTAAAACGCAAAATTTGTTTAAAAATATTTAATAGTTCCTAAAAAATATTTAATCAATTTACTATAAATAAATTACTTCCCACCCTATTCCCCTATAAACCCACAACCGGCTACTGTACTAAAACGCATAATTTACTTAAATAAATTATTACTAACTTCTAAAAATGTGATATATATATTTTAAAACAAGTACAAAATTATAAAAACAAACATATAAAATACATAATAAAATAATTAACACTAATATTAATATCGACATTAGTAACATCAATATTTTTGCTATCGATATTACTAACTTCGATATTAACAAAAAAAATATTTCTTACCTTCAGGTCCATATTCTGGTCATCAATATTCTTGATTTCGTAATTTGTCCCTCTGAAATTTTGAACTCGATATTATTGTATGTCGAAATAAAAAAAATCAATATTTAGACTGTTTACCACTATGCAGGAGATGGTAGTCCTGATGAGTTTACAAGAATCCTCATGCTTAATGGATGAGGCTAGTTTCCAGGGAAAACCCTGTGTCCTGTAAGCAGTACCGAAACTAGGCAAAAAGTCAGTCCCATGAACCGTTATGTAGTGTAATGGTAGTGGACAATATAGGTAAAAGGTTAGGTGACTACCTGAGTCTATATTGGATTACCTATATGAAACATAACACCCACCCCTCATCCGACTGGACAACATACTAAAATCCTAACGTATTCATAGACGTTGAGCGCATAGAACTAAGATGATTGAATCCCAAAAAATAGTATTTAAAAATTCTTTTAAAAAATGCTAAGATAATAGTTTAAGCGATAGAAGTCTTTACTAAAATATGTTTGTATATATATATATATATAGTTCGAACACATACGAGTGACTGAAAGCCATGCAGCTCAGCAGAAGTGTCTATTGTTTAAAATTCCAAATGTGGTTGTTTTTGAAAAAGCCACATTTTTCCTAGCACACGATGAGCCAAATGTTTATGTTTCCTGGTAGGGAGCACAACATCACTGTTGCCTGCAATCACAGACGATGGTCCCTGCAGCACCTCGCAGATCAGGTCAATCAAGCACAGATGTTCCTCCGTATTCTCCACAGCTGCTGCTGGGCATGCCTGTGTGACAGCCAAGGCCAGAGTACTTGTTGAGGAACCGGTATCCATCCCGACAGGAGCTGAAGCATCCTGTGGTGGCTCTAAGAATGCAGAGATCAAAATTGGAATATGCTGAGGACACTGCAGAACATGGACCATTATCAGGTCCAGTAAAGCTTCAAAATCCTGTGGCGCAACTGATGGAAGTGTTAAAAAGAGATCTAATACGCCTTCTTATCTGCCGAACAGGCATCGGAGGACAGACAGAATATAGTCCATCCAGACTGGTCTAAATGATAGGAACCAAGATTCATTTCGTTCGCAATGGCAAGGTGTGCCCAGATGAAGTACCATGCGATCACGGTATCGGCATTCCAAGAGCGTTTTTTCCATCTCCTTTGTGACTGGGACGTACATTGCGCAGCAGAAATATGACAATTGGGATTCCTGCTATCAAGAACAGGATCAGCGGAAGCCCTCCAAAAATGCTTCCAAACACAGAGTGTATACAGTTGGAAATAACTCAGAAGATTGTCTGAAAGGTGCTTAACAGTCCATATCGTATGGTCTGAAATAGGTGTACTATACCCGTCATATCGGAAATGTTAAAGATACGTTGTACCATTTCTGTGAAATGGAAAGGGCAGTTTGTTCGTACTAGTGCCTGTATCTCAGCTGAGAACCTTGCGACTGTAGGGCGGAGGTTAAGGGCACGGTTTTCTGTACAAGCATAGCTTTCATTTGACTCAGAGTATCAAACCGTATAAAGGAAACATTCAACGAAGGCCATACCGGCGCCTCCCTGACTGTATGGGTTGGTGGAAACAATACTTGCATACAGCAAGTAACCCTGGAGCTTACAGTGACAACAAATGTGATGCCCGCGAGCATCCCACAACAACCTTGAGCATTCAGCATCAAGTAACTCCTGTTTGAAAGTAACTTGAACACTGGATAAATCACGTGAAGCATGACATCCTGGCATATGAGAGATCCACTTAAAGCCTTCTCGCAGTTTGTACCACTTAGAAACGCTTCCATGTTCCCACTCCTGCATCGAAATCTGTGTGCCAATTTACAAGATTACCTGATGCATTCCCTACCCATCACTTCATATCTGTCTACCTGTTGTTGTTCTAGGCAATACTGAAACTGGAAAGTTGTGATCTGTAATGTTATATGGCCATGGATCAACCATTCTGTGGATGGTGACTCTGCCACAGTAAAAGGTTTTTGGTCCAGTTTTTCAATATGCAGTATTGTATATTTGCTCCCTTTTGTGCCATTGTTATCTACATCTCAGTTAGACTTGATGCAGAAAACAGGAACATACTGTTGATAAATCACCAAGGCACGTAACCAGCATGCAATGATTGCAGCGTCCAGCTTAATAACCTATTAGAACATAGTTGAGATTATCCGTGTTGTAGTATGGACAAGTCCTGTCCTAGTATATCTATAGCAGAAGATACAATGTTGCCCAGTAAATTAATCCTGGATGTTAATGTAGTCATACCATTGTCAACTACAACTAATGCCTTTTCTAGGTTAATCCTATCTATTTCATGAAGTCTCTCCGCAGCTTCTTGTTTAGAGACCTTCCAGATTTCATTATAAACAGCGTATAAGAAATGTTTCTGTTGTGGCTTTCGGGACCTGATAAAAAATCCCTTAGATCCACCTCATCTGTGAGTAAGGATAAGTGCTGTTTCACCTGGGACAGAGTCGAGGTTTTTAGCTAATCGAGGCACAACTTCCCAACACTAAATGTTGTCACCACCCCCAGATGTTCTCTTTGTACATACCGTTGGTCTGGCCTCTCAATACTAAACCCTTTGGTGTACCCTTGAATCTTGATTGACATCTGTTAGTGTCTGTGGACCAATCTAACCATCCCTTTCCAGGATCTGAAGTATTGTACTGCATGATGTCATCTATTGTATCCCCTCCACGTGATGTAAAATTGATGTGTGAAGGTGTTGGATTCTGGGGTGTGTTCAAATCCTTGATTTTGGCTATTCTAAGACAGGAAATCTGTTGCAAAGTATCATTCAGAAATAATATCTGTTGTGGAATGAGGAACACTCTAAATAGTGCTTCTGTTCCCTGGACTTGCCATTCCTTACTAGGGTGGGATGACAAAGATGTGCTGGTCGGGAATAGATAAAGAGAGCTTGCATACATGGAATGTGAAGAAAATGGGTACCTGAGTGATATTGCCTAGGAGCTATGGTCATCGCACAGCCTCTCTATACTATCCTGGAATGTTAATAGTTATAAAAGAATAGTGCTCCAGAAAAATTTTAAAACTTTCTAAAGGATACTGGCATTGCGTGTTTATAGGAGACCTGGCTGTGTGATGAAACCCTAATTACAGAAGGATTTACCCATCACCTAAAGCCATCCAGAAAGAACATGTCTGGTAGACCGTCGGGTGGTCAGCTGACGCTAGTTTCTACAAAGATTGCTGGGAAAATAGAATCCCTTGAACTTAAATGTAAGTGGGTGCTAGGTAGCAGAGTGTTGACACTGAATAACAATCCATGTTATGAAGGTATATGTATTGTCAGTGTGTATATCCAGAAGGGAAAAGGAAAAGATTATAACGTATGCCTGGAAAGCTTAAAAAGGACTTAGAGGGCTTATGTGATACCTACCCGAGAGATGTGCTTTTGATATTGGGTGATTTTAATCACAGACCAAACCCCTCAAAAACAGATTCATGGTAAATAGATTTGTTAAGAGCCTACAATATAGAGACCGCTAAGTTCCCCAGCTGTGATATTTCACCTCAAGATGTGGCACTAGGACAATTTTTTGGGCTCTATAGGCCTGGTGTGTGTAAATGGAAGAAAGGATGCGGATAGACCAGCTAAGCGCACCTTTACAATAGAGCAGCAAATGTGTCCGATAGACTAAGGGGCCCATTAGGATGGCGGGCAGATCGCCACCGCCATGCGGGCGGTGGCTATCTGCCCAACATCCTTGCCCGCCTGCCATCCTCCCACCACTCATTTCCCCCGCCTTATTACTATGGCGGGGGGGACCGCGGCAGACGGAAGGTTTAATATGGTGGCGGTGTCTATCAGACACCGCCAGCCATATTAGTATGCGCATTTGTCAATGCCTTTCCTTGGCGGCATGCGGAGACTCCCTGTGGGGGTCCGTTGCGGGCCCCCAGGTACTCCAGGGGGTGGGGGGGTACCTATGGTACCCCCCAGCATTTCAAAGAACAACGTGGCAGGCACCGCGCGGTGCATGTCACGTTGTGCTTTGAACTGCACAACATGTATCTTTACCATTGCGGCGGGCCGTTCTTCCACCACCGCCCGCCCAAATGGTAAAGATACAGGATGCGCCCGCCACTGTGGCATGCGCATCCTAATACCCCCCACGGGACCCCCGCCCTTATGGCGGGCGGACTTAATCCTCCCACCATCTTTGAACTAGTCAAACACGTTGAAGTAGCAAGGGTTGAAGGCAGTGATCATTACCCACTACTGATGAAATTATATGCATAAAGGGCTCCTCAGAGACAAAGAGCCATTCAAGTACAGGTAGAATACCCAAAGCGACTTACAACTCGTATATCACAGAAGAACATATCAAAAAACTAAGTGCAGTCCAGTTGACATTCACATTAGAAAAATTGCCACCTAAGGAGGATATTACCTGGTATGAAGACACAATAAGACAATTGGCAGAATGTCTCAGGATAAAAATTAAATGTGGTAAACCTGGGTTAGCAAGTAAGGAAAAACTACACACTAAAAACAAGCCCTGGTTTGATGAGGATTGTTGTAAAGTAAAAGCCAGCATTAGGCAAAAGGAAAGAAGCCTAAGAGGTAGACACAATGACAAACTGTTACTTAGCTTTCAGAAATTAAGGACAAAATATAAAACAATTATTAGAGATAAAAAAAGAACTGATAAGGACAGGAGCTGGGTGAAGTTACTTGAGGTAATCGAAGAATAAAACGTGAAAGGCTTTTGGAAACTAGTACAAGAGAGCACTGGTAAAGTATTAGGGTCTTTGCAGTGCTCGGTGCCGGAGGCTAAGTGGGTGGATTATCTGGAGGAAATTTACGGGAAGTGGCCAAGGATGGAGGAAACACACCCCATCACATGGACAGGGTAAGGGAAAAAGTAAAAGAGCACTTCTCCCCCAGCCATATTAGAAGTATAATATCCAGGTTAAATTTAACTCGAGCCGCCGGACCAGATAACCTGCTGTTACTATAAAAACAAACCCAGAGTGGTGGGCAGAGTTCTTTTCAAATATGTTCCAGGGGATCCTTAATACAGGGGCCATGCCAGATAGTTGGAAAGGGGCAATTGTAAGACCTATACATAAAAAAGGCGATGCAAATTGCCCTAAAAACTATCGTTTAATAAATCTCCTGGACATAGGTGAAAAAGAATTTGCTAAAGTAATTCTGGGACTACTCAAGGACTGGACAGAGGAAAAACAGATAGTGCCCCCAGAACAGGGAGGGTTTAAAGAGGGACATTCAATGGTTGATCACTGTTTTGCTCTCTGGTCCATCGCACGGAAGTCGATCGAGCAGAGGGGCAATCTGTTCTTCTGCTTTGTGGTCTTCCGCACAGCTTTCGATCTGGTGAACAGGGAGCAGCTGTGGTCAACCTTGTCAGGTTTTAATATTCAAGGCGATCTATTGGCCTTGATCCAAGCCCTTCATACGAGAAAATTGGGCCCAGATAATCTTGGATGAGAATGGAGGATTGTCCAGGAGGATCCATATTGGTAATGGGCTAAGACAAGGGTGCGTACTGGCCCCCTTGCTTTTCTCCCTGTTTATAGCTAACCTGCCCCTTAAATTAAGAAAGGTTAGAGGGGCTAGCCCGAAACTAGGTGGAAATCCTATCTCCTGTTTATTATATGCAGATGATCTGGTAATTATGGATCATACGGAGATTGGTCTGCAAAGAAAATTAAACATGTTTAAAGAATACTGCCGAATTAAAAAATTTGTTGTGAACATGGAGACGACCAAAATCCTATGTTTTGGAAGAAGAAAAACAAAGCTCTCCTAGTATATGGGCATAGAGATGCTGGAAAAAGTAAGAGAATACAGATATCTGGGAAATGTGGTTCGCGAGTAGCCTGCCATGGTATACCCATCTTGATGCATTAAAAATGAGGGCATCGGCTTCTGTGAAGGGATTAAAAAGATTTAATAGTGCATATGGAGAAATGTCCGATAGACCGGTATTAAAGGCCACAATTTTTGTATGGTGCAGTGGTACTCTATTTTAGTGGCGAAAACGGAACGGACAAAGAGGAGGGAAATATCCTAAAATGCTTGTTCTCGCTGCCTGGATCGTCTATGGTACAGGCAGCAAGATTAGAATTAGGAATTACCTCATGGGGTATAACAGCCCGCATGGCTTTATTACATTTCTGGCAGCGGCTAGGTTAATGTGAGGACCAAAAAATCTCACAGTGGTATAAAATGAAATTGCCAACAGTGAGCTGACCTGGGCAAAAGAGATTAGAGCCTCAATTAATGAAGCGTATGGTGTGTTAAAGCTAAAGTTGTGCCCTCAGTCCCTTGACCTAAAGATAGATAAGAAGGAACTTAGGAATCTGGGAATAGAAGTGTCTCAAACCCATGATCAAGAGTACCTATTACAGTGTCTGCGTGCAGGAATCTCAGCGTCTCGCGTCAGTGTGTCAGCATGGAAGTCCTTTTGTCCTCTCACTGCCTCAGCAACGATATGGTGTATATATACCCAAAGTGGTACTCACAGAGGTGTTACCTTGCTGTGTCATGTCGGACTTAGGATGATGTGAGAAATGACCCTTATACATAGTTGGTATTCAGGAATCACTGACAGAAAATCGACGTCAAAAATATCGGAGGCGGAATATCGACGTAAAGAATATCAAAGTCCTATCTACATTAAGGTAAGTGCAAAAATATCGTAAAAAATATTGTTGTAAAAAATGTTTTTATAATGTCTAAAAATAATATAAAATTAAATAAATAATACATATAATTAAAATAAACATAGTTAAAAATATGTTTAAAATTATAAGTAATACATATGTAAAAAAATGTAAACATATATATTAAATATAATATATATACTTACTTAATAATATTGACAATTAATTACTCTAATAACTTATAAATTGTTAAAAAACATTTTATACATTATAAATACATACATACACATACAACAATAATATAAATAAAAATATCAAAACCATATATAACACATTTAAAAAAATTATTTAAAATAAATTAGACACTACATTAACTAAAACAGTAAATATTGGATAGCATAGGGGTAAAAATAACTATTCCAACTCCAGAGAGTGGAACAGTAGGGAAAGTGTTGGATAGCGTAGGGGTTAAAATTACTATTCCAACTCCAGAGGGAGCAACAGTAGGGAAAGTGTTGGACAGCGTAGGGGTAAAAATTACTATTCCAACTCCAGAGAATGGAACAGTAGGGAAAGTGTTGGATAGCATAGGGGTTATAATTACTATTCCAACTCCAGAGGGTGCAACAGTAGGCAAAGTGTTGGATAGCATAGGGGTTAAAATTACTATTCCAACTCCACAGGCTGCAACAGTAGGGAAAGTGTTGGAAATGTATTAACAAATAATAATAAAATATAAAATAAAAAATTCAATACCAAAAAACAATAACTATTAAAAAACATTTTACAATTAATATACAATAAATTATTGATAAATGCCAATGAATTATAAAAAATCTAATTTAAATACCAATTAATAATGAATGAACAATTATTTTTAAAAAAATTATAACTGTATTACCAATAAATAATTAATTAACAATAATTTAATTATCAATACTGAACACTAAAAAAAGAATAATTACTTAATTACAATTAAATTACTCCCTAACCTAGTAACCTATAATCTCACAACACACTTCAACAATAAATTATTGCACTTAATATAATTATCAATTCAACAATTAATAAAAATTAATTACCAACCAATTAATAAAAATTAATTACCAATTAATATATACTTAACATAAAAATATTTATCAATACCAATAAATAAAAATTAAATATTTACTTAACTACAATTAAATTATTACCCACTCTATAAGCCCACAACCCACTACAGGACTAAAACGTAAAATGTGTTTAAAAATATTTAATAGTTCCTAAAAAATATTTAATTAATTTACTATAAATAAATTACTTCCCAACCTATTCCCCTATAAACCCACAACCGGCTACTGTACTAAAACACATAATTTACTTGAATAAATTATTACTAACTTCTAAAAATGTAATACACATATTTTAAAACTAGTAAAAAATTATAAAAACAAACATATAAAATACATAACACTAATATTAATATCGACATTAGTAACATCAATATTTTTGCTATCGATATTACTAACTTCGATATTAACAGAAACAATATTTCTTACCTTCAGGTCGATATTTTGGTCATCAATATTCTTGATTTCGTATTTTGTCCCTCCGAAATTTTGAACTCGATATTATTGTATTTCGAAATAAAAAAATTGATATTTAGACTTTTTACCATTATGCAGGAGATGGTAGTCCTGCTGAGTTTACAAGAATCCTCATGCTTAATGGATGAGGCTAGTTTCCAGGGAAAACCCTATTTCCTGTAAGCAGTACCGTAACTAGGCAAAATGTCAGTCCCATGAACCGTTATGTAGTGTAATGGTAGGGGACAATAAAGGTGAAAGGTTAGGTGACTACCTGAGTCTATATTGGATTACCCATATGAAACATAACACATACTCCTCATCCGACTGGACGACATAATAAAATCCTAACATATTCATAGGTGTTGAGCGCATAGAACTAAGATGATTGAATCCCAAAAAATAGTATTTAAAAATTCTTTAAAAAAATGCTAAGATAATAGTGTAAGCGATAGAAGTCTTTACTAAAATATGTTTGTATATATATATAGTTCGAACACATACGAGTGACTGAAAGCCATGCAGCTCAGCAGAAGTGTCTATTGTTTAAAATTCCAAATTTGGTTGTTTTTGAAAAAGCCCAATTTTTCCTAGCACACGATGAGCCAAATGTGTATGTTTCCTGGCTGAGAGCACGACATCATTGTTGCCTGCAATCACAGACGACGGTCCCTGCAGCACCTCGCAGATCAGGTCAATCACAGATGTTCCTCCGTATTTCCACAGCTGCTGCTGGGGATTCCTGTGTGACAACCAAGTCCAGAGTACTTGTTGAGGAGCTGGTATCCATTCCGACAGGAGCTGAAGCATCCTGTGGTGGCTCTAAGAATGCAGACATCAACATTAGAATTTGCTGAGGAGTCAGCAGAACATGGACCATTATCAGGTCCAGTAAAGCTTCAAAATCCTGTGGCGCAACTGATGGAAGTGTTAGAAAGAGATCTAACACGCCTACTTGTCTGCAGAACAGGCATCGGAGGACAGACAGAATATAGTCCATCCAGACTGGTCTAAATGATAGGAACCAAGATTCACTTTGTTCGCAATGGCAAGGTGAGGTTCCGTGAAAATCGTCACGGTGTTTTGGGCA
This sequence comes from Lissotriton helveticus, assembly GCF_964261635.1. Classification (NCBI taxonomy): domain Eukaryota; kingdom Metazoa; phylum Chordata; class Amphibia; order Caudata; family Salamandridae; genus Lissotriton; species Lissotriton helveticus. The sequence goes on from NC_136068.1 coordinate 30,905,063, forward strand.
TTACTGAATATGGACGAATATGGTATCTATAAACCGTAAATGGCGAGTTCGGTAAGTGTACACATTTTCACTACACTACCTGGCTTGGTTCGCCTTATTCACGTGTTTCTACATCTGAACCCGTGGGGTCCATTTTAGATACGGCATCCATTTTGTTCCTTGCCCTCACGTAGTCAGTGAACAGGCAAGTGTCCGCGCCATGAACTTTTAGTTCCCAAGACATACGGAAGACGCATTTTCCTTTCATGCTCCTTTATGACCGGAGGAATGACACTGCAGAGGCAAATGGCACAGCTTGAGGGTAATCATGCCGTACCGGCCTATTGTTTCAGCCGTGCATGCGTTGGGATCAAGCTCTTTGACCCTATGATCATGTTTTCAATATTACCCCCACGCTCTTTCCTTTAGGTGTGCCTGACTTCCTAGCAGCTGTTCTTGTCCCTTTACTCTTGCTCATTTACAACTCAAGTGGAATGTGCCTAACGATGGGAAGATGTGCTTTTACAGTTGGGGACTGGTAATGTTACTGTGATTACGTTCCGGAGTTCTGAAAGCATGAAAGCGACCCTTTTGAAGTTTATTGTGGGAACTGGGTTGTAACCTTTTGTTCACATGTTGTGCAATGGCAAAATCCTGTATAAAAGAGAGCGACTCACATATGCAAGTTGAAGCAGACTCGTAGAACCTACACGCTGTTGTACTTCTAATGACTTTTGCCTCCCTGCAGTAATAAACTCTGATCTTTGACGCCGAAGGAAGCCTCCCGTGTCTCTGTCACTTGTGCGCCAAAACAGGTATCCCACGAAGGTTATAGGTGTTGTTCCCTGGCACCGCTGGGTCTTAAATAGCTCAGCCCTTCAGTTGGCGCCCAACTCGGGGTGACATCAGCGGTACCGGTCCAAAGCCTGACGATCGTGAGGAACTTCGTGTGAAATCTCCGAGGGAAGGTGCACCCCGCTTCATCGATCTTGTTGTCGAAATAAGTGGCCCGAAGATTTTCCCTGCGAAGATTCCCGCCTCCTGACGGCTGCGACGGACCGATGCCCTGACTGTCGACCGGTCTTCGACGCCCGGCGTAGACCTTACGTACAAGCGAGACGATAGACGGGCCTTCCTGGTGACGCCATTGAAGTTCTGAGTTAAGTATTTGTGGGTCGCTCCCAGTCCTTAGTGGTTGTTCTAGCTTTTTGAAGCTTTGTTGTAGCTTATTAAAGCTTTGTTGTTGTAGCTCATTGAAGCTTTGTTGTAGCCTTTTAAGGCTTTGTTGTATTGCATGGTTCCATTGCATTGGTGGTTCTTAGTTGTGGTTCTTAGTATTTATTTGACAGTTGCAATTGCCAAAACCGAGGGTTTTGTCCTACACGAAGCTTTAGCACTTCGGTAACCCTTGAAGTTTGATACTAGGTTAGTGTGCAAGATGCCTAGCCATAGTGGTTTGTTTGGTATCTTCAAATGTTGCGCAATGGATTCCCGGTTGGAGGACTCGTGTCCGATACCTCCAGTTGGAACTCCGATATATGAGCTCTACAGTCGACATGGTGTGGGCCCTATTATATATAATGAATATTGGGTCCGTTACACGAAAAAAGACGGTGTCCTTAGTTGGCCACCACATGGAAGTTTTGAACTTACGATTTTAGATAATCTTGAAGCTAAATTATTTCAAAAGAAAGCCAGACCAGCTATGTTTGATTCTTTTCGGCTATGGCGTAAAGAGGCCAAGCAGAAAGAAATCAAACAACTTAAAAAGGATCGAAGAGAAGGGTTTGTTCCGATAATGCAAGTTGTACAACAAAGTAGACGAGAAAAAGAAGAAAAAGAAATGGAAGTTTCCACTAGACTACATCATATGAGTTTAGATAAATGTTATCCGGTTATACCGACTGGTCTAGATAAGAAAGAAGAAGATTCGAAGGAGGATTCCTTGTTAGCGTATTTGATGAAATCGCCACCTCCTTATGCACAGGGTGCTACGGCTCCTGTAGCTCCTCTTGTAGCTCCTCCTGTAGTTCCTCCTGTTGTTACGGCGGCTGCTGGTCAGCCCGTTGTTAATCCTACGTTTGTCCCACCACCTGTCCTTGTTCCTACTGCTCCTGTACCTGTACCTCCTCAATCTGTTATTCCTGGTACTCCGACTATCCCGTCTGTTTCTACTATGCCTTCCTTCGCTTCTAATGTTGTTGCTCCTGCTCTTTTTCCTTCTTCTCCTTCTGTTCGTAATCGTATCCCTAACACTGTTGCTACTCTTTATTCACCGCTTTCTGGTCAGTTATTCCCGTCTGATCTTTCCGAAACTCCTCAAAGACGGAGTCAGATCCCTAGTGGAAGGGAGAAAGAGACGTTAGTGACTATGGCACATAGATGGATAAGACACCCTGCTAACTACACTCCACGTGTGGTCTTCGACACGTTTTCTCAGTTTAATGAGCCTACGCAGAGATTCGTGTTCGAAGAAATGTGTAACTTCTTGAGGGAAGAATGGTATAATGATGATCTAGATAACGTACCGCCCGATATAACTGAACTCCAGAGTCACTTTTCGAACGGTATGGTTGTAGGGGGTGATGTACGACGTGCCTTGGAACGTTTGTTAGCGTTCAGATCCGCAGTACACTCTCGAGTGTCATTTGATGATGCCACTGAGAATTGGAAAGTGGCTCCTGGTCAGTATCCTATGAGAGAGGTTCCGCCACTTTGGGTGCCTGGTGATCCGCAAGCTAACCCTGCGGTTTTACCGCATTTTCGAAGAGTGTGGATACACCTCCCATGGAAACGATCGGAAGTTTTGCAAGTGAAGCAATCCTTGCCTGATCCGCGTAAGAATCCGGCTGGGTATTATAAGGAGCTATCCCAATTGGTGGAAGCCTCTGTTATGAACCTTGCCGACATCGATATGTTGTTTGGTAATGTTGTACCACAACCAGTTTGGGCAAAAATTCGCCAAGCAAACCACGCAAATGAGTTAGGAGGTGATTGGGCTGCACTGATAGCGGCTGATGCATTACAAGTTGGTGGGGCTAAGCCTGAGCAGTTGATCTTGGATTTACCTCAGAGAATATTTACGCTCATGAAAACGCTTATGCCGGCGATGAGAGTAAACTGGGATAAATTATCAGCTTGTAAGCAAAAGAAAGACGAGAGTGTCTCCGATTTCTTCACTAGGTTCGAAGAGGCATTTGTCGATCATAGCGGTCAGGATATGGGCACTGAGGGAGGCCAACGATTATTTGTCGATAAATTCGTATTAAATTTGTTGCCAGAACTATGCAACAAATTGAAAAATTCAGAAAGTGCATGGGCTGTCTCAACCACTGCACAAATATTAGCAACGGCTCAATATTATGAGAATAGGGAGAAAGAAGAAAGTGATCGCGTGGATAAGAAAACGAAAGAGCTCAAAACTAAGGTTTTGTTGCAACAAGCGTATCCTCCACGTTCGAATCAAAATGAGTCGCAACAACAATATAGACCACAATCACAGTCCTCCAGAACACAGCCTCGTTCTGACTCCTTTGACTATAGATCTACACTTGGGTATAATCAGTGTGCGTATTGTAGAAGGGAAGGTCACATAAAATACGACTGTCCCGCTTTGCGTGACCGTCTTAATGGTGTATCGCCACGAGGAAGCCGTGGTGGTCCTCAGCAGGCATCTCGAGGTAGAGGCCGCGGTACTATTCACAACCAGAATGGTCACCCCCTGAATTCACCAGATACGAATAATTGTTTTGACCAGCGAAATGCGGGGCCAGTTAGATCTACACAATATCATGTGGACGATTACTACGTTGAACATGAGACTGTTGCAAACGATCATTACTAGGACAGCCACCGACAAAGAGAGGGAGTAGTATCAGTTCCGGTTGATCAGAGTGGGCCTTACGTCGCAGTAGCTACTTCTGGCGTAGTTGAGCCTTTTCTGTTAGACACTGGTGCGACGAAAAGTTCCATCATGCATTCGAAACTCCCTGGCGCACCTTTGTCTGGCTTAACAAATGTTTCCGTTGGATTCTCTGGCGCCCCTGTTAGCAATCCTGTTTCCAGCCCTTTGCCACTTACGATTGGCCCTCGTGAGCTAGAGGCTCCATTGATTCTATCCACTGGTTGTGGTGAGAATCTTTTGGGCTTGGATTTGTTAAAACGGTTATATGCGACTTTGTATTGCTCCCCTGAAGGAGTGGAGCTTACATTAGGACGGAGAGTAATCTCTCCTATGTACTTATCGATCGATTAACTCCCACCGGAATTGAGCTCCCTTCCTGCGTCTCTATGGGCCACGGGTCCCAATGATGTGGGCCGATTGGACATCCCTCCTTATGTGATCCAATTAAAACCGAATGTACGATTGCCACGTATACCTCAATATCGTATCTCTCTTGATGGTGAGCGAGCGCTATTGGCGATTGTTCACGACTTGATCCAAAAGGATGTCATTGAAGAGACTCGGGGAAATGTGTGTAACAGTCCTGTGCTACCCATTTTAAAACAAACTGATCCATCTAAACCTCCTGTGTATCGCTTCATAATCGATCTAAGAGAAGTGAATAAAATTGTGATTCCACAGTTTCCCGTGGTCCCTGATATCACGGTTTTGTTGACCCTGATTCCAGCTTCTGCCTCCTGGTTCACGGTGATCGACCTAAAGAATGCTTTCTTTAGTATCCCGATCGCTGAGGAAAGCAGAGACCTATTCGGATTTTCATTAGGTGGTCGCAGTTTCAGACTAAAACGCGCACCACAAGGCTATTGTGAAAGTCCGTCGATCTATAGCCAGGCACTCAAAAGCCAACTGGATGCATTTGTGTTACCGATGGGTGCGGCTTTGATTCAATACGTTGACGACCTATTAGTGGCAGCTGATACGGAGGCTATTTGCAAAACGGCTACAGTATCACTATTGCGCTACCTACATGACTTACATCACAAGGTGTCACCTTCCAAGCTGCAATATTGTTGCCAAGAAGTAACCTACTTGGGTCACTTATTATCAAAAGAAGGGAGAAGGTTGACCCTAGAGAGAATTGCAGCGATTACCCGAATGACTGTGCCTAAAACTCAGAGAGATGTACGTGCCTTTCTAGGTATTACGTCATACTGCAGACAATGGATCCCAAATTTTTCACTATTGGCGAAACCATTGTTAGCTCTCACGTGCAAGGATGTTCTGACTCCTTTGCCCTGGACTGAAGAGTGTCAAAAAGGTTTTTCAGAATTACGTGATGCGTTGTGTTCGGCTCCTGTGTTAGGTACTCCTGACTACAGTAAGCCGTTTACACTATATGTTCACGAAAGGGATGGTTGCGCGTTGAGTGTTTTGACGCAACACTTTGGCAATAGGCAACGACCATGTGCATATTTTTCCTCGACCTTAGATCCAGTGGCTAGAGCATTGCCGAGTTGTTTAAGAGCAACAGCGGCAGCCGCGGCGTCCATTCGACAGTCCGCAGGTCTGGTCATGGATAATATGCTTACGGTGATGGTTCCGCATGCAGTTGACACTCTCTTGAACCGAACGAAAACTCAACATTTGACGAGCGCAAGGTTGTCCGGATATGAGTTGACGTTATTGGCAAGTCATATACGGATAAAACGATGTAATGTGTTGAACCCGGCAACATTGCTGCCGATCGACACGGAGTCATGTGGTGAAGCACCACATGACTGTTTTCTGAGAACCGAAGAGGAAACTAAGGGTCGTATTGACCTGAAAGACACTCCATTGGTAGATCCCGATGGTACTTTGTATGTGGATGGTTCCTGTTTTAAGTTGCCGAATGGTGATGTGACAACTGCGTATGCTGTAGTGACATTGAGTACGGTTGTAGAAACTGCAAGATTGAGTCAGAATTCGGCTCAGGCTGCTGAGCTGATCGCCTTGACAAGAGCGTGTGTGTTGTCCAGAGGAAAACGGGTGAATGTGTTTACTGACAGCCAGTATGCTTTTGGTGTGGCGCACAGTTTTGGGCGATTGTGGAGAGAAAGAGGATTCTTAACGTCGCATGGTACGAAGATTCAGCATGGTCAGCTTGTGAACGACCTTCTAGATGCGCTTACATTGCCTAAACAGGTGGCAATAATCAAATGTAGTGCGCATCGGAAAGTGACGGATGATGTTGGTCGTGGTAATGCATTTGCAGACGAGATTGCTAAGGAGACAGCTAAAGATCTGACAAATCGAATGTATGTTACGAGTTCAGTGAGATGGCCAACGGAGACTAGTATGTTTGAAGACACAGTTGAAAGTGTGAAGGGAATACAGAATGAGGCCACTGAGACGGAAAAGACTAAATGGAAAGAGAGCACGGGGAAGTTGGATGAAAATGGATGTTGGGTTGATTTGTCAGAAAAACAGAGATGGATGTTACCGGATGCTTATGTGCTCGCTGTTGTTACAATGGCCCATGGTCCAGCACACATAAGCGCAAAAGGCATATGCAAGTTGTTGTCTCCTGTATGGAAGAATGATGGTATCACTAAATGTGCAGAGAGAGTGGTTAAGAATTGTATGGTGTGTTTGATGTATAATCCCGGTAAGGGCACTCCCACTCCACCTGGTCATTTTGCCCCTCCTACATGCCCTTTCGAAGTTATCCAGTTGGACTTCATCCATATGGAGAGATGCAACAATTTGAAATATGCTTTGGTTGCAGTATGTGCTTTCTCCAGATGGATTGAGGCTTACCCCCTTAAGGATAATACTGCCCTATCCACAGCAAAAATTCTGCTCAAAGAGTATTTCCCCAGATACGGCATGCCTCGGATTGTATGGTCGGACAACGGAAGTGAGTTTGTGGGAAGTGTGATGAAGAGTGTGTGTCGGGGTTTAGGTATAGTGCAGAAATTTCATAGTGCTAATCATCCTCAGTCAGCGGGTTTGGTGGAAGGATACAATGGCACCCTGAAACTGAAACTTGCAAAAATTCAGGCAACAACTGGTTTATCATGGCCAGATGCTTTGCCTCTAGCTCTCTTATCGACCAGGGCAACTGTGCACTCTCGAGTAGGGCTTAGCCCATATGAGATTGTGTTCGGCCGTCCTGCTAATATTTGGGGAGTCCCGAGACCTAAAGAATTTGATAGAATTGAATATCCCATGCTGATTGATTATCTCCATGATCTGACTGCTAAATTGAGTTTGATTCATCAACAGGTCTTTGAGGCTCTGCCGTCACAGACAGAGGGTCCTGGTCATCGGCTGCAACCAGGGGACTGGGTCCTCACCCGCAACTTCGGACGAAAACGAAACCTTGACCCGAGGTTTGTGGGACCGTTCCAGGTGCTACTGGCAATGAGGACGGCGGTTCGGCTGGAGGGACGGAAGCATTGGGTGCATGCCACCCACACCAAGAAAGTCCCGCTTCCTTTGCCGGCGGATACTTGGATAATAAAGGGTTTTTCCTCGTCCGAGACCGACGCCCCACAACGCTTTGTCCCGTTCAGCGAAGCTCAGCCCATATCTGACACCCTTGTTGATTCCCCTCAAACAATTTCCTTTCCCTCTACCTTGAAAACTTCGTTCCATGCGATAACGGTATCGGCATTCCAAGAACGTTTTTCCATCTCCTTTGTGACTGGGACGATCTGGATTCCTGCTATCGAGAACAGGATCAGGGGAAGCCCTCCAAAAGTGCTTCCAAACACAGAGTGTATACAGTTGGAAATAACTCAGAAGACTGTCTGAAAGGTACTTAACAGTCCATATCGTATTGTGGTGTCGGGTTCATTCGGGTCTACATACTCTGCTAAACTTACGAACACCTTAGAATAGAAGTTGGCACGGAAACTGAAAATGCAAAAGACAAGTTTATTAAGACCCCATGGGGTGGTGGTACAATCCTACAGCACCCTTCGGTAATGCAAGAAGTATCACACCGAACATCGGTGTACGACCTCTTTTATACAGTTTAAGAGCAATAAAAAGAATAGGCGGTATAATTTGAACAGTTTTAGGTACATATAAGGGCATTTTTGGAACCCAGCCAACATGTGGGAGGAGTTTAGCACCACTGGTCAGTTTGGAAGGACATTCCTGAGGGGTGACCAGTTAGTATACAATGCGCATGTACATGCTTGACCAGTACTAAAAATAGTCTGTTGCTGGGCAGAGCGAGTAGCCAATGGTATCGAGAATGGACAAAAGGGCATGCTGACCACGAGGCAGCATGTTCATACAAAATGGAAGCCAACAAATACAAAATGGCTCCCGCACAATTTTGGCCAATTTAACGAAGAAGAACGTGTAGCTGAGCTAAATGCTAATTCAGATACTGCCAAATTACGACAGACAACCCTTTTAGCATTTAGCTGAAGCTACCTCATAATGAAAGTAATCAGGATGTTCATCATTGATGTCAATGGCCATTATTTTCATAATTTCAGCATTAATCATGTACTCATGCTTGGCAATAGCTCGTTTGGATGGGATACAGGCTGTAATACATACAGAACACAGGGTAGAACCGCATTGAATACACAAACAAAGGAAATACAGTATTCCAATAATTATACACAGAGCAGTTAATAATTTCCAACCCCATGTGCTAAATAGAGTCCAGAACCTTGCGGAGAATGTCCATGTCCCATTTTCTGGGTGTATTTCTGCAGCAATTTTATGTAATTTGGATATAGCTTCATACACAGAAGGTGAGTTATCTGGCACGTAAACACAACAACTACTTCCGATACTGCGGCATGCACCCCCACGATCTGCTAATACTACATCCAAAACCATTCGGTTCTGCAATGTGATAATTCTAGCAATCTGAAGTTCTTCAGTTATGTTTCCTAAAGCAAAGGCAGTTTCATTAGCAACAGCTTCCACGACACGTGTTAGCCGCCTTATTTTTCTACTGTTTAGTGCAGCACCCACGAAGGAAAACAAACCTAAATTAAAATCTACATATTCCTGTAGTGAGGTATCAGTCTGGTCTATTGTTTCAAGGTCTAATGTTCTCTTAACCCTATTCAGTATGAAATCGTGATACAATACAAAATCATTATGATACATAGGTGGGGCAATAAACACACGTGGCAGTACAAAAGATATATAACAAGTTCCTAACCAACCAAGAGGAAGGCGATGATATCCCTTATTTCCACAAATAAAATATGTATTATGTGAAGCCACAAAAGTAATACCATTTGGCGTATCAAAAGTAAGAGTGATATTGCATGTACTTCTCCCTACCGGAATTGCTCCGTTATTACGTATACAGAGATCTGCTTTTGTATCAATGACAGTAATCACATGTAGATTAGACGTATTTATAAGTCTCTGATTAGTGAAAACACGAGGTGCGGATACATTGTCCGGTCGATATTCTTCCCACTCAAATTTAGTTCCTTCCGCATGTGGATAGCCATCTCGATCATTGTAGCAGACTTTGTTCAATCGGAAAAGTAGTCCACCTTTTGTTGGCCATCTCAAGGTAAAGAGAAGAGTATACCAGGCATTGCATGAACCATTGTGCGAAAAAGGAAGAGGAATAAGCGGAGTTCCTCCTTTCTTTTGATGTCCAGGCAACATCCCACATACCCAACAATTAGATGTGTTGGTCATATTGTGTGTGTGGTGCAAAATTTGAATGAAACTGTTATTCAAATATGTCTGTCTATGTCTCTCTTCATGATAGGGCAAAGTAAAATGGAAATGTTCAGAAGGAATTGGAGTGGTAGGCAGTAAATAGTCCCGTGCAGGAAACAGTCTTTCTATAGTCCAAGCTATTACTGCGATTTACCACTATTGTCATAGCAAAAAGCACTGCACCCAAAATTCTGCTATTTCTCAATGCCACAGGTGCCATAGTACAAGGAACAAACTCAAAAATCAAACTAAAAAATAAAAATTAGTGCTGAGGACTGGGGCTGCTGCTGGTGTCTTCTCTGAGATTCAAGACGGGTGTCGCTACACTGGACAGAACTGATCCCCCCCCCTTGATATTCCCGGCTTCCGTTTTCACAAAACTCAGAACCGGTTACTAACCAGTCTTGATCAAAAAAAAAATTATTTCCTTGAGCGTAGATTATACTTCACTCCATCAGAAACAGCGTGGTCCGGGAAGGCTCCCTCCGACTCATGAGACGTAACAGCTGGGCTCCTCTCCGCGTCCAAGATGTCTCGGTAATCGGATAATACAGTAGGATTCACCAGATCCGGAGAGACACGTCGGCAGTGCGTTGAATGTATCCACCGCTTCTTATTCGTAACACGCACAGCCGTTCGTGTTGCTAACAGCACTTGCTCAGGGCCACGCCACCTCGGCTCCAGACTGCTGGTTCTCTCGAATACCCGGATCATCACATGATCACCAGGACGGAGATCGTGAGCCTCTCCAGTAGAGTTGTCGGGGAGCGCTTCTCGAACCTGTTGATGAATAGAAAGTAAATCATTTGTTAATTGTGCCAAATAATCGTTCATCATTATACAAGGCACATCATGTATCAAACGAGGCTTAGGAATTCCCCAAATATTCATAGGCCTTCCAAACACCACTTCATAAGGTGTGAGGCCAGATTGAGAATGTGGCACTGATCTAATAGACAGCAATGCCAAAGGCAGAGCGTCCGGCCATTTCAAAGACGTAGATGCCATGATCTTTGCTAGCTTCAGCTTCAGAGTTGCATTGTACCTTTCTACCAAACCTGCTGACTGTGGATGAAATACAGCGTGGAATCTTTGCTTGATTCCCAATCCTTTCAGGACGTACTCCACTACTTTCCCAACAAAGTGAGGACCATTATCATTCCACAAAAATTTACAAACACCATAACGCGGGAAGTACTCTTTGAGTAACACCTTAGCTGTTGTTAATGCTGTATTATCTTTCGTGGGGTAAGCCTCAATCCACTTGCTGAAGGCACACACCACCACTAAGACATACTTCAGGTTATTACAGCGCTCCAGCTGGATGTAATCCATTTGCAGTACTTCGAATGGTGCAGTAGGTGGAACAAACCCTCCTTTAGGAGTATAAGTCCCTTTACCAGGATTGTGCTGTAAGCAAATCAGACAGGTTTGTACTACTCTTTTGGCCGTACTAGCAATCTCAGGATGCTCCCAGACTCGTGTAAGCAATTTAGTAATTGCAAGAGTTCCAACATGTGCCAATCCATGTGTCATTTGGACCATTGCTTGTAAATGCGCAGTAGGTAATTTCCATCTCTCCATATCTTTGCTACGCCAGCAACCCTCATCGTCCAACACTCCCTCTGTTGCCCAAAGTGCAAGTTCTGCTTCAGATGCTGATTTCTGTATGTCTAGTATTTCTTCTCTAGCATCATGCCATCGCTCAGCTTGCGATTTCACCACATACATGGGAGAGACGTTTTGTAACATGGCAGTCTCTCTCGCTATGCGATCTGCAAAAGCGTTTCCTGCTCCTATTTTGTCTGTCACTTTCTTGTGCGCACTACATTTAATTATCGCCACTTTCTTTGGCTGTAATAGTGCATTCAGGAGATCACGTACTAATTCTCCATGCATAATGTGCACTCCATGCGATGTCAGGAACCCTCGTTCCTTCCAGAGTAGGCCAAAATCGTGCACTACTCCAAAAGCATAACGACTATCAGTGTAGATATTCACACATCATCCAGCACTTAACTCACATGCTTTCGTTAAAGCTATTAATTCAGCTGCTTGGGCCGATTTCTGCGGTATTCGTGCTGCTTCTACCACCGTCTTGAGTGTCGTGATCGCATAGGCTGCAGAGGTCGTGCCATCTGGTAACTTTAAACACGACCCATCAACCCACAATTCCCCATCTACATCTGAGAATGGCGTATCCTGTAAATCAATACGACCCTTTGTTTGTTCCTCAGTCAGAAAAACACAATCATGTTGTTCTTCCTTCTGGGTCTCAGCAACAGGATATGGCAATAAAGTAGCGGGGTTCAGAGTAGCACATCGCTTCAGTGTGATATGTGGCGCCAATAGTGTTAATTCATATCCTGTTAGGCGGGCACTGGTTAGATGCTGTGTTTTCGTTTGGTTCAATAAAGCATCTACCGCATGGGGAACTAACACCAACAATTTGTGTGACAAAACTATTCCCTCACTCTGTCGTATAGCTACTGCTGTTGCTGCAACTGCTCGAAAACATCCAGACAATCCTCGAGCCACAGGGTCGAGTACCGCCGAGAAGTATGCACAAGGTCTCTGTTTATCTCCGTGTGTCTGCACTAAGACTGACAATGCGGACCCATCTTTCTCATGGACATATAATGTAAAGAGCTTTGTATAATATGGTGTGCCTAACACTGGTGCAGAACAAAGAGCTTGTTTCAATTGTTCGAAAGCATTCTGACATTCATCTGTCCATTCAATGGGAATCGGTGTAGTTTTGGACAACAGTGCTAACAAGGGTTTAACAATGTGTGAAAATCCTAGTATCCATTGCCTACAAAAGGACGTCAACCCTATGAAGGCACGAACATCTTTCTACGTGCCGGGGACTGGTGTATCTAGAACTGCTTGGATTCGAACTGATGTCAATGCACGGCCCTCCTTAGACAAAAGATGACCGAGGTAGTCACCTTTGGTCTACAATATTGTAACTTTTTCCTTGAAACCTTGTGATTATGTTTAGCAAGAAAAGAAAGGAGCGAAAAAGTGCTCTCCTCACATTGTGTTTGTGTGTCTGCTGCAAGCAAGATATCGTCTACATATTGAATAAGCACTACCCCAGACTGTAAGTTGAAAGAATCAAGTTGTCGTTTTAAAGCCTGACTATAAATGCTAGGACTTTCTGTATAGCCTTGAGGAACTCGACAAAATCTAAACGATTTATTATTTAATGTAAAGCCAAAAAGATATCGGCTATCAGGATGTATGGGGATCGAGAAAAAGGCATTCTTAAGGTCAATGACCGTAAAAGTAGTTGCCGTGGGTGGAACCAGTGTAAGCAACGTGGTAATGTCAGACACCACCGGGTACTGCGGCACTACTAGCTTGTTGATTTCCCTCAAATCAATAATAAAACGATAAATCTTGGTGTCTGTATCCTTTTTGAGAATCGGAAGAATTGGACTGTTACAAACATTATAGGGGACTTCCTCAACCACCCCTGCAATAATCAAATCATCCACAATGCGTGTCAATGCAATTTCACCCTCTCTAGAGATTTTATATTGTGGGACACGAGGCAGAGTTACGCCCTCCTTTACAGTAATACGTACTGGAGGAATAATCATCTGTCCCACATCAGTGTCCGAAGTGGCCCACAATGTTTTTGGCAAGGAGGCTAGCACATCGGCCTCTTGGAGGAGGCACAATCTCTCAATTTCTGGATAGTTCTCATTTAAAATAACCCGCACCCCTTCAGGGGCACAGCGTATTGTTGCTCGAAAATGTTTTAACATATCTAGTCCTACAATATTATCCGGTGTATTTGGAGATAACAAAAACGGGCATGGGGCATCAAATTTATCGATATAAAGTGTAACAGGTTGAGACAATGGGCTAAGAGAAGGTGTTCCATCGAACCCTATTGCTGTAATCGTTTCGCCAGACAGGGGAGCCCTTGGAACCAAGTATTTGGACAAAGCGCTACGAGTAGCTCCTGTATCAACCAGAAACTGATCAGTAGAACCCAAAACATGTGCTGATATATATGGACCCCTTTGATCGACTGGTACTTCAACCGATTCCACACCCCATCCTACGCAATCCTATGCATATCTATTATCCTGAGACTCAGTATTGTCTCCTTCAGCTATCTGATATTGATTTCGCCGATCAAAAGTATTATATCCACCCTGACCACGACCCCTCTCTTCAACCCTTCCACGATCATTCGCTCCACCTCTCGGTCCTGAATAACTATTCCGTGACCTTCCACTTCCTCGACCCCTCTGACTACGCTGTTCACGAAGCACCGGACAATCTGCAACCCAATGTCCAAACTGCTTACAGTATGCACACTGATCCTCAGATATATCAGAGCGGGGAGAAGACGCATTATACGATCCTCGTCTACCTCTATCATTTCCTCTCGCACCGTAAACCTGAGCTAACATCACCTTCGTCTTTAAATCTTTCGCTTTCTTATCACTACTTTCTTTAGCCTCCAATTCTTGTCGTTCATAATATTGAGCCATAGTCAATAAAGAAGCAGGGGTTGCCGTGGTCCATGAAATTTCACTAGCCTTTAATCGTTTTGCAATCTCTGGTAGGAGATTAGCCACATACTTATCAACGAACAAATGCCTACCCGTATCTTCTGTTAATAATTGACCACTGTAATCATGAAATGCTTCCTCGAAACGTGAAAAGAAATCAGAGACCGTTTCATCCGGCTTTTGTTTGCAGGATGCCAATACTGTCCAATCGATTTTCTTGGGGGGGGCAAGCGTCTTTAATTTAGTCAGGATAGCCTCTGGCAAGTCTAAAATTAATTGGCATGGTTTACACGCGGGTTCCCTATCTAGATCAACTTGAGCTATGTCCTTCCAATCTACACCAAAAATTGTTCGATCATCAAATTTTCGAATCGCCCTCCACATATCAGGAGGCAATATTAACCCAAAGAACAAATCAATATCAACTAATGTCATAATACATGAAGAAATAGCGCCCTCCACACCTTCATAGAAAGCTGCTGGATTTTTACGAGGATCAGGCAAAGCATTCTTAAGCGCCATAACATCTGCTCTATTCCATGGTGTATAAACCCAATTATATATGAAATACCCCTTCGCATCATCAGACATTTTATTATCGTCTGTGCCTGCCCCTTTAGGAGGGACATATAGAGGCGCAGCTTCTCGCATAGGTTTAATATTAACCGCAGCGCTCTTATCTGTATCCAAGATAGAACACTCTTTTAATACTCCTGTCGATCCAGGCGCAAACGAGTCCGATGCCTTTTTCGCCGCTCGTAGCCGTGTCGCCTCATGCCGCAGCTTAACCAAACGTTGGAAAAATTCATCCGCATCTGAAAGAGCAAAAAGACCTTTACGAAAATTCTCACGACCAACTGATATATCTTTCGGTTCCAACTCAAGAGACTGTTTCCTAAACCGTTCCACAACTTCATCTGCAAAATGATCTAAAAAATACAATCGTTCTTTATCAGACCACTTACTCATAAGATTATCAACCTCTGAGACATTTAGAGTATTTATATTAAGTTTACGAGCGATCGAACGCAATTCCGCCATACGATCGGCAGATAACCTGGTACGCTGTTCAGTCTGATTATCCTCGTCCGATTCCTCGTTCGGAGCTGTTGGCGAAACATACGGAGGCGGGCAACGATCTAATAATGAAAAATCATCTATTTCATTAGTAAGGACAGGATAAAGAGGACGTCCAACAGGGAACTGCCTATTAACCTGTAAATTACGTTCTCGAGTCTCCCTCTCTTTCTGTTCCTGCAATTCCTTCTCCTGCAGCTGTAAAGCTTTGTCACGAGCAGCCTTTCGCTGCACCTTATCCGCCAAGGCTTCCTCATGCTTCATTCGTTCACGCACCGCTTTCTCCCACATACGCACACAATCAAACATATCCTGTCTAGACCTGCGCTGAAACAAACACTGCTCCACATATTGAACCTTTCGTAAATCAAATGACCCATGTAGTGGCCATTGTAATTCACGATCGGCTTTGGTATATTTGTGCCATAATGTGCTATACATTATTGGCGGAAGGCCAAATTTTACATACATATCACGATTGGGAGTTCCTTCTGGGGGAGCCGGCTGTGATTCATTCGGGTCTACATACTCTGCTAAACTTACGAACACCTTAGAATAGAAGTTGGCACGGAAACTGAAAATGCAAAAGACAAGTTTATTAAGACCCCATGGGGGGGTGGTACAATCCTACAGCACCCTTCGGTAATGCAAGAAGTATCACACCGAACATCGGTGTACGACCTCTTTTATACAGTTTAAGAGCAATAAAAAGAATAGGCGGTATAATTTGAACAGTTTTAGGTACATATAAGGGCATTTTTGGAACCCAGCCAACATGTGGGAGGAGTTTAGCACCACTGGTCAGTTTGGAAGGACATTCCTGAGGGGTGACCAGTTAGTATACAATGCGCATGTACATGCTTCACCAGTACTAAAAATAGTCTGTTGCTGGGCAGAGCGAGTAGCCAATGGTATCGAGAATGGACAAAAGGGCATGCTGACCACGAGGCAGCATGTTCAAACAAAATGGAAGCCAACAAATACAAAATGGCTCCCGCACAATTTTGGCCAATTTAACGAAGAAGAACGTGTAGCTGAGCTAAATGCTAATTCAGATACTGCCAAATTACAACAGTATGGTCTGAATAGGTGTACTATACCTGTCGTATCAGAAATGTTAAAGATATGTTGTACCATTTCTGTGAAATGGAAAGGGCAGTTTGTTCGTACTAGTGTCTGTATCTCAGCTGAGAACCTTGCGACATGAAGATCATAAGTCTCTAGGGAGGAGGTTAAGGGTATAGTTTTCTGTCCAAGCATGGCTTTCATTTGGCTCAGAGTATCAAACCGTATAAAGGAAACATTCAACGAAGGCCATACCGGCGCCTACCTAACTGTATGGGTTGGTGGAAACAATGCTTGCATACAACAAGTAACCCTGGAGCTTACAGTGACAATAAATGTGATGCCCGCGAGCATCCCACAACAACCTTGAGCATTCAGCATCAAGTAACTCCTGTTTGAAAGTAACTTGTACACTGGATACATCATGTGAAGCATGACATCCTGGCATATGAGAGATCCACTTAAAGCCTTCTCGCAGTTTGTACCCCTTAGAAACGCTTCCATGTTCCCACTCCTGCATCGAAATCTGTGTGCCAATTTACAAGATTACCTGATGCATTCCCTACCCATCACTTCATATCTGTCTACCAGTTGTTGTTCTAGGCAATACTGAAACTGGAAAGTTGTGATCAGTAATGTTATATGGCCATGGATTAACCATTCTGTGGATGGTGACTCTGCCACAGTAAAAGGTTTTTGGTCCAGTTTTTCAATATGCAGTATTGTATATTTTGCTCCCTTTTGTGCCATTATTATCTGCATCTCAGTTAGATTTGATGCAGAAAATAGGGACATACTGTTGATAAATCGCCAAGGCAAGTAACTAGCATGCAATGATTGCAGCGTCCAGCTTAATAACCTATTAGAACATAGTTGAGATTATCCTTGTTGTAGTATGGACAAGTCCTGTCCTAGTATATCTTTAGCAGAAGATACAATGTTGCCCAGTAAATTAATCCTGGATGTTAATGTAGGCATACCATTGTCAACTACAAGTAATGCCTTTTCTAGGTTAATCTTATCTATTTCATGAAGTCTCTCCGCAGCTTCTTGTTTAGAGACCTTCCAGATTTCATTATAAACAGCGTATAAGAAATGTCTCTGACGTGGCTTTCGGGGACCTAATAAAAAATCCCTTAGATCCACCTCATCTGTGAGTAAGGATAAGTGCTGTTTCACCTGGCACAGAGTCGAGGTTTTTAGCCAAACGAGACACAACTTCCCAACACTGAATGATGTCACCACCCCCATATGTTCTCTTTGTACATACCGTTGGTCTGGCCTCTCAATACTAAACCCTTTGGTGTACCCTTGAATCTTGATTGACATCTGTTTGTGTCTGTAGACCAAACTAACCATCCCTTTCAAGGATCTGAAGTATTGTACCGCATGATGTAATCTATTGTATCCCTTCCACGTGATGTAAAATTGATGTGTGAAGGTGTTGGATTCTGGGGTGTGTTCAAATCCTTGATTTTGGCTATTCCAAGACAGGAAATCTGTTGCATAGTATCATTCAGAAATAATATCTGTTGTGGAATGAGGAACACTCTAAATAGTGCTTCTGTTCCCTGGACTTGCCATTCCTTACTAGGGTGGAATGACAAAGATGTGCTGGTCGGGAATAGATAAAGAGAGCTTGCATACATGGAATGTGAAATAAATGGGTACCTGAGTGATATTGACTAGGAGCTATGGTCGTCGCACAGCCTCTCTATACTATCCTGGAATGTTAATGGTTATAAAAGAATAGTGCTCCCGAAAAGCTTTAAAAACATTCTAAAGAATACTGGCATCGCGTATTTACAGGAGACCTGGCTGTGTGATGAAACCCTAATTACAGAAGGATTTACTCATCACCTAAAGCCAGCCAGAAAGAACATGTCTGGTAGACCGTCGGGTGGTCAGCTGACGCTAGTTTCTACAAAGATTGCTGGGAAAATAGAATCCCTTGAACTTAAATGTAAGTGGGTGCTAGGTAGCAGAGTGTTGACACTGAATAACAATCCATGTTATGAAGGTATATGTATTGTCAGTGTGTATATCCAGAAGGGAAAAGGAAAAGATTATAACGTATGCCTGGAAAGCTTAAAAAGGACTTAGAGGGCTTATGTGATACCTACCCGAGAGATGTGCTTTTGATATTGGGTGATTTTAATCACAGACCAAACCCCTCAAAAACAGATTCATAGTAAATAGATTTGTTAAGAGCCTACAATATAGAGACCGCTAAGTTCCCCAGCTGTGATATTTCACCTCAAGATGTGGCACTAGGACAATTTTTGGGCTCTATAGGCCTGGTGTGTGTAAATGGAAGAAAGGATGCGGATAGACCAGCTAAGCGCACCTTTACAATAGGGCAGCAAATGTGTCCGGTAGACTAAGGGGCCCATTAGGATGGCGGGCGGATCGCCACCGCCATGCGGGCGGTGGCGATCTGCCCGACATCCTTGCCCGCCTGCCACCCTCCCACCACCCATTTCCCCCGCCATATTACTATGGCAGGGGGGGACCGCCAGCCATATTAGTATGGGCATTTGTCAATGCCTTTCCGTGGCGGCATGCGGAGACTCCCTGTGGGGGTCCGTTGCGGGCCCCCAGGGACTCCAGGGGGTGGAGGGGCTCATGGGGGGTACCTATGGTACCCCCCAGCATTTCAAAGAACAACGTGGCAGGCACCGCGGGGTGCATGTCACGTTGTGCTTTGAACTGCACAATATGTGTCTTTACCATTGCGGCGGGCCGTTCTTCCACCACTGCCCGCCGCAATGGTAAAGATACAGGATGCGCCCGCCACTGTGGCATGCACATCCTAATACCCCCCACGGGACCCCCGCCCTTATGGCGGGCGGACTTAGTCCTCCCGCCATCCTAATAGACCCCTATGTGTTTATACAGGCTTGGAGCTTTGAACTAGTCATACACGTTGAAGTAGCAAGGGTTGAAGGTAGTGATCATTACCCACTACTGATGAAATTATATGCATACAGGGCTCCTCAGAGACAAAGAGCCATTCAAGTACAGGTAGAATACCCAAAGCGACTTACAACTCGTATAGAAGAACATATTAAAAAACTAAGTGCAGTCCAGTTGACATTCACATTAGAAAAATTGCCACCTAAGGAGGATATTACCTGGTATGAAGACACAATAAGACAATTGGCAGAATGTCTCAGGATAAAAATTAAGGGGCCGATTAGGATGGCGGACGGACTTGCGTCCGTCCGCCACCCCTGAGTAGGAGGGACCGTCCGCATGGGCAGCGGCGGTCCCTCCATGGCAATTAGGATGTGACCGCCAGGGTGGCGGTCACATCCTCTATTTTTAACATTGCGGCGGGTGCAGCTTCAAGCTGCACCCGCCGCAATGTTAAAAATGCATGTGTTGCATTTACATGCACAAAGCGGCAGGCACCGCACGGTGCCTGCTGCTTTGTGTACGCAAATGCAGGGGGGTACCATAGGTACCCCCCATGTGCACCCCCCACCCCCCATTCACCCAGGGGGCCCGCAACGGGCCCCCAAAGTGAATGTCCGTATGCTTTTCCAAGGCGGAAAAGCCGCCTTGGAAAAGCATATTTACACCAACATCATAATATGGCGGACGGTGTCTCATAGACACCGCCTGCCATGTTATAGCTTTTCCGCCGCGGTCGGAAGCCGACCGCGGCGGAAAAGCGGCGGACGGAATTCCAGACCCACCAGCCATCCTAATTTGGCGGTGGGTCTTTGGAGTCTCCGCCGCAGTTTTTCCGCATCCTCCAGGCCGGCGGACACTTCCGCCGGCCCGGAGGATGCGGAAAAACCGCCATCCTAATCGGCCCCATAATGTGGTAAACCTGGGTTAGCAAGTAAGGAAAAACTACACACTAAAAACAAGCCCTGGTTTGATGAGGATTGTTGTAAAGTAAAAGGCAGCATTAGGCAAAAGGAAAGAAGCCTAAGAGGTAGACACAATGACAAACTGTTACTTAGCTTTCAAAAATTAAGGACAAAATATAAAACAATTATTAGAGATAAAAAAAGAACTGATAAGGACAGAAGCTGGGTGAAGTTACTTGAGGTAATCGAAGAATAAAACGTGAAAGGCTTTTGGAAACTAGTACAAGAGAGCACTGGTAAAGTATTAGGGCCTTTGCAGTGCTCGGTGCCGGAGGATAAGTGGGTGGATTATCTGGAGGAAATTTACGGGAAGTGGCCAAGGATGGAGGAAACAAACACCATTGCATGGACAGGGTAAGGGAAAAAGTAAAGGAGCACTTCTCCCCCAGCCATATCAGAAGTATAATATCCAAGTTAAATTTAACTCGAGCCTCCGGACCAGATAACCTGCTGGCTGTTACTATAAAAACAAACCCAGAGTTGTGGGCAGAGTTCTTTTCAAATATGTTCCAGGGAATCCTTAATACAGGGGCCATGCCAGATAGTTGGAAAGGGGCAATTGTAAGACCTATACATAAAAAAGGCGATGCAAATTGCCCTAAAAACTATCGTTTAATAAATCTCCTGGACATAGGTGAAAAAGAATTTGCTAAAGTAATTCTGGGACTACTCAAGGACTGGACAGAGGAAAAACAGACAGTGCCCCCAGAACAGGGAGGGTTTAAAGAGGGACATTCAATGGTTGATCACTGTTTTGCTCTCTGGTCCATCGCACGGAAGTCGATCGAGCAGAAGGGCAATCTGTTCTTCTGCTTTGTGGTCTTCCGCACAGCTTTCAATCTGGTGAACAGGGAGCAGCTGTGGTCAACCTTGTCAGGTTTTAATATTCAAGGCGATCTATTGGCCTTGATCCAAGCCCTTCATACGAAAAATTGGGCCCAGATAATCTTGGATGAGAATGGAGGGTTGTCCAGGAGGATCCATATTGGTAATGGGCTAAGACAAGGGTGCGTACTGGCCCCCTTGCTTTTCTCCCTGTTTATAGCTAACCTGCCCCTTAAATTAAGAAAGGTTAAAGGGGCTAGCCCGAAACTAGGTGGAAATCCTATCTCCTGTTTATTATATGCAGATGATCTGGTAATTATGGATCATACGGAGATTGGTCTGCAAAGAAAATTAAACATGTTTAAAGAATACTGCAGAATTAAAATATTTGTTGTGAACATGGAGAAGACCAAAATCCTATGTTTTGGAAGAAGAAAAACAAAGCTCTCCTAGTATATAGGCATAGAGATGCGGGAAAAAGTAAGAGAATACAGATATCTGGGAAATGTGGTTCGCGAGTAGCCTGCAATGGTACACCCATCTTGATGCATTAAAAATGAGGGCATCGGCTTCTGTGAAGGGATTAAAAAGATTTAATAGTGCATATGGAGAAATGTCCGATAGACCGGCATTAAAGGCCACAATTTTTGTATGGTGCAGTGGTACTCTATTTTAGTGGCGAAAACGGAACGGACAAAGAGGAGGGAAATATCCTAAAATGCTTGTTCTCGCTGCCTGGATCGTCTATGGTACAGGCAGCAAGATTAGAATTAGGAATTACCTCATGGGGTATAACAGCCCGCATGGCTTTATTACGTTTCTGGCAGCGGCTAGGTTCATGTGAGGACCAAAAAATCTCACAGTGGTATAAAATGAAATTGCCAACAGTGAGCTGACCTGGGCAAAAGAGACTAGAGCCTCTGTGGTATATAAATAAATAATACCTGATCTAGGTTTGTCTAGGCATAGCAATAACAGATAGCTCAATAAATAAGAGTCAAGATTCGAGGTAGTAGGAGTTTTGCAGGTTTATTACAGCATAAAGGACAGGAACAGGACAACCTGCACGGGAACAGAATGGCAGCGCTGACGGGGGCAGAATCGGGACAAGGAGCATAAGGGGCAACTTTAATAACAGTACATGAGCATATATACATAACGCAAACACATAGCATTACATTGCAATAGGCGTAGCAGTGGGTGGAGCAATAGGTGTGACGCGTAGCAGTCGCGAAAGATAAGGGTGAAAATAGGTGTAACAGGGCGTATACATAGACATGTGATGCAAACGTAACAGAATATGTCATGAATGGGGCGGAAACCATGGAGGGGGCTACCTAAGGAGCCGGGACCTCTAACCTAATGGTGCGCGCAAACTGGCAATGACGTGTTACTAGGAGTAGAGACTGAAGTCTGGAGGGTCGGAGCGACATGTACCTAAACAGTATCTAGTATCTGATGTTTAGGGAACATGTTGATATAAACTAGAAGTCAAGAGGGGAAAGGCTAACAGACACTAAGACTGGTGCATGCATTATTCTACATGTAGTGCGTGATGAAGAATATTAAATGACCATTAAATGCAGTATTTCTCTTACATGGAGACGTAAAGGCTAGACAATGACGGTAACTATTGATGCGATTCAGTAGCTTTAGGAATGCAGAGAAGGAGGGCTGAACTGATAACTAGAACTCTTGGCAGACTCAGAGGCAGAGCCAGGCTGAACCGGGCACTGTGAGGCAGGAAGTAAGTGAAGGGTCAGGGATACAGGTGGGGGCTGTATCGCTCCTCAGCGAGGGCTCAGGAGACAGGAGCTGAATCTCATGTCCGGGCCCTTTTGAGGCCTAGAAACGGGGACTTTTCAATGCATTAACGTGCACACTGTGAAACGTGGCAACATAACTTTACATAGGCCTAACATTCGTAGTATTCACGAAGACTGGTAACTGACATACTAGAGATGGACACAACTGTAATTGCGTCTTTAATCGAACATGGGGAATAACATATGCATATTAATCATGCACACATAACATATGATGGAGGACGCGTAGGGACACAGAACATGGCAAAATTTACTTTTCCACATTCCCTCCTTGTCACTACGTTTCCATCAGGAAACATCAATATTCATGATACCATCTATCATTTCATACAGTATCATTTGCTCGTCTCGAATTGTCTTGGAACGGGATTTAGAACGGGACTTGGGACTAGGAATACAAGAGGTAGCACAAATGCCGCAAATCGCAGGGCCACATTGTATACAGAGGCAGCAACTGAATATGATCGCTACTGCGATACCTAGAAAGGACAAGACTTTCCATCCCCAGGCGGAAATTATACTCCAGAGCCAACCGGACCATGTCCAGGTGCCTGGATTTTGGTGTAACAGATGGGCAATTTTATGAAGTCTGGTTATAGCTGAATAAACAGACGGCGCGTTATTTGGAATGAAAATGCAGCAACTAGATCCGATGACTCTACAAGCCCCGCCCCTATCGGCCAGTATGACGTCAAGGACGAGACGATTTTGCAAAACTACAAATCTTATAGCAGATTGCTCTTCGGTTAAGTTACCTAGGGCAGAGGCAGTCTCATTTACTACAGCTTCAAGGGTTCTGGTTAACCTACGGATTAGCTTACTATTCTGGATAGGTCCTATAAAGAAGAAGAAACCTCTATTGAAATCTGTATACTGTTCTAGAGCGGTTTCAGTATAATCGACAA
Source organism: Lissotriton helveticus (assembly GCF_964261635.1). Classification (NCBI taxonomy): domain Eukaryota; kingdom Metazoa; phylum Chordata; class Amphibia; order Caudata; family Salamandridae; genus Lissotriton; species Lissotriton helveticus. Next base: position 30,928,760 of record NC_136068.1, read on the forward strand.
TTGGGGACTCGATCTCCCTTCTATGTCTAATGTGTACTAGATGTGTGTTTCTGTGATAATCAGATGGGGCTAGAAAAACTGGTGGCAGTAGGAAGGCAATGTAACAGGTTCCCTCCCAATCGAGGGGCAGACGAACATATGCGGTCTGACCACAAATAAAATATGAATGACGTGAGGCTTTGAAAATAGATTTCCCACTGTCACTATAACTGACAATAGTAGTACAATCACTATGTCCTACATGTACGGAACCATTATTTCGGACACATAATTCGCCTTTGACTGGTAGTACTGAAATAGCAGGTAAGTCTGGAGTAGTATCAGACTGAACATTCAGGACCATAAAATTCGAAGAATAATTACCTAAATTGTAAACTTCATTTTCTAGATCTAATCCGGTTCTATGGGAAAGACCTTGCTTGTCTGGAAAACAGGTACTGTTCAGAAAAGACATATCTGTTGAGGATGACGTTAACGTGGACCATGCTCCACACGAACCATTATGTGAAAAAGGATAAGGAAAGAGTGGCAGAACTCCCTTAGGTGTCTGAAAAGGGGGGAGTCGACCACATACCCAACAATTAGTGGCATTGCTGGTCTGGTGTGAGTAATGTAGCATGCGGATAAAAGAATTATTACGCATAGCGAGGCGGTAAGAGAGTTCATGAGGAGGCAGATCACTAAACGTGTGCTCTACTGCAACATTAGAAGACTTATTTACATGTGAAACTGGAAAATACAGGTAAAATGCATAACTGGTGCAGGAAATCATAATGCTGAGAAATAATATGAAACTTAGAAAAACGATACATCGGATTGAGTTTTGACTAACTCTCTCACTATGGGGGTCTATTTTATACATGTCAGAAACAGTCTAACCGTTTCACCTAGGGGAGGACTTAGACAATCAAACTGGCTGACTTATTTTACTAGACCTTAACTTTTTCTTATACTCCTGTTGCGGAGTTGTCTCTAACAGGGAGGGTTCAGTATCATTGTTCTTTGCGGGACAGTCCTTGAGAATAGTACTTTGGCAGTCCTTTAAATCCTGGGAAATGTTCTTTGAGACTGGTTTCAATCCATAAAACTTCTTGATGTGCGAAAGATGCACCCAGCCTTTGCGTCCCTCCAACTTCACGGCTGTACGGGTGGCCAGGAGGACCTGTCGGGGCTCCTTCCAGCGAGGCTCCAGCGGACTTGATCGATCAAAATTGCGCACTAAGACCATGGATCCGGGAACGATTTCATGCGGTGCCACCTCGGTATTGTCTGGAAATGCGGCGGCAACCTGTGAACGACAAGAGTTGAGGGCAGACATCAAGGAAGCTAGGTAATCTGTCAGCATATTACTTGAAACATCGGTAATACTTCGGGGTCTAGGTGTACCCCACATGTTAGGGGGGCGGCCGAATACGACCTCGTACGGGGACAGACCTGATCTGGAATGTGCGACCATGCGCATATAGAACAAAGCGACTGGCAGAGCTACTAGCCAGTCCACACCTTTCTCTTGACAAACTTTTGCAATGCGAATTTTCAGGGTCTGGTTATGTCTCTCTACGAGACCAGCTGCTTCAGGATGGCGTACACAATGGAACTTCCACTGGTACCCTAACAAAAGGGAAACGTGCTTCATTAACTCTGAGGAGAATGGCTGGCCGTTATCAGAATATACAACCCTAGGGAGTCCATAACGGGGGAAGAACTCACGAACCAGCTGCTTGGCAGTGGTCGCGGCTGTGTAATCTGGGACTGGATATGCTTCTGTCCACCTGGACAAAGCGCATACAACTACAAGAACATACTTGAAACCTCGACATCGCTCCATCTGAATATAATCCATCTGGAGGACTTCAAAAGGGTGGTCAGGAGGCTGGAATCCCCCTTGTTCCACCGGGACACTTTTACCTGGATTAAACTGACAACATATCATACAGGTACGGACTTTCTGCTTGGCTGCAGCTCGTAAATGCTTGTTGAACCAAAGGTTCTGAATACTGTCTAACATAGCTTTTTCTCCTAAATGTGCTGGACTATGTGCGGTATTAATAATGACTTGAACCATAGAGTCGGGGAGAAACCATGTGGCTCTACCCTTCGTTAACCATCCCTGATCTGTCTGGACCCCTCCTTGTTCGGACCATTTCTTGATTTCATCGGGAGTAGCATGTACCTGGATATCTATGACATCTTGAGTAGGATCCTTAACTGTCATGCATGTAGTCGGGTCTGGAGTGTGTGTCATGTTAACTGGAATGTCTGGAGTCTGAGCTGTGAGCTTGGCTGTGCGATCTGCTAGATCGTTACCTTGAGAAATAATGTCAGTGACTTTCGTGTGTGCCTTGCACTTCATGATAGCAATGGAGGTCGGTAAATGTATTGCATCTAACAGAGCTTGAATGAGGAGACCATGCTGAATCTTGGTTCCATGAGAAGTCATGAAACCTCTCTCCTGCCAGAGCACTCCAAAGTCGTGTACGACTCCAAATGCATAACGTGAATCTGTGTAAATGTTAACTTTCAGGTTCTTGGCATGTATGCAGGCTTGTGTCAGAGCAACTAGCTCTGCTGCTTGAGCGGACAGAGTGTCAATACGGTGTGTCTCTATAACTTCAGTGTCAGTAGTCACTGCATATGCGGCGACTAGTACTCCTGTACTTGTTCTCATACATGAACCATCCACATAAAGTGTCAGGTCGGGATCTGGTAATGGAATATCTGTCAGATCTTGTCTTGGCTTTGTCGTAATGTTGACTACTTCCACACAGTCGTGTGTGGCAGGATTTGAAGTAACTGATGGTAACAGTGTAGCAGGGTTCAGGATGTTGCAGCGTCTGATTTCTATGTGTGGCTGGAATAGTGTCAATTCATAACCTGTTAAACGTGCAATTGTCAAGTGCTGAGTCTGTGTTCGGTTTAAAAGAACTTCCACGGAGTGTGGAACTTGTACTGTCAAGGAGTGTCCTAATACTATGGAATCACTTTGTCTGATAGCTAGTGCTGTGGCTGCAACTGACTTGAGGCACGCAGGCAGAGCCTGGGCTACAGGATCTAATGTGCTCGAAAAATAAGCACAAGGCTTGTATTGTCCTGCTTGATCTTGTGTGAGAACAGATAATGCTGTACCTTCACGTTCAGTGACGAAAAGTGTAAAAGGCTTACTGTAGTTCGGTGTAGCTAGAACTGGAGCTTGGCATAAAGCTTTCTTTAACTCATTGAAACTAAGTGTATGTTCAGATGTCCAAGGGAGAACAGTCGATACGGCTGCCTCCTGTGTCGTTAACTGTATCAGTGACTTGGCTAGGAATGCATACTGAGGAATCCATTGTCTGCAATAAGAAGTAAGGCCGATAAAAGCACGTACCTCCTTCTGGGTCTTGGGCTGAGGAAGACTCGCTATCAACTGGATACGGTCTGGTGTCAACTGCCTACCCCTCTTGGACAGTAAGTGTCCCAAGTAGACCACTTGCTGGACACAGAATTGAAGCTTTGAAGGGGACACCTTGTGCCCCATCTCGGCAAGGAAATACAGAACCGTCAGTGATGCTCGCTCGCAGTCACGTTCAGAACGGGCTGTAATCAGTAGATCATCGACATACTGGAGCAGGGCAGTGTCAGTTGGCATGTGAACATTATCAAGTTGTCTCTTAAGTGCTTGACTGTAAATACTAGGACTTTCTGTGAAACCTTGAGGAGCTCGTGTGAACATATAGCTCCTTCCATTTAAACAGAATCCGAAAAGAAACTGGCTGTCTGGATGAATGGGAACACTGAAAAATGCGTTCTTGAGGTCGATTACAGTAAAGAACGTGGCTTCGGAATCAATGGCTGTTAATAGAGAAGAGATATCTGGAACAACTGGGTACTGAGGAATAATACATTTATTAAGTTCTCGTAGGTCAATCACTAATCGATATACTGGGGGTGCATGCGGATCTGTACGTTTCATGACTGGAATGATCGGAGAATTACATACATTGGAGTCAGTTTCTACAACTACTCCTTGAGCGATGAGCTCGTCAATAATTTTGGATAAGGCTGCTACAGCCTCAGGTGGCAATCTGTACTGTCTGATTCGCGGTAACACTACACCTGGCTTGAGAGTCACACGATGGGGTGTGATTTGCATGTAACCTACATCAGTTGGACCTTGCGCCCATAAATGCTGCGGAACATTAGACAATCTTGGATCAAAATCTCGTAATACATAGTGACCCTTGAAGTCACGTAGGAACAGACGTATTCCCTCTGGGGAACAGCATATGACTGCACCTAATTCTTTCAGTGTCTTAATGCCTAATAAGTTTTCTGGACATGACTTCGTAAGTAACAGATCAGTAGTGCGGGACAATGGACCTACTTCTAGAGTAACTGGCTTTGATATTTCATTTACAATAGGTTTTCCTGAAAATCCAAGGGAAACATTTCTTGAGCCTGAGAGCGGAGCCCCTGGAACTTCGGCATGACTAATCGTGGTCCTACTTGCCCCTGTATCAATCAAAAACTTTCTGTCTTTCCCTAGTACTTGACTGTGAACATAGGGACCTTCTTGATCTACAGGTATCTCGATGAGAGGCAAGCCTACCTCCCTCTCTAGGCTGTTTCATGAGTATGGCTGATACTCTGGATACTCTGACTGTGCATACTGGTACATCTGCTGTGTAACATGCTGTGTTGCAGCAATAGGCTGCGGTACTGTAACTATCTGTGGTGCATTCTGTGGCTGAGGAGTCTGTGAAACTTGTTCTTGTCTAGGCGGACGTGGTCTTTCTTTAGTCTTACCGGTAGCTATGTTGTGTTTCAGAACTGCACACTCGTTTATAAAATGACCTGGCTGTTTACAATAGTTGCAATTTCCTTTAGCGGGAGCTGCAGGATGACTGGCTTGATTCGGACCCCTCTTCTGGCTGTCTTGAGGAACAGATTGTGCAACTAGTACTTTCATTTTCGTGTCTTTCATACGTTTCCTTTCGTGGTCTTGCTCTTCTCTGATTCTATTCTGGTGGTACTGGAGCATCTGTAACATCTGGGACGGGGTATTAGCTTGCCAGGTACTTTCGACTTTCAAAACTCGATTTTTAACTTGAGGACTTGAATTCTCGACTAATTTAGTAACAAAGAGATGAGGGTATGACTCACTACTGGTCTTGAGGCCACTGTTGATGCTAAAACATTTCTCAAATCTAGAATAAAAATCACTAATGTCTTCGTCTTGTTTCTGTTTACAGGCTGAGATTGCATCCCAGTCTTCCTTTTTCGTTGTTAACAATCTGGGTAAAACTTGAATCAATAATTCAGGTAATTCTTTACATTTCGCTCCAAGACCGGTACCTGGTACTCGTGCCTTATCTTCAGCTTCTAGAACTGCCCAATCGATCTTTTTCTCTCCCACCTCCCATTCTTTTTCCTTGAGCTTTTCATACACCCCTGCGGGCAACAGGACTTTTAACATTTTAATTATATCTGGATACGTGTATTCTCCCATACGGAGCATGTCTTTTAATTCTCTATGGAACCCTGCTGGATCTTTATCATGACAGGGAATTAATTTTTTCATCTCTAAGAGTTCCATCTTTGTAATCGGGGTGTAAACAAATACTCGTTCTAGATCACCACCCGTTCCTCTAACTGGGTGGACTTCTCGTAACGGATTCTGTCTCTCCATGTAAAATGGTTTACTTTCTGGGGGTGAGACATGAACAAAATGCGGGTTCAGAAACGTTCTATATTTGTGGCGCTGTTCTAGAATGACACTAATCAAATCGGTACCTAAACCTTTCCATCTATACTGGAGTAACTCGTTCAGGATATCATGTAACGGACCTGGATCAGAGTGCTGACCCTCATACAGAGTAATGAGGTGCTGGATCATATACATACCCACCAGTCGCTGCTCGGCTGGGGGCAGTTTCAGAAACATTTGTGCCACTATTTCGTCTGGAAAAGTGGTAGAATCAGTAATCCATCGGACTGCTGATCGGGCTAGTTCTTGTTCATGCATGGTACTTAACTCACTGTAACCAATTCGTGATTTCAGAATGTGATCGGTAGCTTGAAATACTTGTTCTAGAGAACCTTGTTCTAGTGCTGGATGATGGGAAGCTGACTTGTGTTCTAGGCGTAAATGGCGATCTGGAAATCTAGATTTTCCTACATACGCTATTCTGGCGGGATTCTCGTCGTCTACTTCTTCAGTATCAGAGTTACTTTCTTTCTCGCTTACTTGTGCTGCTTTACGTTGTTCGTGTAACTTTATTATTTCTTTACGGATTTTCTTGTACATACTCTCCATACCACTGATGGTCTTGTGCTTACCCTCGGCTATATTATCACTCCACCTTGTCAGGGTTCTCATTTCGACTGGATCTTTGGACGGGTAATCTTGTTCTCTTATTAAACAATTAATCAGAAACTTCAATATCATGAGCTGGATCTCAGCTTTCCTTTGAGACATGGCCTCGCCAATGCTTTCTGGATCATCCCCTGTACGGATGAAACGATATATTCTGTCTAGATCTTCTTTCATATTCGGTAGGGTGACTAGGTACTCGGTCACCTTTCTTACGCGTAATGAATATAAAACCATATTATCCTCGCCTGGGACTGGATCATAGCCACATTCGGTAAGGGCTCGCCTGATTTCTGCAACAGACTGATATTTGGGCGTACGCTGTGACGCTTGCGCATGTAATTCGACCAACGCTTTACGTTGGTGCGGTGGCGGGGTACCAGGAGGACCTCCTCCTGCGGCCCCTAAACTGGAATCATCGACTGATGCTCTTCGTACTGGCGCGGCGGGAAATTGAAATGCGGGCTGAACTTGTAGGACGGGCTGAACCTGGGGGACCGTAGCAGGTACTGCAAGGGGTGTCCCGGTGTCTGGAGGAGCAGGAATTGCCTGATTTACAGGGACTGGCGGAGCGGGAACAGGATTTGCATATTCTGGGACTGTGTCGTCCAAATAGGACGAAATGAAAATATCAGCTGCGGTCGGTTTGTGACGTAGCTTGGTCGGAACTAATGGTGGCGGGAAATTACTGGATGCCTCCGGGGTCGCTTTTGGCAAGCCCTCGGCAAGAAGAGGGTACATACCCTTAATGAGGGCGTTCCTCCGTCTGTCTGACTGTTCGGTTTTAACTTGTTCACCTATCTCGATTAATTCTTTTTCTTGGGCTCGCTCTAAGGATTCTCTACTTAGTTCTGACTTTCTGATTTCTTTTTCTGTTCTTTTATGAGATTCTTTGCGCCATAACTCGATGGCATCTTTCTGTGACTGTCTGGCTTTCTTTTTCCATAATGCCTCTTCTACTCTCATGATGCACTCGGCATCCCACGTACCTGATACGGGCCATCTATACTTTTCCTCTAACTCTTTGGTATACTCTACCCATAAATCTAGATATAATATGGCGCTTATGCCATGCTTCTGATACATAAAATGACCTGGACTGTCCCTAGGCGGGACTGGAACTGCTGCTTCCAGCAGACCCTTTCTAGTTTTTAACTGACGTAACTTAGAAAACAAGGGCATGGCTGAGCTGTAACTGGGACACAATACGTAATTACACAATAAACACGATAATTACTTCACACTCATACCACGACATTAAAATACATGAAGAACATTTAGAATAACAGTTCGAACAGAATGCTACCTGGAATACTGAGAACAGAACACATGAATTTTCTCGAGAACAGAACTGACTAGAACAGAAACTAGATGCACCGCTGAAACAGTACGAAACTTACCGGTCTCATAAAGAGACACGTCAGGACCCGCATCCACCAAAGTGGACACTTCGTTTGTGGGTCTGTGTACCACCAACCCACGGACCAGAGACAATTAGATTGACCCTGTCTAGATACTACCCCAGTAACGGTACTCACCGGGCAGCAAGAACGGAAGGCCTCTGACTGGACTGGACTGCTACGACGACGGACGACGAACTTCGGACTTCAGTTACGGGTGGGCCTCCGGATACCTCGGACCTTGGACTCTCGGCTTGGGCTCTGGTCGGGACTCGCCGCGTTCCTCCACCGTCTCGTCTGGATGCTGGACCGCCTCCTCCGTCTCCTCCGTGGGCCTGAGGGATACTTGAAGCAGAAATATCTGCCGGTGCGCAGAAGAGTTCCGTCACGACTGCAGAGGGTCAGGGGGTCGGCGTGGCTTCACCGACGCTTGGGGAAAGGGCAAGTCCCTATTCGGGCGCCATTATGTGGTATATAAATAAATAATACCTGATCTAGGTTTGTCTAGGCATAGCAATAACAGATAGCTCAATAAATAAGAGTCAAGATTCGAGGTAGTAGGAGTTTTGCAGGTTTATTACAGCATAAAGGACAGGAACAGGACAACCTGCACGGGAACAGAATGGCAGCGCTGCCGGGGGCAGAATCGGGACAAGGAGCATAAGGGGCAACTTTAATAACAGTACATGAGCATATATACATAACGCAAACACATAGCATTACATTGCAATAGGCGTAGCAGTGGGTGGAGCAATAGGTGTGACGCGTAGCAGTCGCGAAAGATAAGGGTGAAAATAGGTGTAACAGGGCGTATACATAGACATGTGATGCAAACGTAACAGAATATGTCATGAATGGGGCGGAAACCATGGAGGGGGCTACCTAAGGAGCCGGGACCTCTAACCTAATGGTGCGCGCAAACTGGCAATGACGTGTTACTAGGAGTAGAGACTGAAGTCTGGAGGGTCGGAGCGACATGTACCTAAACAGTATCTAGTATCTGATGTTTAGGGAACATGTTGATATAAACTAGAAGTCAAGAGGGGAAAGGCTAACAGACACTAAGACTGGTGCATGCATTATTCTACATGTAGTGCGTGATGAAGAATATTAAATGACCATTAAATGCAGTATTTCTCTTACATGGAGACGTAAAGGCTAGACAATGACGGTAACTATTGATGCGATTCAGTAGCTTTAGGAATGCAGAGAAGGAGGGCTGAACTGATAACTAGAACTCTTGGCAGACTCAGAGGCAGAGCCAGGCTGAACCGGGCACTGTGAGGCAGGAAGTAAGTGAAGGGTCAGGGATACAGGTGGGGGCTGTATCGCTCCTCAGCGAGGGCTCAGGAGACAGGAGCTGAATCTCATGTCCGGGCCCTTTTGAGGCCTAGAAACGGGGACTTTTCAATGCATTAACGTGCACACTGTGAAACGTGGCAACATAACTTTACATAGGCCTAACATTCGTAGTATTCACGAAGACTGGTAACTGACATACTAGAGATGGACACAACTGTAATTGCGTCTTTAATCGAACATGGGGAATAACATATGCATATTAATCATGCACACATAACATATGATGGAGGACGCGTAGGGACACAGAACATGGCAAAATTTACTTTTCCACACCTCAATTAATGAAGCGTATGGTGTGTTAAAGCTAAAGTTGTGCCCTCAGTCCCTCGACCTAAAGATAGATAAGAAGGAACTTAGGAATCTGGGAATAGAACTGTCTCAAACCCATGATCAAGAGTACCTATTACAGAAAAGCTCAGTTTCCCATATGGCCTCAGCATGGAAAAATGATTTACATTACCCCTATATCGACAGGTTACCTACCTTACAGCTAAGGCGTGAAGTGCTAAGATTGAGAATTGGGATACACCCTTGTTCCGTGAAGAAAGGGGTCAAAAGAATTATGATAAACAGCAATGGAAAATGCACCTGCACTTTAGGTACTATTTGTGATATTCTACATATATTATTAGATTGCTGGAGGATGTTAGATATACGAAGAGATATTTTAGGCCTGATTTAAAAAAATATATAATATTAAGAATAGGGTTCAAGCTGTAAACCTCTTAGTGGGAATAACAAATTTAGATATAGCCTGTGCCATTGGCAAATGTATAAATAAAGTTAAAGAGTTCCTTAAATGTAAAGAGTATTCATGAAATATAGTTTTTTTTAAGCGATAGGGAGAATGAGGTATCTATGCAAAGCAGTATGGTGTAAGACATACCTGAAGGTCTATGTGCCGCAAAAATGGAATAGTTGGTTTTAATACATTTTAAGATTGTATTTATCTCTATTTTAAGGATATGTGAATTATAGGCCTAAGAAATGTATTATATATTCTATGAATCTGACGTGCTTATTTTATTGAATGATATGCTGTTTAGTGAATACTTTTATGGTTGGAAAAAAACGAATAAAGTTTTATTGACTGACTGACTGACATTCCTTCGAACCCCATACTGATTTTATATCTATAGTATCCTTCCATAAGTCGAAACCCTGTTCAGACAGTTGGGAAATAAAGTATGCAGAATATTTCTGTTTGGTGTTAGTTTATTTTTCTGTGCAGTTGTTGGTGCAATCATATGGTAATATGAGGTCGGGTCAGAAGTGTTAAACCCTGAAAAATAAGAACATTTCTGCAAACGTTTTTGAACTATCTTATGGTGGTGTCGGGCAATGTTCCCATTTGTGGTATGTAAAAACATTTCATGGGATACTGGATTTGCAGGCTGGGTCCAGGTGCAGGTTCAATATGGTGGGAGCCTTTTGTGTCCTTGTAGCTCTGAACAGGAGGCCACCAAACTAGCCCTTTTAGTCACTTTGGTATTACTGAGCTCAGGTGAAGATACAGGTCTCAACGGCAGGGTTGGCCTCTGATGGCTCAAGGCAAGCTCCTGTCAGCACAGCCGTCCTCCCAGGTACGGCAAAGCAGTCTTGCAGAGTTCACAGCAGGTCACAGCAATGTCTTTCCACAGGTCTACGAGTCAACTGAAGATTTGGTGTCTAAGGTCCTATTTTTATACCCTAGTGCTCACCTTCTGGTAGGTAGGAGAAGCTTCTACGTAATGGCATTGAAGTGCATGCAATTTCCTGCCCTTCCTCTAAGCTGGCAGCAGTGATTATGTGGAGGCAGAGTACTCCCTGTTCTGTTGCAAGTGGAGCTGTGCTCTACGCCACCCCTCCCCTCATAATTCCAGTAGATGGCCCATTCAGACACACCTAATCCCTCTATTGTGTGACTTGCTGGGAGGAATTCACAATGTCTGTCAGTTACGCCCAGTCGTCTGACCCAAGGCAGGCTGCATGCACCAAAGGGCTAAGGGCAAAAACATGCCAATTTTCTAAAACTGGCATTATCAAAACTGTAATAAAAAAAAACTTTACCATTAAATAGGGTTTTTCATTGCAGTTCCATAAACACCAAACATGGTACAGCTACCTGCTCCCAATTGGACATTTCAGCTTATTACATGTAATGAGGAATCTCCAATATTATCCTATAGGAGGGGTAGGCCTCACAGTAGGGAAAACAAATGTAGGGGGGTTTTACCACCAGGAAATGCAAAACTAAAAATGGCATGCCCAACCTTTCAATTACAAGGCACCATGCCCTATGGACTTTCTAGGGCCTGCCTTAAGGGTGAATTATATGTAATGAAATGTTAGTTTAAGGCTTGGTACGTGGTTTATATTGTCAAGTTGAATTGGTAGTTTAAAACTGCATTCAGGCTGCAATGGCAGGCCATGGACATGTATTAAGGTGCAACTTAAGGGGAGGGTACAATACGTGCTGCTGACCCACTGGTAGCATTTAAATTACAGGCCCTGGGTATATAGTATGAATGTATGATGGTATTCCACATGTGTTTAGTATGCATGACTTCTGAACACCGTCATTAGAACAAATGCATATTTAGCACACATTCTTTCAGCACACACGTCATTATAACAACTTGCCTTAAGGAGCGCTGGATTTTGGAATAGTTTTATTTACTATTCCAACTACAATCTGCGCAACAGGTGTTGGACTTTAATCCTAACACCATTTTACCAATGCGTCCACCTAAAGCAAGTCAGGACGACTTGCTTGCTGAACGAATGCATGCTAAAGACGTCAGATTAGAGAAGGGGGTGTTTAAAGAGATAGGGGGCTCTCATGTAAAATTTATACACCGTTATCAAAGATTCAAGACTATCCAACCTGTGTCCTCCTTATGTAGCTGTGCTCACAGAAAAGGAGAGTAAACAACCAATCCCTCCTATGGCTCAATCCACGATTGAATACAATTTTAACAATTATCTGTCGCACAAGCCAAAAAATAACAACCAATAGTATATAACAATTTAACACTTGGATTCGCAAAACTTTTTTTGTGCTTGTCTTTGTCTTTATTTCTTGACTCTTGGTCACATTCTTCCACTCCCTTGTGCCAACGCGTTTCGTCGTGTTTGGGTGTGTACCCACGACTTTCTCAGGGCTGGAAGTAATATATAAATTCACTATATCATATATTGTCCATATTAATGACAATGATTATCCATAAACCAGACAAAGCACCAATTTGAGTATGTGTGGGGAGTACTTGACCACGTGCACCATCAACATTTTACAATAATACATTATCACATTAATCAATTATGTTGACAGAGCTACTAGAATTCATCAAGCACCTTGTGAGTAAGTTGTTTGTGCATATTGTAAAGATGTGTTCTGTTAATCAAGATTTAAAAAGAGTTATTTGAAAAAGAAATTTAAGTCATAAAGGAAAACATCATTGATACCTTCCGTATTCCTAGAATGCCTATTTCCTGTAAAATATGAGTCAATGACAATAGTATATTAGGGCTCGAAATCACGAAGGCATGAGACTACACTAATCACTACATATTATAGTGGTACAGTGGGAGAGGCAGAATCATACCTATCCTCGCCGTTTCCACAAGCAGGAAGTTATTATCCCCAAATTCTCTTTATATTTGTTGCATCCAATGAAGAGATGAGAAGGTAATATTGGTAAGAATAAGAATTATTCTTAAACAAGTACAGCACTCAGATCCAAGCAGAGTGTTTCTTCGATCAGCTACAGCTCATACTGGCTAGTACTAGCCCAACATTCTAAACTGCTAAGCTCTATCAATTGAAAGATGCACTGATAATGGTAAAACAAAATGATGAATAAACAGAAATAATAAATAACCATAAGATATAACACACCTCCTCACCTTACAATATCTAAAATTTTAAGTGACATAATCCTCCAAATATTTAGGTGTAACTTTTAACCTAGTGCCTGACCTAACAGAAGAACTGCATCCATCTGGAGGAGAAATAGCAACATTCGTCAATTGTGTATCCAAGACTGACACAGCATCGTTTCCAGAGTGCACATCAGAAACTGATGCAAGATTATGTGAAGCTTTATGCCCAACATCATGAGTATGCTCATCATCAAGAGAATATTGGAAAAAATCATTATAGACAGATACATTACTTACATTAGAAGATGAACCTGGCATAAGAGTAGATGAACAATAAAAGGACTGAGTAGAATGCTTCTTGGAGTTACCTTCTACAGACTTATCCACTCTAGCAACATTTCTGTTGCTCCACCATTTACCACCTTCAACCATAACAGAATATTTACCAACTTTAACAACCGTTGTATCAGGATAGAATCTAGACCCTTTAACTTTAAAAGGTCTTTTAATTCTAACTTTGTCACCTACCATGAAGTCTTGATTTTTGACATGTTTATTAACATCATATCTAGCCTTGGACTTATCTTGAGCATTCTTCACATTCATTTTAACTAACTCCAAATCAGGTACACTTTTGTCAAAATGAGTTTTACTCACAACCTATTCTGGGGAAAGTTCATTAAACGATTCTCTCCCTCTCAACATGGCAAAAGGGGTAACTCCAGTTGTATAGTGTGGAGTGTTATTGTATGACCATATTCTGTCACCCACCACTTCTTATACTGACAAACCAGAAGAAATAGCCAACTGGACAGAATCTTTTACCACACGGTTTACTCTTTCTACTAAACCATTTCCTTGTGGGCTATAAAGGGCTGTAGTTAAATGCTTTATACCCAGAGTACCCAAAAAATCTCTCATGACGTATGAAACAAATTGTACGCCATTATCTGAAACCAGATATACAGGAACCGCTTCTGATCTGAACAGTTTCTTCAAAAATTTGACTACATTTTCAGTATTAGGATCCCTCATGAATTTGAAAGACACCCATTTGGAATGGTAATCAACAATGGTCAAAATAAATCTGAAACCTTGATTCAAGCCATCTACAGGACCCACAAAGTCAATTCCTAACTTCTCCCAAGGATTCTTTGGAAAGTCAATTGGAGATAGAGGAGAATTATAAGTGCGAAGAGATTTTTCAGCGTGGGAACATTCGACACAATTGTTTAATAAAGTCTCAACACTAATGTCCCTACCAGGCCACCAGTAGTGTAGCCTGGTGTCCTGGTATTCACCTCATTTAAGTTATCCATTTCGAGAAACATGGTTTTAGACTTGAATTTGCATGCAGAGGCAAGATGTCCAATTTTCTTACAATTAGTACATTGTTTCTTTAAAGCTGGACAAGAAGGAGAGTTAGCAAGATGAACTTTTGAACCACACCTGAAACACTGAAAAGATTTTTCAGGCTTCTTTGCCTCATTTTTGTTGAAAGTTTTTTCTTTATGAGAAACTTGAGTAAATTGTTGAGATACTTTGTTTATAGATTCAGGAATAGTAGGCTTGACTGGATTATTACTAAGTTCTTTTGAGGCAGAGACAGATCTCTCGATGCCTCTTGCTAACTCTAATGTATCCTCAAGTGAGGGATTCCTACAGCACAATATTTTCTTTTGAATCTCATTATTAAAACAATTTACCACAAGTTGGTCTCTGAGATATTGTTCAATAGGGCCTTCAAACTCGCAAGATACAGCAAGAACTCTCAATTCTGCTAAGAAAGTATCAATGCTTTCATATTCTTTTTGTTTTCTAGTATAGAATTTGTGTCTTTCAACAATTATGCTAGGTTGGTCTTTAAAGTGTTTTTCTAATCTTGCTATCGCCTCAGTATATTCATTCCAATCATCAGAAGGTGGGCGCAATATTGTAGGCTGATAATCAAAAATTCTTTGTCCTTCTGCCCCCAAAGCGCTATATAGCATAGCATTTTTCCTAATGGAAGGGAATTTCACTCCATCAATGGCTATAATATAACTATTAAATGCTTTAAACCATTGGGCCCATTTAATTTTAGGAGTGCCAGGTTCAGGGAGAAAAGGCGAAGGAAGAACAGCAGTTTGTAGGGTCATAATAAAATAAATAAGTGAGTGAAGTATTAAAATATGGCACTAAAACATAACAATAACCATTATGCTCTGATATGCAATTGAATGTTAGCTTGAAATTATTCTAAAAATACAGGTTAATTAATAATACAGAAAACAATTGTCACTAAAGCTGTGCATATCAGCGTGAAAATGCACTAAACCTGAAAATGAATAAAAATGTATGCTATTGTAACAGAAAAATACCGGTTAACTATTGAGTCATCAAATCCATTTAGACGAAAAAGCTTCTGAAAATGCTTCGTGAAGTGTTTTCAATAAAACGGCTGATTCCTTGAGGAGAAAATTAATGTAGCGTAGACACGCAACAACGTGCAATCAGCGAGATGAAGAGTGAAGATGGTCTACGGCGTTCGCACTCATAGAGAAATGAGGTAGGACATGAAGACGTGCAACGTCACAGAACTACGGAGGAGTTATTAGATCAAACAAAGTCAGCGTTTTAAGCTTGAGGAAGTTCTGTGTGGATTCCTGCTGAGTTAAAGAATGCCGTTCAAAATCTCCGTTACATCTGATGTCACCAAAAACCGAAATGCTGTATCGAGGTAATTTTAAAAGATGCAGAGCAAATAATATGTTCTGTGTTGACTTCTGCTGTGTCAAAAACTGTCGATTAATGTTTCCATCACAGTTAATGTCATAAAAATAAAAAGGCTGACTCGAGATAGTTTTAAAAATGAAATGAAAATAATGAAAGTTAAAAGGCGAAATGTAAAAGAGATGACATGCGAAGTGGTGAATCACTTAATTTATGCTGTGAGGTCAGAGCCAAGTGTCAACAGTTGGCAGTGTTGAAAGAGCATAAAAATGATTAAATGAAGCCAAGTTAGAAATCTTCACGGTAAAGTGTCAATAGAAGGCAGTTTCAAAAAGCAAAAACGGTTTAATAAATGCAGCGAAGCTCCCAATAGTGAAATATTAATCCATTAAATATAGAGCTTGAGATGACATAAATAAATGGAAGGAAGCTCAAGTTGAGGATTAAACACTACGAGCCTGCATCGAATTAAATAATAAAAGTGCAGTGAAGTATAATTCAAAACTGCAGAAAATATTTAAAGTTGTTTGCTAAGGTTGTTTGCTTTAGTTAGTTCATATATATTTATCAAAGTCACTTATCTCAAAATGAAGAATATGAGCTTCTTAAAGATGAGTAGAATTTTCATAAAATATGAAACACTGTAGGTCTGCAGGTAGGATCTTCTTTAGGCCAAAAGCGATGGGTCCAGAGAGTGCTGACTTGACCACCTCGTCGCCAAATTTATGTTGCATCCAATGAAGAGATGAGAAGGTAATATTGGTAAGAATAAGATTTATTCTTAAACAAGTACAGCACTCAGATCCAAGCAGAGTGTTTCTTCAATCAGCTACAGCTCATACTGGCTAGTACTAGCCCAACATTCTAAACTGCTAAGCTCTATCAATTGAAAGATGCACTGATAATACAGTGTAGTTAAAGACACATGAATGGTAAAACAAAATGATGAATAAACAGAAATAATAAATAACCATAAGATATAACAATATTCTTTACTCCTTGAAGCCCATTGGATCATGTGTTTGCAAGAAGTAGAAGAGGGACTTAATTTCGATCAGGAATTGCAATATTTTTTAGGAGACTGAAGGGATTTAGGCATGTGGTGCTATTGGTGCTATTGAGACTTAGACATGAACTGTGGTGAATAGACGTAGAATACTTTAAGTATGGAGCATGGAACCTATCGGAGGTGAGTCATATTAAGACTTGGTTGAGGAAGAAGTCGCCATAAGTCATCCAGCCACTCAACAAGAGTAGGTCCTGGTCCACTGGAAGGCCTCCACCTACAGGTAGCATAAATCAACATGGTAACATAGATTTTTAGGTCCAGAATAATTCTACCTCTTTTTTGAAGCACATGCACTAAAAAAATAGCGGTATTATCATTCTGGTTCACCATCTTACTACTTCATACCTCATATGTTTATGGGATGTTGGAGGCACTTTGGGTTGGAGTAGCACTACTACTGAGTACCTATCCCCTAATCTTTTATTAATAATTACCTACTAAATAATTAAGGCTATACCTATCCCCCAGGATTTTAAGGCCAGATTTACAAAGCCCTTGCTTGAGTGACATTGATTCAGCAATGCAAAGCAGCCTTCCATGGCTCAGTAACTCCAGAGTAATGCAAGGCAACTCAAATCACTGCCTTGCTTGACTCTGCATTAGGAAGGTGTTCCATGGATGGAGCATGGGTGCACCCGCGCATCCACCCATGGATATTGGTGCATCCAAGATTTACAAAGAGTTATAGACCTGGGAATGCGTCATAATGGTACACCTTCCCTAAATGTAAATGTAAATGTATGTGTCTGAGGCGTCGTGGCGCTGTAGACCGCTGGGGAACCCGTCCTGGTTTTCCCTGTGAGATGGTCACTCCTGGGTATCTCCAAGGTGAAGCCAGGCATCCCCGGTGTATGTGGGGGGCCGTTGTAGAGATGAGGCAAGCTAATGCCCAGAGTTGCCAAGTGTGATCCCTGTTTAGAGCAGGCACCGAGGCCAGAATTATCGAGTCCGCTGACCCTGGTCCACTACCTTGCCGCGTCAGGAATTGAACCCTGGTCCAGGGCCGTTCTCTGCTTCCGGGTATGCCGCCTCTAACCAGTGAGACACACCACTCCACAGCGGGGTAACAAAGAAATACCTCAAAAGATTGTTTTTGGCAGGATGGTATCCAGTTGTGCACAAACGCAATCCTTCCAGTAATGCAGGCACCCTTGCCCCATGGTGCGAGGGTGCCTGAGTTGGTGCTGGTCTTCACTCAGTGTGCCAGCACAGGGAGGGAGCAGAAATGCATCATACATTAGTAGATACAGAGCATTCCTGCTCTCTGTCTGCAGCGCAGTGCAGCAAGATGTCTTACTGTGTTGTGTGACTTGTTCATAAATGTGCCCCTCAGTATCTCCTATTCCCATGGCCTCTCCCTTCCTACTATTTTTGCGTCTCATCTGCACAAATCACATCACTGAGAAAAATGGGATTATTTCCTGTTGGTAAAAAAAGGCAAGACTAATTTATTTTATTTATTTATTTTATTTATTTTGAAGGTTTTATATAGCACTAGCTCCACCCGAGGGTATCAGAGCGCTTTACATCAGCAGTGGTAGTATACAATAAAGAACAATCATGGCATTTAAACAAAACAAGTTGTACAGGTGCTCAAAACAGAAAATGGAAAACAAACAGAAAAACAAAAACAATAATGGGAGAGGTTAGGGGAACATGGGGGCATATTGTCAAGAAAAGGCGATACATTATCGCTGCTTTTATCGGCAGGAAAGTGACGCTAAAGCGGAGATAATGGTCTTAATAATATGCCCTTGTGAATGCCCATAGAAGCCCAGGTTCTGTTGTGAACCTGGGCTTCTATGGGAATTCACAATGCCATATTATCAAGCCCATTATAGCTGCTTTAGTGGCAGTGTCCTGCTGATAAAAAGCAGCGATAATGTATCGCCCTTTCTTGATAATGTGGCCCATAGTGATTAGAGGTACATATGGATGGAGAATGGCGATAGAGAAGCCAGTTGCCGGAACCTGTGTATTAATGAAGATAGTAAATGTAATAGTATATCAAGGATGATTCAAAGGACATGACAGGAAGTGGCTGGTAAAGATAGGTTGAGGGGGGGTGAGGTGACAAGAGAAAAAGAGAGGATAGTGAATGTGGGACAGGGGCAGTCTAAAGAGGAAGAGGGAGAGGTAGTCAGAAAGACTAGGCATCCGATAATTAATTTCCCCAAAATTTGGCGAGCAAATGAATTTTAAGTTCTTTTTTTAATCTGGAGTAGGACGGGTTGCAATGAAGGTCTTTGGGTAGGGAATTCCAAATGGATGGGGCCTTACCAGAGAAGGAGAGGGATTTCGAAAAAGCTTTTTGAGTAGGGGGTATGAGAAGAAAAGTGTTGGTGCTTCTCAGTGTTCGGGCACAGCCAGCTTTTTAGAGTTTAGTTGAGAGGTAGGATGGGGTCTTCTGGTAAAGGGCTTTGTGAGTAATACGGGCAATTTTATAGGAGGATCTGCCTTCTATGGGGAGCCACTTGAGGGATTTGAGGGCAGAGGAGATGTGGTCAAAGCATCTACAGTTTGTTGTTAGCCTGGCTGCTAGCTTAAGAACGTATTTGATGGGGGCCTGTGGTTGAGTATTTTTACAAGATTATGGGGCATATTTACAAGAGTTTATCGCCACAGGAATGTCACTTTTTAGGAGGTTACTGTGACGATAAACCCCTAGCCTTATTAACAAGGAGGCGTTAAGCCACTTAAGACATCCTTTCATGCAGCACTTAGTGTGAAAAGGGCAGGCAATAAGTGTTGTGGTGAGCGTTCCGCCACAACACCCATTGCTTTTTGATGCTGCCCCTATTTACAAGGATAAAACACACAAGATGATGGACGGATGTTGCACAATAGTAGAACATTCACCCCCAGTCACAGATCTGGGTTTAATTCATCGTTGTTTTGCTCACCAAGCTACCCCAGTTCAGACATGGCCATATGCAAATCAGTCTGACCTACAAACATAGCAGTCTTGTACATCCTTAGTTTACACATATTCTTTCAATAATCTAGAAAAAACGTTTTAGAAAAATCATTAATAAATCTATCTTTATGTAATTCTGTTTTATCTATCAGTTCTACACCATGTATTTTCTCACTTTTATTTTCAATCCTATTTCTATATGAATGTTCAAAACTTGAATGAAATGGAATCAATATTCCTAGAATAATCCATATGAGCATTAATAAAGCAGTGCATATCAAACACCTTCTACACCATTTAGTGTATTATCCCACAGTTGGATGAATTATTAGTAGACATTTTTTTTCAGTCACTTGCAATGTCTCTTTGCCACTTTCCCATACCAAAAAATATATGTCCTTTTAAAATACTTTTCTTCTTTTATTCCAGTTGGTCTTTTCCTTCCATTTGACACTTAAATTTTCTTTAAATTCATAATCAATATTTTTTCTTTCAATGTCTTTTATTTCTCTCATTCACCAGAGTCGCTTTGATCTCCTTTATAGCTTTCGATTGCTGGTATATCAGGTAGTGATATATATATCCATTCAGGTGACCTATATTTCTGATTTGGTCTCCTTATCCTTTTAGGTCTCTTCGTTTTTCTCTGCCTCCTTAGCTAGAAATTTCATTTACTTGTTCTTGTGGTACTCCAATCACATTCATCAATTTGAACTTTAGTCTTTTTATTTCTTTAGGCCAAACATCTCCTTTCTTGAAACTTTTCTTTGCTGGCTCAATTTCTTTCCTTTCAACTTTCCTAGCTCTTTTTCTTGAACCTTTTCACATAGTGCTTTCTCCATCACTTTCATCAGATTCAGTTTCAGATTTGTCTTTACTTCCTCGTATTTTAAATTTTATTGTTTCAAATTCAGTCTCTGACGCTTGTTCCTTTTCAGTCAATTCAGCTCTTTTGCAAGGAATCTCTTTATAACTGGTACTTGGAATCTCATCTTCATTGTGAGTTTTTTCTTATTCTCCAGTTTCAAGATCAATATTCCTCTTTCAGAACTTTCTTCTTGACCTTTAGAACCTTTTCTTTTATCAGTTTTAAGTTCTTTTTCAATGTTCAAAATGGTTTCTCCTTTTCTCAGATTTTGACTTTCATGTCGATCTTCAAGATCTGAGATTTCGATTATTCCAGTCTCTGCTTCTGATGCTGAACTTGTATCTGATATCTCCAGATGTCGCCACTCAGGTTGATCTTTCTCAACTGGAACTTCATCAACAATGTCTTTCACATCAGAATCAGAATCTGACTCTGCTCTTTATAATTCTGGATTTTCAGGTGCAGGTACACGTATCGTATGGCTGGCATGCACCCACCTCTTCACTCCAGCACATCTCACTGAAGTTGTGCTAACCAGAACCACCTGCTTTGGCTTGTGCCACCTTGGAACCAAACAGTTTCTCCTTCTGTGCACTTTTATTCAGACACAATCTCCAGAACTTAAATCATGAGTTGGATTATTTTCTTTTGTACACGCATCTGTCCAACCTGGTGAAACACATAATCAACTGTGTTAGAAAGTCCTCAACAATAATCCAGTATGATATCATCATTTATTGCTAGCAATTTGTTGACAGGTACCAATGCTTGTCTCATTACTCTTCCCATCAGAATTTCATGTGGACTTAAACCAAGCTGTCTGGAATGCTTCTCAATGTCATTAGAACAAGTGACAAAGCATCAGCCCATTTCAATCCAGTTGCTAAACACATTTTTCCCAGTCTGTTTTTGATTGTTCCATTTACTTGTTCACCTACCCCATAAGCCTCTGGTATGTAAGCACAATGCAATTTTTGTTGTATATCCAGTGTTTCACATATCAACTGTATCAGTTCATTCTGGAAGTGTCTCCCTCGAATCCGTAATCTCTTAATAACAGTTTTGCAACAGTCATTGCATCACTTCGCTTTGTGGGGAAAGCTTCTACCCATCTTGAAAATAGACAAATGATCACCAAAACATACCTTAACCTATTGCAGGGAGGCATTTATATGAAATCCAACTTCATTTGTGTGAAAGGACCACCCTCCCATCCTATGGTTCCCAAACTCACAACAGTTTTCCATCCGGGATTCAATTGTTGACATACCAAGCAACGTTGCACAAGCTCTCAGCTATTATTCTGAACTTTGGATTGTACCAAGTTTGTTTGAACATACGTATCATAGCATCCCTTCCTACATGCACTTTACCATGGTACTTTCGGGCCATATTTGAAATCATGCTATCAGGCATTACTGGTCTTTCATCTTTGTAAATCCAAATTTCATCTTCTTCTCTTTGTCTACAACCTATTTTTATCCATCTATCTTTTTCCTCCTCGTGTACTTCATCCTGAATTTGTTTTACTTCCTGCCAAGTTTCAACAATTTTAGTAAACATTAAAGGGCTTGAAACATGTTCTTTTTACCTGTCCGGATTGATTGAAGCACAGTTTTTGGCACAATATTGGGCAATAGCATCCGCAAAACGATTGCTCTCTGTCACATAATCATCTCAATTCTTATGGGCAGCACATTTCACAACCGCAATACTTTTAGGCAGCTGTATCGCCTCAAGCAACATTTTCAGAAATTCACCATCCCTTATAGGTGATCCAGCAGAGATCATATATCCTCTCTGAGACCACAATTGCCCATAGTCAAGGACTACTCCGAATCCATACTGACTATTGGTCACAATGGTAATTCGAATATGTACTCCCATTTTACATGCCTGAATCAAGGTAATCAATTTAGCTACTTGAGCAGAAGGTACTCCCTTCAGACAAGGTGCTTCCATGACATCTGCCACTGTATATACAGCATATGCAGCATTCAAAGTTCCCTCATCTGTTCTCAAGCAGGAACCATCAACAAACAGAACATAATCTGGTTCTTCCAAGGGTTCATATTTAATGTCAGGTCTTGGTTTGGTACAATACTCAAGTACATCCAAACACTTATGATCAACCTCATCCTTCACTTCCACATCCAAAGCATCTGGTAGTAATGTTGAGGGATTCACATTTACACACCTTGCAATTGTCACATTGTGTGCACCCAATATCACCCTTTCATACTTTGTCAATTGATTATTGGTTATGTACTGTGTTTTTGTATGAGTCAATCGTATTTCCACAGAATGTGGTACATATACCTTGACCGGATATCCCATCACAATCCCTTCACTTTGTTCAAGGCTCAAACTTGTGGCTGCAACAGCTTTCAGACACCCTGGCAATGCCTTTGCTACTGGATCTAGTACTGCTGAAAAGTATGCAATTGGTCTCTTCAATTTTCCATGTCTCTGAATCAAAAGTGATAATGCACACCCTTCTCTTTCACTGCAATACAGTTCAAATTATTTTTCATAGTCAGGCATGCCTAGTGCTGGTGCTTCACATAAACTGTTTTTCAATTTTTCAAATGCTTCCAATTCTTCCTCATTCAGCACAATCGGATCTTTCACATCACTTCTTGTCAATCTCTATAATGGTTTTGCAATTAGCGAAAATCCACTAATCCATTGTCGACAGTAACCAACCACACCCAAAAATATTCTTACTTGTTTCTGCGTTTTGGGTGGACTAATTTCTTTTATGATTTTTATTCTCTCTGAGGTCACTTTTCTCACTCCTTTTCCAATCTTATGACCTAAATATTGCACTTCTTGCTTACAAAAATGAAGATTTTGGACTTTATGTCCTCCTTCTGCTAAATGATTCAGCAATTCAATAGTACGTGTAATGCAATTTTCTCTTGTTTTCGTTGCCACCAATAGGTCATTGATGTACTGAACTAGAACTGATTTCCCTGGCATATTTAGATCCTCCAATGACTTTTTTAATAAGTGATTGAAAATTGAGGGACTTTCAGGATTCCCTTGAGGAATTCGACAGCAAGTCAAAATACGCTCCCCAAACCGGAATGCAAAAATAGGCTGGCTATCTGGATGTAATGGAACTGTAAAGAATGCATTGCATAAATCAATAACAGTATACCATTCTGCATCATGTGGAATCTGATACAGTATCACTGCTGGATTTGGCACAATTGGACAACATGGAACAACCATTTTATTTACCTTTCTCAAATCCTGCACAATTCTAAATGTACCATTGGCTTTTTCAGTCCCATAATAGGTGATTTACATGGACTGCTCATTATTTCTTTCAATATTCCCTGGTCAATCATTTTATCAATCACTGGAGTTACCCCTTCAATTACTTCTGGTGTCAATGTATACTGTGGAATATTGGGATGTACAGCATCTTCCTTTACAGTGATTTTTACAGAACTTACATCTTTCATTAGCCCTATTTCTTCTCCAGTGAAATCCTACACCTTTTCCTTAACTGTTTCTTTTAATTAACTTGGGATATCTTCTTAATTATTATTAAATAATGGAAATGTTGCACTCATTTCTGAATCAATTATGGACATTGTCATTTTATACATACTATCATCATCTGCTGTCTGTAAAGCTATGACATCTGGGCAACAGTAAATGGCACAGTTCATCTTACATAGTATGTCTCTTCCAAGTAGATTTACAGGACTGCTGTCACATACTACAAAACAATGCATATCTTTAAAATTACCAATTTCTGTTTCCATGGGTCGTGTCAATGGAGCTCTAATTTGTCTGTTGGCTACACCTACAACTTGGATTACTTCACCAGAGAGAGGAAGGTTTTGAATTTCTACTGATCTTACTGTAGAACAGGTAGCACCTGTATCCACCAGAAAGGTAACATTTACACCATTTACTTTACCATTCACAAAAGGACCAGATCGATCTACCTCCAGAGTTGAGCAAAGCACGCACTCCACTTCCTCTCCTAGGCCCTGTCATAAACTCTCATTTGATTCATTTCCATCCAACCTTCACCAATACTGCAGAATCCCAGTCACACGTGGTGATCTTTTTACCTGCTCTCCTTCATAGAATCTTGTGTCTGCACTGTATCTTTGACGATTAGCACTCTGGGGAAGAGGTGGCAATGGCACCTGATTCGGTTGAGTGACTGCCTGCTGCTGTGGTGGAATTTGCATCTTCAAAATTCATTTGCCCCTTTCCTTTATTCAGGTTTTTTTTTTAATTTAGTCTGACTCCCATTATTAACAATTTGCGCTTCTTGTTGTTCTGCAACCTTTACCTGTGCCCACATTGCCTTTTCTTTTCACTTTTGCTGCCTAGCTTCAATGTCATCACTACAATATTTTGCATATCTCAACACCTCATCTACCGAACTAGAATGCCAACACATCATGTGATGCCTAATCATGTCCCGAATTTCAGGCCTTAAACCAAACATGAATCTATATACGAAATGACTCATATCTTTTTCACTTAGATTCTCATATCCGCTATACTGAAAACTAGCAACAGTCTCTCGTAATATGCATGCACCGATTCTTTTGCCTCTTGAATAGTTCTATCAATCTTTAGCCAATCCGGTTCTTTTGGAGGAATTTTATTTTTCAAAAAGGTAATAACCTAATCATACTTTCTCATAACTTCTGGAGCTGGAGCACCAGTTTTTGCATCTCTTGGATATTCTTCTTTCGGCCAATCAACTGTGATTTTACATTCTATCCACAAATCTGCTGGTACAACTATATCAAACAACCCATCTAAATCTTCCCATAATACTTTAGATACTTTCACAAATTCTCTCAATCTGGGGAACTCATTCATTAATGACAATATATCCTGTCTACTCCATGGAACGTGAACATCCGCCTTCTGGTATTTCTCTCTTAGGGTACTCTTTTCTACAGTTGCTTCCTTTTCTTTAACAGGAAAAGCTAACAGGTTTTTATTATTAGAATCTTCCTTCTTTTGCATCCATTTATTTTTCCATCAATCCAAATCTCCCCATCTTCTCAAAATCAGAATTAATTCTTTTATTTGGGCAAATCTCCCTGCAGTATTCATATTGTCAATATCTTTTCTGTAAAATCTACTCTGTATGGCTTTTGCAGCATTTTTATTTTAGCAAATTCTATTCCTAAATCATTTGCAAGGTCTTCTAATCTATTATGAAGATGTTTAGCTCTCCATGTTATACTTTTGCTCATAATATGTAATTCCTTATCTTGATATGTTTTTAGTTCATCCCTTCCAATAGTCCCTATTATTAATTCTTCCATATCTATCTTTAATTTCACCACATCTAAAACTTTCGGTTTGGCATCTTTTGCTGTAGAAATTTAAACCAATCATTTAATTCTGCATCTGACGGGCCTACAGGGGTTTTTCATTCATCTAAATCAATTAAACTTTTCTCTGGAGTTACGGTTGCTGTATCCGCATCCATAGGAGTATTATATATACGACTTTGGATTATGGTCAAATTAGGTAGGGAAGTTCTAACAGTATTTCTTGTTTCATTTAAATCTCGACAAATCCCTACTCTGTTTTGATATACACTTGAATTTAAAAGAACAACTAATACATTCTCATCTTTTTTCTGATTTTAAAAAATCGGCATTACAGGACCTATTGTTACAGGTACTGTCACAGCTTCAACATGCTTGGTTAACTCCTTAATTGTTTCTGCCAATTCTTTTGTTGTTTTTTCTAATTCTGATGTGCTTGCTTTTTCAGCCGGTACACGTTCTGATCCTACAAAATGTTGCCTTTCTTCTGAATATCTTTTTGGAGTTTCTACAAATCTTTCCTCCATAGGTGGTGCATTTGGTATTATTACTCTAGAAGTTGATTGATTTGGGGGAGGTTTTTATTTAATATGCTTTCCAGCACCTAATCCTCTGTATCACTCATTCCATGCATACCCTTCTCGGAAATCCTGATTATTTCTCGTTTCTGTACATTTTCTTCCTACATTCTCCTCTACAGTACGTCCCGGATACATTCCATCCCACATATCTGCCATTCTCCATCTTTTCATTCTACTGTCATGCGTATTTCCCCAATATCTTTTAAAATGTTCACATTTACCATTCAACTTCTAAACCTTTCTTCCTCTCTGATATACATTTCATCTTTCCATTCCATCAAAGCTTCAAACTGAGTCGGTCTAGGTCTCGGTTTAAGTTTCATCATATTCTCTCTCAAATTTCTTAATACAGCCAAACTAAATGAACCAGTTTCTGGAAATGCCAACACTCCATATTTTTTAGTATATTTTGCCTGATTTTCCAACCAGATACAAGTATGATAGTCATATTTTGTCATCATATATGATGCAGGCGTTTTCGGTGGAGGAAGCAATTTTCCTTCTCTTGTTACTATATTCTTATCACTTTTAAAGAAGTTCATTATTTTCTTATACCATGAAGGTTTCTCTCTATCTTCCTCAATATAATAATCCATTTTTAGAAAATTTGGCTGGAGTAGGATCGTTTATTTTCTTACGATCCGTACCGCTATTCTTTCTCCAATCCCAGCACGACTTTCACCAACGCACCAATCAGAAAGATTCTCGTCACACAATTTCTGACCAATCCTTGCACGACTTTATACTAGTACACCAGTCAGAGCCTTAAATGTCACAGTCACGTGGACCAATCCCAGCGCGACTCCTATTACGTCAGCTTCTACTCCTGCTTCTGCTGACCCCTCCTTTACAAAATGTATCGCCACAATTTTATTTACACTTTATTCAACTAAAATAAGTTAGTAACGACACAAAACATTTCCATTTGTCTGTTCGCTAAACCAAAGTGATAGTTTTTCCAAACTCACAAGTATTCTGTATTTCCAGTAGACAGCCCTTACCTCTTCTCTAACACAGAATTTACTTTCGCCGATAAAGTAGCTCTTCCCTCTACCTTACCCTTCTCTCAAGCTTAGGGGAAAACTTATTACTCCCCTAGGGATAAGTTTTAGTCAAAATACACATTGATTCCTGTGCTTAAGGGCAAGATTTCATAGGTTGCCTTCGCTATATATTCACCACTTTCGCATGGAAAATATGCCTACCTTGTAACACACAATGATGTTACTACTTTGAAACAGACTATGTAATGTGCGACTTACTTGCCACACTTCCTCTGCCTGCAGCCAGAGTGACCAACTTCCAACATCCCGGAGGTTTTCAATTCCGACTACATATAACGTAATACAAACTCAACATATAGTGTTAGAACCTATAACTCAAATAATCAATAAATCTCCAAACTAACCTATAGAAACCATCAATCTGCTACCAAGAAATCTGATCCAGTGTAGCTCTCTAACGACCTTTAATACCTATTTCACTCAACTCAGATGCAACTACTATCTATTCATCGGTGGGGCCCATAACACCGCGAGTTACACACACACACACACATACACATTGCATTTGAATCAGTGACATTGAGGTAGCGAGGTACCTAGGTTTAAATTTTATACATTATATACATTATCCTCTATTTATTATATGCCAGCATGTTACCTGGAAAACTCTATAACAAGGCACTCCACTATTTTGTCAATAGATCATCTAGTAGAAGTTAGTTGATGGAGACTAAGACCTGCTTAATCATGACTTTATTTAAATGAAACACAACTCGAGTTAAAGTTTTAAAAGTAATTTTACCTATTCATTAAAGAAACCGAAGTTTTATTTTTTCAGATAAACGAAGATTTAGCCATTTACTTTGTACATGTTAAAAAGGAAAAAATGAAATTGGAAATTATATTACCTAACTCTGTCATAAGAGAATAACAGAGTTGCACAAGTCTCAATCTGCCTCTCCATTCTTTTTAATGCCTCAAAATAAAATATCTGCATACGGTCATCTTCATTGCTCCAAAGTTAAAGTCCAAACATTTTAAAGTCTCTAGCATCATAAAATAGTTCAAATCGACAGCATGTCGTGGTGCAAAATAAAAATCAGGAGCAAGCCTTTTTTCCCTTTTTCGAACACGATCTTTTATACTCTTTTTCATTAACTATCTAACTAAAATTGAAACTTTTAGGGTCCACAGTTCATTCTGATTGGTCCAGCAATGGGGTGACAACGATCACCTCACCCATCCTTGGCAGAACCGGTTTTCCAAAATGCACAGTCATTTCACTTTTTCCCATAAATGTCATCTCCGTGCTTTATTTTGTCATTCAATTCAGTTGATACATTGGTCTTCCGTTCCCAGGTTTTCAGATGCACACAATTCTTGGCACCCTCTTGCACTCCTGGGTCAGACTGGCCTTGACAATGTTTGCTCAGTGTACCAGGTACATCATTGATCCACAAAAAGGTGATTGTGGGTCTAAGAAACAAATGTTTAAATAAGCCTGCCTGTCAACAGAACATAGACAATGGAGGAAAAAAGAAGATACAGTTAAGTACCGCCGGATATCCATACGATTGTGAAGGTACCCATCAGTTTTCGATCGTTTCCGCCCTGTTCATCATTTGGGACTCCTCACACCGAGGAGAGTGGACTTACAACCACCTGATGTCAAAAATAGTGGTTGCCCTAAAGTGGAGGGGTGTGTTGTTTTAAAACATGCAATATTTGTAAATATTTTTACGTTACTGCAATCGGGACGAAAGTCCTTTGACTGGTTCAGAAATCCTCCTTGCTTTAGGGTAGGAAGTACACTCTGTGCCTCACCTGGCTACGGCTCAGGTAAGTGGAGCCCCGCGCTATCCGTCGGTACTCCAGGCGTCCTCTGTGCCATATGGTGAGGACATAGGTGAGGCGCAGAGTGTACCTCCTACCCCAAAGCAAGGACGATTTCTGAACCAGTCAAATGACTTTCGTTCCAATTGCAGTAACATAAACATATTTACAAATCTTGCATGTTTTAAAACAACACACCCCTCCTTTTTCTTCACACTGGGGGGCACAAGCAGTAGCTTGAATTGGTCCTGAAGAATGCAGCAGGACACCTAGGCGGGTCCATAGTCTACAGAAACATGTTGACCTCACAAGATTATTCATAGTATATATTTGTTTTTCCTATTATATCTGAGCACACTTTTTAATGATGGAAACATGGGAGATATTCAATAAAGTTTTTTTCTCTCCCTGCTCCCCAATTTTATATTCCTTCACCTTTATCACACCATTACAATTATTATTTTTATGCACTGCTTCTTCTCAGTTCTCACGGTTATCAGCCTTACACCAAATGACACTTTAGGGCAACCACTATTTTTGACATCAGGTGGTTGTAAGTCCACTCTCCTCGGTGTGAGGAGTTCCAAATGATGAACAGGGCGGAACCGATCGAAAACTGATAGGTACCTTCACAATCGTGGGGATATCCGGTGGTACTTAACTGTATCTTCTTCTTCATTCCTCCATTGTCTATGTTCTGTTGACAGGCAGGCTCATAAACATTTGTTTCTTAGACCCACAATCACCTTTTTGTGTATTAACTGTTGTTTGGGGTATGTGATTGCATGTGGTCTCTAAACCTACCCTTGGACCCTCTTTCTAAAATGGTTATGTTACATCATTGATCACACACCCGCCCAAGAATTAACCAACCTAAACATGATGACACTGTTTTGAATGCCTGGGGTTTGCCCCCCATTACTGGTCATTTCCCCTGCGGGGGATGTAGTGTGTGCCATCTTACATCCCCTAGAAAAACACTACAACTAGAAGAGGGCAAGATATGGCACTTACGAGGCCATACCAATTGTAATTCAAGTAATGTCATCTACTTGATTACATGCCCCTGCGGACTAAGATACGTAGGGATGACCACCAGAAAAATTAAAACACGGATAGGAGAACACCGTAGTAATATCCGGTGTGGCAGAAATACTACGAAGCTGACTACCCATTTTCTTGAGAAAGCCCATTGCCCTAATGATGTTAGATGGGTAATAATTGAACAGTTGAGTTCTGTTGATGAGGGTACATTGTATGAAAAGGAGCAGCGATGGGTATACCGTCTATCTACTTATAATAATGGCTTAAATGATGACATCCCATGGGGATCAGTCATGCATAGATAGACGGTCTACCCTCTTTGGTAAATTTATGAATCCTGTCTGCCTCCATGTTCCATGATTTTTCCCTTCCCACTATTATGGGAATAATAACTATGTATTCCCTGAGATGTGGGTAAAAGGCTTGATTAATCATGATCTGCCCCAACAAAGACCCCAAACACTTTATTATCTATGGCCCCAGTACAATCTGCTTCAGTTTGGTTTTTTCTGCACCATGGGAGTAACCGAACATGTTTGGCCACCATACGATTAGTTTTTCTTTCGTGTCCTGTCTACTTGCAATTGTTGCTCGGGATCGCGCCGACAATTGCATGGACGCTTTTAGGGTGGTGACACGATCAAAAGAGGTATTCCTTTCATCATGTTGTAGATGTGCAAGTTTTGCTTTGGAATGCGTCTGTAAATAAACGGACGTCTTTAATGAATGTGACACGATCACGTCAGACACGTGATCTTTAGAACTGCCCCTTACGCATTATGCGTCTCTCACGTTTATTTTACTCGCGGCTCCACTTCCGCGTTTACCGATACGGGCGGCGGATGTGGTCGCTTGTAGGTGTTCCAGCGGGGGGCCGTTTGGAGACAAGTAAGTCTCTTAACATTAATTCTAACGCGAGTTTAGGAATTACCATCTAGCGGGACTGAGAGGGTTTATTTATTTATTTATTTATCCAGTCCCTTTTCTTTCCTTTGGTTTGCTCGTTTAGAGACCAAACGTGAAGATTTCCTTCTGCCGCTATGCCCATGGGGCACACTACTTCGTAAAACAATGTAAGTGTCTGACTGATTGCTCCTTCTTCGGAGTGTTTTGTGCTGCGTATACTCCTTGCAAAGGTGCCTTCTTGGTTGATTATCCCAAGTTTTTAATAACACATCCGGTTTAATGAGCACTGTTTTTTATGCAATCACTTACTCTGTGTAGGTAGCTGATACAAAATGACTAATGATAGAACATGTTTTGAAATGCAAACAGCGTTATCATCAGTTTGTTCTTCCTTTGTTCTAACTACAAAAGGAATAATTTCCCTCAGCTTACAAATGAGTTGAATTGAGTATAGTTGTGCACGTGTTAAGAGTCTACCAGAGTGGATGTATATTTCTAAGAGTTCGTAATTTGGACACTTTATT
Organism: Lissotriton helveticus; assembly: GCF_964261635.1. Taxonomy (NCBI): domain Eukaryota; kingdom Metazoa; phylum Chordata; class Amphibia; order Caudata; family Salamandridae; genus Lissotriton; species Lissotriton helveticus. The sequence goes on from NC_136068.1 coordinate 30,960,520, forward strand.
GTTTTTATTCATCCCTGTAGATTCTGATCGTTTCCCCTACAATAAGGAGGTTAATGAAATTGAGGAAGAATTTCCTAAAAGGAGCTTCGACAACTGCAGGTCGTATGGTTCCGTATATTCACTGCTCGGGTCTGAGCGCTTTAGCGTGCTCTGATCATTGAGTGGTAGAGTATTGTATTTTTGGTCCTGAAGAATGCTGAGCTTAATTATCGCTCCGAAAGCAGAAACATGTTGACCGTATTTCTATCTTACTAATTCTTCTCTTTCACTTGTTTAATTGGACTAAATGGTTCACTGAATAAACCTTTTTATAGTCCAGAAAAATAATCCTGTTTTTCAATCACTGTTTTTAAGAGAGTTAGAGCCACTGTGGAAAAGTAAATTTTGCCATGTTCTGTGTCCCTACGTGTCCCCCATCTTATGTTATGTGTGCATGATTAATATGCATATGTATTCCCCATGTTTGATTAAAGACGCAATTACAGTTGTGTCCATCTCTAGTATGCCAGTTTCCAGTTCTCGTGAAAGCTACGAGTATTAGGCCTATGTAAAGTCACGTTGCCACGTTTCTCAGTGTGCACGTTATTTCATTGAAAAGTCCCCGTTTCTAGGCCTCAAAAGGGCCCGGACCCAGATTCAGCTCCTGTCTCCTGAACCCTCGCTGAGGAGCGATACAGCCCCCACCTGTATTCCTGACCCTTCACTTACTTCCTGCCTCACAGTGCCCGGCCCGGCCTGGCTCTGCCCACGAGTCTGCCAAGAGTATGTTATGATTCTAGTTATCAGTCCAGCCCTCCTTCTCTGCATTCCTAAGCTACTGAATCGCATCAATAGTTTCAGTCATCGTCTAGCCTTTACGTCTCCATGTAAGAGAAATATTGTATTAATGGTCATTTAATATTCCTTTACACACACTACATGTAGAATAATGCATGCACCAGTCTTAGTGTCTGTTAGCCCTTGCCCTGATAACTTTTGGATTCTATCAACATGTTCTCTAAACATCAGATACTAGATAATGTTTAAGTACATGTCGCCCTGACTCTCCAGACTTTCGTCTCCTCCTCTAGCACAGAAGTCATAGCCCCCAGCTTCTCCTAGTAATACGTCATTGCCAGCTTGCGCGCACCACTAGGTCAGAGGTCCCAGCTCCTTAGGTAGCCCCCTCCATGTTTCCGCCCCATTTATGACATATTCTGTTACGTTTGCATCACATGTCTATGTATACGCCCTGTTACACCTACATTCACCCTTATCTTTCGCGACTGCTACACGACACACCTCCTGCTCCACCCACTGCTCCGCCTACTGTATTCACTGTAATGCAATTGTTTTAGTATATATATGTTGTACATTGTTATTAAAGTTACGCCTGCTCATTCCAGATCCTGCCCCCGGCAGCGCTGCCATCCTGTTCCTGTGCAGGTTGTCCTGTTCCTGTCCTTTATGCTGTATTAAAACCTGCAAACTCCTACTACCTCGAATCTTGACTCTTATTTTATTGAGCTATCTGTTATTACTATGTCCAGTCAAAAATAGATCCGGTATTATTTATTTATATACCACATAATGGCGCCCGAATAGGGACTTGCCCTTTCCCCACGCGCCGGTGAAGCCACGTATGCCCCCTGACCCTCTGCAGCCGTGACGGAACTCTTCTGCGCACCGGCAGATATTTCTGCTTCAAGTATCCCTCAGGCCCACGGAGGAGACGGAGGTTGCGGTCCAGCATCCAGACGAGGCGGTGGAGGAACGCGGCGAGTCCCGACCAGAGCCCAAGCCGAGAGTCCAAGGTCCGAGGTATCCGGAGGCCCACCCGTAACTGAAGTCCGAAGTTCGTCCGTCCGGCGTCGAAGCAGTCCAGTCCAGTCCGAGGCCTTCCGTCCTTGCTGCCCGGTGAGTACCGTTGCTGGGGTAGTATCTAGACAGGGTCAATTTAATTGACTCTGCTCCGTGGGTTTTGGTGGTACACAGACCCAACACGAAGTGTCCACTCCGGTGGATGCGGGTCCTGACGTGTCTCTTTATGAGACCGGTAAGTTTCGTACTGTTTCAGCAGTGCATCTAGTTTCTGTTCTAGTCTGTTGTGTTCTCGAGAAATTCATGTATTCTGTTTTCAGTATTCCAGGTAGTATTCTGTTCGAACTGTTCTTCTAAATGTTTTTCATGTATTTTAATGTCGTGGTATGAAAGTGGTGTAATTATCGTGTTCATTGTGTATTGTATTTTGTCTAGACTCCAGTCCAGTCATGCCTTTGTTTTCCAAATTACGTCAGTTAAAAACTAGGAAAGGTCTGTTAGAAGAAGCAGTTCCTGTCCCGCCAAGGGACAGTCCAGGTCACTTTATGTATCAAAAACATGGCATAAGTGCCATATTGTATCTAGATTTATGGGTAGAGTACACCAAAGAGTTAGAAGAAAAGTATAGATGGCCCGTATCAGGTACGTGGGATGCCGAGTGCGTCATGAGAGTAGAAGAAGTATTATGGAAAAAGAAAGCCAGACAGTCACAGAAAGATGCCATCGAGTTATGGCGCAAAGAATCTCATAAAAGAACCGAAAAAGAAATCAGAAAGTCAGAATTAAGTAGAGAATCCGCAGAAAAAGCCCAAGAAAGGGAACTAATCGAGATAGGTGAACGAGTTAAAACCGAACAGTCAGACAGACAGAGGAATGCCCTTATTAAGGGTATGTATCCTCTTCTTGCCGAGGGCTTGTCAAAAGCAACCCCGGAGGCATCCAGTAATTTTCCGCCACCATTAGTTCCGATCAAGCTACGTCACAAACCGACCGCAGCTGATATTTTTATTTCGTCCTATTTGGACGACACAGTCCCAGAATATGCAAATCCTGTTCCGCCAGCTCCTGTAAATAATGTAAATCCTGCTCCTCCAGTCACCGGAGTACCTGTTACGGTACCCCCGGTCCAGCCCACATTACAATTTCCCGCCGCGCCAGCACGAAGAGTATCAGTCGACGATTCTAGTTTAGGGGCCGCAGGAGGAGGTCCTCCTGGTACCCCGCCGCCACACCAACGTGTAACGTTAGTCGAGTTACATGAACGTGCGTTACAGCGTACGCCCAAATATAAGTCCGTTGCAGACATCCGACGAGCCCTTACCGAATGCCGCTATGATCCAGTCACAGGTGATGATAGTACGGTTATATATTCCATACGTGTAAGACGGGTGACCGGGTATTTGGACACCCTACCGGATATGAAAGAAGATCTAGACAGAATATATCGTTTCATCCGTACAGGGGATGATCCAGAAAGTATTGGCGAAGCCATGTCTCAAAGGAAAGCTGAGATCCAGCTCATGATATTAAAGTTTCTGATTAATTGTTTGATAAGGGAACAAGATTATCCGTCCAAAGATCCGGCCGAAATGAGAATCCTGACAAGGTGGAGTGATAATATAGCCGAGGGTAAGCACAGAACCATCAGTAGTATAGAGAGTATGTACAAGAAAATTCGTAAAGAAATAATAAGGTTACACGAACAACGTAAAACGGCACAAGTAAGTGAGAAAGAGAACGACTCCCCTGCAGAAGAGGTAGAGGACGAGAATCCTGCCAGAATAGCGTATGTAGGTAGATCTAGATTTCCAGACCGACATTCACGTCTGGAACACAAGAAAATCTTTCATCATCCAGCACCGGAACAAGGTTCTCTAGAACAAGTGTTTCAAGCTACCGATCATATCCTGAAATCACGAATAGGTTACAGCGAGTTAAGTACTATGCATGAACAGGAATTAGCCCGATCAGCAGTCCGGTGGACTACTGATTCTACCACTTTTCCAGATGAAATAGTGGCACAGATGTTTCTGAAACTGCCCCCAGCCGAGCAACGACTGGTGGGTATGTATATGATCCAGCACCTCATTACTCTGTATGAGGGTCAGCATTCCGATCCAGGTCCGTTACATGATATCCTGAACGAGTTACTCCAGTACAGATGGAAAGGTCTAGGTACCGATTTAATTGGTGTCATTCTAGAACAGCGCCACAAATATAGAACGTTTCTGAACCCGCATTTTGTTCATGTCCCACCTCCAGAAAGTAAACCGTTTTACATAGATAGACAGAATCCGTTACGAGAAGTACACCCAGTCAGGACAACAGATGGTGAAATGCAACGAGTATTTGTTTACACCCCGATTACAAAGATGGAACTCTTAGAGATGAAGAAATTAATTCCCTGTTATGATAAAGATCCAGCAGGGTTCCATAGAGAATTAAAAGACATGCTCCGTATGGGAGAATACACGTATCCAGATATAATTAAAATGTTAAAGGTCCTGTTGCCCGCAGGGGTATATGAAAAACTCAAGGAAAAAGAATGGGAGGTGGGAGAGAAAAAGATCGATTGGGCAGCTCTAGAAGCTGAAGAAAATTCACGTGTACCAGGTACCGGTCTAGGAGAGAAATGTAAAGAATTACCCGAATTATTAATTCAAGTATTACCAAGATTATTAGCCACTAAAAAGGAAGACTGGGATGCAATCTCAGCCTGTAAACAGAAACCAGACGAAGACACTAGTGATTTTTATTCTAGATTTGAGAAATGCTTTAGTATTAACAGTGGCCTCAAGACAAGTAGCGAGTCATACCCTCATCTTTTTGTTACTAAACTAGTCGAGAATTCAAGTCCACAAGTTAAAAATCGAGTTTTGAAAGTTGAAAGTACTTGGCAAGCTAATACTCCGTCCCAGATGTTACAGATGCTCCAGTATCACCAGAATAGAATCAGAGAAGAGCAAGAACACGAGAGAAAACGTATGAAAGACACAAAAATGAAAGTATTAGTTGCACAATCTGTTCCTCAAGACAGTCAGAAGAGGGGTACGAATCAAGCTAGTCATCCTGCAGTTCCTGTTAAAGGGACCTGCAATTATTGTAAACAGCCAGGTCATTTTATAAACGAGTGTGCAGTTCTGAAACACAACATAGCTACCGGTAAGACTAAAGAAAGACCACGTCCGCCAAGACAAGAACAAGTTTCACAGACTTCTCAGTCACCACAGAATGCACCACAGACAGTTCCAGTACCGCAGCCTATAGCTGCAACACAGCATGTTACACAGCAAATGTATCAGTATGCACAGTCCGAGTATCCAGAGTACCAGCAGTATTCATGAAACAGCCTAGAGAGGGAGGTAGGTTTGCCTCTCATCGAGATACCTGTAGATCAAGAGGGTCCCTATGTTCACAGTCAAGTATTAGGGAAAGACAGAAAGTTTCTGATCGATACAGGGGCAAGTAGGACCACCATTAGTCACGACGAGGTTCCAGGGGCTCCGCTCTCAGGCTCAAGAAATGTATCCCTTGGATTTTCAGGAAAGCCTATTGTAAACGAGATATCAAAACCAGTTATTCTAGAAGTAGGTCCATTGTCCCGTACTACTGACCTGTTACTTACGAAGTCATGTCCAGAAAATGTATTAGGCATTAAGACACTGAAAGAATTAGGTGCAGTTATTTGCTGCTCCCCAGAAGGAATACGTCTGTTCCTACGTGACTTCAAGGGTCACTATGTATTACGTGATTTTGATCCAAGATTGTTAAATGTTCCCCAGCATCTATGGGCACAAGGTCCAACTGATGTTGGTTATATGCAAATCACACCCCATCGTGTGACTCTCAAACCAGGTGTAGTGTTACCACGAATCAGACAGTACAGATTGCCACCTGAGGCTGTAGCAGCCTTATCCAAAATTATTGACGAGCTTATGGCTCAAGGAGTAGTTGTAGAAACTGACTCCAATGTATGTAATTCTCCGATCATTCCAGTCATGAAACGTACTGATCCAAATGCACCGCCAGTATATCGATTAGTGATTGACCTTCGAGAACTCAACAAATGTATTATTCCCCAGTACCCAGTTGTCCCAGACATCTCTTCCCTACTGACAGCCATTGATTCCGAAGCCACATTTTTCACAGTCATAGACCTCAAGAACGCGTTTTTCAGTGTCCCCATTCATCCAGACAGCCAGTTTCTTTTCGGATTTTGTTTAAATGGAAGGAGCTATATGTTCACACGAGCTCCTCAAGGTTTCACAGAAAGTCCTAGTATTTACAGTCAAGCACTTAAGAGACAACTAGACAATATTCACATGCCAACTGACACTGCCCTATTCCAGTATGTCGATGATCTACTGATCACAGCCCGTTCTGAATGTGCTTGCGAGCGAGCGTCACTTACAGTTCTGTATTTCCTAGCCGAGATGGGGCACAAGGTGTCCCCTTCGAAGCTTCAATTCTGTGTCCAGCAAGTGATCTATTTAGGCCACTTACTGTCCAAGAGGGGTAGGCAGTTGACACCTGACCGTATCCAGTTAATAGCGAGTCTTCCTCAGCCCAGGACCCAGAAGGAGGTACGTGCCTTTATCGGCCTCACTTCTTATTGCAGACAATGGATTCCTCAGTATGCATTTCTAGCTAAGCCACTGATACAGTTAACGACACAGGAGGCAGCCGTATCGACTGTTCTCCCTTGGACATCTGAACATACACTTAGTTTTAATGAGTTAAAGAAAGCCTTATGTCAAGCTCCAGTTCTAGCAACACCAAACTACAGTAAGCCTTTTACACTTTTCGTCACTGAACGCGAAGGTACAGCATTATCTGTTCTCACACAAGATCAAGCAGGACAATACAAGCCTTGTGCTTATTTTTCGAGCACATTAGATCCAGTGGCCCAGGCTCTGCCTGCGTGCCTCAAGTCAGTTGCAGCCACAGCACTAGCTATCAGACAAAGTGATTCCATAGTGTTAGGACATTCCCTGACAGTACAAGTTCCACACTCCGTGGAAGTTCTTTTAAACCGAACACAGACTCAGCACTTGACAATTGCACGTTTAACAGGTTATGAATTGACACTGTTCCAGCCACACATAGAAATCAGACGCTGCAACGTTCTAAATCCTGCTACACTGTTACCGTCAGTTACTTCAAATCCCGCCACACACGACTGTGTGGAAGTAGTTAACACTATGACTAAGCCAAGACAAGATCTGACAGACATTCCATTACCAGATCCCGACCTGACACTTTATGTGGATGGTTCATGTACGAGAACAAGTACAGGAGATCTAGTAGCCGCGTATGCAGTGACTACTGACACTGAAGTTATAGAGACACACCGTATTGACACTCTGTCCGCTCAAGCAGCAGAGCTAGTTGCTCTGACCCAAGCCTGCATACGTGCCAAGAACCTGAGAGTTAACATTTACACAGATTCACGCTACGCATTTGGAGTCGTACACGACTTTGGAGTGCTCTGGCAGGAGAGAGGTTTCATGACTTCTCATGGAACCAAGATTCAGCATGGTCTCCTCATTCAAGCTCTGTTAGAAGCAATACATTTACCGACAGCTATCGCTATCATGAAGTGCAAAGCACATACGAAAGTTACTGACATTATTTCCCAAGGTAATGATCTAGCAGATCGAACAGCCAAGCTTACAGCTCAGACTCCAGACATTCCAGTTAACAAGTCACTGACACATACATCCACTCCAGCTCAGACTACATGTATGACAGTTAAGGACCCTACTCAAGATGTCATAGATATCCAGTCACATGCTACTCCCGATGAAATCAAGAAATGGTCCGAACAAGGAGGGGTCCAGACAGATCAAGGATGGTTGACGAAGGGAAAAGCCACATGGTTTCTCCCCGACTCAATGGTTCAAGTCATTATTAATACCGCACATAGTCCTGCACATTTAGGAGAAAAAGCCATGTTAGATAGTATCCAGAACATTTGGTTCAACAAGCATTTACGAGCTGCAGCCAAGCAGAAAGTCCGTACCTGTATGATATGTTGTCAGTTCAATCCAGGTAAAAGTGTCCCGGTGGAACAAGGGGGATTCCAGCCTCCTGACCACCCTTTTGAAGTCCTCCAGATGGATTATATTCAGATGGAGCGATGTCGAGGGTTCAAGTATGTCCTTGTAGTGGTATGCGCTTTGTCCAGGTGGACAGAGGCATATCCAGTTCCAGATTACACAGCCGCGACCACTGCCAAGCAGCTGGTTCGTGAATTCTTCCCCCGTTACGGACTCCCTAGGGTCGTATATTCTGATAACGGCCAACCATTCTCATCTGAACTCATGAAGAACGTTTCCCTTCTGTTAGGGTACCAGTGGAAGTTTCATTGTGTACGCCATCCTGAAGCAGCTGGTCTAGTAGAGAGACATAATCAGACCCTGAAAATCCGAATTGCAAAAGTCTGTAAAGAGAAAGGTGTGGACTGGCTAGTAGCTCTGCCAGTCGCTTTATTTTATATGCGCATGGTCGCACATTCCAGATCAGGTCTGTCCCCGTATGAGGTCGTATTCGGCCGCCCCCCTAATATGTGGGGTACACCTAGACCCCGAAGTATTATAGATGTTTCAAGTAATATGCTGACAGATTACCTAGCTTCCTTGATGTCTGCCCTACACTCTTGTCGTTCACAGGTTGCCGCCGCATTTCCAGACAATACCGAGGTGGCACCGCATGAAATCGTTCCCGGATGCATGGTTCTTGTCCGGAACTTTGATCGTTCAAGTCCGCTGGAACCTAGATGGAAGGAGCCGAAGTTAGTCCTTCTCACCACCCGTACTGCCGTCAAGCTGGAAGGGAGAAAAGGCTGGGTGCATCTGTCGCACGTAAAGAGATTTCACGGACTCCGACCTAAAGTTCTTCCTAAAAACATTTCCGAGGATTCCCAGGATTTTAAGGACTGCCAAAACACTGTTCTCAAGGACTGTCCCGCAAATGACTCTGATCTGAACCCCTTCCTGTTAGAGAAAACTCCGCAGCAGGAGTATAAGAAGAAATTAAGGTCTAGTAAAATAAGTCAGCCAGTTTGATTGTCTAAGTCCTCTCCTAGGTGAAACGGTTAGACAGGTTTCTGACATGTATAAAATAGACCCCCACAGAGAGAGAGTTAGTGAGAACTCTAAAAGTTGCATTATTATTTTATGTTTTCTGCTATATCTCAGCCTTATGATTACCTGCACAAGTTATGCATGTTATTTGTGTTTTCCAGTTTCTCATGTAAATAAGTCTTCTAATGCTACAGTGGAGCACACGTTTAGTGATCTGCCTCCTCATGAACTCTCTTATCGTCTTGCTATGCGAAATAATTCCTTTATCCGCATGTTACATTATTCACACCAGACCAGCAATGCCACTAATTGTTGGGTGTGTGGTCGACTCCCCCCTTTCCAGACACCGAAGGGAGTTCTGCCACTCTTTCCTTATCCATTTTCACATAATGGTTCGTGTGGAGCATGGTCCACGTTAACGTCATCCTCAACAGATATGTCCTTTCTAAACAGTACATGTTTTCCAGACAAGCAAGGTCTTCCCCACAGAACAGGGTTAGATCTAGAAAATGAAGTTTATAAGTTAGGTAATTATTCTTCGAATTTTATGGTCCTGAATGTTCAGTCTGATTCTACTCCAGACTTACCCTCTATGTCAGTATTACCAGTCAAAGGCGAATTATGTGTCCGAAAGAATGGTTCCGTACATGTAGGTCATAGTGATTGTACTACTATTATCAAGTATAGTGACAGTAGGAAATCTATTTTCAAAGCTTCACGTCATTCTTATTTTGTTTGTGGTCAGACCGCATATGTTCGTCTGCCCCTTGATTGGGATGGTACCTGTTACATTGCATTCCTACTGCCACCAGTTTTTCTAGCCCCACCTGACTATCATAGAAACTCCCATCTAGTACATACTAGACACAAGAGAGACCTCCCGATTGTCGATTATACTGAAACTGCTCTAGAGCAATACATAGATATCAATAAAGGTGTCTTTCCCTACTTAGGTACTGTCGTGAATAGTAAACTGATACGTAGATTAACCAGAACCCTTGAAGCAGTAGTGATTGAGACTACCACTGCTCTAGGTAACTTAACCGAAGAGCAATCCTTTATGAGAATTGTCGTGCTCCAGAATCGTCTCGTCCTTGACGTCATACTGGCCGATAGGGGCGGGGCATGTAGAGTCATCGGATCTAGTTGCTGCATTTTCATTCCTAATAACGCGCCGTCTGTTTATTCCGCTATAACCAGACTCCATAAAATTGCCCATCTGTTACACCAAAATCCAGGCACCTGGACATGGTCTGGTTGGTTCTGGAATATAATTTCTGCCTGGGGATGGAAAGTATTGTCATTTCTAGGTATTGCAGTAGCTATCATATTAAGTTGCTGCCTCTGTATACAATGTGGCCCTGCGATTTGCGGCATTTGTGCTACCTCTTGTATTCCTAGTCCCAAGTCCCGTTCTAAACCCAGTTCCAAGACAATTCGAGACAAACAAATGATACTGTATGAAATGATAGATGGTATCATGAATATTGATGTTTCCTGATGGAAACGTAGTGACAAGGAGGGAATGTGGAAAAGTAAATTTTGCCATGTTCTGTGTCCCTACGTGTCCCCCATCTTATGTTATGTGTGCATGATTAATATGCATATGTATTCCCCATGTTTGATTAAAGACGCAATTACAGTTGTGTCCATCTCTAGTATGCCAGTTTCCAGTTCTCGTGAAAGCTACGAGTATTAGGCCTATGTAAAGTCACGTTGCCACGTTTCTCAGTGTGCACGTTATTTCATTGAAAAGTCCCCGTTTCTAGGCCTCAAAAGGGCCCGGACCCAGATTCAGCTCCTGTCTCCTGAACCCTCGCTGAGGAGCGATACAGCCCCCACCTGTATTCCTGACCCTTCACTTACTTCCTGCCTCACAGTGCCCGGCCCGGCCTGGCTCTGCCCACGAGTCTGCCAAGAGTATGTTATGATTCTAGTTATCAGTCCAGCCCTCCTTCTCTGCATTCCTAAGCTACTGAATCGCATCAATAGTTTCAGTCATCGTCTAGCCTTTACGTCTCCATGTAAGAGAAATATTGTATTAATGGTCATTTAATATTCCTTTACACACACTACATGTAGAATAATGCATGCACCAGTCTTAGTGTCTGTTAGCCCTTGCCCTGATAACTTTTGGATTCTATCAACATGTTCTCTAAACATCAGATACTAGATAATGTTTAAGTACATGTCGCCCTGACTCTCCAGACTTTCGTCTCCTCCTCTAGCACAGAAGTCATAGCCCCCAGCTTCTCCTAGTAATACGTCATTGCCAGCTTGCGCGCACCACTAGGTCAGAGGTCCCAGCTCCTTAGGTAGCCCCCTCCATGTTTCCGCCCCATTTATGACATATTCTGTTACGTTTGCATCACATGTCTATGTATACGCCCTGTTACACCTACATTCACCCTTATCTTTCGCGACTGCTACACGACACACCTCCTGCTCCACCCACTGCTCCGCCTACTGTATTCACTGTAATGCAATTGTTTTAGTATATATATGTTGTACATTGTTATTAAAGTTACGCCTGCTCATTCCAGATCCTGCCCCCGGCAGCGCTGCCATCCTGTTCCTGTGCAGGTTGTCCTGTTCCTGTCCTTTATGCTGTATTAAAACCTGCAAACTCCTACTACCTCGAATCTTGACTCTTATTTTATTGAGCTATCTGTTATTACTATGTCCAGTCAAAAATAGATCCGGTATTATTTATTTATATACCACACCACCCTCTTATTAAAGTAATTTTGAGAAGTGGTCCACACTCTTTTTAACTCACTTTCATTTCTCTAGCTATTAAGGAGGACCCAATGAAGACAACTGGCTACCAATGTTCCATTGGAGCCTGAGGGTTCTTTTAGCTAGATCTCTGAGCACGTGCACTCTATTTTTCCTACTGCAAACAACTGTTTTTCCTGAAGGTTTAGTAGCGTCCTGAACAGAATTTTGTTTACCTACTGTGTTTGTTACTCGTTTTAACACTCTCTTGTTGTTTGATACATCATTGATCCAACCATTTCTTTCATGTGCATGCGTAAAGCCTCTTTCTTTCAAGCCAAGAGCCCCAGTCACCAACACAGTCTTGACAGAGCTGCGCTGTCTGCTCCACAACTGCAGATCTGCAGTAAAACACAAACTTGAAATCTCCGATACCATCACCCTTCACAATATTGACATGCTCCTCTTCACAGAGACCTGGTTCAACGATATCTCTCACTCTATGTTTGATCTCCTACTACGCACAGGCTATTCTATATTTAGGAATGGCAGAATTGACAAAGTTGGGGGAGGTGTTGCAGTCATCTTTAGAAACTCCCTTCAACTTAAGACTTTTCCTATCAGCTCCTTCCACACTTTTGAATGCCTATCTCATGAGCTTCAATTACACCACCGCTCACCCCTCAGATTCCATGCCATCTACCGCCTGCCTTGTAGCGGACCTTCGTCTATGGAGGAACTCACTGACTTCATCAGCGACCAATACTCGCAAAGTGACAATCAGTCCTTCGTGGGTGACTTCAATCTCCACTGGGGCTTACTGCAAGACTCTTTTGCGAACTCGCTGGCCACCTTCCTCTCTGCAAATGATCTTATCCAACACTGCACCGAATCAACACACTCTAAGGGCTCAATCCTGGACCTTGTTATTTCTAAAGCAAGCCTGCTTTCTATCACTACCCCTATTCATGAAGACTGGTCTGTCCACCTCCTCATCCCATTATCTCTTCACCTATCACACTCTATAACTCTTGGCCAACCTAAGGGGGCTACATCCTGGTTCCGTGACGCTAAAAATATTGACGTTGGTTCCCTCTGTGAATCAGCTTTGTTATCACTTCCAAGGCTAGACCCAAACCTAGATGTTGACAAACTCACAGTCCTTGCAGTCGAAATCAATAACATCACTTCTCTCCAAAGCAATAAGATAAGGCCCACTCCCTCAGCACCTTTGTTCAACAAATCCCTCTATGAAGAAAGAAAGCACCTAAGATTCCTGGAGAAACAATGGAGGCAAGCGCCCTGCACTGATAATTTGGCCACGCTTCGTTAAGCAAGATCCAAGTACCACAAGCACATCTTCCTTGGAAAGTGTCGCACTTCAGAACCCTCCTTGACTCAGCCAAAAATAGACCCAAAAAAATATTTGATCTCATCAAGAATCCTAACTGCTCTCCCCCAACCTCCAAGTTGGAGGATTCTACAAAGAAAGCAGTGGATTTTGCTATATTCTTTGACAAAAAAGTGAAATCCCTTGTGGATCAGTTCGCACATCCTACCCCTCCAGAGGAGCGCAAATCCTTAGCCATTTGGCAGAACTTTGACCCCATCTCTGAAGATGCCCTCCTCAATTGCATCCTAGAAACAAAGCCCTCCAACCATTCTCTTGACCCCATCCCTAGTGCCATTGCCATTGACTTCTATACCCATTCTCTTTCCTATTGGACCACTCTGGTCAACCTCTCCCTCTGTCAAGGCTCCCTTCCTGTCTCCTTCAAAACTGGGCAGGTCACCCCTCTGCTTAAAAAACCCACTGCTGATGCGAATGACCTCAACAACTTCCGCCCCATCACTAACCTACCCTTTCCTGCAAAGATCACAGAAAGATGTGTAGCGAAACAACTCTCTCGTCATATCAAGGACAATGATCTTCTTGACAATTGTCAGTCCGGCTTCATCCAAAACTGCAGCACTGAAACACCCCTACTGCAAGTGATTGATGACGCGCTGCGGATACTCGATTCGGGGCGGGGGTCCTGTCTTCTAATTCTCCTTGACCTTTCTGCAGCCTTTGACACTGTCAATCACAACACTCTCCTCAACACTCTTCCACAGAGAATGGGCATGGAGGGCACTGTGTTTAAATGGTTTGCTTCCTTCCTCTCTGATAGATCCCAAATGATCAAAATAGCGAACAGTCTTTCATCTCCTTTAGCGGTAGGTCAAGGTGTTCCTCAAGGCTCTATACTTGCACCCACATTGTTCAATCTCTATTTAGAACCACTGGGAAATCTCCTAAGTAAATCGGGGTTCCACTATCATCTCTAAGCAGATGACACTCAAATCTACCTCAAGGTTGCCTCCACTCACGGTCTTACCATCCTAAGCTCTACTCTCAACTCCATTCAAAACTGGATGTCAACTCATCAACTGATTCTGAATCCCTCCAAAACGGAATTCCTCCTCCTCACTTTCTCCTCCCCTGGTTCAACCATGGAGGGATCAGATGAATCTACTTAACAATAAACCCATCATTGTCGACAGCGCAAAATCCCTTGGTGTCATACTCGACATAAAACTCAATCTAATCTCCCACATCAATTCCATTGCAAAGTATACTCGATACCAACTGCTCCTTCTTTGGGGAATTTGTTGCTTCTTCCTGGAGCAAGACCTTAAAACCCTGGTCCAATCGCTGGTCTTCTCCAGACTGGACTACTGCAAATCTCTTCTTACTGACCTCCTCAAATCCCACCTGTCCCCCCTTAAATCTGTTCTCCATTCAGCAGCTCGTTTCATTTATGGGGCCAAAAGAAGCGACCACATCACACCCATTTTATCCCCCCTCTGCTGGCTTCCCATCGAGGCTAGAGCTATGTACAAGACTGCCTGCATCACCCACAAATCCTTGCACTCCTCCTCTCCTAGCTACCTGGCGAATAAACTGAAACTTTCTGGAGGCTCTAGCCCATCACAAAATGCGGAAAATGTACTGCTTGAACCTCCCACTTTCAAGAAGGACAGATCGATGGCCCAATCCTTTTCGGGCAATGCAGTGAGAATCTGGAACTCACTTCCGCCTCAGGTCCAGACCACCACCTCCTCCCAGGCCTTCAAAACTGACCTCCTCCAAAGACACCTCCAAATTGAATTCAAGCCCTCTCTTTTATCTGATGGAAGACCTTCCATTATAGAAAATTCTATTCTCCATGACTATGGAAGTGCATTCCCAGTGTGTTCTTGTGGTTGGAGTGTTTGCCATTTATTGCAGTATTATCCTTCTACCTGTGTTTGGTACTCTTTTGTAACATGCACACGTCACTTTTCTCTTGTAATACACTGTTTGTACCTCTTACATTTTGTTTGCTTTTGATACTTGCACAAGTGCCACCATTGCCTACGTAACGTTTGTTCTTGTGCTTGAGTGTCTGCCTTTTATTGCAGTATTATACCTCTACTGGTACTTTGTACGCTTTTGTAACTTACACACGTCACTTTTTCCTCCTGTAATGCACCGTTTGCTACCTCTGGTATTTTGTTTGCTCACAATTGTCACTTTTGCCTCATGTAACTTAGCGTTTGCTTTTGTAATTTGTTCACTTGTAATTTTCTCCTCATGTATCATTACTGTTCCTATTGTGAGGCGCCCTGACACCTTCGGGTAAAGTACGCGCTATATAAAATTGCGTAAATAAATAAAATAAATAGTGCCCAGGCCACGTAGGCCTCAATGAGAACTAGTGCTAAAACAAACACAATAGAATGTTAAAATATAGAATTATTATTTTCACTGTTAACTACCCACTTTTCTAATATTCCCATTAGTAAATTACCTAGCTGAAGCTCACACACACATAGCTTTATATACTTACCAATTGCGTATATTTTCTTTTAGCCACAATAAGACACACTTTTACAAAAGCAAAACACACATGCGGTTTTCGTATTATAGCACTATATTAGTATGACTCGTTCACAATTGTTAATAAATTAGTTATTTTGCAAATGGCAGTTAGTACCACGTTTAATGTTGCTGTCTAAATGCTCAATTGTTGATTAATTATTCATGCTTCAAATGATTAGATTGATTATAGTTATGCGAGTATGACTTCACAAGGGGTACACAAAACTTTTTGTTTCACCCCTGCTCCATCAACTGCAACCTAACCGCATCTCATATTCACAAAAGTCTTATTCAATACCACTAACCTTCCCAATCTTAAATCACTTCATATAATAAACAAAAGACATGAATTAAACAAAACAAAAGCAAAATGTATATACAAGAAATACTGTGCACCAAAAGTCCACCACTTTTCTTAGTCCTTATTTAACAAAATCTTGATATTTCTTTGGCATAACCCTGGTTCGAATACTGGTTCAAGTACTCTTCTTGCAGGATTATTCAACTCAACAACACTTGTACCATATATTACTTTTTCTTTGGTAACAATACTGTGATTGCCAGGAATCAATGTCACACGGCTGGTGCTCCACCAATTGCCATCCGAAAACGTCCGAGAGTTCTTCCTCAATTCACAAACCTGAATAGGTTCTCTAAATTTAGATAATCCTTTCTCAACCATAATTTCCCAGTTCCCATTTTTCCAATTGTTACCAAATTGGTCAGATTAGACTTAGCTTCAGCATTTCTCCACCATTTACAAACACTAATGGACATATTAGCAAGGGCTTTATCGCCGCTTTAGCTGCACTTATTGCTGCTAAAGCGGCACATTTTTTATCGCCCTATCAGCAAGCTGTTGCTAACAGGCTTTAACGACAGCTTTCTGGTGATAGCGGCCAGTTTTCCTGTCGCCTTGCATGCTAGCGATAATTATCGCTAATGACATGCAAGCTAGGTGTTCCCAACTAAAAGTGACAACAGTCGCTAACACTTCTTCCCCCTATTACCAACGCAGGCGAAGCGATAAAAAAAAGTTGGGCTAAGCGCGATTATCGCTAGTATTTAACACCTGCTGGAAACCTGACTTACCTGTATTCCTCAATGGGAGGTGGATATTCAGGCTAAGTCCATCATGGCGATAATGCGTGAATATCACTGGATTTCCAGCAATATTCATGCATTTCGCTGCTATCACTGGATATTTTAGCACAGTGGAGATAAATGTTGCTAATAGCATGTTTTTTCCACTAAAATATCCAGTGATAGGCAGCGAAAAAAATAAACGAGCTAAGCGGGTTTTGCGATAGATATCGCAAGTTCTTGCTAATATGCCCCTAACATCTTTTGTAAGTAATTGAACGATCCAAAAAGACCATGGTTCCATTACATCTTTCCTCTCTCTCATCAACTCAACGGGAGTTCTCCCAGTTACAGTGTGTGGTGTAGGGCCACGCCCACTGCCCTGAGGCCACGCCCCCACTGGTCGCTACATAAGTCGCGCTGCACTTTCAGCTTGCATTCGCTTAATTGACATCTCCTGAGGCGGAAGCCGGGAGGAACGCTCGCTTGCTTTTTATCACTAATTTGAAAAATCAACTGTTGTTTTTACCTGTGTTGCACTCGCTCCTGGGCACTCCCCCTCCTGAATCTTGCTTAAGTCCACCCCGTGCAGCCGATCTAAACGCTGCCGCGGGTCAGATCGCCCATTTGCCACCACCAGCCGGGTAGCCGGGCCACGCCCACTGCCCTGAGGCCACGCCCCCTCCCCCTTAAAGCATGTGCCTCGGCCGGACGCGCAGGGGACGCGCGCTGCGGGCGCGCCGCCAGCGCGCCGAATGCGCCCCAAAGGTAAGGCCGTCTGCGCCCGTCCGCGCCAGGATGGGCCAGGGGCCCAGTCCCTCTGCACCTTCCAGCTCGTCTCCCCTCACGTACTCTGCAGGTGCACTCCGGCACCTCATGGCTAGTACCCCCGATCCCTGCCTCCACTCAATCTCTCCCGAAGAGCGTCAGAACAAATGCAACCATTGCACATACAGACTCATCCCCCACTCCCCCCCAAAATTAGTATTATCAAAATGGCCCTGCTTAATTGCCGATCCCTCCCCAAACACAGCACCGAAATCAACCTTCTAATATTGAATAACGATATCGAAGTACTGTTTCTAACAGAAACCTGGATCAACTCGGCATCTGATCCAGACATAGTTCACGCCTTACCCTCGGGCTACCTAATTAAAAACCTAGACAGACCTCTAGGGTCAGGAGGTGGCATAGCAATCATCACCAGAGCCCACCTCTCCTGTCAACTCAAGGACAGCCCACACCT
The DNA here is from genome assembly GCF_964261635.1 of Lissotriton helveticus. Taxonomy (NCBI): domain Eukaryota; kingdom Metazoa; phylum Chordata; class Amphibia; order Caudata; family Salamandridae; genus Lissotriton; species Lissotriton helveticus. The sequence continues at coordinate 30,978,356 of NC_136068.1, forward strand.
CGACTGCGAAAACATTAATTTCGCCATTCACCTTTCCCCAGACTTTTGATCTACCGACCCCCGGGCCCACTTGGACAGTTCCCCAACTCACTGGTGGACACAGCCACCTCCCCAGTCTTTCCTCCAATTTCACGGTGTTAGGAGACCTTAACATTCACTTCAATGACCCAGGGAACAAATTAGCGGGAGACCTCAAAGAAGATCTAGCTGCACTCAGCCTCCCTTTGAAAAATCTTCACCCCACCCACAATAAGGGCCACCTCCTGGACCCTATTTTCTCAAACATCCCGGAACTCACCACATCTCTACCCCTCCCCATCCCCTGGACAGATCACCACATGATCCTTCTCAAACTCCCAATCTCCACCGAACCCACCCACAGCCTTCCACCCCAAGTACCCTCTCGCCCGTGGCACAAACTGGACACGGACGCTTGGACCAGCCAGCTGATAGCCTCCATCCCCACCTTAGATCCGGACCCCTCCCTAGCAGACATCCAAATTCGATCCTGGATAGAAACATCCCTAGACTCGGTCCTTCCCCGCAAACACCTCCCCAGTAAGAGGCGATCTTTCAAGTCACCCTGGTTCACTCCGGAACTGCGTGAGCTGCGTAAAAAATGTAAAACACTCGAACGTCTCTGGAGGAAAGATTGGGCCTCAAATAGCAAAGAAAATTACAAATCATCGATGAAACAGTATAAAACCCTGATAAAAAACACGCAAACTGCCTACTTCGAAGAGAAAATTCTAGCCGCATCCAACTCCTCCAAGGAGACTTACCGTATAGTACGGTCACTTATGAAAGTCCCCGAACAGCAGCCTGCCGCGGATCCCACCGGCGCCAGATGCTCCCAACTCGCCGAGTTCTTCTCAGCTAAAATTCTCAAGATCCTAAAGACCTTCCCCCAGCTTCTCCCCCTGACCGACCCTCCAGCCCGGCCCATCAACCACGACGCCCCCTCCCTGGATGCCTTCCTTCCCATTTCCATCGAGAGGTTGGGGCCACCCTCAATCACGTGAAAAGTGGGTCCCCAGAAGATCCAGCGCCCATGAGAAAACTGAAATTAGTTGCTCCCACTATATCCCCCCTCCTAACCAGGCTAATAAACGCCTCCCTTTCCCAAGGGTCAGTCCCTTCCAACTGGAAAAGTGTGATAGTACGCGCACTCCTTAAAAAAACCCACCTAGACCCCACAGATCCCTCAAACTTTCGACCTATCTTCCTCCTCCCAGGCATCAGCAAAGTGGCAGAAAAAATCGTGAACGAACAGCTTTCAACATTTTTAGAGACCAACAACCTCCTCCGCCACTCCCAGACAGGGTTTAGACCAGGACAGGGGACTGACACCGCCCTCCTGGCCGTGACAGAAGAGACTAGATCCATCTTGGACACAGGGGGATCAATGGCAGTAATCCTCCTGTACCTGAGCGCAGCCCTCGACACGGTGGACCACACCATCCTTCTCCACCGTCTTTATAACACTGGAATCACTGGGACTGCCCTGGCAGTGGCTAAAATCGTTTCTGGAGCATAGGACCCTCCAGGTGGCCGATAGTCACGGCCATTCCAAAGCTCTTCCCCTTCGATGTGGGGTTCCCCAGGGATCGTCCCTGAGCCCCACACTTTTTAACGTTTACATGGCCCCCTTAGACGACATAGTCTCACCATTTGGCGTAAAGGTGGTCATGTACGGCGACGACACCCAACTAGTCGTCTCCATCAACCAGGCCGACCATTCTATGGAAAATCTAGCTACCTGCCTGCATAACATATCCAAATGGATGGGCGACTCCCGATTAAAACTCAACGGTGAGAAATCGGAGATTATGCTCCTAGGCAGCCCACACAGACTCCCCAAATCCCTCGCCTGGCCACCTAGCATGGGCAACCCCCCATTCAAAAAACGAAATCAAGAGCCTGGGATTTTGACTTGACCAGGACCTTAGCTTCAGATCCCAAGCGAGAAAGACAGCCGGCACTTGCTTTGGCCTCAGTTGAGCCTCCCGGAAGATCTTCCCCCTCATCCCCCCCCCAGTCTAGAAAAATTCTCATCCAGGGCCTTATCATCTCTAGGCTGGATTATGGAAACGCCCTATACTTGGGTGCCCCAGTAGCTGTCATCAAAAAACTTCAGCACGCACAGAATGCCGCAGCAAGACTCCTCACGGGAACTAAACCAAGATGCTCGGCTAAGCCCTCTCTCAAATTTCTTCATTGGCTCCCCATCCAGGAGCGTATCGCCTTCAAGACCTTATGCATTTCCCATAAAATCTTACAAGGTAAAGGTCCACCCAAATTAAAACCACTCATCCAACCCCATAAATCCACCAGACAGCTCAGGTCGGACTCCCTATTCCTTGCCAGCATTCCCAGAATAAGAAAAGCGTGCACGGGTGGTCGCCGCTTCGCATACAACGCCCCTAAGCTCTGGAATAGCCGTCCCCTTCACATCCGTAAAGAAACCAACCTGCTTTCATTCCGAAGGCTACTGAAGACCTGGCTCTTCCCCCAATAATCCCTCCTCAGGAACACTTTAGGCTGATACTATAGCGCTGGGACGCCCTCGGGTAGCTACGCGCTTTACAAATCCAAATCCAAATCCAATCCAATCCAATCCAGTGCGGTATGACCAAACTAATTCCTTGATTGCTTCTGCTACATTCATGTTACTTCTAGTTGTATATATAATACATTCCACTGACAATGTATTAAAGCTTTCCACTTTCCCATTACTTTGGAGGTGATATAATGGTGTTCTCAAACGTTTTATAGCACATCTGTCTAGAAATTAAAGCATTTCTACAGAGATAAATTGTACCTTATTATCATTCAAAATCTCTACTGGAATCCTTTCTCTGTCAAAAATTCTTTGAAAGCAGTCAATGACTTTCCTAGTGGTAGGTTCACAAACTGGTACTACTTCAACCCACCTCGACAAGTGATCAATCATTACCACAAAGTATCTCATGTGGTTGGGTAATACTTGATATGGTCCTAAAAAATCCACTCCCACACATTGCTAATTTTTACCTGAACACAATGTCATTAAATCAACAGATCCCTTTGTCATTAAGACTTTATCACTTATATTGAATTTTGCCAAATTTCTCACAAAATCCTCTCTCTCACCATCCATTCTTGGCCACTAAAACTCTTCCCTAACCTTCCATTTAGTTACTGAAGAACCCAAGTGGCTCAGATGTGCCAATTCAATAAAATGTTGGTTAAAGCAGGAAGTGGAATCAATTTGTCCCCATGCACCAGCACTCTGTCTTTTATGATTAATTCCTCCAAAACTTTCCATAACATTTGCAATTCACATGATAAATTATTTTCTTTTGGCCAACCAGACCTCACTAAGGAAATAACCTCTGTCAAAATATATTTAATCTCAATCGCATTGACCCAGTTATCACTTTTACTACACAAACTGACATCACCTACATGAGCAATAAAACTCCCTTCAACTCTTGATTCCCATTCCAGATCATCGGAGTCATCAATGGGTAGTCTGGACAAGCAATCTACCCTGGAATCTTTCCCTCCCGGGCTATAGTCTACTGGAAATGTAAATTCCAACAATTGTGCTAATAATCTTGCAATTATAGCCGTGGAACATTTTATTTTTTCTCTGACAGAATATTCACTAAGGGACAATGATCAGTTTTTAACACAAATGGTTTTCCGCACAGCTATGGCTTACATTTTTCTACACTCCGCACACACGTCAGTAGTTCTTTCACAATTACAGAATATGTACACTCTGCCTGACTTAAGATCCTAGAGGCGAATCCTACAGTGTGCCCATGGTTACTTTCGATTTGGGATAAAACTGCCATTAACCCATACCCACATGTGTCCACAGTAACAACTGATTTCCTTCCCTCTTTCAGAAGTATTCTAAAATATTCAGTTAGATTTGCTAAGTTTCTCAAAAACTTGGCCTAGAACTCACACAACCCTCAAACAGAAAGTAGCTCTTCCTTATATTTAGGAACATGTGCTCCTTCTATACTTTTTACCAGACATGGTTTAGGTTTCACTCCCTGGCTGGAGAAGACATTACCAAGATACTCAATTTCTCTAGTTTTAATAATGCACTTGTAATTAGGGGAGAGAGATCATAGTCTGACCACTGGTGGGTCCCTCAAAGAGAGGTGGAGGCGATCAACTGCACTGTTGGCCAGTGGGAGAATATTGGGGCCTGGAATCTTGGGTTCCTACTTAGACTCCGGCCTTTGCGGATCCAGCCTTTAACAGTTTTGGGGACAGCTGGGGACATACATCTGCCTCTGCCTCAGATGACCCTAGGGTACAGGGGCCCATTGCGTGCTGACAGGATTGGACCCTGGGACATATTATGGACCCCCTAACCTGCCCAGCCTCCGGCCATGACAACTGAAGTCATACCGAGGCCTACTTCTGGATTGCTCTCAAGTGGGTTGGGACATTGAGCCCAGGGTGGAGTCCATTGGGAAGGTTCTGGATACTTTTCCCTTTGGCCCCCGGGGTCAGACCCAGGCTTGAGCTCTAAAACTAACACAGGGCCATCAGTCTAGGACCCGATCCTGACCTGAGGGATGGGGGCCCGAGAGGAACATGGCCCGTGCTAAAGCAGGAAAGGACTCCTTCTTAGGCCCCACTAGAGAAGCCACAGTTCAGTCCGTGTGGCTAAGGACAGGGTTTGCCAATGTGAACCCGCTGGGCACCATATGGCGTTAGCTCCTGAGGGACCGGAAACAAGCCCCCTCATGAAAGCCTTCATGACAAACTTCCTGCAAGAAATTAAAGCAGAGATAGGCTCTCTCAAATCTGACTTTAAAGCATGTCTGCATGACCTCAGGTGCAATGTGGCTGAAATCGGGAGCAGAATGGATGATCTTGAGTGTACTCTTGACATGCAGATGGGAGACCAAGAGGGCAGTTGGCACAGAATGACCTCCCTATAAGAGCAACACATAGAACTTCAAAAAAAATAAGAAGACCTGGAAAACAGGAGTTGGAGGAACAATTTATGCATTAGGGGGGTCCCCAGGGGTGCGGTGGGGGAGGACATCATGACCTACGTTGCAGATCTCCTCCGGCTGTAAGGGGTGATAATGATGCCTCCCCATCGGATTTGACAAGGTTAATTGGGTCACAGTTCCACATGGCAATTCAGGCCTGTTTCAGACATCCTCACCCGGGTGCACTTCTTCACTGAGAAGGATTCAGTACTTTGCGCTGCCAGGGAGAAACAGAATTGACCCACGACGGGCATCACATGAAAATCTTTCAGGACCTCGCCCCTTGTCACATTGCAATGGCACAGGCATTTTAAACCTGTCACAGACAAGCTGAGAGAACTTAAAGCTAAATATAAAGGGGGCCATCCTTCACCTTGATCTTCACATGGGAGGGCAAGTCGATCCTAGCACCTACTCCAACTCTCAGCGGATTCCCGTCTCTCCAGCCCGACCTCACTCTCCACTCAATCCAGAGTTTATCTACATCCAGAGTGGACAACTGTGCCACATCTAATAAATAAGGATCAGAATGGAAGTGACTCGACTCAGCAGGCCAAGCAAGACATCATACAACATCAAGACCTCTGGATGGCACCCAATCACTGACTCACTCTCCGCCTGCCTCAAATGAGCCTTCCCCTCATGCACCTTAGTCATGGAAATCACATGTTTTGGATGCTCCACTGTCCAGGTGCAATGTTTTGATAACTTCCTCGCCCGCAAACTAACTCGACCTACAGTTTAAAACATCTAGCGGGCTAGACTATGACACCAAGAAAGAGAGCCAGTCGGGCTCAATATTTCTCCAGAGGTCCCTATATCTCTCCCTTCATCTACCTCAATGCCTGGTACCAGCTCAGTGGGATCCTGGGTCCCAAGGGGAACTCCACCCCCATTCTGTTGTTATGGGTCGGCCATCAGGTATGGAGACTGCGGCCTGCAGCAAGACCATCTCACCCCCCCCCATTAAACTGGCCCCCAGGAGGAGTTATTTCCTCAGAGTGGCCCTGGCCTCTACCATTGGGACACTCCAGGATTCGAATGGACCGCTATGGCTCGGTTGGATTACTGTTTTTGTTATTGTTGGGTTGTCTTTTCCCTCTTTCCTCTACCTTCCCTGAAAACCCTGGGGGTTGCGAACAGCATGCCTTTTTACTACAGTCTTGCTCTACCATCAGACACAAACTACCCTATATCTGGTGGGGCAAGAGGGACCGATCTCAATATTGCCTCCCCCCTCATTTTATACATACATATGCTGCAAGATCCCCGATGGCACAAGTTTCTCGTCCCTAGTGGCCGGATAAGGCTTACATATTGCATCCTACTCAACCCCATATAAACAAACATAACACAGATTAGATTTCTTTCACTTAACGTGAAAGGTCTAAATGCTCCCAATAAGCGATGGGTGCTATGGCACTACCTTTTGATACAAAACCCTGATATTATCATTCTCCAGGAAACCAACCTTTCGCGCCCGGATACGCTGCGCATGGCACATCTCAAATACCCATGGACGTCCTCACTATCTAAGACAGTAGGGGTGGCTATTCTTATTAAGGCAGGCTTTAACTTGCAGGGGACACAAATAACACGGGACAGGGAGAGACGCTACCTAAAGTCAAAATCTGTAATCAATGTCAACCCTCTTACGCTGATCAATATTTATGCCCCCAGTCACTCCCAGAAGACACACCTTATGAATCTTTTCACGGAACTTGCTTCACAGGAGGTTGGCCAGATGCTTATTGGGGGAAATTTGAACTTGGTGTGGGATCTCCAACTTGATCGCAGTGCGACTACCTTCCAGGGCATGGGAGCAATGTTTGCAGCACTAAAGTGAGATATCACTGCCATTGGCCTGTTGGACGCCTCGCGATATAAGGCGCCAGATATAAAAGACTTCACCTTTTTCACACATGTCCACCATTTGTACTTGCATATCGACTACTTTTTTACATCGCAGTCACTCATTCGGTCCTTGGAGTTGGCGTGTATCTCGGACATCTTTATCTCAGACCATGTACATCTTGAGATCACACTTTGCAGCGTTGGTGGCTCCTCCCACACATATTACGGGACCAGGTCAATGTGGCAGAAATACAGCAAGCAACTCAAGTCAAATTCAATACAAATTACCTGCCCGGTACCGACAGCCTCATCCTGTGGTACGCTTTTAAGGTGACTATTCATGGCACTATCACTTCTATTCCAATTGCCCGGACCCGGGAAGCTCAAGCAGGAGAGCCCGGACTATCCAGGGACATCAAGGCCCTGGAACGACAGGACCATGCAGCACCATTGCGGAAGCACCAGAAACAGCTGGCCTCTCTTCGTGGCCAGCTGAAGGTGCTTCGGGTAAACAAAGCGGAACATTGACTTCTCACCTTGAATCAAAAATATTACGAGGGTGGAAACAAGATCGGCTCCCTGCTGGCCTGCTGACTCGTGTAGTACAGAGGATTGGGCAAGGACCGGTCATTGTATCCCAAATCATGGCGTCTTATGTTGCCCCTGCAGCACAAATCAGAATCAACTGACTCCTGTGTATATTCGCAGGGGCACCCGACAGGGGTGCCCACTATCCCCTTTACTCTTTGGCCTGGCAGCAGAACCCCTCGCGATAGCCATCCGTCACTCTGCCCTAATCAAAGGCATACCTTTCGGTGGCGATGAACACACCGTTGCGCTATTCGCAGATGACCTCCTACTCACCCTTACCAATCCTATGGACTCCCTTCCTGCACTATTCTCACTTCTCCATAAGTTTGAATGCGTCTCTGGCATCGAAATTAACACTACTAAATTGCAGGTGTTGAATATAACACTTCCCTCACAGGAAGTCTTTGAACTATGTTCCCTCACCCTGTTTCAATGGGCTGGTTACTCGATTCGATATCTGGACCATAATATGACCTCCTTGCTGACTTCGTGGTCTCAAGCTAACTGGCCGGAATCCCAGCGATCTGTCAGGGAAGACTTAAGGAGTTGGAAGTCACTCCCTGTATCATGGTTAGGTCAACTGAACACAGTGCAAATGTCAATCTTACCAAAGGTACTCTACCTTTTTCAAATGCTCCCTATGCCTATCCCCCTAGCAGATATTGTAATCTTCGATTTAGGCCAAGGATAGACCATGATTCTCCAATAAAATACTAATACTGACAAGAGATCGAGGGGGGCTTGCTTGTCCCAATCTCCTTCTTTACTACTTGGTGGCACACTTGCATTACATCTCGGAGTGGGTGGTCCACGAATGTGAGAAACATTGGTTTCATATAGATAGAGCAGTGGCAGGCAGACCTCTTTGGGACTTGGCCTGGTTACAGAGGCGATCATGGCCACGCAGTGCCTACATCGCTTGTCCCCATGATAACTGTCCTGGACATATGAGATAAACATGCTGTTAGTCGGGGTCTCACTTCTTTTCCGTCCCCCAATACCCCACTGGCCCAGAACCCAGTATTCCCTCGCCCTTACAACCCAATTCCTTTCCAGCCTGGGTAGATGGGCAAACCGCACAATCAGTGACCTCTTTGAGGGAGAAGCCTTCAAGTCCTTCGACTAATGCAAACAAGATTTCTGCCTCCCCACTATGTCAAGATTGCAATATTATCAACTCCGACACTGGCTACATACACCTATTAATAAATAATGGGCCACACGCCAGCTTACTTCCTTCTAGACATTAGAGCATTCCTTTGATGGCTCGTGGGGATTGATGTCACACACATACTAAGTCCTACAACACTCCAACTATCTATCCTTGCACTCATACGAGCAGAAATGGCATTCTAAAACCTCAGAAAACATCCTTCCAGAGCAGTGGGAACAGCTGTAGTGGGACATCCCTATGGCATACAGAAGCTTCACCCAACAGGAGTCGGCTTATAAAGTTATGACCCGCTGGTATTATACGCCAGTCCGTTTCCAGAAAATGTTCCCCACTTCCTCACCCCTGTGTTGGCAGTGCAACTCTGACACGGGCACATACATCCACATTTGGTGGTCCTGCTCACTTTTAACTCTCTTCCGTAAGGAGGTGCTGAGCCACATCAAAGACGTGGTGGGGTTCCCCATCCCGAGCACACCACAGGTAACGATTCTTGGGATCTGACCCCAAACTCTTAACGCCACGACACACTCTGACTGGCTTGTGATCCTACACATATTAGGGGCAGCCAAGCAGGGTATTGGCCTACACTGGAAGAAACCCTCGACCCCGCCGTCTTCGGTGTGGCTTATCCGTCTCTGGCACACCATGGTGATGGAGTTCTTAACCAGCCGCATCACACAAACTGATACTCAATTCACATACATATGGCAACCCTTAATACTACACTCCTCTAAACTACAACACTGCCGCTTTATCCCACCTCGCCTGCACACTCTGTAACTCTTTGAAGATGCTTTACTACCACGAGGGGCTGAACTCCTGGAGTGAAGCCACCCACATTAACGCAGGAGAGAAACTTGTAACCTAGTCACTCCCTCTTTCATTATACTATTCTCATCTCTCTTGGTATCATTGAAAGCACCCACAATAACGAGTGGTCACAGAAAGGCCTCAAGCAGTGACCTCTTTGGGCCCTTCCCCCTCCCACTTCCCTCCCTCCTTTCCTTTGTTCTCCCAAATTACCATCTTTTATTGGACACTGGTGTAAATATGCCTTTATGGTGCAACCCTTTCTTTTATCTGGGCCAACTATGTCATGTACATTACCCTTCGGACTGTCCCAACTGCATAAAAGTGTTGTGTAGGGCCATGGTCACATAGATGTTCTTGTATAGCTAGAAGCGACCTTGCTGGACCCCCAAGGATGTTACTTGTTTGTTTGATTATCTAGAACATTGTATGTACCATAAATGTGAACACAGATATAAGGAAATAATAAAAGAAATTTAAATAAAAAATGCACTTGCCTTCCATTAAGTAGCTCTTCTGTTTTCAAGTACCCTTAATACTTTGCTTAATGTTTGATCATGTTCAGGTTTGCTGTTTGAGAACACCAAGATACCATCATGAAATCCTGATACTTGTGGGAACTCTTTGAACATGGAAGACATTAATCTCTGAAAGACTGTCACAGCAGAGGCTATACCAAATGGCATTCTGCTGAATTCAAAAGTTCCATCTGAAGTGACGAAGGCAGTCAAGTGTTGTGAATCCTTATTCAGTTCAACCTGATGAAAGCTGCCCTTAAATCAACCTTGGTGAACCAGCTAGAATGGGTAGTGTTAGAAATCAAATCTTCAGTATTTGGCAGTAGAAAATTATCAACCCAGATGGCCCCACAGATTCTGCTTACATCCACACACATCCTGTGTTCTCCAGACTTCTTTTTCACTAAGACAATGGGAGACAACCACAAGGTTCCCTCCACTCTCTCAATAATACCCTGCTCACAAATATAGTTCAAGTTCAAGTTCTAGAATTTGTATAGCGCACTGCTCACCCAGAGGGTCTCAAGGCGCTTGGGGAGGGGGTCATTATTTGTCGAATATCCAAGTTTTGAGATCTTTTCTGAAGGCGATGTGATTTTGAGTAAGGCGGAGGTCAGTGGGGAGTGAGTTCCAGGTCTTGGCGGCAAGGAAGGAGAAGGATCTGCCACCCATGGTGGATTTTCAGATGCGTGGGACTGCGGCAAGGGCTTGATTGGACGATCTTAGTTGGTGGGTGGGTTTGTAGAAGGACAGGCGAGTGTTGAGGCATTCGGGACCTAGATTGTAGAGGGCTTTGTGTGCGTGGGTGAGAAGGCGGAATGTGATTCTTTTGTTGACGGGAAGCCAGTGGAGGTCTTTTAGGTGTTCGGTGATGTGATCTTGGCGAGGGATGTCTAATATGAGTCTTGTTGATGCGTTTTGGATGCGTTGGAGTTTTTTCTGTAATTTTGCTGTGATTCCGGCGTATAGTGTGTTGCCGTAGTCCAGTCGGCTTGTGACCAGTGCGTGGGTGACAGTCTTTCTTGTGTCCAGGGGGATCCAGTGGAAGATCTTTTTGAGAGTGCGAAGTATGTTGAAGCAAGAGGATGAGACTGCGTTGACTTGTCTGGACATTGAGAGAGAGGAGTCTAGGATGAAGCCAAGGTTACGTGCGTGGTCAGTGGGTGTGGGTGCTGTGCCCAGAGCGGAAGGCCACCAAGAGTCTTCCCAGGCAGTGGGGGAAGATCCTAGGATGAGCACCTCCGTTTTGTCTGAGTTGAGTTTTAGGCGACTATGTTTCATCCATTCGGCTACTTCTTTCATGCCTTCGTGAAGATTGGTTTTGGCGGTGTTGGGGTCTTTGGTGAGGGAAAGGATTAGCTGGGTGTCGTCGGCGTAAGAGATGATGTTGAGGTTGTGTTGACGCGCGATGGACGCGAGTGGACTCATGTAAACGTTGAAGAGGGTGGGACTGAGTGAAGATCCTTGTGGTACGCCACAGATGACTTCGGTGGCTTTAGAGTTGAAAGGGGGAAGTCGGACTCTTTGGGTTCTCCCAGCGAGGAATGAGGTGATCCAGTTCAAGGCTTTTCCTTGTATGCCGATGTTGCTGAGGCGTTGTATAAGGGTACTGTGGCAGACTGTGTCGAAAGCGGCGGAGAGGTCAAGTAGAATGAGGGCCACTGTTTCACCGTTGTCCAGTAGAGTTCGGATGTCGTCAGTAGCTGCAATTAGGGCAGTTTCGGTGCTGTGTTTGGCTCGAAATCCGGATTGGGATGGGTCTAGGGAGTTGATGGATTCAAGGAAGGCGGCGAGCTGGCTGTTGACGGCTTTCTCAATGACTTTGGCCGGGAATGGGAGGAGGGAGATGGGCCGGTAGTTTTTAAGTTCAGAGGGGTCTGCTGTGGGTTTCTTCAGGAGGGCGCTGAGTTCGGCGTGTTTCCAGCTTTCTGGAAAGGTGGCAGAGTTGAACGAGCAGTTGATGACATCACGGAGATGAGGTGCGATGATGGAGTCCGCTTTATTGAAGATGTGGTGGGGGCAGGGGTCGGTTGGCGAGCCAGAGTGGATTGAGTTCATTAGGCGGATGGTTTCTTCGGTGGTGATTAGGTTCCAGGCGCTAAGATTGTTAGTTGGCGGGTTTGGATCTGAGGGCGGTGGGGAGGGTTGAGCGCTGGGAGTGTTCTCGAAGCTGTTGTGGATGTCGGCAATTTTGTTGTAGAAGAAGGAGGATAACGCGTCGCAGAGGTCTTGGGAAGGAGTGATGTCGTTGGATGCTGCGGTGGGGTTGGTGAATTCTTTAACGATGTTGAAGAGTTCCTTGCTGTTGTGAGAGTTATTGTCGAGACGATCCTTGAATGCTGATTTCTTGGCGGATCGAATCAGTTGGTGGTGTATGCGGGTGGCTGCCTTAAGGGTGGACATGTTGTCTGTGGTCGGGTTTTTTCTCCATGTTTTATCCAGGGTGCGGCATAGCTTCTTGGATTTTTTAAGGTCATCGTTGAACCAGGGAGCCTTTTTGTTGGCTGATTTGATCTGGTGTTTTTTCCGGGGTGCTAATTCGTCAGCGCTGTGGGTGATCCATTGCTTGAGATTGGTGGCTGCCTGGTTTGGGTCCAATGAGAGTGTGGGAGGGTTTTGATTGAGTGATGTGAGGAGTTGGTCGGAAGTGATTTTGTTCCAGTTTCTTCGAGGAATAGGTTGTGGGCGGTTGTGGTTCGGAGTGGTTTTGTAGCTGAAGTGAACACAGCTGTGGTCTGTCCAGTGGAGGTCTGTGGTGCGATTGAAGGAGATGTGCTTGCTGGAGGTGAAGATAGGGTTGAGCGTGTGTCCGGCTACGTGGGTGGGGGCGTCAACGAGTTGTTTGAGTCCAAGATTGGCCAGGTTGTCCAGAAGGGAGGTGGTGTTGTTGTCTTGTTTGTTGTCAAGGTGGTAGTTGAAGTCGCCTAAAAGAATGTAGTTCTCGGAGGCGAGGGCATGTGGGCTGACGAAGTCCGTGATGTCATCGCTGAATTGAGTGCGGGTGCCTGGGGGCCTGTAGATGAGGGTGCCTCTAAGTGTGGTCCTAGGGTCGGTGTGGATCTGAAAGTGGAGATGTTCGGCGGATGTAAGATTATCATCGGTGCTGGTCGTGACTTTGATGGTGTTCTTATGGATGATGGCGATTCCTCCTCCTGTTTGGTTGGTGCGGTCTTTACGGGTAATCTTGTAGCCGTTCGGTATGGCTATGGCGATGTCGGTTGCTGATGATGTGTTCATCCATGTTTCTGTAAGGAAGGCGATGTCAGGTGAAGCAGTGTCGAGTAGGTCCCAGAGTTCCGTAGCGTGTCTGTGGACCGAGCGGGTGTTGAGCAGGATGCACTTCAGGTGGTTAGAGTAGGGGTTGCGTGTGGAGGAGGTGGGTTTGGTGAGGGTCCTGGAACAGTTGAACTTGCAGGAGAGGCAGGTGAATGGGCCGTGGGTACGTCCTGGGGTGGCTTTGCAGCATTGTGGTGTGCGACCGGGGTTGAGGGCGAGGAGATGTGAGAAGTTGGCCTGATAGGTGATGTTTCCAATTCTGGAACCACCTGTTATCAGACCAAACAATCCCTTATGATGTCTGGTTGTAAGTCAACCTTATTAGACAAGCTATCCTAGGGGTAGCATGGACTAAGCAGCCTTAAAGGCTTAACTTAAGAGGTTGTGTTAAGCGAGCTGTTTTACCACATGCAATCCTGTAATATCAAATGAAATGACACCACACAAGTATATATTATAAAAATATATGTATTTATTACTAAAAACAATCCCCAGTATTCTTTATGAATAAAGGGGCACAAGCGTTGAATCAAAAGCACAGTATAACATACAAAGTTGCACAATTTTGGATGAGGCCAAGGGGCCACTCAAACCATATACTAAAAAAATGGTATAAGAGAGACCATTCGATCAGTGGTTAGGCCTAGGGCCTAGGGAATTGCTGGGAGCAGTCGGGACAAGCAATGCTGAAGTCGGGAAAAGCCCGCGGGATTCGGGTGCAGTGCAGAAAGTGCACGCATGCATCAATGTTAACCAATGGTGCGTAAAAGTTACAAAGTTAGAGTTTAAGGACACTTCCGCTGAACCTAGAGGAACAAAACTTAAGACACAGACCCTAGAGGCGTGTACCAGTGTGGGAACACCGGCGTTGCAATGTTACCTCACCCACAGGAAGTGGGTGCACAGGGTCGAAGTTGAGTCGGGTTTCGTCACGCAGGTTCTTGGTGCTTGGAGCTGAAAGGGCTGCAGGCGAGGTGAAGGAGAAGTGTCCGGTGGAGTCCAAGGGTGGACTCAAGTCGAAAAGTACCTGAAAGCAGAGGGGACAGAGTCTGGGTCACTCAGCAGTGACCAGGGTGGAACCAGGACGGAACCAGGCAATGTCGGGCGCAATCAGGTGGTCGTCGAGGAGCTTCTCTCCGCTGTCACGTGGGCTCTGGGGCATCTACGAAGTCCAGGAGCAGGTCACGATCTGTCCCACGCAGGCTCTCGCCGTCGGCGCTGTCGGCTTCAAGATTGGAGCAAACAACACTTGGCAAAAGCAATCCACGCGGAACTGGAAGATTGCTTCTCACTCGGACCAGGAGGGTCAGAGTGGGAGCTCCTTTTCAGGGGAGCTGGTGCGAATCTGGAGCAACCAGAATCACAAGTCGTATTTCAAGTTTCGTCGGCACAGGGGTCACAAGCCAGCTGGCAAGTGACCGGACCAACGCGTTGAGCCAAAAGAAGCAGAAGGGCCCCACGCAGCACTCGTCGAGTGTGGAGGGCGGAACTTCGGTGCAAGAGTGGCTCAGGGTTGGGGCTACTAAAACCCCGTTGTACAGCTTCGAGGGTCACTCGTGGGCTGCACGGTCAGCGTCTCGTGGTCTTTCCAAGATGGCGTGCCCCACGCTTCTGGTCGCCTCCACGGGTCTCAGCTCTGCAGGGACTGTGGATCGGGCTGTTAGAAGGCAGGCAAGCTTGATCTCGTCGATCTCTGTCGCTCGAGTTCCGGCAGGAACTGCAACAAAGCAGACGTCAAGGGCTGGATGGTGCCTGTTTGCACAGGGTGGTCACTCCTTGACCACAAGGGAGATTCTTCAGTCTTCTACATTGAGTAGGATGTTGAAGGGTCCAGAGTTTTATTTCTTATGTTTCATCAGGATAATCTGAAGTGCATTGGCACTGCTCCCCCTCTTATTCGAATCTAGGGGGCTGGATTACCTGCTAGGTCCCCTCCTATGGGTGGGACCCAGGAAGTGGGTGGATACACCCCCTTCCTTTGATCCTGGCCGCACTGGGACGGGGGCTGGAGTGCCCCAGAACCGGTTTGGCCGGATTATGCAAGGGGCAGCCTTGTGCTCCCCAGGCACTGTCTGGTTTCTTTCAAACCTCCCTGCTACAATCCACTATCTCCTGTCTGGGGGGTTGTAACACCGCCCTGCGACAGGAAACCCTTTGTCCAGGCCCCTTGGGCTGAGTTTTGGTCAGCTTCAGGGGGTCAGACTCGTGTCTGTGGCAGAAGCATCCATTTTGTGGATCCGAGGCCCTTTTAGAAATTAACCGCATTTAAGTAAAGTAACATGTCTTACCCCTCTAGAGGGGTGGAATGCTATCCCCGTCGCCAGAACTGGTGAGGGGATAGTATTCCAAATCGTATGACACCTTACACGACATGTTTTGATAAAGCCAAACCAGAGTTGCTATATAACCGCGAGGATTATAATGCACTTAAGAGTATATGGTATGGCATTATCCTGAAACAGTTTAGGGATTTGTTCCTGACGGCTGCAGACAGGCTCAGCTCATGCTAGAGCTCCATCTCACATTAAACCACGCACTCTGCCTCCAGGATTGCTAAGGCCTGCCATAGGAGTGTCTCACAGGTTTATATGTGTCCAGATATAGGTTTAGATATAGGTATACTATATCTAAGCAAGGGGTGATTACACCACCTTGCCCCAGATGAGTGATCAGCCAGTTGTGTCAATTTAAGAACCAGCCAGGGGTGGCAAAAGATATGCTGCAGCCCCTGGTAGGCCTTGGTGGCACCTATGCCCTGGGCACCTATAGTGCATAGTACAGGGGCTGACAAGGAGTCCATTTCCAATTGTGGTATGTACCTATAGCACATGTATTAATAATTTAGAGAGAGCACAGCAGGCTGGGGGTCTGATTAGCAGGCCCACAGCCTCAGTAGTCGAAAACCAGTGAAGCAAAAAGCAAAAATTTGGGGTGACCATAGGATAGCAGACCCTACTCTCCTACACAACCCCCCCCAAACGCAGGGACATTAAACTAACCTTGACCAGATAAGTCTTCATGTTCTAAGTGGAAGTACCTGGAGAGACCATCTGCATTACCATGGTCAGTCCCTGGGCGGTGCTCCACTGTAAAGTCCATCCCCTGTAGGGAAATGGACCACCTGAGCAGTTTGGGATTTTCACCCTTCATCTGATTGAGCCACAAGAGGGGCTTATGGTCTGTCTGAACTAGGAAGTGAGTTCCAAACAAGTAGGACCTCAACTTCTTCAGGGCCCAAACCACAGCAAAGGCCTCCCTGACCAACGTTTCTCCCTGGGGGTCAGCCTTCTGCTAATAAAAGCAATGGGCTGGTCTTGACCATCTTGATTAAGTTGTGAAAGCACAGCTCCCACCCCCAACTCAGAAGCATCTGTCTGTACAATGAACTGTTTGGAGTAGACAGGACTCCAGGATAGGTGCAGAGCACATGGCCTTCTTCAGGTCATCAAATGCCTTCTGACAGCTAACTGTCCACTGAACCTTTTTTGGCATCTTCTTGGATATCAAGTCATTTAATGGTGTCACAATGGACCCATAGTTTTTCACAAACTTTCTGTAATACCCAGTCAGGCCCAAGAAGGCTCTGACTTGTGTCTGGGTAACTGGAGGAGCCCAGTCCTGTATGGTCTGGATTTTGCTCTCCAGTGGTTGAACCTGACCTCCACCTACTAGGTGGCCCAGGTACACAACCTTACTCTGCCCTATCTGGCACTTGGTAGCCTTGATAGTCAGGCCTGCCTTTTGCAGGGCCTCCAGAACCTTCTTCAGGTGGATCAGGTGATCCTCCCAGGTGGAGCTAAAGACAGCAATATCATCTAGATATGCTGCACAAAAGTCATCCAACCCAGCAAGGACTTGATTCACCAACCTTTGGAAGGTGGCAGGTGCATTCTTCAAACCAAAGGGCATCACCACAAACTGATAATGCCCACTGGGGGTAGAGAATGCTGTCTTGGCTTTTGACTCCTCAGCTAGTCTGATTTGCCAGTAGCCAGCTGTCAAATCAAATGTGCTCAGAAACTTGGCAGAAGCCAATCTGTCAATGAGCTCATCTGCTCTTGGAATGGGATGGGCATCTGTCCTAGTGACAGCATTGAGACCTCTGTAGTCCACACAAAATCTCATTTCTCTCTTTCCATCTTGGGTACGAGGTTTTGGCACAAGGACTACTGGGCTGGCCCATGGGCTCTCTGATGGCTCAATCACTCCAAGCTCCAACATCTTTTGCACCTCAGCCTTGATACAATCCCTGACATGGTCAGGTTGCCTGTAGATCTTATTCTTGACAGGCAGACTGTCACTAGTGTCCACCTCATGGGTGCACCAGTTTGTCTGGCTGGGTGTGAGTGAAAACAAGTGATGTGGGCTTGCAAAACTTGTCTGCAGTCCATCTGCTGCTGGTCAGTGAGGCTGCCTGCCAAGGCTACTCCATCAACTGAACCATCATCAGGGTTCTGAGAAAGCAGGTCTGGGAGAGGGTCACTCTCTTCCTCCTGTTCCCCATCTGTGGCCATGAGCAAGCTCATGTCCTCCCTGTCCACAAATGCTTTCAAACGATTCACATAGAGCACCCTGTGGGGGCTCCTAGGGGTTCCAAAGTCCACCAGGTAGGTGACTTCTCCCTTCTTTTCAATGATAGGGTAGGGTCCAGTCCATTTGTCCTGGAGTGCTGCTGGGGCCACTAGCTCCAACACCCACACCTTCTGCCCTGGCTGGAACTCAACCAGAACAGCCTTTTGGTCATGCCAAGCTTTCTGTAATTCTTGGCTGGCCTCCAGGTTTTTGGATGCTCTTTCCATATACTCTGCCATCCTGGAGCGGAGACCAAGTACATAGTCCACTACATCTAGCTTAGGCTTGTTGAGAGGTAACTCCCATCCTTCCTTCACCAAACATAGTGGACCCCTCACAGGGTGGCCAAACAAAAGTTCAAAAGGGCTGTAGCCAACCCCCTTCTGTGGGACCTCTCTGTAAGCAAAGAGCAAGCAGGGTAAAAGAATGTCCCATTTCCGCCTAAGCTTCTCTGGTAATCCTTTTATCATTCCCTTCAGGGTCTTGTTGAATCTCTCCACAAGCCCATTGCACTGTGGGTGATAGGGTGTGGTAAACTTGTAGTTTACTCCACATTCCTTCCACATTGCTTTTAGATAACTAGACATGAAGTTAGTACCACTGTCTGATAATACCTCCTTTGGAAAGCCCACTCATGAGAAAACTGCAATGAGGGCTTTTGCCACCACAGGTGCTGTGGTGGTCCTCAGGGGAATTGCTTCTGGGTACCTGGTGGCATGATCCACTACCACCAGTATAAATCTGTTCCCAGATGCTGTTTGAGGATCCATGGGACCCACAATGTCTATTCCAACACGTTCAAAGGGTACCCCCACCACAGGTAGTGGTATTAGGGGGGCCTTTGTTGTGCCACCTGACTTACCACTGGCTTGGCAAGTGACACAGGAGCGACAAAACTCCTTGACATTTTCTGACATATGAGGCCAGTGAAAGTGTGAAACAAGCCTGTCCCACGTTTTGTTCTGGCCTAAGTGTCCTGCAAGGGGAATATCATGGGCCAAGGTAAGAAGGAAGCCCCTAAACTTCTGAGGTATGACCAACCTCCTGGCTGTACCAGGCTTGGGGTCTCTAGCCTCTGAGTAAAGGAGTCCATCATCCCAATACACAGTATGGGTACCTTGGGCATCCCCAGCAGCCTCAGCAGCAGCTTGCTGTCTGAGGGGTTCAAGGGAAGGGCAATCTAATTGAGCCTGCCTCAGGTCTGCCCTTGAGGGTCCCCCTGTCCCCAGAAACTCAACCTGTTCAGGTTCAAGTTCCTCAGAGACAGTCTCCTCTTGGACTGCAGAATCAGTTTCCTGTGAAACCTGATCCTCAACCTGGGGCAAGGTGGAAGGCCCAGCCTTTCCTCTCTTGCTCCTTCTCTTGGGTTGTGGATGGTCTATTGTTTCAAGATCCACCACTGGTTCAGGAAGGCACTTCTTAGCCTGGGACCTTGTCACTGCAAGGACATGAGCTGAAATCCCTAGCATTTCTGCATGAGTCCTGTACTCCACTTCTGACCAAACTGAGCTTTCAAGATCATTGCCTAACAGACAGTCTACTGGAAGGTCTGCACTCACAACAACTTTCTTTAGGCCATTTACCCCTCCCCAGGAGAAGTTCACAACTGCCACACTATGGGAAGTAGTGGAGTTGCTTGCATTGGTCACTAGGTAACTTTCACCTAGTACAATCTGTCCAGGGTCCACAAAGTCAGGTGTCACCATTGTGACACTGGCACATGTGTCCCTGTAGGCCTGAGCCAGTTTCTCATTGATTAAAGGTGTGTGCCTATATTTGCCCAGATTACTGGGACTCACTGTAGTGGACAAAGCTAAGTCCACATCATATAGGAGAACTGCCTGAGTAGGGATTCTGACTAGGCCAGATCCTACTTCAGTACCCAGGGTTAACCCTACTACACCCTTTGGCTGTGTTCCACCACTGCTTACTGTACTAGGGGGTGCAGGTGCTTTAGGAGCTGCAGTGGTGGGGACTGGGTTTGTCTTGGTGCATTCACTGCCCCAGTGTGAAACTGATTTGCAGTTATTACACCAAGGCTTCTTTGGGCCATTATTCTTCTTTTTCTTGTTTCCATTCTGGGAACCACCCTCCTTATTACTATTTTGGGGGCCTGAAGACTTCTGGTCCTTTTCTTTATCTTTCTGATTTCCACCCTTCTGGTCTGTTTTCTTCTGGTCACCACCTTGGTTATGGGGTTTCTGCTTAATCCTTGTCATGACCCATTTGTCTGCCTTCTTTCCCAATTCTTGGGGAGAGGTCAAATCAGAGTCAATAAGGTATTGATGCAACAGCTGGTTTGTACAGTTATTAAGGATCTGTTCTCTCATGATAAGATTGTACAATCCTGTATAGTCTGAAACTTTACTTCCCTGCAACCAACCCTCCAGAGCCTTAGTGGCACAATCTACAAAATCAGTCCAGTCTTGAGTCTGTGCTTTTTGGGTGTCTCTGAACAACAACCTGTATTGCTTAGTGGTTAGGCCAAACCCTTCAATAAGAGCACTCTTCAAGACAGAGTCGTTTTTGGCATCCTCAGGTCTAACTGTGAGGAGCCTGTCCCTCCCTTTCTCTGAAAAGGAGTACCATAAAATTGCAGCCCACTGATCCTGAGGAACCTGCTGTACCATGCAGGCTCTCTCAAGAGCAGTCATCCATTTGTGGATGTCATCCCCTTCCTTGTAGGGGGCGACAATTTTTGTCAGGTTTCTATTATCATAGCTCCTGTCTTTTTCTCTTGGAATATTGCTGCCACCAGTGGCATCTAAGCCACACAATTTCTGTTCTCTTGCCAAGGCAAGTCTAGCTTGAGCCAGGGCTACCTCCTCCCTCTCTATTTGGAGTTTGACAGCTCTCATCCTGGCCTTATGCTCTATCTTTTGAGAGGCAGTCATACCTCTCTGAGATTCCCTTGAGGCACTAGAAATATGAGAGTCCCCTGAGGGAGATCTCACGCTTCTGTTGCCTGGGAGAATGCTCTGGTGGGATCTGGGGAGGTGCTGGCCCTCTCCATTCCCAAGTAGGTTTAAGTTAGCCTGGTTAAGCCTGGCAACTACAACCTGGTTAACCCCTAGTTCCTGATCTTCAGGTTCTTCTAAGTCTGAACCATCCTCCTCCTCTTCCTCCTCTTCTTCTTCCTCTGGAGTGGTATCAGTTACAGGGGGGTTCACTCCATCTCCTGACTCTAAGGGAACTGCATTCGCCTTTTCTAAGTCAACCTGTTCTAGAATGGCTATCAGGGAAGGACTGGTGGGACTTCTGCCCCTTTTTAACCCTCTTGAGATGCACAAGGCAACCAAGTCTTTGTGGGTTAGTTTGTCATAGCTGGAAGTTGCCTGGGTAAGGTCAACTGTCACAGGAGCAGACCCTGAGGCTTTTCCTGTGTCAGACATGACTCTAGTGTGGTGTAAGTGATGCACCTACCTACACTAAGTGTTTCCCTACTGTACCTTGCTAGTGAGTTGTAGTCAGGGTGTGCTAATCCCTTTTACCTACAACTACTAAGTTCAGTAGAACTTAAATATGCTAAGCTTTTGATTTATATGTACCTAGAGGTACTTGATGTGATCTTTCAGTTTGATAAAAAGATTGCAATGGTAAAACAAACAGCAAGCTCAAATCCGCACCGCTGCTCACCAATGTGAGAAGTTGGCCTGATAGGTGATGTTTCCAATTCTGGAACCACCTGTTATCAGACCAAACAATCCCTTATGGTGTCTGGTTGTAAGTCAACCTTATTAGACAAGCTATCCTAGGGGTAGCATGGACTAAGCAGCCTTAAAGGCTTAACTTAAGAGGTCGTGTTAAGCGAGCTGTTTTACCACATGCAATCCTGTAATATCAAATGAAAGGACACCACACAAGTATATATTATAAAAATATATGTATTTATTACTAAAAACAATCCCCAGTATTCTTTATGAATAAAGGGGCACAAGCGTTAAATCAAAAGCACAGTATAACATACAAAGTTGCACAAATTTGGATGAGGCCAAGGGGCCACTCAAACCATATACTAAAAAAATGGTATAAGAGAGACCATTCGATCAGTGATTAGGCCTAGGGCCTAGGGAATCGCTGGGAGCAGTCGGGACAAGCAATGCTGAAGTCGGGAAAAGCCCGCGGTATTCGGGTGCAGTGCAGAAAGTGCACGCATGCATCAATGTTAACCAATGGTGCGTAAAAGTTACAAAGTTAGAGTTTAAGGACACTTCCGCTGAACCTAGAGGAACAAAACTTAAGACACAGACCCTAGAGGTGTGTACCAGTGTGGGAACACCGGCGTTGCAATGTTACCTCACCCACAGGAAGTGGGTGCACAGGGTCGAAGTTGAGTCGGGTTTCGTCACGCAGGTTCTTGGTGCTTGGAGCTGAAAGGGCTGCAGGCGAGGTGAAGGAGAAGTGTCCGGTGGAGTCCAAGGGTGGACTCAAGTCGAAAAGTACCTGAAAGCAGAGGGGACAGAGTCTGGGTCACTCAGCAGTGACCAGGGTGGAACCAGGACGGAACCAGGCAATGTCGGGCGCGATCAGGTGGTCGTCGAGGAGCTTCTCTCCACTGTCACGTGGGCTCTGGGGCATCTACGAAGTCCAGGAGCAGGTCACGATCTGTCCCACACAGGCTCTCGCCGTCGGCGCTGTCGGCTTCAAGATTGGAGCAAACAACACTTGGAAAAAGCAATCCACGCGGAACTGGAAGATTGCTTCTCACTCGGACCAGGAGGGTCAGAGTGGGAGCTCCTTTTCAGGGGAGCTGGTGCGAATCTGGAGCAACCAGAATCACAAGTCGTCTTTCAAGTTTCGTCGGCACAGGGGTCACAAGCCAGCTGGCAAGTGACTGGACCAACGCGTTGAGCCAAAAGAAGCAGAAGGGCCCCACGCAGCACTCGTCGAGTGTGGAGGGAGAAACTTCGGTGCAAGAGTGGCTCAGGGTTGGGGCTACTCAAACCCCGTTGTACAGCTTCGAGGGTCACTCGTGGGCTGCACGGTCAGCGTCTCGTGGTCTTTCCAAGATGGCGTGCCCCACGCTTCCGGTCGCCTCCACGGGTCTCAGCTCTGCAGGGACTGTGGATCGGGCTGTTAGAAGGCAGGCAAGCTTGATCTCGTCGATCTCTGTCGCTCGAGTTCCGGCGGGAACTGCAACAAAGCAGACGTCAAGGGCTGGATGGTGCCTGTTTGCACAGGGTGGTCACTCCTTGACCACAAGGGAGATTCTTCAGTCTTCTACGTTGAGTAGGATGTCGAAGGGTCCAGAGTTTCGTTTCTTATGTTTCATCAGGATAATCTGAAGTGCATTGGCACTGCTC
Source organism: Lissotriton helveticus (assembly GCF_964261635.1). Classification (NCBI taxonomy): domain Eukaryota; kingdom Metazoa; phylum Chordata; class Amphibia; order Caudata; family Salamandridae; genus Lissotriton; species Lissotriton helveticus. Next base: position 31,001,463 of record NC_136068.1, read on the forward strand.
CCCCTCTTATTCGAATCTAGGGGGCTGGATTACCTGCTAGGTCCCCTCCTATGGGTGGGACCCAGGAAGTGGGTGGATACACCCCCTTCCTTTGATCCTGGCCGCACTGGGACGGGGGCTGGAGTGCCCCAGAACCGGTTTGGCCGGATTATGCAAGGGGCAGCCTTGTGCTCCCCAGGCACTGTCTGGTTTCTTTCAAACCTCCCTGCTACAATCCACTATCTCCTGTCTGGGGGGTTGTAACACCGCCCTGCGACAGGAAACCCTTTGTCCAGGCCCCTTGGGCTGAGTTTCGGTCAGCTTCAGGGGGTCAGACTCGTGTCTGTGGCAGAAGCATCCATTTTGTGGATCCGAGGCCCTTTTAGAAATTAACCGCATTTAAGTAAAGTAACATGTCTTACCCCTCTAGAGGGGTGGAATGCTATCCCCGTCGCCAGAACTGGCGAGGGGATAGTATTCCAAATCGTATGACACCTTACACGACATGTTTTGATAAAGCCAAACCAGAGTTGCTATATAACCGCGAGGATTATAATGCACTTAAGAGTATATGGTATAACATTATCCTGAAACAGCTTAGGGATTTGTTCCCGACGGCTGCAGACAGGCTCAGCTCATGCTAGAGCTCCATCTCACATTAAACCACGCACTCTGCCTCCAGGAGTTTTTGTAATTATTTTGGCCACCATGAGTGTGGAAGGGTATGCTCAGACATGAGTCCCTTGCTCATTGCACCATCAGGATTCAAGCAAGCCGGGCCGAAGACGGCTGTAATGCCAGAAACCGGTCCCCGGAAGCTTGTTTCCTTTCCAGTGAAGAATTGGCTTGGTAGTTTGGTCTGCCCTGTTCCCATGATGCACTGGGCCAGGGACAGACTAATTTACATATAGCCAGGTTCTGAACTGGGATGGTGCAGTGAGCTAAAGAAACGGTGATGGATCAAGCCCTGATCTGTTGACTGGGTAGGAGTGTTCTGATTAACTCAGATACTCTGTCCATCACCACCCCCTTTTTGTAATTATTTTGGCCACCATGAGTGTGGAAGGGTATGCTCAGACATGAGTCCCTTGCTCATTGCACCATCAGGATTCAAGCAAGCCGGGCCGAAGACGGCTGTAATGCCAGAAACCGGTCCCCGGAAGCTTGTTTCCTTTCCAGTGAAGAATTGGCTTGGTAGTTTGGTCTGCCCTGTTCCCATGATGCACTGGGCCAGGGACAGACTAATTTACATATAGCCAGGTTCTGAACTGGGATGGTGCAGTGAGCTAAAAAACGGTGATGGATCAAGCCCTGATCTGTTGACTGGGTAGGAGTGTTCTGATTAACTCAGATACTCTGTCCATCACCACCCCCTTTTTGTAATTATCCAGGATTGCTAAGGCCTGCCATAGGAGTGGCTCACAGGTTTATATGTGTCCAGATATAGGTTTAGATATAGGTATACTATATCTAAGCAAGGGGTGATTACACCACCTTGCCCCAGCTGAGTGATCAGCCAGTTGTGTCAATTTAAGAACCAGCCAGGGGTGGCAAAAGATATGCTGCAGCCCCTGGTAGGCCTTGGTGGCACCTATGCCCTGGGCACCTATAGTGCATAGTACAGTGGCTGACAAGGAGTCCATTTCCAATTGTGGTATGTACCTATAGCACATGTATTAATAATTTAGAGAGAGAACAGCAGGCTGGGGGTCTGATTAGCAGGCCCACAGCCTCAGTAGTCGAAAACCAGTGAAGCAAAAAGCAAAAATTTGGGGTGACCATAGGATAGCAGACCCTACTCTCCTACAGGAGAGTTGCGGCATCATATGTGAATCTAGTGGATTGGGTGCGGCGGGGACCAGGGGGACTGGCGCTGGGCGCGGTCCAGGCGCGGACGGGCGTAGACGGGCTTACCTTTGGCGCACCTTCGGCGCGGCCGCAGCGCGTGGACGCTGCGCGTTGGGGCATTAGTCATTAAATGGATAGTCTGGGGGGCGGAGCGTGGGAGGGGCAGCACGGAGGCGGGAGCGAGGTCGAAGGAGGGCTCGGGTCAACAGACAAAATGGCAGCAACAACAACAACAAACGCTGCAATGCAGGGCGAGAAGGGGCACTGGCAGTGGGGGCAAAGGGGCACTATGAGGGCCAGATATAGTTAGCGTACTGCCGCAGTGGGAGCGTATTCAAGCGCGGAGTGGAAGCGCTATGCTGAAGGTAAAATCAATCCAAGGAAATGTACAGCCAAATGCACGCAGACAAAGCGCTGTGGAAATTAAATACAGTCTATGGCACTTTAAACACAATCACAATCAAGCTCTGAGTAAATGCCCAGAGGTGCACGCAGACAAAGCGCTATGAAAATATAAGCACAGTCTATGGAAATGGAAACACTATAGTGCAATAAATAATGCCTAGAGGTGCACGTAGTCAAAGCGCTATGAGAATGCTAAACACAATAATGCACAGGGATAAAGCTTAGAGGAGCGCGCAAGCGGTTCAAATTGCGAGCAGATGAGCGTAACGATACCACAAGTAACAGGAGGAGGATTCGAGGGGAGCGACCACTCGTGAGGAAGGCAAGATGGTCAAATATCCTGCATCTATACTTTCAGAAGGTTTACGCACCACTAAATTATTTGTTTGTGATAAATATGTATCCAATTGAGCCACAGCTGTATCAAACTCATCAAGTTTCTTCTCATCCATGGGTTCATAGTCAGTTAGATGATTGAAAACATTCTGGCCTTCCACCCCTAAACTAGGTACAATGCACAATATTTTTCTCCGTTGTATTTGCACCAAACAATACCGTGCAAATCTCTAATATGACTTTACAGTAGAATGCTAGAATTTCTAGTTAGCATGCAAATTGCTGATATAAACACTTGCACTCTTGCACTCTTTTCCTTTACATTTACACCGGCATTAGCTAGTAAATTGCTGAAAAGATCCGTATAAATCACTGGTGTTTCCCAAACCAAAGCGTCCACCAGTTTCCCAAATGTTGCAGGTCCTTCCTTTCTTTTTACTGCCTCAGATGAGTTCAGACTGGATCTGACACTTACTGAGGCTAAAGCATAGCACACGCATACACCGCCACAAGAAACAAGCAGCCAGGAACACAGAAATGCGGGAAGCGGCTCCGGGAAATGCCATAATCTCTGTAGACGCACTGATTGCGCTGCGCTGTAATTTAGCAATTTAGCAGCAGCAGCACAGGAGCACATGTGTAAACAATGAAGGATGCACATGCTGACTCGATGAAATAGCTCATGTCTTTACCCATAATAAGCCATTATTGCTCGAAATCGTGGCCTGCTGCAAAGAAGTCTGCAGTGGGCGTTAATAACGAAGTACGAGTCAATACGAGCAAACTCTAGGGTCGATACGTAACCCTTTACTTTAAATCCACGCTGCTCACCTTCCGCAGTGTCTTTTTAATAAATAAAGGGGTATATTATCAAGGGGGTTTATCTCCGCTTTTTTGGCTTTAAAAGCCAAGAAAGCGGAGATAAAATGATTTCTCTATTACCTAGCTGTCTCTAACACCAGTTAGCGACAGCTAGTAGGAGATAGCGACCATCTTGGGCCCCGCTTTGCATGTCAGTGATATTTATCACTAATGACATGCAAAGTGGGCGTGCCAAGATGTTAGCGACTGGAAACAGTCGCTAACATCGCTATCTCCTATTACCAACTTTTGGAGATATTTGCGCTAAGCGCGAATATCTCCAAAAGCTAACACCTGCCCTGAGCAGTTCTTAGCCATGTTATCCAATGGGAGGTGGATAACATGGCTAAGAATATCGCTGACTTTTCAGCGATATTCATGCATTGCGGCCATTTTTTATCGCATTTGCGATAAACCTTGGTAATACCAAGGTTTATCTGCGATAAAAATCGCCGCTGCTTTGCGGTAAAATATTGTTAACCAAGCAAGCTATTGCTTGGTAATATGCCCCATAATCTTGCCACAATCTCTGTGCATTGCTCTTTAGGAAGGAAATAGTCACTCTCTGTCCCCCACAGTTATTTTTCTTTCTCACAGGGGGTCTCTCCCGCTCGTCGCCACTTCTGTATTGAATTTCTCCACATGAATTAGATTGTCAAAGGTAGAAGTTTATTCATCAAAGGTCCGACACGTCTACCTCAAAGGGGGCACAGGAGTAATTGACACCCACTGAATGTAGAGCTGTGACATCGTAACATTCCATGATGTGTCACCTCTCTGCCTCACCTAGAGTTAGTCAAATGGTAGTCCTAATGAAGGTGGAAGATAATTGTTAATCCCACTGAAATGTGCGTTGACCTGAATGTTTGGAACTCCTAAAGAACAACACCATTGTGGATTATGTTTGTAAGTGTTCTCTCCATTTCCTGGTGTGAATTGTACATGTGTGGGGATGTGTTATGTGAGTTGAGAATGACTGCTGTGTGGTTGATTTTATAGGGGGTGTATCATATGAATTTGTAGATCCTACTGCCAACTGCATCCATTTTCAGCATGATAGATGTATCTTTCAGAGGCGTCTCAATGATAAATACTGATGCATTAGCAGGGATGAATAATATGTGTTTTTAACTGTGTATATTTATCTATTTTTCTCTTTTTATCACAATTTAAAATGAAATGTACGCTTTTTGTATGTATATCACTTATGAAAAAAATCATCATAATGAAACAAAGATAACAAATATTTAAGGGTTGTATTTTTGTGCTTGTTCTAAATATTCCATGATTAACAGCCCGTACGAGCTTTTGCATAGTCTTGAAAAAACAACAACATAGGTCTGGTCGGAGCATTTTCTAGTGTGCTGTACCTCTCTGCCTATACACATCACCAAAGGTACTACCAGCCTTGCTCAGACATCTCAAATTTCCCATTCAAAATTCGAGTAATTCATCCAGTACTTTGCTTTATGGGACTTCCGGGTTTGTTTTCACTCATTAAACACGCAAGGAAAAACTGGATGAACTTTTCACTCATGAAATCGGAGGAGCTACTCACTCCTAATTTTGAAGGAGCTACTCACTCTTGATATCGGATTAACTAACCTGAGTGATATTGTAGGAGCTATTCAGCCTTGATATCAGAGGAGCTACTCACTCCTGATATCAGAGGAGCTACTCACTCCTGATATCAGAGGAGCTAATCACTCCTGATATTGGAGGAGCTACTCACTCCTGATATTGTAGGAGCTACTCAGCCTTGATATCAGAGGAGCTACTCACTCCTGATATCAGAGGAGCTATTCACTCCTGATATTGGATTAGTTACTGACTCCAGATATTAGAGTGATATTGGAGGAGCTACTCACTCCTTATATCAGTGAAACTACTCACTCCTGACATTTGAGGAGCTACTCAGCCTTCATATCACAGGAGCTACTCACTCCTGATATCAGAGAAACTACTCACTCATGATATTGTAAGTAAGTAATACTTTATTGTACAGTTAATAAAAACCATTAAAAAAATGATCAGCAGTAAAAAAGAAAGGGTTATAAATGTTTGTAGCAGCGTAGATGGTGGTGTTGTTCGGTTAAAACTATGTTACAAAATACAGTTTAAAAATATGTTAAAAAGAGGTTAATGTCTGCCCGCCATTAGGTGCTCGAGTCTTTATTCGGAGTATGTCAATGTTTTGATTCCATTTAAGACTCTGAGCAGTCTTGGAGTTTTGGCACTCTCAGTATTAAGGGCGTGCTGTCCATGTCCGTTTGTTCTTTCCCTATATTGGTTCTGATTTCTACAGCTCGAAGGTATTTTACCAGTCAGCAAGCTATTTGAACTTTGTCGCCTCTAAAGCAAGCCAGAGTTGCTTGTCTGAACGTCCTGATTCCTTTTTTTATAAATAGGGGTCTCAGTAGATTCCTGCGGTCTTGCTGCAGTTCTTTACAAATGGTAATAAGATGTACGATGCTTTCCTCGTGTGTTCCACACAGGCGGCAATTTGCTGGTTTTGGGGGCCGCAGCCAAGGGGCCATATGGTCCGCTGAGGGTAGTACTCCTAATCGTAATTTTAGGAATGATTCTTTTATTTTCTTGGTGAAGCTGGTCAAAAGGTATGCCTGTGGTGTGAGTTTATTGTAAGTGTGTACTGTCAGCCAACCGTGTGCTCGCTCCGTTAGTGAGGCTTTGTCTTGTAGGAGGGATTCTTTCCTAACAGTGTTGTTTACAGCTTTTTTTAAACCTGCCAGGCTCCCTTGCAGATCCCATAGTTGGCTCACCCCCAGTTGTTTTATTGCATCCTCCAGAAAGAGTCTTGCTGGGCAGTTATCTTTGCTTTGTAGATCTTTCCAGAGCAGTGTGTTAAGGGTGTTTGCTTCCCCGCTGCTTATTTTGTACCAGGTCTTAAGGTATGCTCCCTTGCGAGCAAGCTCTTCCTTAACCTGCCCAAATTCGAGTCGGATCTGCGCCGGAGAAGTGAATCTCAGGAGGCCAAACATCATCCGCATTGCTCTTGTAACTACTCCTTCTAAGGTTCCGGCATCCCTGCCTCTCAATGCTTCACTACCGTATGCGATGGATGGTATCAGTTTGGCTTGGATCAGTTTTACGAGTGGGGTGAAGCTTGGGCCGATGATCTTGTTTTTCAGGTTCCTTAGAGATACGGCTGTCATTAAGTCTCTCTTTTTTATCTCCTCACATTGTGGTTTGAAGCTCCCCCTGTGGTCAATAGTCACTCCCAAGTAGCGATATTTATTTGTGACTTCCAATTTGTTTTTATCCAAGTTCCAACTGAATGTTGGTTTCTTCTTGCGATAGTTGAGGCGCATGACTATTGTTTTACAGTAATTAATGCTGAGTTTGTTTGTTTTGGAGTATTGCGCGGTGATATCGAGGAGCCGCTGTAGGCCGATCGGAGTCCGGCTGATTAGCACCAAGTCGTCAGCATAAAATAGGTTAGACAGCTGAGTGCCCCTTAGTTTTGGCGCGTGTGAATTGTTTGCATTTAGTGTTATAGATAGTTCGGCCATAAAAAGATTAAATAAAGTTGGCGCTAACACGCATCCTTGCTTTACTCCTGTGCTAGTTGGAATTTTCTTGGTTAAAAAGTCTCCGGTACCTAGTTTAACCTGGACCCACGTGTCGCTGTGCAGGAGAATTAGTTGGTTCAATAGTGTTGCTGGATTTTCATTCTCTTCAGTTTTTGCCACAGCAGATTTCTGTTTACGCGGTCAAAGGAGCTGTAATCAATAAAACACAGGTATAAGGGTTGTTTTCCGTCTAGAGCTGAATGGATCAGGAGTGACAAGGCTAGGATGTTTGTAGTCGTCCCCATATTTTTCCTAAAACCTGTTTGATTAAGTGGGATTGCTGATGTTTCTTCCGCCCATAATGTAAATTCTATAAGTAAGAGGCCCGCGCATTATTTTGCTTCGTTGTCTAATAAGGCGATTAACCGATAGCTTCTTGGATCTTTTCTATCGCCTTTTTTGTATATCTGTGAAATTATTGCCCCCCTCCATGATCGTGGAATTGTCTCAGTCTGCCATATTTTTTCAAACATTGGTTTTAGAGTAGTTGCCCAGTATTTTGGTTCCTGCTTGAATATTATTGGAGGTATGCCATTGAGGCCAGGAGCTCCCTCTATTCTCCCTTTGGTGATCCTATTAGTTATTTGTAAGGTCGTGATTAATAGTGCTTCATTGGTTGTCAAGGATTCTTTGTATGGAGACAGGTTTTCTTTGCTCCTGGTATTGGCATTGCCAGTTTCTTTCCATGTTTCGTCATTGTCGCTGAAGTGTGTGCTAATATGAGTTGTCCAGGCGTCTTCCGTCACGTGGGATTCAATCAACTGGCTTTGCTCGTTGATCAGGCCGTTGATCTTTTGCCAGAACTGTTTGCTGTTGTTTGTCTTGGCATCGTATAGGAGTTTTCCCCAAAAGGCCTCGTCTGCGTTCTTTTTTAGTTGCCATATTAATTTCCTTCGGTCGCCTTTTAACTGTCTCAGCGCCTGATGGGCGTAGGGGTCTATTTTTGCTCTTCGCAGAGTGTGGTTAATCTGCGTCTTCAGTCTTCTTAGCCTGATGTCATTTCGGAAATTGTGATGGCTCTTATATATTGCGTTGTTGATCTCTCTTGCTCGCTTTATATGCACTTCTCTTTCAGCTGTGTCTCTCGTTTTTTTTGTGAATGCTTCCCAACGTGTTATCAGGTTTTATGATCCATACTGCGCTTCAACAAGAGCGTGTTTCATTTGCTCTAAAAGGTAGTGTGGATTGGTGACTTTGCATTTTACCTGTCTTTCGTTTGTTGTGAAGTCCGTACTTAGGTTGTTAGCGCCTGGCGGGTTTGGTATTGTCGGTATGTTTATCGTTGTTTCCTGGGGCAGGTGGTCGGTGTAATCCATTGGGCGAATGTGAAAATCTCTTACCCTAATACAGGCTATGGGAGAAGAATGTAAAGTCGATTGTGGAGCTTGCCATTGTACTGTGGAATGTTGCGGACTGCGGTCGGTCACCTGGGAATCTGCGGTTGAGTGCCCTGTGGCCCAGCTCTTCTAATTTGGCCAACAGGCTCCTTGATGTTTTTGTGCTTCTGCCTCCCGAGGTACAGTCTTGATGGTTATACTCCCAGGCAAACGGGTCCTCATCATCTTTGATTTCAGGGTCCAAGGTGCTGAGCATATTTAGATTGAAGTCCCCTGTAATTATTAGGCTATTCGTGTTCTCGATTTTCACTAGTTTTACGAGTTCTTCCTTCAGTTGTTGTGCTCCCTTCTTTTTCTCCCTGGGATGCAAGTAGAGGTTTATTAGAATTATATCCTCTTTTGTGTCTTGCGCGCGGAATGACAGTCGTAATGCTTGCATTGCATTTGGGGCGGCCATGTTGTAATCTAATGGGGGTGCCTTCGTTATCACTGAGAGCGCGCTGTATATGGCAAGACCACCTTTCTTGTGGCCGAACGGTGAACTTTGCGTGGGCGGTTGAAAGTTCAAATTGTATCCTGACAGTGCTGGTGGAGAGTCAGACCAGGTTTCTTGAAGGGAGATGATGGCAAATTTTTTCAAATAGGAATTTAAGTCCGTGTCTGAAAGATTATCGCTTAGGCCATTGATAGTCCATGAGCATAAGCTTAAGGTGCTGATGGTGTTCATTGATTTTGTGTTGTTTTGTCATTGATTTGTCTCTTTCAGGTTTATGGTCCTTACGAGCCAACTCCAGTTAGGTGATGGCCGGCTGTCATTGGCCCGTGTTCTGATGTCGGACTGGTCTAAATGCACTTGGTTCTCTGGCGTTTTGCTTCGGGCTCCTCTTAGGACTGTTTTTTTAATATATAACTCTTTTGTTTTATTTTGTTGACTGTCATATAGTAAAGGGTCTGGATATCTTGGTTGAGGGGGAAGTTGTAGTTTTATTCCCCAAGAGTCAAACTTTACTTTTTCTTTTAGTATTCTCTTTGGGAATTCTCCTGTGGCCCATACTGTTTTTGTTGATTCTGCTCCGGGATACCTCAAGGGTTCCATGAATTCTACTGATTCCAGGTCAGCTGAGGATATAGTTTTGAGGCTGTCTATGGTTTTCAGTAGCCACAGTATATTTCCCCTGTTTAGGATGTCCGTTGGGCCTCTTGATTGGTACTCAGGGTGGAATATTACTGTGGTGGTGCCGCCTTGTCCTCTATCGTGTGGCTGAGTGTTTTCCGTGCTGTTGATTGGGGTTTCTCCTTGGTTGGAAGGTTCCTTGGGTCCTGCTGCATTACATTGATCGTTCGTTTTGTTGGTTTCCTGCGGTTCTTGTTTAGGAGTGTTTTCCCTCGTTGTTGCAGTCTACTCGGGAATTGCTTGAGGTTGTTTTTCGTTCCTTGTCATCAGGGGATTTTTGGTATGGTTTTGAATGCTCTGTTGGATTCTTTCTTGATTTTCTCTGTTAGCTGAATCTGTGGCTGTTTGTAAATTGTGCCTCTTGTCTTTGCCAGTGGTCTTGGCTGCTTGTAGCGGGCTCGAAGTGTCTTTCATGTTTTTGGTCGAGGTGCTGTTGATGGGACTTCTCTGCAGTGCCGAGTCTGTTCCAAGTTTTGTCCCAGGTCCTTTCTTTTCCGTGGTGGTGTGGTCGCGAATTGGTGAGTCACCCTTCTCTGTCAATCTGGCTTGTGGTAAGTTTGCTGCTGATTGGTCGCTGCTCCGGCCCTTGCACCATGCTATGACCCCTGTCAGTTTCCTTTGATTTCTTCCCTTCCTTTTTTGTTTTCTTCCCACTTTTCCTTGTTGGGGAGGGGTTTGTGCTCGGTCTTTTTGGTTAGTTTTGTCAGGGTATGCTGTACTCTCTATGGCGGAAATTTGAGCTTCTTCAAGTTGCTGTTTATTAGTGCCCGGTATATTCTTATTTTTTGATTGTTCCCTGAGCGGGAATGAGTGTATAGTTATCTTTGAATTCTCCTGCTTAATAGACTGAGTTTCTTCTTGCTCGGATGGTATGCTTTCTTGCCTTCTCTCCGTGTGATTGCATGGATGGTTGTTTTTAACTGCCGTCCTTATGTCATGTTATGTTATGTTATGTTATATAAATTTTTATAGCGCACGGCTGCCCCAGCAAAGGGGCGTCCCGGCGCTTAGGACAAGTAAAAGCATAACACAACAACACAACAAAGAAATAAAAACAGAAATCAAAGACCTAAGATGCAGAAGGGAACAAGTGAGTTTTTATTACTCTCCTGAACTCCAGCAGATTGTCCAGTGCCCGAATTTGGGCTGGAAGCGAGTTCCATAGCTTAGCAGCTAGAACTCGGAAAGAACGTCCCCCAACTCGGCAGAGCTTAAATCTCAGAACCACAACTAAGTTTTGGCCAGAAGACCTAAGAGCCCGTGATGGTACATAGGGGATCAGCAAATTCTCCAATATTTGGGGGGAAGATTGTTTAATAATCTTAAAAGACAGGCACAGAATTTTGAACTCAATCCGCTGTGTCATAGGGAGCCAATGCAGTAATCGTATAGTCTCCCTCACAGAGCAGAACCTCGGAAGGCCGACCAAGGCTCTGGCGGCAGGGTTTTGAACGCGCTGCAGCCTGGTGATAACAGCCTGGTTCGCCCCCAACAAAGCGAACTGGCATAGTCAAGCCGAGATAGAATAGTGGCCTGCAAAACCAGCTGCCTAGTGGGGGCATCAAAGAATTTTAAGATGGGTCTAAGCCCTCGCAGGATTCCGAAACAAGTGGCTGCCACTTTTTTAGTATGATTATCGAAGCTAAGAGCAGAGTCCAGCCACACACCCAGATTTCTTACCTCCGTCACCAAGATTGGAGTAGCACCCAACTCAGGAGGCCACCATTCATCACCCCAAAGGCTACTCTCTTTGCCCAAAATCAGGACCTCGGTCTTCTTAGTGTTCAGCTGGAGACAGTTATCTGTCATCCAGCCCGCCACTGCCAAGAGTCCAGCCCGAAACTTAGGGGCCTCGAGGTCAGCATTACCACTCAGTGTCACCGCCAGCTGAGTATCATCAGCGTAAGAGACAATATTCATGTCCCAACGCTTTGCGACCTCAGCCAGCGGTTGCACATATAGATTGAACAGAGTGGGGCTCAATGCCGACCCCTGAGGCACACCTTGTTCAAGAGCATGGAATTTGGATTCAAAGGGTGGAATCGCTACCCTAAATGAACAGCCAGCTAGAAATGACCGGAACCAGTCTAAAGCAGCACCAGAGACACCCGCCCATTCCAGACGATGCAGCAAGATCGAGTGTGAAACCGTATCGAACGCGGCACTGAGGTCAAGTAACACCAGTGCCGCCGTCCGTCCGGAATCCAACACTGACCGCAGATGTTCAGTCATGGAAAGCAGCGCCGTCTCGGTGCTGTGTCCGGTCCGCAAACCATTCTGGGTAGGATCTAAGATTTTAGCCCTATGAAGATGTTCTGAAAGCAGGCCGTTGACATGGGCCTCTGCTACCTTTGTTGCCCAAGGCAGCAAGGAGATGGGACGATAGTTCTCCAGTTTGGCCGGGTCTGACGTAGGTTTCTTTAAAATCGGGGTGACTACCGCCTGTTTCCAATTGGTTGGCACAGTACCCGAAGAGAGTGACAGATTGATGAGCTGACGCAAGGGAGGGAAAAGAAGAGTGGACGATTCCCTGAGCTGTACCGGTCTCAGAGGGTCCGCGGGAGAGCCAGATTTTACTTTGATAGCCAGTCTGTTGAAATCCTCTTCCGATAAAGAGGTAAGAGTAGAGAGCACATCCTGCGTGGGCAAAATAGCTCTAGGCGTCTCGATCGAAAAAGTGGAGGAGGGGAAGGAGCGATAAATGGTCTGAACCTTGTTCGAAAAGAAGACCGCTAAATCTTCACAATGGGCTTCAGAGCAGATTTCTGCTGTAGACGCTCTTTTCCCAGTCAGATCTTTCAAAACTTTAAAGATCAATTTCGACGCATTAGAGCTATTTTTAAACTCCTCAGAGTAAAAGGCCGCACGGGCTCTACAGATGGCTCTATGATAAAATCTAAGTTTGGCAAGGTAAATAGCCTTTCTTCCAACTTCGTACATTTTCCGCCAGGCCCTCTCAGCCTGTTTACAGTCCTTCTTCAGTAGCAACAGGGCACTGTCGTACCAAGGACTGGATTCAGAGGAACGAGATTTACTCCATGCAGCCGGGATCAAGGTGTCCAAGGCCCGGTTTATCCAGGCACAAAGGCTTTCATAAAGGAGATTGTCCAGTGCTGTTGGTAGCGTTACCAGTTTGTCCATTATGGTAATACAAGAGCAGTTGGATGCTATTAATTGAGTCTCAGCTGGCGCCCTTTTTATCATGCCGTTCAGCTCTGCTAGCTTGCCGTCAATATTAGAAACAAATATTGCCAGGGAGTTGAGGACAGAGAGCTGCAAGTCCATCTTGTCAGATTGGTATTGAATGGCATTTACTGATAGTTGCATTGTCTGCAGGAGGGATGCCCAAATATCTACCTTGGGTTTCGATCTTTCTTTTCCTGGATTTTCACTGATACTCTCTCCTGGCAGTTCTCGCTCCGATTCCACTGGGTAGGATACAACCAGTTCTTCCCACTCTTCCAGAGTGAGGTACGAGGTTTCAAGGTCGTTTAGCCTAGGTATTATGAGTCCTATGCTGGATTGTGTGTTATAAGCGGCTGGTTGGCTCTGGACGTTTGTACCGGTTAGTATTGGGGCGAGACTTTGTTCGACTCTGTCCTTTTGTGGGTCCGTTTTATCGCATTTCTCGTGTGCTTAGTCGTTGGTTTGAAGTGAGCGTTGGTCGTGTTCCCTTGTATCCTGTTTTTTTGTGTTGGTTGATTGCCCAGTCTCGTCAAGGTCCGCCCATGCGGTGGAATCATTCATGTCCCTAGAGGCAAGCATTACCTGACTGTCCACTGTCATTTTCCTTATGTGTTTGCAGGGTGTTGTTTCCTTTTGTGTTGTTCGATATATATTCAGTGAGGGTTTGCTTGCGTCAACCTGGGGGGGATGATCCTGGGGCCCCCATTTTGTTACCGTATCTAGTCCGCCGTGGCCCTCAGTAGTTCCTGGTGGACCTTGGGTTCTCTTCTGGGCTGCTCGGTGTTCGTGGCTATCCTCTTCTTTGCCATTGTATGTTTCGTTTTGTCTTGTTAGGTTTGTGGGGGGTGTATGATGCATCCCCATAATCGCTTTTGATACGTGGTTTGTGGTTGGATTCACCCTTAGGTCCACCGTTGTTGTTTCGTTTAAGTGATCTTGTGTGATGCCCTTCGCTGTTGTTCCTGCGTTTGAGTCGGCCCCCTCTTGTCTTTGTCCGTCAGCCAGTGCTGGTCGCTCCCCCGGGGGTCCTATGCTCGCTTCATCGCTAATTGCAGGTGGGGCCTTGTGCTCAGAGGTAAGGTCCCTCTTTTGGGAATTAGCTAAATTCCTTTCCTCCGTCCCCACTCGTTCTGTCTCCTGCTCTGCTGAGGTTATTCCGTGTGCTTTGATTGTGTTGAGTGGTGTTGGTAGGTCGATTGTGTGGGCATTGTTTAGGTAGAGGACTGTGCTAGGGTCTTTAATGAAAGCGGATTTTGTGTAGATTTTTGGTTGAAAACGATGTTTGTTGCTGATGGAACTGCATGGGTGTTCATAAGCTTTGGAACCTCCAGGACTGGTGAGCAAAGGGGAGACCAAGGGGGTTCTCTCTCTGGTCCCTTCCACTTTCGTCACCTTCATTGCTCACGTCAATTAAGTCCTTCTTGAGCTTCTTCTTTGTTTTCCTTAACCTTTTCGGGGGATTTGTGGACGCCGTGTAGTCCCTTTGCCTCCCGGACCTCATTTCTAGTATTTCTGGTGTTCCCCTTTGTCTTTTGTCGAGTCCTTTTGCCCTTTCAGTCCTGAGGTCTCCTTGTGTCTCCTTGTGTCTTCTTATGCCTCTTTGCCACTTTGTGTCTCCCTTTTTCTCCCTTTTCCTGTGCCACTGTGGATTAGTGTGGAGTTAGTAGCGGCTGGCTGGTGTTGGAGTTGATGAGATTTATTTATTTAAATTCGGTAGGAGTAAACGGGGGTTGGTAAGGAGGGAGGGGGGTCAGCCGCCCGCAGGCTGCAGCTGCCTCCTCTGCAAAGTTCCTCCCGGCTTCTGACTCAAACTCCAAGCCTCTTACGCCTCTGGACCTCGAACCCCTCTAGCTTCTCTGGCTCTGGCACTGTTTTTTAGCTCCTGTGCCGATAATGAAGCGTAAGGGTAGGTTTGGGGGACTTGGACTGAGGTGGAAGCTTAAAGTGAGCAGGTTTTCAGGTTGGGTTTCCTTTGCCCCTTTGCCCCTTTGGTGCCCCCTTTATCGCCCTTGCCTTTACCGCCTTTGGTACACGCAGTAACAGTACCGGACAGCAAGGGGACTGTGGAGTTGGGGGTGTCAGGGGGGTGCGCTCAAGCTCACGCTCACCTCTTGCTGCCTGGCTCAGCTCAGCACTGTCCGCGAAGGCAGAGGTGGAGGGAAGCGGAAGCAGATGGGTCCTCTGGGCTGCCTGACCGCCTGCTGCAGGTAGCAGACTGCGAACTGCCTCTCTGTCCCCCCGGCTCATACAGCTCCCGACGCCACCGCTTCTGTGGGCAGAAGCCTCCAGACGCCTCTGGGCGCTCTAGGTGCACCGGGAGTAATGGTGCGCGGTAGTTCCACCGGGGGTGTCGAGGTCGTAAACTTAGCCCCCGCGCTGTCTGCGCATCAGGCTTGGGCACGGAAATCCGGCGTCTGGTGTGGGCTCAGATTTTCGCGCCCACCTCTTTTTTGTTCAGTCACCCCCACCACTCCGGTGCCACTTTAACGCTGCCCGGCCGGTCTCTCCTCTCCTCTTCCTCACCTCGAAGGGTGCTCTGCTCTGCTCGTAGCTCGTTGCTTGTCGCTCTGCTCAGCTTATGATATTGGAAGAGCTACTCACAACTGATATTGGAGGAACTACTCACTACTGATATCGAAGGAGCTACTCACTACTGATATAGGAAGAGCTACTCACTCCTCATATCAGAGGAGCCACTCACACCTGATATTAGATTAGCTGCTGAGTCCAGATATTAGAGTGATATTGGAGGAGCTACTCACTCCAGATATCGGAGGAGCTACTCACTCCTGATATCGGAGGAGCTACTCACTCTGGATATCGGAGGAACTACTCACTCAGGATATCGGAGGAGCTACTCACTCTGGATATCAGAGGAGCTACTCACTCTGGATATCAGAGGAGCTACTCACTCCTGATATTGGAGGAACTACCCCCTCCTGATATTGGAAGAGGTACTCACTCCTGATATTGGATTAGCTGCTCACTCCAGATATTAGAGTGATATCGGAGGAGCTACTCACTCCGGATATCAGAGGAGCTACTCCTGATATCATTTTTTTTATTGAGAGTTCATATATAACAATACAGTACACGAGACAAGACAAATTTAAAATCCAATTAATACAATACAGAAGAAAAGAATAATAAAAACAACCATACCATTTGTCATTATAACATTTAAATTATAAAATGCTAAATTGTGTAAGAGCAAGCAGGCAATCGTCTTTCAATAATATTCAAAAGATTTTGTTAGAATTAAAACAATCCATAGCCTTTAAATTCCATGTGCGAATTCTCAGTTAATTTTTCATAGCTAGGTTTGTAAAGTGCATCGTGGATATACAAAACAATCTTAATCGTCTAACAAATTCTTTCAGGAACATTTTTTCTTTTTTAAATCCAGTTAAATGGTAGCAAGGCAAATTTAAGGATCAAACCCACTCCAATATTTATCATATTTTTTTAGAGCCCCTGATCTTAGAGCGTATTTTCTTTCCCTATCCTGGATTCCAAGTAGTTTTGCCTTCCATGCTTGGAAGGATGGGACAAGATCTGTTTTCCAGGACTGTAATATAAGGGATTTAGCTATTAAAGAAGCTATAAAGAGGGACTCATCATGTTGGGTATGAATAGAAGAGCAGCCTAGGACGGGAATTAATTCATCAAATACAATATTAGTTTTAAAGACAATTGAGAGATATTTTTCTATTTCCTTCCATAATACCTGGATTTTTGGACATTCCCAAACAATGTGTTTCCACGTGCCTTTTCCTTCACATCGGAAGCATTTGTCGGCTACTTGGGGGAAAATATTATGTAAAAAGGACGGAGTTCTATATATTAACCATTTATTAAAGAATTGCATACGTTTAAAATTTGCTCCTCGAAAAATGGTTTTAATAAATGTATTTATTTTATCCCATACCTGTTGATTAATTGTAGTATCTTCCCTTTTTTTCCATCTTTCAGTAATCTTGCTGTAAAAATCCTGGTCTTTACCTTCTCTTAGTATTTTAATCCAAATACTCATTTTCTTTTGTATTTTGTTATTAAGGATAGTGGAAATATTTTCTTTCTTAAATAAATGTCCTATATTGAGTTCTCTAAGTTTTGGATTTATCCTGATGAACGACCAGTTCAGCGTAAAGTGCGAATGGATTAACTGACAATTGATTTCCTCCCAGGATTTCCATCTGTTGCCCAACAGGAAGTCTTCAATTTTCTCAAAGCCATTCTCCTTCCAAGTAGTTAATATATATTTGTCCATACATCCAGCATCTCCCAAGCTAACATTCATAAAATTTGTCTTATTGCTAAAATTAGGTAAGTCATTGAATTTAAAAAACGGAGTTTTCACCTTAAAGATCCACTGCAGGGATTTATAGCGTACTTTTTTTTGATCTTTATTGATTCTGACTGGGTCATAAATTTTCAATTCCAACAACATGCTTTTAAAAAAAAAAAATCATCTGACTCATGGTAATCTAAAACCGCAAACCTGTGACTATAATGTGCAAAAGACGCAAAATAATATTCTCTAATATTTGGGAGGGACAGCCCTCCTTGTGTAGATGATAAATACAAAGTGCTCAGTGCAAGTCTGGGAGATTTTTTTGCCCATAGGAAAGAAGAAATCAAAGCTTCTACTTTTTTAAAATAAGAGGCCTGGATTACGCAGGGAATTGCACTAAAAAGGAAATTAAAAAGGGGTAATACCGACATCCGAATTAACGATGCCCGCCCTATAATAGACAGGGGTAATAAATTCCAACGGTCTAAGAGTAAGCCCAACTTTTTTAATAAAGGTAAAATATTAAGTACAAAAAGGTCATCTAGACTATCCGATACTAATATTCCAAGATATCTTTCTGGATCCATGTTATATAACTGCCTGAATTCTGGAGCTAAAGTGTCTATAGTGCAGTTAACCAGAATAATTTCCGTTTTGTTTACATTGATTTTATCTGATATCAGACATTTTGCGAGCTCTGATGTTCCATCTGCCAGTGATGGAGCAACTATATGAATCCCTCACAATGACCTCCATTTGTCCCCCAGTGTCATCTGTATGAGAAGAGCTTATAATAAGGAGAGGTCCCTCAATTGAATTATATTCCATTCAATGCTCTAAACTCAGTGAAAGGAGGCTGCACTCATTCCGAAGTTCACATGGTTCAGTCTGCTAAGGGGTACCTAAGCCTTAAGTACTACTAAATACTCAAGGCTATTTCTATCCTTCATAGTATTCTAGTGCCATGGTGTCTCCCTACTACTATTTGTGTGCTCCCTCTTCAGGAATCCTATTTCCATGGGCTCCTTTCCCATTGGTAGAGGCAAAACTAACGTCTGTGGTTGAGTATTTTTTACAAAACTATGTTTTTAAACCCAGTGTCAACTCTTCTTTCTTTCAGTTTGTCTCGGTGTCTGGATCCATCAGGGCTCAGCCCAGGGGGGGGCTGCAGAAGTGACCAATGCCGGAGTGGGAGAGACGGCCACCCTCATCGCCCCGATCAATGTGGATATACTGATGTTTGCCTGGTACAGAGGGACAGGAGCGGCTGATACACAGCAGATCTGCGCCTACATAGTTTCAACATCACTAATTCTCAATGGTCCCCAGTACACGGGGCGGGAGACTTGTCGCCCAGACGGATCTTTGGTGATCAGAGACCTGCTGACGAACCACACCGGAAATTACACCGTGAATGTGACACCGAGTGGTGCACTTCCGGTAACAGCCACCAGAGAGCTGAGGGTCCACGGTAAGTGATTGACCTCTGCCCCGGAAGTCCATGTTTCCTCTTCCTTTCAGGGGAGGGTTATGTGTGGCCTTTTATCCTGGTTCACCTAAGGATGTTTTGTAACATGTGTGGTCAGGATGAACTGTCTATTTGATCATTGACCTGCTGCATGACCCTCTCACATGACGTCATTCTGTACATGGCTGGCATCCATTCTGCTGCAGTAGGGATCAGGTTTAACTCACAGTGCCATAAAATGCACAGCAAAGCACAAAGAGATATATAGAACACCTTTTAATGTTTATTTATAAGTTCATTAAGTTGTAAAATCCCAATCCTAATAAAAAAAGACCTCATGAAGAAGACCTCATACCTGTCTAATCCCAAACAAGAATCTTAAGTGCACTGCACCTGTGGTGTGTAAGTGAGAAAACGCAAACCATGTGCACTGCAATTATCTATGTGTTACACCAAATACGAAATGTTAACTTTAGCTGGGTCAGGACCCACGAGGAAGTCATTAAAATCAATTCTTTCACTAATGGTGGACAGATGCTTTTCACATCTGTAAAGACGAAATGTGCTGACGATCTTTGGCACAGCTTACCCACACTGTGTGTGGTAACAGTTATTTGGGTGTATGTAATATATCTGGGGTCTGGACAGTTAACGAAAAGACCAGGAGTCATGGAAATCAATAGGTTCATGCATGCATCAACATCATTGCTATAGGTCTATCCACTGAGAGTGCAGCATAGTTATAATGTGATTAACATTTTGGATCACATCATTCAGTTTGAAATCAATAATATTTTCTTTTGGGGGCGTGGCTAGCAGACAAGAAGAATGGCTGCTCACTAGCAAGGCTCTGGAGCCCTTGCCACATATCCTGCTCCTATTTAGTTGCCTAAGCTGCAAACATTCCGAATTGAGGTTGATCACCGGCCCCTGATCCCATCGGCGACAAGAGTGGCTTGACATCGGCCTGCGAAATGGTAAATAAAGGCAGAATCATCAGGCAGATGTGGCTGACACGCAGAAAAAAATGGCGACGATCTACTGAGAAGTGGAGGAGGCTCCAAGATCCCTGCAAAAGCTCTCTGACTTCCCCATACCTCCAGTGGAGCGGTGGTATTGTGAGTAGGAAGAGGAGCGATCTGAGGTCAGACTCCTGGGCTATCTGGCATCGCAGCCTTGAACTCGCAGAGAGGAAATCGAGACCCCGGTGCTGGAGGCCTGCTAGGCCCGCCAAATAGGCGCTCTGTGCACAGACCCCCAAAACGTCGACCACTACCCGGAGTGCTGCACAATCGTCCCTTGTCCACCAACGCCTGGAGGTGGGCGACACTAAGGCAGTCCGAGGTGGCGGAAACCTGGGAAGAGACCCTCCGGTGCTGTATAAAGGCCACACCGAGCACAAACACCACAGCTCGCAATCGGGCACAATGATACCGGAATCCCGCAAGAAGGTGCCGGTTGCTGCCTGGAAGCTGATCCAATGCTTGGGGGCCTGATAAGCTTTGCCAGTGGCCTATAAACAAGTGAGGACTCTAAGCTCACAGTGTGAGGATGGAAATAACTCAGCAGACCCCACTCTTCCAACTGGAGAGGGAGACAGGTGTCTGGGCACACGAAGGTGAGACTCCATATTTCAAGAGGCTAGCGAGGGAAAGTGGGACGGAGGTCGTGGAGTGACAGGGGCGCCAGGGACCAGAATCCAGGAAACCCGACAGGCCGCTAAAGGGACAATCATCCCCTCTGGTCAGGCGGCAGGGACTACTGGGAATTGACTCGGTGGGACTACGCGAATCCCCACAGCAGAGTCAGGAAATGGCGAGTGGAAGGAGGCCCAAAACAACGTTCCAAAACAAACTGGGCAAATTTGCCTGGAATAAAGCGGGGGGCAGGACATGGCACAATTGGAAACCCCAGATAAACAAAACAACCCCCAACTGCAGCAAGTCCTCACGCTCCGTGACATTATGGAACCAATCACCGTGGTGCGTACCTCCCAGGAGGCCTGCATTGACTCGATGAACATAGAAATGTCCCTCATCCGAGCAGATCTTCGTAAAATGGACACCAAAGTGAAAGACCTGGAAGATACAACAACTGAACTGCAGAAAGACACTTCCCAGCTGCAACAGCAAGTGTGCAAACTTCAAGAACAACACACTGCGATGGGAAAACAACTGGATGTGTATGAAGGCAGAGCACGTGGGAATAACATGCGCATCCTTGGTGTGCCGGAGCAAGCGGAAGGGCCAGCGGCGGACCTCTTTGTAGAGGATTTGACCCTGAAGCCCCTGCAGCCTAAGCAGCTTTCGAGCTACTTCTCCATTGAAAGGGCCCATCGTGTCCTAGGAGGGCAACCGAAACCAGGGGCTCCCCCACGATCACTCATCGCCTGTGCCTTTAACTACAGAGACTGAGACATTATACTTCAAATGGCACGGGCCAATCCTCCGCTCAAATTGGAAAACAGTGTGGTCACGTTCTTCCCTAACTTTACCGCCAAAGTTCAAGCCCAGCGTCGCAGCTTTCTAGCAGTGAAAAGGGACTGCGAGACAGGGAAGTGAAATACACCATCCTCTTCCCAGCAAAGCTTTGTATAGAGTTGGGGGGTAAGACGTGGTTCTTCTCCTCACAGGACAACAGTTGGGACTGGCTGGAGGGATGGCGCAGAGTTGAAAAACCACACAAAGAAGGCAATGGTGCCCACAGATTGAACACATCCACCCATGGGACTGAGCTGAGCGAAGAACTATCCCTGACGGGGATGGGCGAGATAACGCGCAGTGAAGAGAAGGCTTACCAAAATGGGACAGAGACACACTGGTTGCAGATAAATGACTTAGAGATGGCGAAGCAGGCAGGGGGGGCAGGGGGGACTCCCAGGAATATCCCTTAACTAAAGGGTTTGGGCGTACAGTGACTTGGTGTCTATGCCATCTGCCTGAGCATGATTGTGAAATAAAGGGACGAGTTCTGATATAAAGGGGGGGGGTGGGGCGGATACAAACCCTCAGATGCAATGAAACACTATGCAATGTTAGCTTACGGCCAGGGAGGGAGGGGAGCACCTACTAGTATTTTGGGGGGCAATAGGCACTCTGCCTGGTTGGGGTGTGGGTAGCTCGAAATCCACTGGCAGGTGGGTAGAGAGGGGGGAGACACAAGAGTTGTGGGAGGGGGGATTAGGGTTCAGGTTTATGTGTGTGAGCAAGTCTCAAAGTGTAAAAAGTCATACCAAATTTCAGCCATCGCTACTAGCATCCAAGGGAGGAAAGTCACGGATCTTGCTGTTGTTTGTGCGCCAAACTATCTGGGCAAATGCATGCATGGGAGGCCAGGACAGCGAGACTCAACAGAGGAGCTCTGGTATAACTTGGAGTGCTGCTGTCTTTTCACCCACTTCACATATGACAGAGGCTAGGATAGAAACATCACTCTCCGTGCTAACTTGGAACGTGAATGGGATGGGGTACAAAATTGAATGGGGCATAGTGCGGCACTATCTTAAAAGACAGGCTCCTGACCTAGTATTGCTGCAGGAGACACACTTAGTAAGCAACAAATACAAACCCCTCCCACGGTGGGGATACAAGCTCCTGATCCATGCAGAATACACTTCAGGATCCTGTCACTCACACCGACCCACACCTGGGCGGATCCATGGGGCAAATTTGCGGTTCCAGAGGCACAATGGGAGGGGAAAGCACTCAAAGTGATCTCGGTATATACCTCCTGCCGGCACTAGGTAAAGAAGCGCTGGTAGACCTGGGGAAAAAAATAGTAGACCTCCCCATGGACACTCTGATCTTGGTTGGTGACTTTAATAGGATAAAGGATGACCAAAGGGATAGAAATCCACAACAACCATCGATCGACACGACCTCATACACGCATGGAGGAGTTTACAACAGCTATGGGATTCAATCAATCAATCAATCACCAGAATTTGTATAGCGCGCTACTCACCCGTTAGGGTCTCAAGGCGCTGAGGGGGAGGGGACGCTACTGCTCGAACAGCCTGGTCTTGAGTTGTTTCCTGAAGGAGAGATGGTCCAGGGTCAGCTGTAGGTGAGTGGGGAGGGAGTTCCATGTCTTGGCTGCCAGGTAGGAGAAGGATCTTCCTCCGACGGTGGATTTGCGGATTCGTGGGACGGAGGCGAGGGCGAGGCTGGCGGAACGGAGTTGGCGGGTGGGTGTGTAGAATGTGAGTCGGCTGTTGAGGTACTTCAGGCCCGTGTTGTGGAGCGCCTTGTGTGCGTGGGTGAGGAGTCTGAACATGATCCTCTTGCTGACGAGGAGCCAGTGCAGGTCTTTCAGGTGGGCAGAGATGTGGCTGTG
Source organism: Lissotriton helveticus (assembly GCF_964261635.1). Classification (NCBI taxonomy): domain Eukaryota; kingdom Metazoa; phylum Chordata; class Amphibia; order Caudata; family Salamandridae; genus Lissotriton; species Lissotriton helveticus. The sequence goes on from NC_136068.1 coordinate 31,024,276, forward strand.
GCGAGGGATGTCCAGGATTAGTCGTGCTGAGGCGTTCTGAATGCGCTGGAGTCTTTTCTGTAGTTTGGCTGTGGTTCCAGCGTAGAGGGTGTTCCCGTAGTCCAGGCGGCTGGTGACGAGGGCCTGGGTGACCGTCTTCCTGGTCTCGGAGGGGATCCATCGGAAGATCTTTCGGAGCATGCGTAGGGTGTTGAAGCAGGATGAGGAGAAGGCGTTGACTTGCTTGGTCATCGTGAGGGAGGAGTCCAGGATGAAGCCTAGGTTGCGTGCGTGGTCCATTGGCTTGGGTGCGGTTCCCAGAGCGGGGGGCCACCAGGAGTCATCCCAGGCGGAGGGATATGGTCCGAGGATGAGGAATTCCGTCTTGTCTGAATTCAGTTTGAGCCGGCTGATCTTCATCCATTCCGCGACGTCTTTCATTCCTTCCTGGAGGTTGGCTTTGGCGGCGGCGGGGTCGTTGGTGAGGGAGAGGATCAGCTGGGTGTCGTCGGCAAAGGAGATGATGTTGAGGTTGTGTTGGCATGCGATGGCTGCGAGAGGGCTCATGTAGACGTTGAAGAGGGTGGGGCTGAGTGAGGATCCTTGCGGAACGCCGCAGATGACTGAGGTGGCCGGGGAGTGGAACGGGGGAGGCGGACTCTCTGCGTTCTTCCGTCGAGGAACGAGATGATCCACTACAGGGCCGCTCCTTGGAATCCGGTGTTGCTGAGGCGCTGTATCAGGGTGTGGTGGCATACGGTATCGAAGGCCACCGTATGCCTTATCTGATATATGGCGATCGTTACAGCCAGACGGAACCCAGTACACATACTATTCAAATAAACACAAGAGCACATCCCGTATTTACTATTTTTTAACATACTCTTTTAACATACACTTCCGAAATCCCCATGCTCTACCGAGGGGTATCTCAAGCCACTCCCCGGTGTGGGTAGAATGTACATACTTTAGCCACCGCCCATGGGCCAACATAATCCTCAGTCCATTGTTGCTTCAAATCCCAGATATCAGACCAGAGCTATTCACACAGACCGTTAACTACTTTAACGAAAATGTCAGGTCAGCAGACTCAGTGCAGACCATATGGGAAGCCTTCAAGGCGGTACTGAAAGGACAGGCACTGGCACTAAAAGTGGGATATAGCAAAAAAAGACAGCAACCGACCACACAATTGTAAAGTGAACTCCAACAGCTTGAGGAAGAAAGTATCAGTGCTCCCTCAGGTGGTTATATATTGCCTAATGTTCAAACATTCTGAATACAGGTTTTCAGTGAGGGAACATATGAGGACCAAACTCCTCCACACTCAACATAAGCTGTATGAATTGGGAGATAGGGCGAACAAACTACTCGCCTGGTTGGAGAAGAGGGACCCAGGGGAGAGATAGGCACCCAGGCTGATCCTCAAGGGCGAGACGCAGATCTCAAACCCGCAAGACGTAGCGGATACATTTGCTGACCACCTAGAACAAATCTACACCCCCTCAACCACATACACTTCAGACGATTCTCACCAACTGTGAGCAGATATTCATTTGCCTAGACTCTCAGACACTGACAGAGACTCTCTAGGCAAGGAGCTCACTGATGACGAAATTCGGAAGGCCATTAACAGTATTCAGTCCGGAAAGTGATGAGGCCAAATGGGATACCTATAGAATTTCTGAAAACGGTCACCTCCCAAGCCGCGCCTCACCTGCGGGCCATGTATGATGAACGTTATGGGAAAGGGATTCTGCCAGAAGACCAGCGACTTGCATTGATAGTAGTTATCCATAAGCTGGGGAAACCTGCCAAAAACTGCGGCTCCTACCGGCCGATTTCTTTAATCAACGCCGAAGCGAAATTCCTGGCAAAATTGCTGGCCTCATGCTTGGTCTCGGTAATTCCATCATTGGTCCATCCCGACTAACCTGGCTTTATGCCAGGGAGGAATACGGCGCTAAATATCAGGCGCCTTCACAACGTTCTTGCGCACCACCTTCACAATGTTCTTGTGCACCACAAGTATATAGAGGAAGACGCAGTGGTACTATCCCTGGACGCCTCAATGGCATTTGACTCTATCGAATGGCCCTACCTGTTCAAAGTCCTGAAACGTCTGGGCTTCGACCAGATATTTCTGGGCTGGGTAAAGCTGTTGTACATGGATCTGCGGGGCCAACTGCGGGTGAATAGCCATACGTTACAAATATTACCACTAAAGAGAGGCACAAGACAGAGTTGTCCCCTGTCCCCCCGATTCTTCTCCCTGATGTTGTAACCACTGGCTTCCTGGGTGAGAAGGGATGTAATGCTGAGAGGGTTGAAATGGGCGGAAGGACATGATGACCGAATATCACTTTATGCCGACGATATCCAGCTATATCTCGCCTCCCCACATAAATCCATACACAGAGTTTTAAATATATTCATGAACTTTGGGAAATACTCTGGGTATGCGATCAACTGGAGCAAGTCGGTACTATTTGTCCTTCGGGGCCAGTTCCCCAACTTCGCTTGGGCTGCAAAGTAGAGGTGGCCCTCAAGGGTTTTCGGGCCCTTGGAGTCTTCATAACTCCGAACCCCCAACTGTTCTATGATCGAAACCTATGGACAGGTTGCGTAACGATGTGAAGCACTGGAGATCCTTGCCCCTCTCTCTATTAGGCCGCTCTGCACAATTTAAGATGTTGGCCATTCCGTTGCTTCATCTATATCCTTCAGAACTGTCCAAATAAGGTCCCGGATGCCTATTTCTCAGGTGTGGTAAGTGAGGTCAGGACACTATTGTGGAACGACGGATCCCCTTGTATAGCGATGTGCAAGTTAACCAAAGGGATGCTACGATGGGGGAATTGCCCTCTCGGACATAAGACTATTATTGGGCCTTGCAGCGAATGGTGGTAAACCACTGGATATATCACTCCCCACTTGACCCGGCCTACATGTTGGACAGATATCAAATGGGTAGAGAGGGATACAAGGGGGCACTATACACAAAGGCCCAGAGAGGAATGTACTTCCGCCCCACGGTCTACCCAGCAGCAATATGGCACCAGGCGACCAACCGCCTTGGATGGTCAAATGTGCTGACCCGAGCCACACCACTATGGTTTACCCAATGACTTGAACTACTATGTATCAGCCTGGGTTTGATAAGTGGGACACCATCGGAATATCCACTATAGGGGACCTTGTGAAAAAGGGCACAATCCTCAAATTTTGGGAATTGAGGAGAAATATGAAATGTCCATGGTTGTTTCATAAATACTGAGAGGCCAGACTACATTTTGTGCCTGACTGTTAAGTTAGCATGTCTGCCTTTATCATACTATCTGTCCTTATCTTTTGAACAACCTGTAAAAGTATCAAATCATTCAGATAACGACCATGACAAATATACCTAAGGTGACATAAGTTCTAGGACAAGTTCCTTGTTATTCATATATCGAGGTCAAACAGTGTACATATAACATAAATAATGTGGTCTGAAAGGACGTATTTCTATCATACTGGTTGTACTGGTTTGTCTTGATTGGTCCGTACCGGTTGTGTTCGGAATTAGGTGGAAATTTCCCAATGTAGGATGTTGCCGATACTATAGCAATCTCATTAAGTGGCCACTGATTTAGAGAGGTCTTCGCCTCAGATTATCGCACAAGTTCTTGCCACAGATTATGCCACAGACTGCCAGGCTGTTCTACTGCTGCAACATCCACTCCTATGCTTAGTGCTGATGCTGAACCAGTGCCAATGAGAACACATGCCCCGCCTCTTATTAGTTACTTCCTGGTTTGTCCTGGAAACATCAGTTTGCAGACTCCGCCAGAGGCGTAGCTAGAGCTTGTGGCGCCCGGGGCTATCCCTCAGATTGCCGCCCCTTGGGGGGGGGTAGGTGCTGGGGAAAAAGGACGGCGAGCACTTGAAAGATGTCCGAGAGACACGTAGTATTGCCGCTAATAGTTACCTCGATCATGCAAGTTACATGCACATACATTTATTTTATTTTAATTTATTTGCAGAGTTTTATATAGCGCGAACTAGACCCGAACCGAATCAGGTATCAGAGCGCTTTACATATTTTCCAGTTACGTTACGTTTCCATTTACTTTCATTTTAGGCACGGGGAGATTAAGTGATTTGCCCAGAATCACAGGAGGTTTTGGCGTCGTTACCGAGACTCGAACCCAGATCCCCAGGTCCGAGGTCGAGCGCCCTAGCCGTTAGGCCAACTCCTCTCCCATGACACGGTCATGACACATGATACATGACACGGTCAAAGGCTACACAGTTGAATACACCAGTGACTGAGCAGGAAGACAGGATGATGGACTTAGACATGGGTGTAAAAGCCCCTGATCGATAGTTACTTGTCTAGTAGTAGCAGTTTTGATTTTCCATAAAATTGTGAATATAGGGTTAAAATGCATGCTGCAAAGATCAGCTACTTTGCACCTGTTTTAAAATGTTAGAGTTTCCCCATAATCAAATGGGTGTAATTTCTGGTATTCATATGTTTCCTTCCTCTTTATTGAGTGATTTTAATGTTTGTCCGTGAGAAAGTGTGACTCCTAGACGTTGAAATGTCACTCATAATTACCTGCCACGCCCCCAGCCCGCCGCGTACGGATTAGCCTGCGCGGCCGTGCCCCTGGAATGCCACGCAGGGATTGGCTGCCGACCAGCAGCCAGAGAAGAGGAGGCCGACCCCAAGCCCCGGGTCCCCGTGAGGAAGGGGGACCTGGGTGAAGCGCCGGTGCGGGGCCCCCGTGGACGAGGGGGAGCCCCGTAGGGAGAGCGATCGGAGCGGGAGCCCACCCCGCCGGTCTGTGCCCCAAAGCGAGAAGGCGGTCCGGGCATTGAGGAGAGAACCCGGAGCCCGTCGGCTCTGGATCGAAGTCCCAGGTTCCCGTGAGGCAGAGGGAACCCGGGCGTAGCCGGCCAGAGGTGCAGGTGCCTGCGGGGCTCCCGTGAGGAAGAGGGAGCCCCGATTGTGCTGCCGTGCTGCCATCGAGAGGAGGAGGCCGCTGCGAGAGAGGAGGGGGCATCAAGGCACGTGATTGGTGCCTGCCCCAACACCCCCCAGTCCAGCGTGGAAGTCTCCTCAGGCCTGAGGGAGAAGCACTAAAGCCCATAGGGGGCCCAGAGGCCGTTTTGAAACCCCGGGCCCCTGTGAGGAAGAAGGGCCGGGGTGAAGCTGGCAGAAGGTGTGGCGGGGCTCCCAGAAATTGGGAGAGCCCCGGTCTAGAACCTCCGGAGCTACAGCGGAGGAGCCCCCGCACTCGCAGGAATTCCGGGTGAGTGGGGCCTGTCTTAAGCTGGTGGAGGAGGAGAGGGCAACGGGGTACATTGTCGGTGCCCGCCCCCGGGGACTGTTTTACCGCATCAGGTGCCCCATCTGGCAGAGGGCATCTGCAACTTGGGCTTCAGAAGTGTTGAACTGCCCTGACTTTCCTGTGCCTAACTGTCCCACCAGACAACTCGGGAGCGAGCAGGTTGCCCTTATTGAATATTGTTGGGGTGGAGAGCATCATCCCCCTATTGCAGATATAGGTCCCTGCTGTATGGGTTGCCCTGAGGTCCCCAGTTATAGCGGAAGCCTGGTGAAGGAAATGACTAAGGTAGCCTTGAAGAATAGGGGTGCATATGGTTGCCCTACTGAAATGTTTATTTCTGCACAGTGACCGGGTTATCTATACTACTATTATAAAGGAAGAACTTTGAGGCTTTGAGGCGGGTAAACTCGGGAACCACAGCGCCAATCCACACACCCAATACATCTTTGTAATCCTCAGGGTGTGCAGATGGACATAGGCTGTATAAAGTAAAAAAATACGTTATATTTAAAAAAAATGACATTAAAAAAAAATAGCCCCTGAGAAGTAGCGCCGGCTGCGACCTGCGTGCTCACGTCAGGATCGCGAGGAGGAGCGGCGGACATGGCGCGGGGGAGGAGCGGTGATGAGCGGCCGGTGAGGAGCAGCGGACCGGGCGGACATGGTTATTGATTAGGGCTTCATGTCGTATAGGCCGATTTCCAGTAAGTTCATCTTGGGTTACAAGTTATGTGGTTTCTTTTCTGCGAATTAGTGGGTTTAAGACTGGAAATGTCCAAAGTCTTTTTGGTCACGGACTGTTGGCAGGTTTGCGGGTCCGTACCTGGTCCCAGGCAAGCCAAGCACTTCACGGCCTGCTGTTCGCCCGACTTTGGTTTCGTCTCTGCTTTCCAGGGCGGGCGGAGGGGAGAGAGCGGGTGCTGGACGGGTGAATCGGGCTTTCAGCAGCAGAAGAGGGAGTGAAAAAATCTGCAGCTAAATGAACCCAGTTTGTTCGTAATCCATCATCAGAAAGAGACATTTCAATGCACTGCATCTACCTGCAAAATAAACCCATTGTGTGTGATGCATGCGCCAATGTTCCAGTCCAGGCCAAGCAAAACAAAGCAAACAGTGCTCATCTGAGCCCCGTCTCCCTTCTGTTCTTGCGTCTGCCCTTGCAATTTCGGAGTCTGGGGGGCGCAGAGGGCAGGCCAGGGGTTGTAAGGGGCATGATGCCAACTGAATTCCAGGAACATGAGAGGTCGGGGGCTGCTGGGGGGTGCCGTTGTGTAGTGCCCCCTGCACACACACAACCCCTCACAGCAGACAGCGCCTCCGGGACTCATCTTGAGAGAGTTTGGGGTGCTGCTACTCCCCGGGCACCCAGTCTCTCAAGGAGTCGCACCCCCGGCCCTGCCTTGGCCCTGCCTTCGGACAGTGCTTTAAAATACCAGAGGTAGAAGAACAAGAAATAATGCTTTAGCACACTGGTGACTGAGGAACGCAGAGGAATGTTTTAATCCATGGTGTAGACGTACAGGACGGCAGAGCACTTTATACTCCCACGCAAGAGGGTGAAGTGCAGTGCTTTGTAACACAGGAACAGCAAGGAGACAAGCCTGGAAGACAACCACATTGAAATGTGTAGATGTGAGCTCCGTCTGCAGGACTTGTCCGCCCTCTCGTGGTAAAAAGATGTAATGCATGGCGTGTGCACATAAGGAGGTAGTTACAGTGAGGATAAAACCAGCCAGACTTTGTGGGGATGCAGTGTGCAGCCTGACAACTTTACCCTCTGGATCCTGGCCCACCATCACATAGCACAGAATCTGACCGTCTACCACACCCGGCCTCAACACAGCACAGGAGGTGTTGAATGAATACGTCTTTATTGTATAAAATCTATATCTATATCTATACTACTATTATAAAGGAAGAACTTTGCACCTTTGACGCGGGTAAACTCGGTAACCACAGTGCCAATCCACACACCCGATACATCATTGTAATTGTCAGGGTGTGCAGATGGACATAGGCTATATAAAGTATAAAAATATGCGTTATTTAAAAAATTTACATTAAAAAAAAAAGTAGTCCCTTCGAAGTAGCGCCGGCCGCGACCTGCGTGCTGACATCAGGAACGCGAGGAGGAGCGGCGGACATGGCGCGGGGGAGGAGCGGTGACGAATGGCGGAATGGCGGTGAGGACCGGCGGACAGGCGGGAGGAGCGGTAAACGGCAAGGAGCAGCAGAGCGGTGAAATGAGGAGCGCGGGGGAGGAGCGGTGACTGAGGTAAGGCTCCGGGCAGGCGGAAGTCGGGGCAGGCGGGGGTCGGGGCAGGCGGGGGCGGGGCGGGCAGGGGACGGGAGGGGGCGGGGGGGCCCGGGCTGGTTGACAATGTCGGGGCGGGCGGGGGGCCGGGCTGCTGCTGCACAATGTCGGGGCAGGCGGGGGTCCGGGAAGCCTGATTGCTCCCAGACAAGGTCGGGACGGGCTGCTAGTAGGAACTATTTGATCATCCCTGCCCAGGAATGGTTGTGACCTGTGACTAAGGTATACTGATGTTTTGTTCCGGGTGGGTGATCTTATGCTGATTCCATGCGTTATACTCATGAGGATTGTGGGGCCCCTGCGGATGTTATTTACCTGCCTAAGTGAGCCTAATGTACGCACTGGTGAGGTGCGCAATGTGTTGGATGCCCTTGGTATTGCTCAGGAATAATGCGCCAGTGTTGATATGCTCATGGTTAAATGCCTAATGTCACACCGTAATGTGTATGCCTAAGTTTTTATTGCATACAAGGTGCCTACTTACCTGATGAGATGGTCATCTCCCTGGCCTAAGGTGATGAGACCGATATCTAATGTTGATGCCCTCATGCTTTCTTGTAGGTCCCGGGCTAAGTAGTTATCTAGTACCGGTTGATTCCAGATATGCTGTTGTTTTACACCTGATGGGTGATTGTATGCCTTTGTGCCCACAAGGCAAGTGAATGTGCCTTTTCTTACAGGTTTGGGCCTGGTGAGCCCCTATGCTGGCCAGACGTGTTATTCCTGGCCCTTGTTATGCCCCATGTTAATGAGCAAGCCTTGCTGATTTATTACAGGTGCTCCTGTCTGTTAATATATGCTGTGATGCCATGAAGATTTTCCTTTATAGGGGTCGAGTTGGAGTTATACTGCATGGGGTGTCCTGATGCTGATGCTGATGTTGTACTTTGCAGTTACAGTCTACTGATATTGGCCCCAGGTTTAAAGACAAATGTAATCACCTTCTTTATTTCAGCCATGGACTTACGGACTCAGCCCTTACTTCCCATGTAAATAATCCCCCCTGATACACTTGGCTCTGGTGCCAGTTGGCGCCGTGTTGTGATACCACTGTTTATGCATTTTTGCCTTGCAGGTTGGAGATATACTAAACTACTTACTAATTTTCCAACTCAAGCTGGTGTCCTGACTCTTTTGTGGTGTGCCTGGTGTGTCGTCTGTGGGTACTGCGTGAGTGCTTCACATGTCCTCCTAAGTTTGGCCTGCCCGCTTGGTTCCGTGCTACCCCCCCTGGAGATTCAGTAACCCCATTTCTTACAGCCACACTTAGCAATCTGAAACCTTGGCAGCTATGGATGAGCCACAGACTCAGCCACTCACCCCTCTGAACCTGCTGCTGCTCTCCTCTTACCTCACTCGCTCCAGGCAGGGTCTATGGCAGGCAGGGGTGGTTTGGTTGGAACTTTGTTCCCCTAATGACTTCTGCTGTACTGAGTCTGCAGTGCAGTGCAGTGCAGCAGGCAGAATCACAGTGAGTCCAGAGAGCCAACAAAACGCCCAAATCTGCAAGCACCAGGCCAGAATTGACTCCTCACAAGAGCGTAGCGGTGAAGCGCGTAACCGTCACTGCTACGTTCTAATTGCGAGGGCTGGCAAATTGTCACTAGGGCCGTCATTGGTAGCGCTCACGCGCGCGCGCTACAAAAAGATTGACGGCCCTGGAGTGGAGGCTGGGAAGGGGGAGGGCCAACAACGGTCGAGGAGTGAGGAGGAGGCGAGGACACACAAACGCGGGACTTAGTTTTTGGCAATTTAATTGAAAGCACCGCCTGCAGAGTGCAGACTGCAGTGCTTTCAATTAAATTGTCAAAAACTAAGTCCAGCATTTGTGTTGTATGCACTCACTGTGCAGCAGTGAAGTCAGGTGCATACACGCGTCGCATGCCACTCGAGTCTGCAACGCGGCTTTGTACATTTAAACTGGGCCACGGGTGGCCACGGCACTGGATGCCCGTTGCGGCCGCCTTTATCATTTATTTGGGGACAACTGTTTTCATTCCCAAATAAATTATAAAGGCCACTGCAACAGGCCTCCAGTGCCATGCTGCTGCCTCAAAAATAGTGCCGGCGGGGGCGGACCGCCCCCCCCTCCCCCAGCTGAACTGGAAGTAAGTACCTTTGGTTCTATAAATATAGTTGGTGGAACACCTAATTCTCTGCTTCTCAGCAGTTAAGACATGGTTATCCTTTACCATCAGCAGTAATTAACACTGGAAATTAACCAAAAGCTGTATTTACCGCTGGTGTGCTTCTTATGGTGCCAGCATTAATACAGAATACCGAAGCCATTGATTTTAGCACTGAGCAGAAAGAGAATCTGTCAAGAATGGCAGTTGACAGCAGGCATTTTTTTCCCGAGAAAAATAATGCTTCATAAAAGGAAGTGCAACTTTTCACTTCTCTTGAAAAATTAACAAAACTATGGGCCTGATCTAGAGTTTGGCAGCTGGGTTACTCCATCACAAACATAACGGATATCACCTCCATCTTAGTACTAAGGGGCTCATTAGGATGGCGGATGGACTTGCGTCCGTCCGCCACCCTAGAGGAGGAGGGACCGTCCGCAGGGGCTGCGGCGGTCCCTCCAGTGCAATTAGGATGTGACCGCCAAGGTGGCGGTCACATCCTCTATCTTTAACATTGTGCCGGTGCAGCTTCAAGCTGCACCCGCCGCAATGTTAAAAATGCATACATTGCATTTGTATGCAGAAAGCGGCAGGCACCGCGCTGTGCCTGCCGAATTCTGCATACAAATGCAGGGGGGTACCATAGGTACCCCCCATGTGCACCCCCCACCCCACCTTCACCTAGGGGGCCCGCAACGGGCCCCAGCAGTGAAGTTCCACATGCTTTTCCACGGCAGAAAATCCACCGCGGAAAAGCATCTTTTCAAGCCCATCCTAATATGGTGGACGGTGTCTGAGAGACACCGCCACCATATTAGAGCTTTTCTGCCGCGGTTGTAAGCCAACCGCGGCGGAAAAGCTGCGGACGGAAACCAGGACCCACCAGCCATCCTAATGTGGCGGTGGGTCTTTGGTGAGTCCGCAGAGGATTTTCCGCATCCTCCGGGCTGGCGGTGGCTTCTGCCGGCCAGGAGGATGCGGAAAATCCTCCATCATAATGAGCCCCTAAGTGTATTATATATAAGACTCCCTGTTTTCCGTTTTTTCGGATTTTTACAGATAAATACAGACAGAAAACAACGTGTTTTCTGTCCGCATTTATTTTTAAAAGTGGATAAATACAGAAAATTGTGCTCCTTTCAAGTGACTCTCAGTGCATTCTTTGATGAATTATAGGCCAGGAGAGCATATGGACAGCATGGGAAATAAAAAAACAGGATGAAATGTATTTAGATAACAGCATATGTCAACATACCTTTATGGTATAATGCTAATATTTACCAGTGGATGTATTGTTATGTAATATTTGGCAGCTTAAATAGCTAAAACACGACAGACATCAAGCATAAGTGCGCATCTATCAGTTAAATAAATATGGAAATGTACAGTTTTTCAACTTCATGTATACTCAAAACACAAAATATATATGGATAAATAAAAAATAAATTGGCCAGAAAATAAATATGGATAAATACAGAGGGAAATGTTTTTTTTTTAAATACCATAAAACCGGGAGCCCTAATTATATGCTATGCACTTCTAATAAGGTCATGGCTGTGACAGAGTATCAGTCTGCCAAACGCTAAACCAGGCCCTGGAAGTTATCTAAACTGGTTAAATAGACACCTCCCTAAAAGGGTGAACATCAAGAAGCATATATTAGAAAAGGTCACATAACCCTGGAATTCAGCCTCTGATTCTGATAATTGAGACAATGTAACATTATACACGGTTACCTCCCCAGGTAGAAAGAAAGTAAGGTAACTGGCGGTAAAGTGTAAGGGGCAGAGTGGGCCTGGGAAACTGTGGTATGCAGAGGCTCCGAGACAACTGTATAGCTAGGTGCAAAGACGAGGATATTGCCTCGCCAATGTACAGTAAATGCCGCAATGTTACATCATGTTACTCTATGTTATGGCATCATCACCCGGGCGGATATTCTGAGTTTCCTTAAGGATATTACAAACAAACAAATGCTCGTAAAATGTGTTCTATGCCTATTTCTTCTAGCATTAAATTTAAATGCTTTATTGAAAACACTTGTAAGAAATACGTTTTGTTGAGAAGTCACAAACGATATATTAGTCACAGAAGCAACGTATTAATGCTCCGTTAATATCTATGTTAGGCACGTGACTCAAATCTAACTTTAAGGAGACGCACGAGCGCGCGACCAAGATGGCCGCAGCCTGAAAAGATCCTTCGCGTTTTGAGCCCGTTTTTCGATAAAAACGACGAAATACTGTCAGTGGCTTCATTTTGAGGAGGTCTCTGTGTTTTAATCGCCCTCACTTGATCCTGGAGGCAGTTTCAGCCGCTTTTCTGCAAGGCAAGTGGGTTTCTTAGCCTCTTGGTTCTTGCTCCCTGTCGTGCTTCCAGCTACAGCCTGAAATCTCTGTCAGGGGGGCGGAGTGTACTTTAGGAGAGGGCCTGGCTTAGGCCTAGCCACTCCCATGATACAGTTTAGCTGCTGCACCAATACTTTGGAGCTATTTTGTCTATTTTCATATTCTCTGGCTGATATTTTCCAGATTTACGTAATTTTGAATACTATTCTGATAAAATGGATAATAAAGCTCCCAATAAAAGGAAACAACAAGTTTCACCGCCTCCTTTAAAATCAAAATTGGTGGAGTCTTCAGAGCCTTCTCTATCTCTAATTTTAGAGGAAATTCAAGCGCTCAAGGCGAATACTGACTCTAAAGTAAGTAAATTCTTTATTGTTTGGTTAATTAAAACCATTACAATTTGTAGCATACTACAGCATTTAAAACAGAACTCTTAAAATGTTGGCAAAGAAATAAATAAGGAGAAGGGGGAAAGGAGTTAAAAGAAAGGTTTGCGTTACAAAGAGTCCAACCAGTCATAGCAATATTTACTGCAATGCAGGTTTATCTAACTGCAATGTTCTTAGGTCTCAAATGGGGGTCCGGCAAGTGGCAGCGTGCCTTGTTTTTTCAGTGAAACTGTCCAGAAATTTTACTAGTCGACAGATCAGTTGGGCGTCCGCTGAACATAAGGCCTGGACTATCGCGGATCGGCAAGTACGGACTCCCAGCTCGTTGAATTTGTCCTTAAGCCAGTGCCACCGTCCATGGTACATGGCTGGGCAGATACAGACTATGTGTGTAAAGTCTTGGTTACCTGCACCGCAGAGATCACATTCCGTTGTAACTTGTGGTCTCCATTTAGGTTGGCCTAGTCGCGTGCGTAAAATACCCAGCCTTAAATGGAGGAATTTACGTTTAAGGTGCAACAAAAATGCAGTGTCTAAATAAGGTGCTGGTGCGGGCCTTATGTACGATTTAATAGTCATCCAGGTGTGAGACCGGGTACTAAAAATTATTTTGTCGTTGAGGAGCGAGTGTTTCTTAGCGGTCCTTTTGACTACTTGGTTAAACGAAGGGGCTGGGAGTTTAGTTTCCCACAGTGCTCCGAGCTCAGTTTCCTCTAATGAGAGCTTTAGATATTTTGAGTACTCAGAGTTCAGGCTTGTTTGGATCGCTCCCCAAAGTGCACCATTCATTTAGTTCTCCTTATTCCTCCAGACATGGTACCAAAATTTAATGGCCTCATATTTTTTTAATAAGACTTGAGATTGTAATCCAAATTCAAGTCTGACTTGCGCTGGGGAAGAATTATTCGGTAACAAGAAGACCCACTTGTAGACTTTAGTTTGTATTTTGTCCAGGAGGGTGGCGCTTTTCCCGTGATGCAGGATACTCCCGTACGCTATTGTAGGCAGGAGTTTGGCTTTCATTGCAATAAGCAGGGGGGAGACAAGTGGGCCCTTTAGCTCAGCTGCCAAGTTGGTGAAGGCGTGCAATATTGTGCCCCCCTTTCTTTCCATGGCTTTAAAATGTGCCAGAAAATTTAAATGCTTATCTAGGTATACCACACTAAAGGAGCAAAACAAGAAAGAACACTACCTGGCCCGACTTGGGTAGGTAAGAAAGCCCTCACACACCAACCTGGTCGGTGTCATGCTTCATCATCGGGCCCCACCAAAAAGGCCAAGTGCCTTTTTGGTGTGCTGCGACGCCAGACTACTGCGGAGATGGTTTAGTGAAAGAGGCGTGCAGTGAGAATAAATTAAGAGTGTCTTATGAGTATCAAAAGAAGAAAAAAAATGTTATTAGTAGATCACTAAGACACGGATAAAAAGCTATGCGTTTGGGAATTTGGCCAAAAGTTAATTGTTTGGTTAATTCCAGATTAATTCGTAATATCAGTCGACATGTTTCAGCCTACGAAACGGTGTAAGTTTACCAGGCATTCTTCAGGACAGGAATAATGTGATAAACCCTGGCGGTATGAGCACCCTAAGGCTCATCCTGACCTAGGGACGTGAAAGTGAAAAAAATAGTTATAAAAAAGTGAAAAAGTGCAAAAAGGAAAGAGCATCTGCTCTCTCACAATGACTCCTGGTTTAGGAGGATTACCGCACTTTTTCTATGATGCTACGTGCACCATGGGTCTCAGGAGGGAGGTGGAGGCTTACTCGGCACACCGCCCTCAAAGCCTGGCACCCGTGTGGAACCTAGCCTCTCCCTCGATCCGGACCCTTCAGGGGTCGATCCGTGTCTTAGTGATCTACTAATAACATTTTTTTTCTTCTTTTGATACTCATAAGACACTCTTAATTTATTCTCACTGCACGCCTCTTTCTCTAAACCAGCTCCGCAGTAGCATGGCGTCGCAGCACACCAAAAAGGCACTCGGCCTTTTTGGTGGGGCCCGATGATGAAGCATGACACCGACCAGGTCGGTGTGTGAGGGCTTTCTTACCTACCCAAGTCGGGCCAGGTAGTGTTCTTTCTTGTTTTGCTCCTTTAGTGTGGTTTCCCTAAACACCACTGACCTCTCTTTTTTTGTTGATACATCCATAACCGGGGACCAAGAGGGTGTCCCTACTCTCCCAACCTCTCTTTGTGTTAACACGTATCTAGGTATACCCCCAAATATTTATAGTCATTGACGGATTCCAGCTGGTCGTTGTTTATTCGGAGGATTGGCGGATTTTTGCGTCGTCGTGTTATGAGCATTGTCTTTGTTTTCTTGATATTTATGGTTAACAGGTTCCTTTTTGTATAGGCGGCCAAGTCATCTAGCAGACGTTGAAGGCCTATTCTTGTCTGGCTCAACAGTACCACATCGTCTGCGTACGATAAATGCGTTAGGCGAAGGGTGCCTAACTTAGGAGGATGCGCGTTAACCTTATCTAGGCTTTCTGCCAGATCTCTCATAAATAAGTTAAATAGGAGCCAGGACGCATCCTTGCTTTAATCCGTCAACAGTATAGATCTTCCTGTTCAGACGTCGCCCATTGTCGACCTTTACCTGCATCCAGGTTTCAGTGTAGAGGTTAACAATGTGCAAGAGAATTGAGTCCGGTAGGCCCTGATGTTTTAATTTTGCCCATAGCATTTGCCTGTTAACTCGGTCAAATGCCGCTTTAAAGTCTACAAAACAGGTATGAAGGTCATGGGAGTTCTGTAGGCTTTTCTCGGCAATAAGGCATAGGGCCATGGCATTCGTCTTTGTACCCATGCCGCGCCAGAAGCCGGTTTGGTTCAATGTTATTTTGCTGTTTGTTTCTGACCATCCAGCCAGGTCTGCTAGTATCAGTGACGCATAATATTTTGATTCAGCGTCAAGAAGAGCAATCAGGCGATAGTTGTTTGGATCCTTGCGCTCGCTGCCTTTATAGATTGGAGATATAATAGCTCCCCTCCAGCTCTCCAGAACACTGCCTGTGCTAGTTACTGTTCGAAACAGTGAGTTAAATTTGCTAGCCCAATACTGCGGGTCCGTCTTATAGATGGCTTGTGGAACGCTGTTTGGACCTGGGGCGCTGTCTTGCCTGCTTTTCCCAATTATTTTTAAAATACTTTGTTCGCCATCATGCTTGGGCCATGAGGCTAGTGGTCCATTTCCCTTTGCGCTGTTCCCTTGGTGGGTTGGGGCAGTGACTTCCCGCACTGGGTTATCTATTGCTTCGAGAGGCGGGATGGTGGCTGCACTCTTGTTGTTGAGTGAAAATGTATCTGTTAGATGTTGAGACCATTGTGATTCAGTTATGCAGGCCATACCTATTGGTTGGGCTGTCCGGTTTACAGAGTTAACTTGGAGCCAGAAAGCCCGCGAGTCGGCTCTCTTGATGTTATGCAGTAGTTTGGACCAGAACTCATTTTGGAGGATTTGTTTTTCAGTCCATATTAATTTCTTATATTGAGTCCTGACCTTACGTACTGCTGACCAAACACTAGCATTTTGGGTGTGTCCACGTGCTTGACTTATGAGTTTTTCCAAGTGTCTCTTTAATGGTAGTGCTGATCTGTTAAACGCGTTCCTAAATTTAGACGAGGAGCTTGTTATGTTGATTGAGTTGGTCCTAGGGAGCTGCATCAAGTAAATATTCCAAGTGACCGGGCTCAGGGCATTCTCGATCAGGAGATCTTCTAATAGTTTTTTGGCGTCATTAGCTATTTGTGGGAGGGATACACTTGTCCACTTGAGCCGCTTCAAATTAATTGTTGTAAGGTTGCCTGGTAGCATAGGAGCTGGTTCGAGTTTGGGTATTTCCGTCGCGATCTCAAGATGTTGTTTGGAGTGATCGCTGTCCAGGGAGCAGATGATATGAAAATGTTGTATTTGACTGAGCAGGGGTAGTGTAACAAATGTATAATCCAGTACCGAACAGGAGTTGTGGCCGATGTAGGTCATTGAGGGAGGGTTGTCATGATAGGTTCTTCCATTTTGTGCTCGGAGACCAAGGTTTTCTAGGTCCCACATTAGTTGTTTATCCTCCTTGTCCTTCTTCACTACCTGAGGAACAGCCTGCGGCAAGACGTTCCAGATTTCATTTGCAGCATTGATGTTGACTTTGTCCTCCGGAACTGTAAAAGGTTTGAGTTGAAGTTGCACGTGAGGATTATCTCCCAGTCCGGGTGTACCAAACGCATGTTGGTGATTATCAAGGTGATACGTTGGAATAGTGTTTTTTTAGAAGATTTTTTTGGATTCGCATATATGTTCATTAAAATTATGGTTCTGGTTATGGCCGCTGTTGTACTCTCTAATTTTAAGATTTGCATGTCCGGAGCTGAGTCTGGGGATTGTATTGCTCTGACATTTAAAGATGTTGATATGTAGACAGAAAGGCCCCCACGGGCTCGCCCAAAGCGCTGGAGGCGGGTCGCGCTTTTACGTGATAGCCCAACCGGCCAGGTATGTCAATTGGATCGGTTTGCCACGTTTCCTGTAGGGCTATAATTGCATATGGGTCCCAATTAGCGGCTTTGCCGTTTTTGTTCATAATGTCTTTTGCACCCGCAATGTTCCAAGAAAGAATGTTTATAACGTGACTTGCAGTGTTAGTTGACTTGCCGGGCGTTCAATATGGGAATGGCAATTGCGACTGGGGATGTTCGTGGTCTGCTGCTCCGGCTCCCTTGCTCCTTTTAGGACAGGTGGTAAATTTACGCTCTTGGTCTGCCTTCTTAGGAGAGGAGATGGATACGCTGCCTTGACCATTTCCTTCAATAGGATTCCCCATTCCTTAAATTTAGCCATTTCAGAGAGGATGTGGGTTACCATTCCAGCCTCCCTCCATGTCGTGACTGTGCATTCTTTTTTGGGACATTTTCCGATGTTGTAAACTCAACCAACAGGAGGTCTGCTGAAGTGAGGTAGCCAAGACTAGGGATAGCTGATGTTAAGCGGAGTATATTCCCACGGTTTAAGTGATCTTGCAAACCTTGCTGCTCGAATTCAGGAACAAAAAGAAGTTTGCCTGCATTGGGAGCGCCCTCCTTTGCCGTTGGTGAGTTGTCACCAATTTTGACAATTTGGCGATGGTACATTTGGTTCCAAGACCCAGAGACTTTCATATTGTTAGAATTGCAGTTTCCAGGGGGGGTTTGAACGCTGGGCAGGGGACGCTTGTTTGGTACGATTGATAAGTTCTCTTCTCGTACTTTACTTGTTGTTTGCCTAGTTGCTAGCGGTCCCTCTTTTGCATCGAACAAGTACTCCAAGCGGCGACTGCCCCCTGCTTTCCTGCAGGTTTCGGGGTTGGCGCCATTATTGTCAGTTGGGAAGGTTATTCTAATGAGGTCAAGGTTCTCCCTGGTCGCGTTTGTTACCAAGTGTCTGTCAGGGTCAATGACCACACTGGGGATGGTGATTGAGAATGGGGGTACTGTGTCGTTGGTAACTGTCATTTCCACAACCTGACTATTGGGTCTATCATTTCCATACTTTTCGTTTAATAGTTCTTTCCCATTTGTAGTGGGCTGCTTGTTCTGATTCTGCGTACTTGAGATCTGTTTAGGGGAAAGATCGAGTTTTCCCAGCGTGGATTGACTAATTACTAGCGGCTTGTTTAAATGGCCGTTGATAGAGTCTTCTTGATCAGAGGAAACGTTTAATCCCGTTCGGTCGCGGAGCTCTGCACCCGAAGCGTTCCCTTTACACAAGGCTTTTGTGGGGGTGGCCTCCGCTAGGTGGAATGGTTTGTTTGGCGGACGTTTGCGCTGTTGCTTATTAGTTGGTTCTAATCTCACTACTTGAGCCTCCATTTTTACAAGCGTCTTCGGGCCCTTGATTTTTATGTCTTTGGGTATCATCGTCTGGGATGGGTCGGTCGTTGTGGCACTCTTGTTTTTAACTTTGGCTTGTACGAAAATAGGGAAGAGTGGTAGCGTCTGCTTGGGCTCAAGTTCACTGCTTAGACGTTGATTTCTGTTTTTTCGAGCCCTTTTTTTCTGACATTTGGTTAGTTTTGTTCCATTCTCGGCTTCTGGTGGTTGGACCATGATAACAGGTTTAGCACTGCTCTGTTGGTTGGTCGAGGCGATGTCAGATTTTGAAGTGATGCTCATATTGTTATGTTTGTCGTAACCTTCTACCAGCTGTTGGTGGGAGACGACTATGTTAGCTGCCTCTAAGGCATTGTTTAATTGAATCACGTTGTCGTCAAAGGAGATCAAGTCGTCATTCAATTGAATGCTAGTGGTATTTAAATTAGTCTGCTTACATTCCTGCAGAATGTCTTTCAAGATGAGTGGCAAATCCTGGAGTTTTTTCAGTATTGGATGACAAGTGCAGGAGTGTGCTGGCAGACTTGAGCCAATTTGTTCTGTTAAGATGTTAAATGAGCCGGTTAATATGTAGAGTTTTTTATTTATGCTGGCTATATGCTCGGCTATTGATCCCAGTAAGTATATTTGCACGTCAAACTTATCCGACTGCATGTTTAGAGTTTTTATCGATGTTTCCAGTATGCATCCCAGTGCCTTGTGTAACGTAAATATGGATTCTAAGTTGATTTTGGTGTCCGGCTCGACTTCTAATTGCGTACTGTGTTCATTATTGTTGCTGGGAGCGATTGCCGGCTCCGATGCAGTCTGGTCGTTGGGTGGTATTCTGTGTGTCTGTTCTTGAAATAATTTTTGTCTAGTGTTGGAATTTCTTTCAATAGATACTATGTCTGGTGTCAGGGAGCTTGAGATCTCTAACATGAACACTTCCTTTGGATTGCCCCTGTCCTTACCACAGTTGCTTGTATGAGTGAATGAATCATTTCCTTGTGCAAGTTTCATTGCGGTAAGGGTCTTCGTCGGACCATTGGTCGGTGGACCTATGATTGGCGAAATGGGCAAAATATCTGACTGTGAGTCATGGATTGTTATAACTAAGTCCTCCAGCACTGCAAGCAATTGTTTGTCGCTTGTATTGGGTTGGTCCGTATTACTTCGAGTTGTGTTTATGGACGGGCAATCCCTATGTCTTATGGGCTTGCCATTGGTGGTTGTTGTGACAATGTCCGGTTTCCGTGCTAGATGTGAATCTTTTGATTTCGCTGTCTTCAGATTTAGGCTTCTGTTTAAACGTAAAGCCGGTCTAGGAGTTGAATGATTGTTTAAGTAAGCTTTATCCGATAGGTTATTGTTGATAGGACTGTCCCTTTTGCTCTCTGGTCGCTGGTTACTAGGCATGATTAAGTTCGGTTCGCTAGTGTCTAGTAGTACGTTGCTTGTAAAGCCTTCAGACATGATGTCTGGGACTGTGCTTAGGGCTCGTGTTGTTGGTGAATTTTCCTCTGCGTCAGCTCGTAGTAGAGGTTTGTGCGTATTGCTGTCCCTGTGGACTTGGGCTTGACATTGCATGGTACGTTTCGTTGTATTGTGAGCTTCTTCCACGCAGTGGTGATTCGGCTCAAATCCGTTTAACATTGTGGATATAGGTGATTGGGCTGATTGTGCTCCTGACAAATCCTTTGTCTCCGTTGTTGTACTGCAGATGTTCGGAGTCATTGGCTTCTGTAGGCTGGTTATGCTCGCCGGCGTTGAGTAAATTACTGACATCGGGTCCTTCATAAAAGTGAACTTCCCCGAGGGTTTCGCTGCTTCAAAGATCGAATAGATGGGAGGTATTGGACTAGGGGGTTAGTCGGCTAGCTGGGTCTGGGGAGGCCGGTTGGTCTTGGCCTTGGTCTTATTCCTAATGTTCCTTGGTGGGTTTACTCTCGGCCTCCCTGATCTCATTTTGCCCCTCAGGTGGTCCCAGATGGTCAGCTTTGTTGTTCTTGTGGGTTGGGGCTGTTTTTCGTGTTTGAGTGTTCTCTCCCCGCTGGAGCGGGTACTGGTTAGGTTACTTACAAGGTGTCGTGACTATCTGCACATTAGTCGACGCTAGTAACCTTAATGTACCTATCCAGCATTCCCTATTCCAAATCAGGCACGGATCAGATACAGTATGATCCTCCTCCTTCCAGGTGCTCGCTTTGCTTGATTTTTGTAGCTTTTTAAAGTCTAAAGCTTGTCTCTGCTGCAGTTTATGGAATTTTGTAAGGTGGTAGCTATGGCGGCAGGAACGTCGTTCGGGCCGCATGCAGGAGTGTTGTTATCACAGCGCTTCCTATTACGTCCAGCGCTCACACTACCTGCAGTCTGCAGCCCCAGCGACTGATAAAACAACAATTAGAATGTATGCAGGGGAGTATGTAGGAGTGTTGTTGTCACAGTGCTATCCCTTAACATGCGTGGGTGTTCAGCGCTCACACTTCCTACGGCCGCTGGCCACTGGCCCACTAGCCCGCTCTCTCCCTGGATCAGGGATAGATAGGATAGATAGATTGCCTGTGTTGATTGGGTGGTTAACTAGTTAGGTAGATAATTGCGAGGGTCATGACGGAGGTTGATGTTATAGATCCTGCAGGTTATGGGCCGCTGTTGGTGCGCAGCTAAACAGTTGATGGGCCGCTTGTCCACTTGCTAGTAATTGGGACGCAAACTCCCAGTAGCTCGCTGCCCTGGGACCTCTCCCCTGGACTACCGGCCACTGCCTGTCCACCGTGCGGGATGTTGCTGGGTTATAATGGCGTGCCCCCTCCCCAACTGGGCAGAGTTGGCAGACTTGGGGGCAGACCTAGGAGCAGACTTAGGGGCCAAAAAGCAAAGCCCGCGCTTGCACCCTTATAGCACCCGCTGAACCCTAACCCAAACCCAAACCCGACGGACGGGCGGGACGGGCGGAATGGGTGATGCAAGCAAGGAGCGGCAGTCAGTGACAGGAAGGGGTGGCGGGTAGGTATAGCCTGGTCGTTCCCATATGCTGCCCTTCTCCGTTGGTCCCCTACCTCTTGTCGGGGCTCCCTGGTGCCTCAAGCGGTCCAGTCGACCTTGCGCTGTGGAATTTGCGGTTGGAGTCCTCTGACCATTGGGTCTCCGCTCCGCTCCGCTCCGCTCAAGTCTCTCACGCCACTGAGACAGACTAGGTGTAGCTTTTTAACTTTGGCTGGATCCTTAGGCCTTAACTTTAACACTTTTAACTCCCAAGGTCGTGGTCAAGCATGGAGGGCAGGAAGGTGCTGAACTATGGCAACCCTGGACCCCCCAGCCGCTCCTCTCGGCGCTGCTTTGCACTGCTTACACACCAGCACCCAACTGTAGTCGGTTGTCAGTTGTCAGTTGTTGATGGATTGTCTTCAAGGGTGTGACAAGTCCGCAGGTTGCAGTGTCCTGGCTGGTGAGGGAACAGAAGGATAAACAAATGGAGAAAACAGCTCTGAGCTCTGGGCAGCTCTCCTTCACCATCACCTACAGAGTGTTCTCGGCTCTGTAGGCTCAGCTCACTGCTCATGGCGTTGTCCATCGGCTCTCGGTGCTCACAGCTGTACTTGACACCCCCCTCTTCCCTCTGCTCTGTTGTGCTCTGCCCGCACCGGTCCCTGTTGATGAGCAACTTTGAGATCTCCCAGCCGCGAGGAGCGGCTTCCCCCGCAGCTGCAGGGAGCAGAGACTGGAGCAGAGAGGAGAGGACCGAAGGATGGGAGCCTGGAGAAGGAGGTAGCAGTCGGAGCTCGGAGCTCGGTTTTCGACGTTCTCACACGGCGTCTCTCCCCACTAGCTGCAGCTCAGACTGCAGTTCGAATACTGACTCTATTGTGACTGAAATTAAAAATGTGCGCAATGAAATGGCTTGTTTATCGATGAAAATTTCAGATAACTCAATCAAAATCCAAGATAATAAAACCAAAGTAGATGCCTTCGCTCCACTTGTGGCAAAAATATCTCCGCTGAGCTCGCACCTTCTGGATATGGAAAATCGAAATAGGCAATATAACTTGCGAATTTTTTATTTACCAGAAGAAGTTGAGGGAAATAATTGTCGATTATATTTGGAGTCCTTACTTCCTGATTCAGAAAAGGGGGTGGTGATGAACAGAGTGTCTGAATTAAGCAGACCACTCTTACCCAGTCCAAAGATCAGGGCTTGATCCATCACCGTTATTTAGCTCACTGCCCCATCCCAGCTCAGAACCTGGCTATATGCAAATTAGTCTGTCCCTAGCCCAGTGCATCATGGGAACAGGGCAGACCAAACTACCAAGCCAATTCTTCACCAGAAAGGAGACAAGCTTCCGGGGAGCGGTTTCTGCCATTTCAGGCGTCGTCGGCCCGGCTTGCTTGAATCCTGATGGAGCAGTGAGCAAGGGACTCATGTCTGAGCATACCCTTCCACGCTTATGGTGGACAAAATGATTCAGAAAAGGGGGTGGTGATGAACAGAGTGTCTGAATTAAGCAGAGCACTCTTACCCAGTCCAAAGATCAGGGCTTGATCCATCACCGTTATTTAGCTCACTGCCCCATCCCAGCTCAGAACCTGGCTATATGCAAATTAGTCTGTCCCTGGCCCAGTGCATCATGGGAACAGGGCAGACCAAACTACCAAGCCAATTCTTCACCAGAAAGGAGACAAGCTTCCGGGGACCGGTTTCTGCCATTTCAGGCGTCGTTGGCCCGGCTTGCTTGAATCCTGATGGAGCAGTGAGCAAGGGACTCATGTCTGAGCATACCCTTCCACGCTTATGGTGGACAAAATGATTCAGAAAAGGGGGTGGTGATGAACAGAGTGTCTGAATTAAGCAGACCACTCTTACCCAGTCCAAAGATCAGGGCTTGATCCATCACCGTTATTTAGCTCACTGCCCCATCCCAGCTCAGAACCTGGCTATATGCAAATTAGTCTGTCCCTGGCCCAGTGCATCATGGGAACAGGGCAGACCAAACTACCAAGCCAATTCTTCACCAGAAAGGAGACAAGCTTCCGGGGACCGGTTTCTGCCATTTCAGGCGTCGTCGGCCCGGCTTGCTTGAATCCTGATGGAGCAGTGAGCAAGGGACTCATGTCTGAGCATACCCTTCCACGCTTATGGTGGACAAAATGATTCAGAAAAGGGGGTGGTGATGAACAGAGTGTCTGAATTAAGCAGACCACTCTTACCCAGTCCAAAGATCAGGGCTTGATCCATCACCGTTATTTAGCTCACTGCCCCATCCCAGCTCAGAACCTGGCTATATGCAAATTAGTCTGTCCCTAGCCCAGTGCATCATGGGAACAGGGCAGACCAAACTACCAAGCCAATTCTTCACCAGAAAGGAGACAAGCTTCCGGGGACCGGTGTCTGCCATTTCGGGCGTCGTCGGCCCGGCTTGCTTGAATCCTGATGGAGCAGGGGGCAAGGGACTCATGTCTGAGCATACCCTTCCACGCTTATGGTGAGCAAAATGATTCAGAAAAGGGGGTGGTGATGAACAGAGTGTCTGAATTAAGCAGACCACTCTTACCCAGTCCAAAGATCAGGGCTTGATCCATCACCGTTATTTAGCTCACTGCCCCATCCCAGCTCAGAACCTGGCTATATGCAAATTAGTCTGACCCTGGCCCAGTGCATCATGGGAACAGGGCAGACCAAACTACCAAGCCAATTCTTCACCAGAAAGGAGACAAGCTTCCGGGGACCGGTTTCTGCCATTTCAGGCGTCGTCGGCCCGGCTTGCTTGAATCCTGATGGAGCAGTGAGCAAGGGACTCATGTCTGAGCATACCCTTCCACGCTTATGGTGGACAAAATGATTCATTGCACCATCAGGATTCAAGCAAGCCGGGCCGACGACGGCTGAAATGCCAGAAACCGGTCCCCGGGAGCTTGTTTCCTTCCCAGTGTAAGAATTGGCTTGGTAGTTTGGTTTGCCCTGTTCCCATCATGCACTGGGACAGGAACAGACTAATTTGCATATAGCCAGGTTCTGAACTGGGATGGTGCAGTGAGCTAAAAAACGGTGTTGGATCTAGCCCTGATCTCTTGACTGGGTGAGAGTATTCTGCTTAATTCAGAAACTCTGTCCATCACCACCTCTTGTTGTTAAATATTTTGTCCACCCTCAGCGTGGAAGGGTATACTTAGATGTGAGTCCCTTGCTCATTGCACCATCAGGATTCAAGCAAGCCGGGCCGACGACGGCTGAAATGCCAGAAACCGGTCCCCGGAAGCTTGTTTCCTTCCCAGTGTAAGAATTGGCTTGGTAGTTTGGTTTGCCCTGTTCCCATCATGCACTGGGACAGGAACAGACTAATTTGCATATAGCCAGGTTCTGAACTGGGATGGTGCAGTGAGCTAAAAAACGGTGTTGGATCTAGCCCTGATCTCTTGACTGGGTGAGAGTATTCTGCTTAATTCAGAAACTCTGTCCATCACCACCTCTTGTTGTTAAATATTTTGTCCACCCTAGCGTGGAAGGGTATACTCAGATGTGAGTCCCTTGCTCATTGCACCATCAGGATTCAAGCAAGCCGGGCCGACGATGGCTGAAATGCCAGAAACCGGTCCCCGGAAGCTTGTTTCCTTCCCAGTGTAAGAATTGGCTTGGTAGTTTGGTTTGCCCTGTTCCCATCATGCACTGGGACAGGAACAGACTAATTTGCACATAGCCAGGTTCTGAACTGGGATGGTGCAGTGAGCTAAAAACGGTGTTGGGTCTAGCCCTGATCTCTTGACTGGGTGAGAGTATTCTGCTTAATTCAGAAACTCTGTCCATCACCACCTCTTGTTGTTAAATATTTTGTCCACCCTAAGCGTGGAAGGGTATACTCAGATGTGAGTCCCTTGCTCATTGCACCATCAGGATTCAAGCAAGCCGGGCCGACGATGGCTGAAATGCCAGAAACCGGTCCCCGGAAGCATGTTTCCTTCCCAGTGTAAGAATTGGCTTGGTAGTTTGGTTTGCCCTGTTCCCATCATGCACTGGGACAGGAACAGACTAATTTGCATATAGCCAGGTTCTGAACTGGGATGGTGCAGTGAGCTAAAAAACGGTGTTGGATCTAGCCCTGATCTCTTGACTGGGTGAGAGTATTCTGCTTAATTCAGAAACTCTGTCCATCACCACCTCTTGTTGTTAAATATTTTGTCCACCCTAAGCGTGGAAGGGTATACTCAGATGTGAGTCCCTTGCTCATTGCATCATCAGGATTCAAGCAAGCCGGGCCGACGACGGCTGAAATGCCAGAAACCGGTCCCCGGAAGCTTGTTTCCTTCCCAGTGTAAGAATTGGCTTGGTAGTTTGGTTTGCCCTGTTCCCATCATGCACTGGGACAGGAACAGACTAATTTGCATATAGCCAGGTTCTGAACTGGGATGGTGCAGTGAGCTAAAAAACGGTGTTGGATCTAGCCCTGATCTCTTGACTGGGTGAGAGTATTCTGCTTAATTCAGAAACTCTGTCCATCACCACCTCTTGTTGTTAAATATTTTGTCCACCCTAAGCGTGGAAGGGTATACTCAGATGTGAGACCCTTGCTCATTGCACCATCAGGATTCAAGCAAGCCGGGCCGACGACGGCTGAAATGCCAGAAACCGGTCCCCGGAAGCTTGTTTCCTTCCCAGTGTAAGAATTGGCTTGGTAGTTTGGTTTGCCCTGTTCCCATCATGCACTGGGACAGGAACAGACTAATTTGCATATAGCCAGGTTCTGAACTGGGATGGTGCAGTGAGCTAAAAAACGGAGTTGGATCTAGCCCTGATCTCTTGACTGGGTGAGAGTATTCTGCTTAATTCAGAAACTCTGTCCATCACCACCTCTTGTTGTTAAATATGTCCTTACTTCCTGGCCTTTTAAACCTCAAATTTCCTGAAAAATTCGAAATTGACAAGGCCCATCCAATTCCTTCACATCGTAACCCACAACATACCAAACCTAGACAAATGATACTTAAGGTATTTCGTCATCATCATTTGGTTATGATCAGAAAGGCAGCAAGAGACATTCCTTCATTGATGGTTAATGGTCACAAAATCTTTATTCATCAAGATTTTGCAAAAGACACTGTTGCAATCCGTAAGGATTCGCTACTCTTCGCCCTCAACTAAGAAGTCTTGGATATAAATATGGTCTCTTTGATCCTTCAACGATGCGCATTTGGAAGGACTCATTCTCCAAATCTTTTCAGAGACCTGAAGATCTTCGCCATTTTCTTGATCAGCAACTTCAACGTCCAATGGACACTCATGATCCTCATCCTGACTCTTGAATTCTTGTTGTTCATTGTCTGCTGACAGGTTTTTGAATTCTTATTTTACCTTGGGGCTCCAACGGTTACGGTCATGCTTGTAGATCGTGTGTGCGTTTTACTGCTCTTATTTATGTGTACTGTTTTGTCTCTGTTTTGTTTTTTTGTTTTATGTTTTTTCCTATCCTTCACTTTTCATAATCCTTCGAGCTACTTATACTCTTCTATTTCCAGTTTTCTCTATCTTCCTCTTCTTCTTTTTCTCTTCTTTAACTCTTCACTATTGCTAATGTCAAAGTAATTTCATTAAATGTGAAAGGTTTGCGACATCCAGTTAAACGTACTAAGATTTTAGATTATTTAGGTCGTTCTAAGGCTGATTTCTGTTTTCTTCAAGAGACTCATGTTGATGATAAAATACTGGATTATATGAAAAAGAAATGGGTTGACTGTATAGTTTCATCTCCTGCTATTGGTAAAAAAAATGGTGTAGCAATACTAATTGCAAAAAAGTCTCATTGCCAAATATTGAGCAAAATTGCTGATGTTGAAGGGAGGTACTTAATTGTGAAAGTTAAAGTTCATGACACTTATCTCTTTGATAAATGTTTATGGTCCTACTGCAGATGAACCTACATTTTGGTCTACTATTACTACTGAGGTTATTAAAATTGAAAATGTTCCTTTGATTGTTGCAGGTGATTTTAATGTAGTAGCTGACCCTTAATTGGATAGATTGTCTCACACAAAATTTCACACCTCTAAAGTTTATTTTGCTTTTAAACAATTTTACAAACCACAAAGTTAGTCGATATTTGGCGCCTCCATTTCCCTACAGACAAAACTTTTACTTTCTTTTCTAATCCACATAATTCGCATTCTAGAATTGATTATATTTTAGTTTCACGACAACTCATTGCATCTATCACTAACCCTGTAATTGGAAATATTGATAGCTCTGATCTCCAGACAATACTCCCTAAACAATCTAGATGGAGAATGAATTCTATCATTGCTCTCAACGAACGGAATAGACCAAGACTTTTATCTGCTATATCAGATTACTTTCAGCTGAACCCTGAAGGCTCAACTTCTTTGATTAATCGATGGGATGTGTTTAAAGCTTATATTAGAGGGACTACGATTTCTATTATGGCTCATGAAAATAAAACTTTTAAGGCTAACATTGTTCGGCTGCAGAAACAAATAGCGAAATATGAAAGACTTTTTATTACCTCCAATGATTTGAAATATAGAGATATTTTGCAAAAACTTCGTTACGAATTCAATACTATTCTTAGTAAAAGAGCTGGGGTCCAACTTTCCAGAGCCAAAGCTAAATTTAGTTTCAACGCAAATAAATCTGGTAGGCTTTTAGCTAATTATCTTCGTATTAAAAAAGACAAAACACAGATAGCTTCCATTCGTAATCCTACTGGTAAAATTGCGCTCTCACACGTGGATATTGTTAATGAATTTTTAGAATTTTACTCTACATTATATAATAAGCCTGATTTTAACGATGATTCTATAGTTGGCTCTTTCCTTTCTTCCAGTGGCCTACCCAAACTTTCTCAATCAGATAAACTTGGCCTAGATTTACCCATTACAATAGATGAAATTGTATCTGCTATAAAATCTCTCAAACAAAATAAATCCCCAGGTCCTGATGGCTTACCAGCTGAATTTTATAAAGAATTTCAATCCCAGCTCTCACCCTTTTTACTCCAACTATTTACTTTCTTTAGCTCTTCAGGAACTATGCCTGGGCCCTTTTCAGAAGCCTTAATTATTGTTCTTCCTAAACCAGATAAAGACCCCACCCTTGTCTCTAATTACCGTCCCATTTCTTTAATAAATCAAGATTGTAAATTATATGCAAAAATATTAGCTTCACGTTTATCCCCAATATTAGATTCTATCATACATTCTGATCAATCAGGGTTTATGAAAAATACATATTTAGCTAATAACACAAGAACGTTATTACATGTCATTGAACAAGCACAAACATTTCATACTCCATCCGGTGTTATGGCTTTAGATGCTGAAAAAGCCTTTGATAAGCTTCATTGGCATTTTTTATTTTGTACCTTATGTTCCTTTAATTTTGGTGATAATTTTATCCATATTGTTTCAGCCGTATATTCTGCCCCTACTGCTAGATTATTTATTAATGGCCAAGTCTCTACTCAATTTTCCCTTTACAGAGGTACACGTCAGGGATGTCCCCTTTCGCCTCTTTTATTTTTATTGGGTATTGAACCCTTTCTTGCTTCTATCCGACAATGCGATTCTATTAAAGGGATTAATGTTAAAGATATAGTGGTCAAAACACTGTCATATGCTGATGATGTACTTTTGTTTATCAGTGATCCCATGTCCTCGTTTCCTTCCTTATTAGACATAATTTCTAAATATTCTTTAGTTTCCGGTTATAAATTAAATTCCAATAAAACTGAATTTTTTCCTTTAAATATATATTGTACTCCTGAAATGGTGCCCATGTGTGAAATTATTTGGCAGAAGAAAAAGTTGAAATATTTGGGTACCTTATTTTCCTCTTCTAATAAATCAACAATGTCTTTAAATAGTGATTTTGTTTTAAATTATATTAAAGATAAATCATCTAAATGGTCTTCATTGCATCTTTCATGGTGGGGACGAATGGAATGCATTAAAATGAATATTGCCCCTAAAATCTTTTACACATTGACTATGATCCCCATTCAATTCCCATTGAAATTTTATAAAGATATTGATAAACTTCTCTCCAACTTTCTTTGGAATAAAAAAGTTAAACGCATTAATTATAACAAATTGAAGATGTTAAAAGGTAAATGCTGGTTTCGGCATTCCAGATTTTCTTCTCTATCATAAAGCTTTTATTATGAAACAAAGTGCTATTTGGCTTAACCACTCCTCTATACATAACCCTCCCACTTGGTTCCTTATTGAAAAATCCATTGTTAATCCCTTTCCACTTCCCACTTTACTGACCATGTCAATTAAATCTTCCAATGTTCATAAATCTCATATCATTAAATCCACTAAACTAATTTTTAATGATCTCGATTCTATTTTTGAACACCACATGTCTATTACTAATGATTTGTCACTATGGTATAGTCCTGTTATTAAATTGAATAGACATATTAGTTTTTGGTCCTCATGGATTAAAGCTGGAATTTTTTATCTTAAGGATATTTATAATGCTAATACGTTCATATCATTTCAAATGTTACAAACTACATTCAAATTGGCGAATTCTGATTTTAGTAAATATGAATGTTTAATTAATTCTATGTTGGACTCATTTTCACAAACCATTCCCTCTGATGTTCATGCTGATTTATTCACTTATATTCAAACTGTATCATCAAATCCTCATTGTGTTTCTATTTAATATAAAAAATTATCTAATAATTTAGGTTCGAATATTAATGTGATTGCACAATTTTGGAACATTGAACTATCTCTTTCTCTCTCTCCATTAATTCATGGGAAACTATTTGGATTAACAATATATCTGGTTGGTTACCTGTTTCTTTATTTCAAAGTAATTCTTACATTCTATTTAATTGCATGTGGACACCTTTGCGACTATTCAAAGCTAAATTACTTCAATCTGATACATGTTGGCATTGTAAATTACACTCTGGTTCACTACAACATATGCTTTTACTTGTCCTTTAGTTTCTAAATTCTGGACAGATGTTTGGGACATTATTAAGAAGATTCTTCATATTCAAGAGGATTTAACATATAATCTGTTGATTGGCAAATCCATACTCTTGTCTCATGATTTAAATACACTTAAATGTAAACTCTTTAATTTTCTAATTTCAGCTACGTTAAAATCCATTACCTGTTGTTGGAAAGATGTTTCAAAGTTATCGGTTCATGCATGGTGGTCCTGGGTTATTTTTACAAGAAGAGGAGCACAATTATCTTTATCCGGGGTTTGTCAAAACTCATCTTCTTATCATTTATTTTGGGTTCCTATCGATATTTATTTATCGAATTAATTTCAAGTATCATATGTTATGAGTTTAGTTCTTTTTTGGTTATTGTATATAGTAGCTCTTTTATTGCCTATTATTTATCTGATATTATATGTTTCCTTCCCATCCCCTCCCTCCCCTTTCTTTTAGTTATCTCATTGCATTGCTTGTACTTATACTTGGAACCATGAATGTATTATATTTTTCTGTATGTCTTGTTTTTTGTTACTTATGATAAAAACCTCAATAAAATATTTTGAACATAAAAAAAAAGCCAACTTTAAAAGGCTGTTTCCTGTACCCTCCGTAGGAATGCTTCATATGTAGTGTTCAGTACCCACATTACAGGCGGCGGTGTCTCGTGATAACGTTTTATTGTTTATTAAGACACACATTCTGAGCCTCCAGGCAGATCTTCGCACGTTGTTAACAGGACTCAAAGGCCGGCCAGTCCCTCACTGTGCAGCAGTCAGGTCAGGTGCATGCACGCGTCGCATGCCACTCGAGTCCGCAGCGCGGCTTTGCACATTTAAACTGGGCCGCGGGTGGCCACGGCACTGGAGGCCCGTTGCGGCCACCTTTATTATTTATTTAGGGACAACTGTGTTCGTTCCCAAATAAATTATAAAGGCGGCCGCAACGGGCCTCCAGTGCCGTGTGGCCGCGGTTGCCTCAAAAATAGTGCTGCCCACCCCCACACCCCCCTAGCTACACCACTGGACTCCGCTATTGGGCCACTGCTGAACACAAGAGACCAGTAAGAGATTTCACCCCCGCGCAATTCACGCTGCCCGATCACCCGTGCACCCTCTCCTTACTCCCCCCTCCTCCTTCCTTTCTCCCTTAGGCCACCGTGCCAGCTCAACTACTCTCGAGTAATACCAGCAGGGCTTTAAGTGGGGGGGGGGGTGTGGGGGGCTGAGCCCCCCAGTTTTTTGGGGGGGCCTTAAAAGGGGGCTCTAGGGGGCTCTATTTTCGGGCCTCAAAGGTCAAAGGTAGGGTGAGCAGACGTCCCCGTTTTTGTTTGGTGTTACTAGTGTGGGTCCCATGTCTTGATAGTGAAATACTGCCAATTTCGTTTTTCACTATTGAAACGCTATCTTGCCCATAGGATGGCATGGGGAATGCTGTGTGACATGTTTACCTGCATATCTTCCCATAACGGCAAGATAGACATATGGAATCTGGTATCCCTGAACTCAGAATTTAATAACACATCCTTTAGTGAAGATGGTTTTTAAATTCTAAGTTTGGTTATTGCACTTTTAGAAAGTGGCTATTTTCCTGTTCTACCTTTCTGTGTGCCTCTGCCTGGTTGTGTATTGTATCTAGTTTGTGAGTGACAGGGGCTGGGGCGGCTCCAGGAGGTTGGCGGAGTCAGCACAAGGCTGAATAGACCCATCTGCATGTAGAGTGGTGGGAGGAGTAGCATCTGGGTCTCAATAGGGCTGTGCCTGCCTGCCAGAATGCTGGCTCCACCTCCTGCAGTGTGTCTGATGGCCCTGGCCCACACTCACAAAGGAAGAAGAGGTGCACTGGCAGAGTGCACCCAGAACTGGTTTAGGTTGGGTCCAGGACCCCTCACACAAGAAGAACATAAACTTTTGGGGTATAAAAGTAGGACTGGAGCCCCAGTAAAAATAGATTAGGAAACTTTGTGATCAAGAAGGAATCCGTGCTGAGTGTCTGGGAGCTGACCTACAGTTGCTGTGATGGCTGAGGAAGGGGCTGTCTGCTGTGTGCTGTGTTCCTCTACCTTTAAGAGGAGCTGTGCTGTGTGCTTTGCCCCTCTGAATCCTGCCTGTCTCCAAGGGCCTAAGAAGAACTGGGAACTCAGGGATACAAAAGTTCTCCAGCACCCACCCTTCCAGCTGCTGTGTGGGTCTCTGCGCTGTGCCTTCGTGAAGCTGCCCCCTGTGAAATCTGTCTTGGTGTGCTCATCTGCACACAGCTGGGGCGTAAGGTCATGGGGCCTGCTCTGCCTCAAATGTGATCTGCCCCAGGATAGAGTCCCTTGCGCTCTGTGTGTGCGGATTAACGCACCGCTGAGGAACTTTGGAGCGCCTGCTTTGCCACCGAGCGCTGTGTGCGCATTGACTCCACCGCCGCCCCTCGAGCTGTGTTGTGTGCCCGAGGCCGGGTTTGCCGCTCTGAGAAGGAGCCTTGATACCCTGCCAGTATTCACCACCACCGGCCCTGGATCATCATTTCCGAGCCGTGCTCTGATTGGTCACAGCAACGAGAATTTCCCCCAGCAACGTGGAGGTTCGTCAGGAGGAGCTACGTTGCGTCTGGAGAGGTGCGAGGCATCCCCTAGCAACCAGGGTACCCTCACGCTCGTCATTGAGGAAAGAAGCTGCCCGAACCTGAGGCCGAGGCGTGTCCCACCGGCGAAAGCGGCTTCACTGGAGATCAGCGCGGACCTTCACATCCTAAGGTAACCAGAGTTTGCAGTGGTGGGGAGATTATGATCACACGCGCTACCGGCAGGCCTGCCTACTCTCGTTACAGGTCGCCCTGTTGCTACATACGTGTCAGTGGCGTAACGTTTGTCAGGGGCCCCTCTGACCACACTCAGGAGCTTGGGGAGCCCCGCATCATGGCGGCTGTGGAGGGCCTTTGTTACACCACTGGTGGGAGATCCATATTCAAGACTTCTTCTGGACTTTAGCCCAATAGCTGCCCTCGCTTTCCAGTTTATAATTCAGTTCACATCTGGTTGGCAGCCCTCACAGTTGCTCATTGTCGCCCTCTCTATTTTTTGGGTCACCATTAGCACCTCTCCTGCCATGCCTCTTTGTAGTGCTGCTTCTTGTCTACTTTGTTTGGTGGGTCCTACAAGTGTGTTTGCAGCAGTGCGCCGGGTCCTTTAGTCAGATACCTGGTACGCCCGGGTCACTGTTGTACCACTCACTGCTGAAGCCAGTTAGGCTTGTTTCATAAGGATAGCATTGCTGAAATCAGAATTTCCAAATCTTGTACTGACATGGCACTGTTTGGCTCACAGACTAGAACTTGGTGTGTCAGATACAGTTGATGAGGTTGCCGGGGTCAATCACTTAAAGATTTTCATGGACTCATTGTATACCACATACAGCATGTCACCAAAAAACCAGAGAGAGCTAAATCTGGCCGCCATCGGGCTATGTGTACAGCTTCAGAAGATAGGGACACTGTTTGATACTAGATGGGTTGCATTCAGTTACAGATCTGTGAAAGCTGTTTGGAACTGCTTCCCTGCCTTGTGCAAACATTTTGAGAATGCTTCTAAAGACCCAACCAGACCCATAAGAGACCGGAGTAAGTATGAAGGTCTCTTGAAGAAGACTACATCCTATTCTTTTATCAGAGATTTGGGGGTACTGTGTGATGCACTTCAAGAGCTCAAATACTTATCACTCTCCTTACAGAGGAGGGACATTACAATTGTTAATGCCCACAGACTTTTGGTTAGTCAAGTACGTATATTTAAAGCAATGAAGGATTCAACAGGGGAGTTTGCTTCTGCGGCTCAGAGAGCAGTTGGCGAGGGCAAATTTTCCATGTAGAAGTAATTCTGTTGACCTTAATCGAAATCAGTTTTACCAAAGTCTGTCTGTAAATATCAATGAACGATGTTCCTCGGATTCTGAGAAAGAACTTATAGCCAGCTTCAGTGTGCTAGATGCAGGAAACGTGTCTTCTGGTGATGAATGCATTCTTTATGGTGAAACAGAGACCCAGAAACTGTGTTCAGAGTTTCAGCTGCCAGCAAGAGATACTATCCAAGCTTTTAGACTTTTCAAAGATTTAGGTGGAAATAAAACCCCTGAAGCATTAAAAAAGTTAGTAGTTTGCATGGATACCCTGCCAGCAACTAATGTGGATTGCGAGAGAGGTTTCAGCGCTATGAACTTAATTGCTAGTCCAACAAGGTCTCTCTTCTGGTAGAGACCATTTCTTGATGCTTATGGGTAAAACTCAATGGTCCTCCATTTGAAACATTTGACGCAAAGCTGTATGTAAAGAGCTGACTGGCAAAAGGTAGAAGGTCTGCTGAAGAAAATTGTTGAGAGAAATCCCAGCAAAATAGACACAGTGAATATCTTCAAGGGTTTTGGGAACTCCTGCAATAGATTTCTAAGTAATGTAAATCATTTGTACATGTTTTTTTAAAGTGGTTGGTATTTTTATGGCTTATACCTAATATATATTCCTTTTTGCCTATTTTATTATCCTTTGCTGGATGCGACTTCATTATTTTCTTAAGCACACAATACTAGTTATCTTGATTTAGACCAAGCCCCTTCTCGGATAGGCCACACCCCTGTAAGAAATGTGC
Source organism: Lissotriton helveticus (assembly GCF_964261635.1). Taxonomy (NCBI): domain Eukaryota; kingdom Metazoa; phylum Chordata; class Amphibia; order Caudata; family Salamandridae; genus Lissotriton; species Lissotriton helveticus. The sequence continues at coordinate 31,059,218 of NC_136068.1, forward strand.
CACGCCCCTTTTAGAGCACCCCCAGTTTTGTTTTCCCACTTAAAACCCTGAATACCAGGATACTCGCAACCATCTGGTGAGTCTGCCGAAACTCCTCCCGCAACGGTCACATCACGCACTGTTTAACGCTAAGGCTAACCCCCTTCCTTCATCCAAAGGGCGAGCCTTGTGCACCCACTACTGCGCCGAGATTCCACCCTTCGGCACACAAAATGACCGGACTTCCCCTCGAGCCGCCAAGAATAAGCCCTGCATCCGCCTTGATTATTATCTACCCTCCAAGCCGCCCTGGCCGGTAAGCCTGCACCCCCCACGCAACTCACCGTTAACAATGACCGCTGTATCAGTTTGTTCGCATGTTTCCTTCTCACCACCGTTGGCTTGCAATTACAAGTATCTCTTCCGTACATCACAAAACTGTTAAATTGCGTGCACAATGACCGCTGTGAGTAGTTGCTTGTAGGTAACCTCACCACTAATGCTGCCACTGCCATGGTTCTGGCGTAAAAGGTCACGCGGCTCGCATTGTGCACATTCCTTTGTCCGTTTCTACCCCCCAACTCAGCAGCCTCTGATAGTAATGTATTGCAATTAACTGCCTGTACTGTACATTTGATATGTACCTTGGTTTTTTGCAACCTGCATGCCACTCCTTTTCAAACCCACACGACGCCGTCCCTACGGACTTAGTTATTGTCATCCCACCACTCCTAGATTAATGCACCAACTACCACCCTCCTCACGAATAGCCTGTTCAATGCATCTTCCCTCCTTCTTCCCTAAACACGGCACGAAGTATTATTCACCGTCCTAACAGACCAAACACAGTCATACCGTTTAACCATCTTCACTGCTGCACCCTTCTCCTATGGTGTACACTCTAGAACACCTGTTATCTCCATATAAGTATGCCACATCCAACCTCACTCACCTGCACCCTCACCTGCCAATGTATCACATAGAGCCACCTATGTCCTCATCTGGAGGTGCATGCCGCGTTATCACCCTTACTCCCTGACTTTTTATGCTACTCTTCCTAATTTCTGCATTCTTATATTTTCCTCCCCATTTCCTTCCCCGGGCAAATGAAGCTTCTAATTATTAGGCATAATATCTATGTCCTGATGATGATCTGCGCATTTCCATGCTGGATCGAAACGCCGTCGACACTTTGAAACACCTTACACACTCAAACCTTGTGTGTACTTAATTCTAAAGGTGTATAATGAGATGTGTTGCCTTTTGACATTGCTTATTTCCCAAGTACAACAAACCGTAAAACTTTGCCTAAAGCCCACTGTTTGTGGTTCTCCCATGCTTTGTATTGTTTTCCATGTGTTAATTAGGGCACAGGCTTGTGTCCCACTTCTTGTATTGTTTTGTGAATATTTGTGTTCTATTTCCTAAAAGTAAATATCAGACCTCCGTCCGGCTGGACATGTTGATTCAATATAATAAGGACTGAGTCTATATTCATTGTTCTAATATTCTCCCTTCTCCAGGGGCCACTGTTGTTTAAAAGAATTAACTCCCAAGGTCCCTGGTCGATTTTTTTTGGGTTCCCTTGTTGCCTTAAAATAAGCAATAGAATGGGACTGTTGAAATAAACTCTTTTAACCCTATTAGTCCCCATTGAAAATCATTCAATGCCAAATCATTTAAGGACCTTTTGGAGTGCTTTACTTTTGCGTGATGTATTTTGTGTAATTATGATTATAATGTTGACAAATTATATACTTCTGGTTCATGTGCTACTTCTACTATCAATTTATATATCAAATATATATTTATAAACCACCCCAAAGTCACATGACACCATTCAATATGCCCGACAGGTGACTGTGAAAATAATGTGTGTGAATGACCGCGTTGGAAGGGTAATGAAAAAAAATGAAATCAGAGGCACAGATTCTTTATTATTATTATGATTGCCATCCAAGTAAAACACATATTTTGATTCTCTCTTTGTTTTGTTGTGTTTTTTATGGCTATTTGTTATACTATGACATACATTGAAGACACGTACATTTATCATTGGTTTCAATTGTTGTACCAAATCTGAAGTGATATCTGTAGTAGAATTATTTCACAATAGTGCATTTGATTTTTTACAGAGTACTGTTACTAGATAAAAGAAAATACACAATTTTACTGCTTTTGACACCACTTTATTTACTACAAAATGGCATGATAATGTGTTTGTTGTTGCCTTTCATATGATCTTCCCAATCTTCTTATTAAAGTTATGTTTAATGTCTCAAAATCTTCTGACCTTTATCTGTAGTAGAGATGCATATTTTGTGAATAGGTGATGGATGATTTCATGCTAATCCCTCAAAGGCCCCAGTCTTTGACCTTTGACCTTAAATGGTAGCTCCTAGAAATCCACAAAGGATGCATTTGTGTATCAGCATAACCTTTTTTGCAAAATGGAAAGGTCATTGTCTGTACTCAGTAGTTAAACAAATCAACAAGGAGGGATTCAGGATTTTTTACAAGAGGGACACCTCAGTTCCCGGTAGCCTCTTACAATACAAGAGGATGTAAAATAAAATCTTTTTAGCTGACTGTCATCCACATATTTCTAGTTGGCATGCTTAATCTGCAAGTTCTCAACCAATAAACCTGATTGTGTACTGGGTGGGCACAACCCCACTCCTGGAGGAGGACTTGGCTATTCCTCAAAATTTGAAATATACAATTAGTGGAGGGTCTAAGGGGAAAATGTTTAAAGACCAGAAGACACTATACCCCCAATCACAATTTAGCTAAACTACAAAAAGTATCACTGGTCTATCATTCGACATGTGCGAAAAAGTACAGTAAGCTCAATGTGTACCCAAGATGTGTTCACAAAAGAAAAGAAATGAATCCCATCAGCCCACCCTATGGCAGAGCATCATCATCTGGGATTACTGAAGAGATGATCCAGTTAAGGAGCCACACACATATTGGTATCGTGTGTTGCTCCAAATCAAAGGAACCACCAGTGATGAATAATACCAAAGAATATGTATGTTCTATAGTGTGGATGAAAAATGCAGTGTTCAAAAAAATATGTGAAAGAGATCAGGAGTGCATTATAAAATTGGCTACCATGATAGAAGGGAAAAATTGTATTAAGGAAATATCATGGTGTCATCATTAAAAACAGAGTGTTGAGACAGTTTGAAATATTAACTGTCAATTTAAGAGTTATAAACGGTCAACATGCTTCTGCCCTCGTAGGATATGGTAACCTACCTGGCATTCATCAGGACCAGAATTACACTACTGCAAAAGCAAAATACACATTGTGAAAAAATGTGTGAAAAAATTTCAGGAATTTAAGATGCCATACATCCTGCCTGTGTGGGACCTGGGAAAGTAGAAAAGGTTAAAATGCCTCTGAGTGTCACTTCTCTAAGGCTACCTTTTTAGTGGGCACCTACGGGATAGACTTAAAATATAAAAGCAGACATTGAGGTGATGCTTACCTAGTGCCATGTTTCAGCTGATTTCTTATGCTTAATCAGGTCAGTCGGGTTTCATCGGAACCTACCCGGTCCCTAACATTGTATTGGGATAATCATGTGAACATCTTCATAATCACTCACTCCCAATTGCAATACCCTGTATTCCAGTTGTGTTTTGGTATTTCCTACACTTGTAAATCTATTTAATGGCTTTCTAAGGCCCCTTGGGAAATGGCGTCAGACTTGTCCATCAGTCCCACAGGCATCAACGATCTTGTTCAGCAGGCAACCTACTTGGATACCCCTAACTCCTGAATGTTCTGGAGTTGCAGGAATTCAAGTTGGGTTCCTTGCTGGGTGAAGTCTTGATAATGAAGCATGCCACAAAGAAATATAAGGGTGAGAGTCTGCCCAAAAAGAAATACTTTTTATCCTCCTCTTGTTGAGAAGATATTCTGCAGGGTCACCCACCAAACTATTTGCCTTCCTCCGCCTACTTTTTGATGGATTTGTTTTTGTTGGCCTTAGGACCCTGTGTACTTTACCACTGTTAAAAGGTGCTAAAGTGCTTCTTCTTTCTCCCTAAAACATAGTATAATTGGTTTACGCCTGTTTGGATTATTTAGTTTACTTGTAATTCCCTTGTAAAGTGGCATATCGTATACTCATGGCCTGTTAATTAAATTCTACCAAAGGGGCCTGCAGCACTTGTTGTGCCACCCACCTACGTAGCACTCTAAAACTTGTCCCAGGCCTGCCATTGCAACCTGCATTCAGTGTTACACTGCAATTTTGACCTGGCATTTAAAACCCAATGCCAAGCCTTAGACCCCCTTTTATTACTTATAAGTCACCCCTAAGGTATGCACAAGGTAGCACATTAGTTATAGTGCTATGTTATGAAAAGGTAGGGCATGTACTTTTACGTTTTACATGTCCTGGTAGTAAAAACACACCCACATTTATTTTTTGCTACACCTCTCATATGATAACATTGGGAATTCGTTATCACATTTAATAAGCTGTAATTCCTAATTGAGAGGAGATAGGTCTGTCGTGTTTAGTACCTATGGCATTGTAATGGTGCATCCTCTTTACTGGCAAAGTCAGATTTATTGCTACAATTTTGAAAAGGCCCTTTTTAGAAAGTGGAGTTTTCCTGCTCTGTGGCCCGTATGTCTGCAGTCTGTCTCTGAGTGCATGTCTGGGTTGGGAGACAGTATGGCTTTGTGTATTCCCTCTAGACAGTCACACACAATGGGAGCTTAGGTGTGACTTGATGGGCCATCCTAGGAGGATGAGAGTGAGATGCTGGGCACAGTCTCACTCTAAAACATGAATGGAGCAGGAAGGGAGTACCTCTGTGCACTTCAAAAAACCTTGTTTGAAGTCTTTCCCGCTTCAGAGGCACCACTGGATATAATAACTGGACCTCAGACCATTTCACTTCAGCACATTTCTGGACCTTTGACCACTTCACCAGGAAGAAGAACTGCTGTGCTGCTTAAGGACTGCCACTGTGCTGGCCTGCAGTTCTGAAAGAACTTGTGCCTTGCTGTGTTTTTACCTGCTGCTATCTCTTGCCTCATTGAGAAAGACGGGCCTGTATCACTTCAAATCAGTGACTCCCAGGGCTAGCTGGCTGACCTCCTGATCTGAAGTCTCCGGGAAATAAAAGACTTACAACCACACTGCTCCTGCACCTGGAGCATTGGAAGTGGGACCGATGCATTGCCACCACTGTGTGGAGAAAATCAAAGCTTTCCCTCTGCTGCAGGATTGACACTGATGCATCGCTTTGACTGCACCACAGGTCTTCATCAGTGCAAACCGGATTAAGGTACTTTCATTCCAACGGCCTCAGGGGGTCCCTGTGTCCAGCCCACACTCCATCGCAGTCAGCCTGAACTTTTTACTTTGTCCCTGTCCGGATTGACGAGACAACCCAGGTAAGTGCTTATTGCTTCTAAGCACTATTTTTCAGTTTATTCTTTTAAAATTAATATCTCAAGTTCTACTTATAGGATTTGTAATTCTGGTCTTGTATTATTTATTACATTACATGCTCCCCCTAAAGTTAAGCCTGGCTGCTCAGTGCCAAGTTATGAGCAGGTGAGCACAGGTTAATGTAGGGTATGCTTGTGACTTACCTGGAGTTCGATTGTGGTTTACTGCTATACCAGGGCTTATTCCCCAATCAACTCTTCATTTGGTCTGGTGTACTCACAAGTCAACTATCCAAATTGAATGAGAGGTCCCAAATGTGACATTTGAACTCTAAATACAAATATTTTGCAAAGTTTTTTTGTTTTTTTTTCTTTGATTGATTTCTGCGAGTGCAGTATTGGTGGACTTGATATGAAGAGCACTTTCTTTTTCCTTGTTCATCTTTGTGGGAGAACATGAAAATTGACTTTTGAACTCTATATACACTTTTTTAATTGGATTATTCCATCACTGTTAGATCCTTTATTACAAATATTGTATCTTTAATCATTATTTACATGTTTTACATTTTCCTTTGTTAACTTAGTGCTTGGAATTCATGCAATTTGATTTGTAACCTCTAATTCTACTTTTCTAACTTTTCAAGGTAATTTATCCATCATTTGAATCGTCTTGATAAGTACTTATATATAATCTCCTTCGTTAAATTGTTACAAGCATTATCCTGTTTGACCTCTGACATATAAGTACACATCTTAGTGTTTGAGTATCATTTTTCCACTACCTTTGGATCGTTTTTCACTAGCGTGTCATCATTTGAATCATAATAAAAATGACTTGAATTTCCTTGGTTATGTTATTAGGGATGTGATTCCATTTGACCTTTGGCCTCTAAAGCCACAACATTTACATATTAATTGACTTTATTCTTTCATTGCTAAATCAGTTTTTAATGTAGTATCATTGGAATTATCATGATGTGTTCTAATAATATGAGTTCTTGAATTTCACTTATTCAAAATGGTGGAGGGGTTAATTCAATTTGAACTGTTTAAGTCTAAAAAATATCAAAAAAGGAACATGACACCTTGACTCTAGGTGTATAAAGGGCAGAGTAGCACTATCAAATTCAGACACAGCCCTTTTCAATTATGCACCACGACTTGTCTACAAAAGTAAAGATTGAGAAAATGGAAGCTCTGCAAAGCATGTCTCGAAAAATCATAAAAAGGTTCCATTATTGTTATTGTGGTAATTATTTCGATATTAGTAGTTTATGTCATTTAGTTACAGGTAGAATAAGGAACTCCGTTTAAAGATTTAGTCTGCTGCCGGCCTCCGGGTTGTAGGCAATGGGAGCTGTGTACCATTAACTATGCAATAAAGCAGTTTGAACACAAAAAAAAAAAAGATCTAGTCAATTTATAAAAGTACAGAAATGCATAAGCTGGGCCATCAGAGTTTCATAAGCATTAGATTTAATAGAAAACACAGCGAAAAGTCAGTTGAGTTTAAGTCAAAATCCAGGATATATTTGCCTTCAAAGGATGGGGAAAGTGTCTCCTCTCAGCATAGAGTATTCTCACCCTTTATAGGGATTTTACAAAGGCTTAATGCATTTACTACATTAGTATGTGGTTCACATGCTCTAGCCAACAGAAATCAAGCAAAGAGTAACAGTTTGCAATGAAATACATTGGAAGATTTTCTCACTGTTCTAATACATGGAATTCTAGTGTACACTGCATCTGTGCTCAGTACACGAAATGTTACATAGAATGTTATTCAGCCTGGGACAGTTACTCTGGGGCATATTATCAAGAAACAGTATTAACATTATCGCCGCTTTAGCGGCAGGAAACTGCCACTAAAGCGGCGATAATGTACTTGATAAAATATCCTACAGAATTCCAATAGAAGCCCAGGTTAGATGTCCTTCACACCAGAACCTGGGCTTCTATGGGAATTCTTTAGGGCATATTATCAAGCCCATTATGGCCGCTTTAGCGGCAGTTTCCTGCAGCTAAAGCAGCGATAGTCCTAACTCCGTTCTTGATAATATGCCCTTCTGTCCTTGGGAAAGTACACGCTGCTTGGGCGAGTACTCTGAATCATTTTCTCAACTAGTGAAATTCATGAGTCTTTATCATGACTCAAAGGATTAAACTCTAGTTCAGGTGACGTGTTCGACAGCATTGCACGAGAAGATGGAGAACAAGGCCAAAGTTGTCCTAAAGTAGAGAAAACATGAAGTTATAAAATGTAAGCATTGACATTTTCTAAAATTAAGCAATCCACGCTAACAAGGGGATAGCAAGGATGAGATACTGGACCACAGTGCTTAGATTCTATACAAAGCCCAGTTCCACAACATAACATAATGATCCCTTTTAATGTGTGGGTTCTCAGTTCTCTAGGGTATGAATCAAAGGTACATCCCCTATCGGCACTGCATGGGGACTAAAATGGCAATAGTGGGTAGAGGATAGAGAGAGAGGCAGAATGAAAGCTCGGCTCACCCTCTTTGTTCTGATTTATTTGACCAGATTGATCCTTGGTGACCACTGTAAGTAAGTAAGTAAAGGTTTATTGTTTTAGGTTATTTAAAACCGTTACAAAAAGAAAAATACATTTGAGTACACATATCCTCAGATAAAAGTTTTAAAAAAAGAAAGAAAGAAAAGGGAAAATTAAAAAAAAAAGAGACCTTTAGTTATAAAAGTAGTAGTGCTAAAATCAGTGGGGTGTGTGAGCTAAGCATTGTTCATTGCATCCTGTCTTGGCCGTGGCACCTTAGGTCTAATCTGGGCCGAGTTCTTGGCTTTTTAGTTTGAACTCCACTAGTGTCAGGAACTTCACCAGCTTTCCATTTAGTGGGGGAAGACCTGGATCAAAGCAGGCGAGAACAGCTTGTCTGCGTGTGCGAATTCTTTGTTCATTGAAGGAAGTTTTTAGCAGGACTGCTCTTTCCTCTTTCAGCCTCGGGCAGGTGCATAGCAGATGTTCAAAGTCTTCATTCCCTGCGCCGCACAGCCTACATTTTGTCGAGCATTCCATCTCAGCCTTGGTTGTAGATGTGGTATGGCTGGTAGGATACCTAGCCTATGTTTTAGAAAGGCTTCTTGGTGACCACTGGGAATTTCAAACCCCCCAAGAGAGTTTTAGCAAGGGTAATAGCCACATGTGCTGCCATTTTCCAACAATGCCCCTCCCACAATCTCCAGGATTGATGGAAACCCATGATCCTTGAGTAAAAGCCTTTGCATGAGGCCAGTGGTGTCCCTCACAGAAATACTCCAGTTTGAAGAGCACAGTCTGCCACAGTCCCCAACCAGGAATCCTTCTCTTAAGAGTTTAGTTTAAAAGAGGAGTAACTCCCTTTCAAACTGTGCCTCTCCCTCTGTCTCCAGGCCTGGGCTGCTCTGATCTTGTCCCTTTCTTTGGGGGTGACTGGTCGCAGGAACAACCTTAAACTGATGTTAAGTTTTTGTTGTTATGTTAACATGTAATTTTAGTTTTATTTTCTATTAGAAACCTTTGGCAGGGATCAATGTATGGCTGGAGTAGTATCACTCAAAGGCCCCTCTTCTTCTCTCCTCCTTCCAGCCTGGCTCGGTGTCTGGACCCCGGTGACGGCGGGGCAGGGGCCCTTTGCAGGTGTGATCACAGCTGTGGTGGGACAGACGGCCACTCTGCCTTCCCCAGTCACTACAGGCGTGTACTCCTTTAACTGGTACAGAGGAACAACAACAAATAATAATACACTGTTGATTATGACTTACCTCCCATCAACTGGTGCACAGACCCCTGGTCCCCAGGCCACGGGCCGGGAGTCGGTGCTGGCGGACGGATCCTTACAGATCAGACACCTACGAACAAATGACAGCGGCTACTACACAGCATCCGCAGCCCTGGCGAATGGAACAGTACACACAGGAGCCCCCCGGCTGCTGAGGGTCCACGGTAAGTGGCAGAGCCCCATCAGCGAAATGTTTCTACTTCCCCAGCGAGGGTTCGCTGTAAGTTAATCACATGTTCTTTCGATCCTACTAAAATGCAGCATCAGCCGTCTTAGGATCCATGACAATATAGATGCTGAGTCACCAAAATATGTCAGGTGTTGCTTAAGTGACATCACACACACATAACCTACAGGTGCCTAGATTGCTCAGTAAAATTTCCAACCTATCACGCTTACATATCTTGCTGAAATATATTATATGAGAAGCTGGGCAAGAGGGGACTAGGGGTAGTGGAAAGGAGAGCAGTGCGGATTCTTAGGGTTACTTAAAAGACATTCAACATTTCACGGAGTGCAGCGCAGCAGCTAAAAATGTTGGGGTAGATTTATAAGCCCCCTGCGCCACTTTTGTGTTACTTTTAACATGGGAAAAGTGACACAAAAGTGGCGCAGGGTGCTTGTAAATCTGCCCCGTTGTACTGTGTTGCATGACTGGGGAAGATCAGGGGAGCAACATATCTATAGTGATGTGGCTGTATGCTGCCCTCTCCCTAGCGCCAGCACAGCCTTTTGCTGCTGTGCACCAGGTACAGACCTTTGTGCCATAGTGCTAGGGTGTGTACGTGAGTCTAGCATAGGTTTTGTACTTCAAGGGTTCAATTCCAGTTCAAAATGCATCGTATATATAAGTTTAAAACTTTTCCTACTTTGTGTGTGTGCGGTACAGTACAGCACGCATGCATGCAAAGTCGGAAAACAAAGGAAAAATTAAAACACGTCTCCTTTAAAGCCTATTTTCAAAAGGCATTAACTTGTGGCGCAAAACCCTATCTAATTCTTTGGGCAGATAGGGTTTTGCATCAAAAAGCATGGGTGATTGCATGGGGTAGCCCTCCTAAAACCAACTTGAACCTATGTAATCAAAGCAGCCCTTCACTCTACTTTGCGTTACTTTCAGGCAGTTTCCAGTGGAAAACAAGTTTTGTGCTGTAAGCAAATAATCCCAAAAACATTTTGTTCTGGTCAGCGTCACTTTTGTGATGGACGGAAAGCGCAATATGATATAAAATATCCAAATGTTTTAAGAACTTCAAAACAGAGAGTGTGTGTGTGTTGTCTGTGTATGTTTTTGTCTCAATGTGCATGTAAAAATCCTAGATGAAATATGACAACCACTTCACCAAAACCAACTGAAAGCATCTCTACCCAACTACTTACAAGAGAATTCATTTATTAGGCCCCCGTAGCTACGCCCCTGGAAACAACCCATGCTACATGTTCTGGATCCGCAGGCCTTTTTTCCACAGCCATAATAGGAGAGATTCCAGGCTCTCAAATGTTTACCCTGGCGCATGAATCTGAAAAATCTTGCGTGTTACAACCCCAAACTAAAGAATGTGACAACAGGTTATGACATTTGATATTGCTCCCTTTGCCACTGGATTCAAGCTAGCCTGCTTGATGAGGGGGTTTACCCCAAAACCGGTCCCAGGATGCTTATTTGCAGTTCAGGGAAGGCCTGCCTTGGCAGTTCGAGCTGGACTATTCCCATGAGGCACAGGGTCAAGACTGATTTGCATATAGCTGTATCTGAATTGAAGTGGCAAATTGAGCTAAAGAACAATGATGGATTCAACCCAGATCTCTGACTGGGGGTGAGTGTCTGAAAAGTTTCTGAGCTTCGTCCATCATCTCCTTGTGTTTGCTTTGTTCACTCTAAGTTGGCAGGGTATGCCCAGACATGGGTCCTTTGCTCACTTTGCCACTGGATTCAAGCAAGCTGGGCTGATGAGGGTGTTACCCTGAAACCATTCCCAGGATGCTTACTTCCAGCTCAGGGAAGACCTGGCTTTGCAGTTCGGCTGGACTGTTCCCAAGAGGCACAGGGTCAAGTCTGATTTGCATATACCTGGGTCTGAACTTAAGTGGCGAAGTGAGCTAAAGAAAAACCCATATCAGTTTTGGTGCTCCGTCCATCATCTCCCTGTCTTGATATTGGCCGTGATGGTGATGCTGTAAGGACTGGTTAATGTACACTGCATTTAGTAAGTGTATTCCATGAGGTTTGTTGTGTGATGTCTAGGGTTTTAGGAGTTCATTGAGAGTTTCATTCATTTTTGGGTAGATTCATCAGATAGGTTAACTCCTTGAGAAATGTGATGGTGAGTTGCATGGATAAGTTGGTGATGATCCAGGATTTCTTCAGTGAAGGCTTTATTGGGTCCTGGAGGTCTGTGGATCTGGTGGAACTTCTCAATCCAGTGGATCCAGAGTAGTAGATGGTAGCTGAGACATTCCATAAGTTTGAGGGTTGTGACATTGTTCAGGAAGTAGAGATAGGAGAACTTTTGAAAGTAGATGTGACCTCTTCCTGTTGTGTGAGCATTATATGTAAATTTGTCTTTTCTAACATATGAATAAGGGAGTAGAAAATGTGTGAAGATGTCACTGTGGCCGTGTCACTGTGCTGAACATTGCCTTGACTCAGTTCATTGCTGTGATGTTGGTGATGTACTCAGAATGAGGTATAAGAGGTCAGTGCTGAGAATCATGATATGTTCTACCAATGTAACTGATGGGCTCGTCTAGTGCCCAGCTGCAAAATGTATTTGAACTCATTACGTGGATGCACCATATTTCACACTACATGGCACATTCCTGTCCTTTCCTTGTGCTGGCGCACTATTGGTTGCCTAGCGCCAATGCCAGCACCCTTGAATCATGTTGTAGATGCTCCTGTGGTGTTAAATTCGAGGAACTATTGAGTCAGAAATCTTTCAATATGATATGACTGCGATATAGATTCAATCGAATTAATGTTTTGGTGATGATTTTTAATATGTCACTTGTTGTTTTCTCTTTTTTGTTGATTGATTGATTTATTATATGAATTGTTTTTATGAATTTCGGACAGTGTTTGCTGTTTTAAAAAAAAAAAGAATTGTATTAGCTATTAGTGTTTTTTTTTATTTTCAAAAACCTTTATTGAAGATTTAGACACAACAGAAGTACAGGGTTGCATCATGAGAAGATAATATGCATTGCGATACGTTATACAAAATCGAGGACAACCGCATTACATGCACCACAATCAATGATATCAATGAAATAGATCGGAAGATCACCAAAAGCAATGTGGAAAAATTATCAGGGAGGGCACCACACTGGAAAAGGGGGAGAGCACAGGGTAGGGTGGGAGAGGGAAGCCGAGAGTAGGAGACTCAGTGACCAGCACCGGCGGGCGCCTTCGGCTGGGTGCCGACGGGGAGCGCGGGAGAGGCATCTGGGTGCTGGGAAGTGTGACTTAGAAGGTAGGAGACAAGCAGACCCCAGATGTCTGGCGGGCGGGATCTAGCAGGCATTAGGTCCCAGAATTCGGACAGGAGAGTCTGGCAACGGGACGCATCCTCCAACCAAAGGGCCACCTTTGGTGTGGGTCGGCGACCCCAGCACATGGAAACCCTGCAGCGCGCAAGGACAAGCAACATAGCAATCAGTCGGCGGGAGGCATTGGGGCAGAATTTGACAAAGCCTAAGAGGCAAAGCAGAGGGTCAGGAGGGAGCGAATATGAAGTGATGTCAGAAATGACAGCGCATACCTCACGCCAATAAGCAGAGACCTTGGGGCATAGCCAGGCAAGGTGGGAGAAGTCAGCCGCAGAGCAGCGCAGGCATCTGTCACTAGTATTGAGGCCCATTTTGTGCAATTGCATTGGGGTCCGGTAGAGCCTATGGAGATATTTAAAATGAATAAGGTGCAGTCGATAGTTAGGGGAGAGGTGTTTAGTCTGGGGGCAGCAGTACAGCCAGTCGGCCTGGGAGATTGGGATATCTAGGTCTGTCTCCCACGCCACGCACACCCTCTCAGTGGAGTTGGAGGAAGCCGTCAGTGTGGAAACATAAATTCTGGTGACCAGTTTTTGTGGAGATGGGGACGTGTAGAGGAGATTAAGAGTGGCCATCGAGGGGGGGCTGGGGGAAAGAAGGATGGAGCTTCCTACAGACCTCCCTAAGCTGATAATAAAGAAAAGTGTACATAGGGCCAGAGTCAGCCGCCAATGTGTAGAATTTGTTCTCAGGGTAGTGATCGGACAAGGAAGAGAGCCCCAGATGGGTGGCATTTTTCGCCATCCTCGAAGAATGAAGAGGAGAAAAAGCAGGGTGTTGAGCGATGGGCATCACAGCCGCGGAGAGCATGTCCGGACCTGAGATTTTCCGGAGCCCCTCCCAGGCCAAGGGCAGGGTCTCGAGTGTGTCGATCTCAGCGCAGGGAAGCTGCTCTGGGGCAAATAAAGCAGTAGAGAGCGGCCAACGGGCAGCCAGGTCGGACTCGACCGCAACGTGAGGCTGGAACAGAGTGGGGTGGAGCCAAAAATGGAGAAAGCTGGCCTGTGCCCTAAGGGCATAGAGTTTGAAGTCAGGGGCACCAAGACCATCTCGTGACATAGGAAGCGTTAAGATATTGTATGCAATCCTGGGTTGCCGGTCGTCCCAGATCAAAGTAATCACCAGTGAGCGGAGTTTACAAAAATAATGAATGGTGATGGCGAGGGGAATATTCATAAATAAATATAGGAACTTCGAGAGCACCACCATCTTGGCAATCGCTATGCGCCCAGCTAGAGAGTGGCAAACGACTCCATAGAGGAATCTTAGATTCCAGCCAGTCCACCGCGCAACCTAAGTTGGCCCTCCAAAGCTCATCCACATCCCTGCTAAGCCAGATGCCAAGATATCTGATGGGCTCATTCGCCCACACAAAAGGATATTCCGGATCAAATGGTGTTGTGGCATTGGTAAGAGGGAATAGCACGGACGTGCTTCAGTTGACCTGGATGCTGGAGTAGCCGCCAAAGTGTATCACCTCCCGGACCAAAGGACTGAGGTTCCCCCGGGGGTGGCGGGCGAACAGGGTGATATCGTCTGCATACATTGAGACAAGTAGAGCACGGGTCACGAAGCCGATGCCCCTCTGGGTGTGATGCTGGCGCAACTGAGCCGCTAGAGGCTCCTTTGCTATAGCTAAGAGCATCGGGGACAGCGGACAGCCCTGCTGAGTGCCACGCGCGATGGAGATGGGATCAGAGATTTGGCCATTGAGCCGAAGGCGAGCGATGGGGAGAGTATAGAGAAGCAGCACTTTTCGAATGAACATTGGACTGAAGCCCAAGCGGGGAAGAAGATAAAAGAGGAAAGGCCACTCTAAGGTGTCAAAAGCTTTAGTAGCATCCAATAGGGCTGCCACTGCCGTGAGGGTTGGGTTTATTTGATGTGACGGAAAAAATGATCCGCAGATTAGGAGAGGAGGCACGGCCAGGAATTAAACCGGACTTATCAGGGAGAGCAATGTGTGGCATGAGAGGCAAAAGGCATGAAGCAAGCAATTTGGCAAAGATTTTGTTATCCGTGTTTATGAGGTACAGGGGGCGATAAGAGTCCCGCGATTCGGTTGATTTATCTGGCTTTAAGAGCAAGGTAAGTAAGGCCGCTGGGGGAAGTTGCCTAGTTTCAAAGGACTCGTAATACACGACGGCAAAGTAAGGAAACAAAATAGGGGCAAAAGCCTTGTAGAAGGAGGCCGGCAGGTCATCCAGGCCTGGTGCATTATCACCGGGCATGCCATTTGTTGCAGCAAGTATCTCCTCTTTGGAGACCGGCTCATCGAGGAGCTCTTGGTGTTGATTATCTAGCCATCGTAGTTGGAGGGTGTCAAAGTTTTTCTCAAGGACCTCTGGCGAGGGGACTGAGACGGACATGTAAAGTTGTATATAGAATGACATAAAGCGCCCTTTAATTTCCTCGGGCACAGTGGTTCTGTCAGTTCCATCGTCACGGAGGGCGTTAATATAAGAAGCTGCTTGTGGTGGGCGTAACAGGTTTGCTGAGGTTTTGCCAGGGCAGTCGCCCTCACAAATATGGCGCGCCCTAGCCTCCTTGCCGAGAAAGGCAAGCTCTCTGTCGGCCTCGTCGGGGAACTCAGTCAGTTTCCCCCGATCCTCGTGAGCTTATCTGGGTTGGGGTCCTGTGTATGAGATGAAGCTTTGTGTGGTTATTGCTTCATTACACTGGCGACAAGTGAGGGATGTCCAGAGATGGAACCTGTGTGAAATGGAGGCAGGCACTTCTTTGTCGAGAACATTGTTTGGTGAATGATTTGTGGGGAACTCATGATGCTGGATGAGGAGTTCCAGTAACCTGGAAAGGAACATACGTTGGAGGCAAGAAATGGAGAAGGGCATTGCAGTGAGACCGGTGTGCTTCTAAAGGGTTTGTGCAGTTTGCCTGACAAAAGAGGAGCAAGGTCCGTGCTGTCTGGCTGCGAGAAGTAGACTGATGACATAGTCAGCGGGCAAGGAAAACAAGGGCAAATGCCAAGAGAAGCGAGGAAGCAGGCTATATGCTTGATGGTCATCGTGTGATCCATGGTGGCTGTGAGGAAACCATGGTGGTCACGGGTCTGACAAAACAAGACTGATCCCCTGTTGAAAGCACGCAAGTGGTTGTACATGCAGCCGTTTTGAGGAGTTGATCTTTCTCCCGTTGTCTGTCCATACATACTAAGTCGCAACCTACGAAGCACAGAACACTTGCAAATGTTGGTGAATGCTGCACCTAAAATGGTAGCACACACTCCAACAGACTCCAGATGATGTGCAGTCAAAACCTTGGGGTTTTGACTGCACATCATCTGGAGTCTGTTGGAGTGTGTGCTACCATTTTAGGTGCAGCATTCACCAACATTTGCAAGTGTTCTGTGCTTCGTAGGTTGCGACTTAGTTCAGAGAAGAGTGGGCATGTCAGTGAGCACATCAGGCAGCACATCAATTTGAACTATGCATTTTTTGGACCGCGTTGATATGCTGCGGTAACAGACACACCATTGGAGAGATCAGCAGAAAGGAGGAGGTATTATTTATAAAGTTGGAACAGGAAAGTAGACCTAAGTTTCAGGAGAGACAGGCACAAAACAAAAACAAAAAGTAGAGAGAGTTTTGTGACTAACCAGTTGTGGTGAGAGGCACACCATAAGTTTATAGGTATATTTTTTAACTGTTGCTAAGGTGATATGGTGACCGGCACAGCATATTTGCGAGATCTATCTGTTTGCACATAGGAAATAAGGAAAAGGGGTATCTGCTGTAGTGACAGGCACACAAATTCAAAGATACGTTTTTGGAGGTGGTTGAAAATCCATTTCATATTACGCTACAGTGTGGAGCACAGCATCAAATCGGTGACACATAAGTCAGGAAACACTAAATTTATAAAGGCATAAGAAAAAAACGGAGAATTTAGAAAATGCAGAATGTAGTACCACTGCCATTTTTCTTAAGTAGCCCTGGAGAACCAATGGTAAGATGGAGCAAATGGAAAAAAATGTTTGGGCACTGTGCAAAAGTATGTGGTACCACTTTAAGCTCAGAACGGAAATGTGCATTACTACTTCATTGTCTTGGTGGAGAAGGTCAAGAAGTACTGGATAACTATTCAGAGCTGAGTAATGAAGAGCAGACAGATCTCAGTGAATATTATATTTGCATTCTTAAACTGGATAAGCATTACTTGCCGCGCTTAGCACAATTCTTGAGAAGTACCATTTAGGTCTGAGAGGACAGGTTAGCAATACATTTAGAGTAGGAGCAGGTCCTTGTGTCTGTTCCCTCTTGCAGCATCGGTTGGCTCTTCCACCTGTCCATTGCCCTATTATTTAGATGCTTGTTTGTCCCATCTGCCTGATTGTCTTGTTTCTGTTGCAGTTTTGCCAAAGTTTCTGCTGTTCTATGTTGCTGTTCTGCCTTGTGTCTTTTGCCCATTTTTATTGCTTATAGTCTGCTAATTTTCTCCATTTGCATGACTGTTTTATTTTTGTGAAAACTTTCTGCTGGTCTGTGTTGCTGGTCTGCCATGCGTTGGCACCTGGATCGCACCCAGCACCAGATACCCTGGCCCTCCAGCCACCCATACATACTTTACTGCAGAGCTCCGAGCCCTAAGCCAGACAAGCCACAACAACAACTGCTGCATCACATCTCCTCAATCAACAACAGTAGAAATGCTACCATTTCGTCTGCAACTCAGGAACTCCTGACCTCACTGAAAACTGCACCACACCGACCACCCCAGAACCGCTCCACTGTCTCCTGCCTAGCATCCGATTGTTCGCCAAACATGCTGCCAAAATCTGGGACACCATCTCTATTCTCATCCCTGACGTTATCTTCATCACAGAGACCTGACTCAACCCCTTCTCCATCGTGACATCTCCACTGTGACAGCAACGACTATAAGATGATACACCGGGATCACCCCACCAAACACGGAGGCGGCATTGCCATCATACATGAAGAAACCATCCACCAAAGACGACACCACACCGATCATGGAGAAACTCAACTTACAAGTCCAAACCCATGGCAAAACTACCATCAGAGCAGTACCTCTGGGCCACGCCGTGGTTTCTAAAGCTCCATCCCTGAATTCATATGCCTCACTCTCCATTGACTCCAAGCTCTACCAAGCATGAGCAAAATCAGCCTCACCCAACTAGTCACCGACCCCACACAAAGTGCAGGACACACTCTCAACCAAATCTTCAAGACAAGTGACAGTCATGTCACTGAACTCATCTGGATTAACTACACCATCATGCACTTCACCATCGCAGGGACCCCCATGCACAAACTTAAGGTCTCCCAGCTGCTACCACCGCAACTGAAAGAAAGTAAGCAAGGAAAAACAACCTTGGAGGTAAAGTCACATATACTTCCAATCTAGTCTCATCCACTCAAACAACTGCAAAGAAACTACCAATTCTGCGGCATACAAAGTGAACCCGAAACTGAAATGTAGTGCTTGCACAATATTTATTTATGAAAAACAGCAAAAGATTTGCCTCACATCATGTATCTGTTAAAAATCTCAAATAATCAATATACATACACAAAACAATACATTAAAAATCACAATTTATGCAATACAATGTCTTCTATAAACATATTCAAACACAAGAAACAAAGACCCAACAACATATACAGGTATTATAATCTGTTAAAAATCCATATAATCCAAATACAGTACATTATACGTAGGGAGCCTTTAGTAAAAAGTTTTTTTTTCTTATCTAAATGGCCCTTTTTTGGGGGGGATTCTTGGTTGGTGAATGCGTCAACGCGTTTCGGTTGTATGGCAGCTTATAAAAGGAAACTACCTTCTTCAGGACAAGCATTGTTAAAGGGTCACTTCTCTCCACATTATAGATATTATATATACAGAAGGAAACAGATATCAACCAGAATGTCAGCAATACATGTGATCCTAAAATAATGAAAATCATTCATTGTTTTGAACTATGTACTCTAGCCCGGCAGAAGTTACTACCCCGTGTCTCTCAGAGATACATTCCTCCTACTGTAGGAGTTCATGTTGCTCAGCACTACATTTCAATTTAGAGTAGGGTCTGAGGGTGCCATTCCGTTTCCTTTCATACCCCCTTAATGCATCCCATTTAAAAGAAACGTATACACCCACATACTTCATTCATACTCATATGCTGCTATTTGCTCTAATGGTTATACTGACCACAATTAATGTAGGGTCGTACTTCTTGATCAGATTGCTTGTTGTCCTATCCTAGATCCTTCCTGTCACCGGATCTGAGCCAAGGGATAAGATTTAGATGTAAGAAACCTAATGATTCTTATTGATAATCTTATTGTCTGCACTAATTGCTACACTCATTACCTCAGGAATTGTTGCATGTGGCGTGAGTCTTTCCTTTTTCTATCTCACCCATGTTTAGCCTTGTCTTTCCTTTTTTTCAAAGGCGCCTAATGTTTGGTATGTTGCACACATTAAAACACATAGCAACTACAAATAGAGAGGAAAACAGCACATTAGCGATTGTTCACTTTATCTCTATTTATATTCAGTTGGTGAGAGAACCAGCCCTATTGTCAAGGGAATTGCTTACTTTTATCAGAAATTGCTTTTTTGTATGATTAAAAGTGATGTGGGAGTCTTATTCGCCCCACATAATGCCCATATCCCCGTAGACTTCTGATTTGTCTATCTGGGTATTTCAATCGTCACGCAATCTGTAAATCATGAGACGGGAGATTGTTTGTTTCTCTTTTTTACTCCTCTACGGTGTTCTTATCTTATTCCTATAGTGTTAGTATCCTCTTCTACATCCTTAGCGCACAGTTCTATGCATCTACTCTTTCTCCCTAGCTGTATTCGGGAGTATTACTTACACTTGGCACATCTGTTAGTGCATAGTGCCAATATCGGCCCACTCACCAGCCCTCCCACAGCAACATGCATGTATCATAAATAAGCAGACAAGACAACTTTTTGTTGGGATAAAATTGCTGCAGGTTTATTAGCATACAAATGCCAACAAGGTGGGTTATCTTATAGACGATCCAAAGGCAAGCCGCCCCTCGCGGCCTACCACCTGATGGGCCAACTTGCATCGTGGCCTTAGGCAATCGGTGCTTAGCGGTTGTGGGAGGGGATAGCCACTCCCACTTCCGGTGAACCATCGGTAAACCCTCTCGCTCACGCCCCCCCCTACGAGGGACGGAGCGTTCAAGCGACCGCCGGTTGTTCAGGTTTCCAACCGACCGTACGATAGACGGGGCGCCGTCGCACCCCAGGGTCCACCGCACAGACTTCCTGGAGATATTAGGCCTCAGCACCCTTTGTGCTCCTGAAGAGGGTACCCCTGAGTACCTTTCCGCCTCTGGATTGCCCTGTAACTCTGCCTGCAACACAAATAAAAAGGATTAGAACACATATCCCCCCGCCCTGAAGACGCCGGGTAAGCGGTAGGGAGGGAAACGGCGTCAGGGTGAAGGGACAAAGAAGCCGCCAGGTGGGCGGGGGAGGAATATATACCTCTCCCCGCCTCCCACCATGACCGGAAGTGACGTCCAGGACCCCGTGGGGTCATGGAACACTGGGCTGCCCCGTGTGCTATCTTGTGGCACTAAGGGGCCGCCCTCTTATGAGTGTCCCCTGCGGGGACGTGTCGGCCGGCCTGCATAGTGCCAATATCGGCCCACTCACCAGCCCTCCCGCAGCAACATGCATGTATCATAAATAAGCAGACAAGACAACTTTTTGTTGGGATAAAATTGCTGCAGGTTTATTAGCATACAAATGCCAACAAGGTGGGTTATCTTACAGACGATCCAAAGGCAAGCCGCCCCTCGCGGCCTACCACCTGATGGGCCAACTTGCATCATGGCCTTAGCCAATCGGTGCTTAGCGGTTGTGGGAGGGGATAGCCACTCTCACTTCCGGTGAACCATCGGTCCACCCTCTTGCTCACACCCCCTCCTATGAGGGGCAGAGCGTTCAAGCGACCCCCGGTTGTTCAGGTTTATACTGGGCGGATGTACCCCTCCGTCACAACACACCCTGTGAATTTGGAGTGTAGCACCCGGGTCTAATGGGCCACGACCCCTCTGCCTGGTATATTTACGCATAGTGCAGACTTCCTGCACGCTGGCTCCAACGCCTCCCCTGCCAAGCTCCCTGCCACAGGAGCCAGGGGGATTTTCGACCACTGACGTTTACCTGCCCCCCACTGGTTGCTACTTTGCCCCGTGTGGTGATTGTGGTCTTTATCCCTGGTTCATACTTTGCCACCTGGACCAGACAACTACAGTTATATACTAAATAACCCTGGTGCCCCTAGCAATGATGTCACATAGGTTTGAGGGAAAAAGCGTGTGGTGTTTATCAATAGACACTGTACCAAATCGGTACCCCTCTGTTCAGAACACCCTGTGACTTTGGCATGTAGCACCCATGTCTATGCAGCCAAGACTCTGCTCAGCGAATGTACGCATAGCGCATAAACTTTCTGCTCGCAGGCTCCATCACCTCCCCTGCCAAGCTCCCTGTCACAGGAGCCAGGGGTGAATTCCGACCACTGAGGATTACCTGTCCCCCACTGGTTGCTAATTTGCCCCGTGTGGTCATTGTGGTCTTCATCCCTGCTTCATACTTCGCCACATGACCAGACAACTTCAAAGTTATTTTCAAATTATCCCTGGTGCCCATAGCAATGGTGTCACAACAGGTTTAAGGGAATAAGTGTAAGGTGTCCAACATAAGACACTGCACCAGATTGTGAAGTGGCAACCTACAGATGCCCGGACCCTGTTATCTGCCCGGACCCTGTTATCCACCCGTGACCCTTCATACTTATACCAGTAAAGGTGTTCAATTACAAGATAGCGTGTGACATGTTTCGCAATCATCCTTTTTGGAGGATTCGCTGGGACCCATCTGTGTCCCTGCCAAAGCTGTTTCCCCCCACTTCAGCCCTATAATTCCCTGAGCCCGTCCCTTACAGACACCTTACAGCTCTATATCCCCCGCTGACTTTGAGAGGGGGGTTTTGGGCCCAGCACATCCCGACTAGGTTACAAACCTATTTCTCCTTTACTGGCTCCAACTAGAGTGAGCAGCTATCCCTGTCCTGGCAAGGCACAATAATGGCCAATTCGCCCCTTGGGGACTATCCTGCCATGGGATAAGTGACATAGAAACGGGTGTCCATGGGGCCTTGTCGTATAAAAGGGGGAAGCACCTGAACGCAAAACACTTGTCCCTTTTTAGGGCAGTCGGAACGCTAACACAAATCTTCTTCCATCATTGTAGCCAAAAGTTGGCCCCACGTTCTCCTCAGGTTATTGCACCCCAACACACAAATTAACTGGCAGCTACCACCCCTGCCTAGCTCCCTGGCTCTCGCGCAGGTGGTGTTGTCTGTCTTGAGTGGACTTGAGCATCCAACAATTGGTGCATGTTTGCCCTTAATGTAATCACCTTGTTTGTTCAAGCCCCTGCCTGACTGCAGGCTTAGCAAGGCCCCTGCGGAAATCACCTGCCTGTGTAAGCCGACCAAGCTACCTCCCTTGGCATCCCGTCCCTATAACACAAGGCTTACCTCATAAGGCATGTCACTAATTGTCTCCATCATGCGAATAAGGCTAGTTGAGACCTGCTTAAACAATCTCCCTTCTTGAACACCGTGCAGAGTAACTATTAATGTCTGTCTCTTGACCAGTCACCCCGATTGGGCACTCGTTGGACCTAAGGTGGCTATAAGCAGGCACCCCATCCAAATGAATACATCCAGTTGGGCAACTTGGGACACTATTACTTTCTCACTATGTACTTCCCGGCATGGAGATACTGCCTAAGATCTCCCCACCTTAGATCCTCAATAACCACTAAATGATCTGGCTCAGGCCAAACGATTACTAGTGCACCTAGCCCAGGGCCCTCCACAGCGTGTGAATCCATGTGGTTTGTTTCAAGACTGTTATTATTACCTGCCCACATCTGGACTCTACAGGTTAAACCCAGCCAAATCAATCGCAGGCCCTCCTGCTAAGACAACCCTGTCTGGGCGTAAACGTGCCAATAACTGTCCAAGTTAATCCGGGCACCAGAAATTAAACAAACCGATAAGTCCAAAGGCAATAGTCACCACTGATCTTGACTTACTCCGTGGCTGTTGTAGCGGTCCTCTCTGAAAGCCAGACAGAGCTGTTATTGACAATTGAGGGACGGTGCCGTGCACCAGAAACACCCACCCTGTAAGCGCTTAGAGACCAACTGGTGATAATGCGCTATATAAATTGAATAAATAAATAAAATAAATAAAAATAGAGCACCGGAGAACCTGCTGCAGAAAATAGCATAGCCGCACCTCCGGAAGTCCAGGCATGACTCTCTCACCTTCTGGGGTTAAAAGTTACCAGTTTGACAAGTGTGTACCTTGCAACTAACTAGGCGGGGAAAATTATGAGGACCCCTCCCCCTTGTGCGACACAGGTGGATGCCACGCCAGAAAATATATAATTCCAATAGCTTCTAACACACTTCTACTAGCTGCACTTGTAACGTAAGCACTCCTACGAGCCCTATCAAGTGGATTCATAAGCGTCGCCTGCTAGTAACATGTGCTTGAGATAAATTGCCACTTGTATACCTGGGACTACCCTTAGTACATGTCAAAAGGAACATGCCCCATAGTGCGAAAAGCTTTTATCCCGCCATCGTAGAGAGGCTCCCTGGTGCATCCGGGCGAAAGCAACAAAATATTTTGCTACCCAGGAGGCAGTATTAAAATGCATGTTACAAGTAACCCAATTGTGTATTGCTGGGTCTCATAAAGGCAGGGGTAAAGTATGTTTGGGTCTCTCCCCTGCCACATTCAGAATCATGTTGCAATCAATGTCGAAAAAGACAGAGGCAGTCACTGCATCCCCTTGTGGGGTTACCCATTCAAATCCCCTCAAGCTTACTTGCTGTAGTCCTAACCCAGGTAACCCTACCTGCTGCCCAAAAGTGACCCTAGGAGTTGAACCAACCATGCCCTGGTTCGCTTAGTAGCCCCCGGAATTGCTAGCCCTTCACTGAAGTGTGTGAATTGGGCATGCCTGTATCTTGGAGGGACTGGTGGACGTATTTAATACCATGCATGAGAATTGCGTGCTGAATACAGCAATGAGCATGCCCAAGTAATTGCCCCTTGTTTTGAGACTTGAGGAGGACATACAACACCCCCCTATGTTGACCTACGCACAGCCCCGCTGTGCCCAGAGCCCTACACAACCCCAGTATGTTACGGCCCTTATACCTGTTGATACTTAGGTGGCCCCCATGTGAGTAGGGTGGTTCTACATCGTGGTTCTTGCATTTGACACAAAACATCAATTAAAAGCCCTGCCCCCCCTCATATAACAATAAGAATTCACTGCCAAGGGACAGGGGCCATCAATTTAATTTAATTTAATTGTGGGTTTATATAGCGCTAGGAATCGACTCCCGGAGGAGTATCTCCACGCTTCGACCGCTGGGGAACCCGTCCTGGCTCACCCTGAGAGATGGTCCCAGATGGGTATCTCTAAGGTGCGACCAAGCATCCCCGGCGATCTGGGGGGGCCGTTGTGAAGATGAGGCAAGCTGATGCCCAGAGTTGCCGCGTGTGGTCTCTGACTAGAGTAGGCACCGAGGCGAGAATTATCGAGTCCGCTGACCCTGGTCCACGACCCTTCCGCGTCGGGAATCGAACCCTGGTCCCGGGCCGTTCTCTGCTTACGGGTCTGCCGCCTCTAACCAGTGAGCCACACTTCTCCATCAATGCCCCACGCAACCAAGGCCAAGCTTCTTTGTCCGTTACAAGAACTAGGTCGGTACCACATACATTCTCGTAAGGAGTTGGGTGAGGCAAATAGTAGGTAATTATTCAAATGCTAAATCGATAAAGACCTATAACTATGTTTACTATGATCCCATAACCGCCTCCGCTTCCCAGGCCTTCAAAATTGACCTCAACGTTCTCAACCTTTAAAGACACTTCCACATTGTCATGCCCCCTCTATTAACTGAAAGAAGACCTTTTAATATAGAAAATTCTACTCTCCTTGACTATGGAAGTGTCCTCCCAGTGTGTTCTTGTGGTTTGAGAGTCTGCCAATTACGAAGTATTATTCTTCTACCTGTGTTTGGTGCTCTATTGTACCATGTGCACTACACTTTTCTCTTGTGACACACTGCTTGCTACCTCTTACATTGTGTTTCGTTCCGGTACTTGCTCAAGAGCCACCATTACCTACGTAACGTTTAATGTTTTGAGTGTCCTCCATTTCTTGCAATATTATACCTGTACTTGCACAAGTGTCCCTTTTCCTCCTGTAATGCACCATATGCTACCTTGTAATGTGTTCACTTATAGTATATTATGAAGCGCTCTGACACCATCGGGTAAAGTCCGCGCTAACTGAAGGCATAATAGAGTGTGTACATGATTGTCAACTGCAGCGGGATGCGGAGCGTCAATACAAGACTCGAACCCGCTTCCCCCGCAACAAAGTCGACCGCATTCCGAACGGATTTCAAAACCTGCCACACTAATTGCTTCGGTATGCCTTCCGTAAATTATAACCGACTGTACTGGGTTACAGATGCGACTTCCGAAGCCATAGCACAAAAGAGCTATTGTAAGGGGAAACCTATCGTGGAGTTATTTCCTGCCATCTTAAATACCTGCATTTGCCAGCTGTATGACCTCATGCTAACGTATCAAGGGCCACATATGTGTCTACCACACTGTCCTTTTGGGTGATAGTCGACGAAACAGGTTTATGGAGCCATACAAAACATTAGTACCTGCAAACATTTATAAACAGCAGAAAATCACATTTAAATAACATGACTTGGGGGCCACGGGTAGAACCAGGGGCCTTCCACCTGCGAAGCCCGTGCTCTACCACTGAGCTACACCCCCTGACCGCCAACTAGAAACATCCTCTGAAATAGACTAAAACAATGCGGCATCCCCAGCTTAAAATACGGTTCTAAAATCAAGCAGGCCAGCAGGTACTGACTTTTGGGCCTTTGAGCTTCACTCCAACGCTCTACATCGCTTGGCAACGAACAGCTCCTCTGTCCATCACTACCCCCGTCGCCGCCCGCGAGCCAACACTCCTAACACTCACGGCAAGTGAAAAATTATGCAAAACAATGGCGCAAACAGGTCCCTCAATTGGTGGAAGCTGGGAGCTCCTCACAAAACAGACACAGAGTCTCTCTGTCCAGATTATGCCCGAACAAAAGTGAGAACCCATATGAATATGACCGCCTGCGTGTTGGCAAAACTATGCAGAGGCCCAAGCTAGCCCTGCATGCCTTAGTGCCCTCACCCCCAGTACTCGGCCCAATCCGAGACACCCAAGACGGTACGCAATCATGGTAACAGAGTAGAACCCGAAGTAAAGACCCCTGCATGTAAGAAAAGTCTTTGTGGCACGACTGGGCACGAGAGGAAAAGACCTAAACAACTCCCAGAACGACAAGATGGTGACCGGTGCACAACTGTAAAACCGCTCCAACACTTGACCAGAAGAGCTACACTGCGCAATGCCCTGGGAAATTACTACATGTGAATACTGGGAATACCAGTCCATACTTGTCACACGAACTCCCCAGTTGCGTTGCCAACTTATGTTGTGGGGAACTTATTCAACTGTCTTACTGCCTGAGCACAGGAAGCTACACTCCAGGATGATAATAGAAACACTGCAGGAGCTGAGCGAAAGATGCAAGAGAAGGAAGTGTTTGCAGGGAGCTTTACGTATCGTCTACAGTTGCCATCGAGAGAAAAGATAAACCGTTCCCTTGCCGAGTCTCGCGTTATGAACCATCACCAGCTGTAAGCAATCAAGAATGCAAAATGTTTGATCGCCCCATATTTGGGATTCGAAGTACAGTTGCCCTATTCCGACTGTTAAAAAGCAATCTGTCTGAATCAAATGCGAGAACAGCGCAGACACCGGGCAAATCCGAGACCAGAGAGTACTGCGCATGCGCACTCCCAGTCGCTGACTATTCCCAGCCAAGGTACCTAGGAAGGGGGAACATCAGCATAGTATTGATAGAAGAGGCAACATGGGGAAAATAATACCCTTGACAAGATAACGAGTGCCAACAGGTAGGGGGAGTGAGTGCTATTAGCAAAGAAATCGTGTGTGCGAGTCTATCGCACGCTGCACACCGACGAGAAAATGACCACAGAAAAGGGGGAACAAGACCTGCTAAGGGCAGCAGGAAGCGTACTGACTAAACCAAAATATATGCTGGTGTTCCTGCGCACCCGGAAACGGTCAGTCTGGGTGCGGCTTACTACCAGGGGAGCCCCCTCCTCTGAGCAGCGCATCCTGATGCGCTTACGAACCCCGTGACGGTCTGCTAGATTAGTCTAAGCCAGACGACAAAATTCCCAACCCTGCACAAAACTCAAACCGCCATGAGGCGGACCATTCTGCCTCCGAACCTAGGTGCGACGGAGATGATGTTTTGTTAGGCCCATATGGGGGCGCACAGGAAAAAAGTCCAAAAGAGAGCTATCGGTTTGAAGTATATGAAAATTTCTCTTTATTTGATATTATTCATTCCCTTTTTAAAAGCAGTCATAATACAATTAGCAACCAAGTCAGCCAACACGTTTCACTCCCTACCAGGGAGTTTCTTCAGGGCAAGTGTTGTTTCAATTGGTGGTACTTGCTCAGATCCTCAGTATTTCTGAGGGGAATTCCTTGTCTACTTGTTTGTATCCCTCCTTAAAGAGTTGATTCGGTTGCGCAGTTTAGGCGTACTAGAGTTCCACTTTACAAATGTTCGTGACTTTTAACCAAATCTCACAAGATGGTTATAAAGGTTCCCCTTTTTTTTAGAGAGAAATCACACTCCGGTGTTGGAGATTTTAGTGGAGAAGATCAAATTTGTTTCTTCTTCCACATGTACGCCTCCCTGGGGCAGAGTAACACAGGGCAGAAACTTGCGTTGCCGATCATTACTTCACATTTACCAAGCCACACAGAGCCACGCATGGTGGCCTTGTGTCTTTGTAAATGTAATGCTATGTGTTTTGTCACCCTTGCACCTCCTTGCATGGTGCAATGCAAAACAATGGTAAATAGGCCCCAAAGTAAATGAAGTGGATAGCTGTGTCCTCAATATATTTTTTGTTGATATATTGGCAGCCGAATATTTTGTCATCAATGTTTCATCATCCAACCCAACAAGCAAAAATGCAAAAATGCAGAAGTGAAGCAAGTTGGTTAACAAGATCTGTGGGGAAAATGAGACATGGTTACAAAATGGTTATAGGTAGTCTCTACGTTTTAAAACCATTTTAAATGACTAGTAGAGAAGCAGGGATCAGAAGAGCGAGGGGTGCTGTTTTGACACACAGGATTGTCTGTATTGAGGATAGATTTCCTGCAGTGTAATATTCATTGCTAAGAATATGTTACATGTATTTTATGTATGTGAGATGTCTTTGGTGCATGGATTTTCCATTATTCCAGGACATTTTGGGAGGTGGTTGATTTGAGGTCTAGCGATGCAGAAGGTAGCACATCGCTCAATAGGTTGAGGGAACTCTAGAGGGACCTACAAATATAGAATTCTCACAAATGATTTCAGCTTGAATGACTGACCAAACAGCAGTTCTAAATTTATTAGTATCAGAAATGGTTAATTTGGGAATGGAGTTCACTTAGGCGAACCATAGGACTTGCGTAGATTAGCTGCATGATCCTACAGAGATGGTTTGGAGACGGTGACCTGCACCCCTGCTTATCTAACAGACAACCTCGCATCTCTGGTGCTTCACTACCCTGTGAGGAACAAGTGCTACAATGGGTACACTAAGGAGACAATAATGTACCTGTTACTTGCACAGGACAGTTTTAGGACCGAGTAGTGAGAGAGAAACTCTATGGGAGCTATTCAAAGCAATATGTTTTAGCACATTTAGTACTACTACAAGAACACTTCCAACATACTGCAAACTGGCAGTCATATACCTACATGGGGAGGTCACCACCTCTCCTATCTTATCTGTGAGGAGATTTCTACCCTAATTTTGGAGTTCCGCAGTAAATGTGGTAGAGACAGAGAGGAGTGGATAGAGAATGCTATATACTGTTTAAAGACAGTGGTTTCCAAACTTTTTCGAACCGTAACTCCCTTGATCCATTTGCCATTGCCCATGGCTCCCCACTGTTACTATTTTTTGAAGGGAGGGGTGGATTTAAGCCCGGCCTCTGAAGTACTTGCATTTTTTTCCCTGAAAATTATTGGTATGAGGCTGATGAAGGTATCATAATTAAATACGGAGGATGTTTCGTATTACTAAGGCGGCACCCCTAATAAAATATTCCTAGTTCACTTCTTTGCCCATGTCTTTTTTAACACTTTAACCGCGGTGCAAATTCCGCTGCAGTGCGGATGAAATAAGGAGTGGGCGTGGGTCGGATGGCCCCTGCCCGTCCTTTGCACACGCCCACTGTGACGTCGGATGGCCAGGGGCCGTCCGATTCATCGAACAAGTTAAAGTACCCTCCCAAACTTTTTTATTCCACTTACAGTGCTGAATAGCACCCCTGTGCATGTAGGCCCCATTGCCGAAGGTTGTATGACGTTACAACTCAAGGCCATTACCCCGTATGCCGTTGCAAAGCAAATCTTTACCCGACTTTCTGTCGGGGGTGCACTGGAAGTTGGAATAGTATAATTTACTATTCCAAGTCCAGTGTGTGCAACAGTCGGGAAGGTGTTGGAGTTAAATCCAACACCTTCTACCCCCTGCAGCAAGTCTTTTGCTTAGCAATAACATGCAGGGTAATGTCATGCGTTGTAACACATGCGTTGTAACAGTTGTTTCCCATTGCCAAAGTGCTTATGCGCTTGAAGAATATTTTTATGCACTTCCATTTCTACCTGGATCACTGATATATCGATGTCAAAAATATCGACATCTTTTATTTAAAATTGTAATGACAAAAATATTGAAACTGAAATATCGATGTAAAAAATATAGATGTACAGAATATCGATTTTTTATTAAAAAAATTAATGTAAAATATATTAAATAATAAGATTAACTTAACAGAAATATTTAGATTTAATATACATTTTAACAAATATAATTAAATACATTTAATTTAAAGATTTAAACATACATATATAAAATGTAATATATATGTGTACATATATTACCTTTAAAACAATTAATAAACTATTAATTTTAATTTATTTTATAATTCTATAAATATATAACAATATACAAATAAATATATATATATTTACATAATCTTAGAACATCAAATCCAATAAAAAACATTATATTATAAATTAAAAGATTAAAATATTTAATAGTCTTCCAAATTACATTTTGCACTCTATTGAGTGCAACAGTAGAGAAAGAGTGGGATAGCGGAGGGGCAAAAATTACTATTCCCTCTCCAGTGGGTGCAACAGTAGGGAAAGTGTTGGATAGCAGAGGGGTAAAAATTACTATTTTCACTCCAGTGTGTGCAACAGTAGAGAAAGTGTTGGATAGCGGATGGGTAAACATTACTATTCCCGCTCCAGTGGGTGCAACAGTAGGGAAAGTGTTGGATAGCTGATGGGTTAACATTACTATTCCCACTCCAGTAAGTACAATAGTAAAGAAAATGTTGGATAGCGGAGCGGTAATTAATACTATTCCCACTCCAGTGGGTGCAACAGTAGGGAAAGGGTTGGATAGCAAAGAGGTACAAATCCCTATTTCCACTCCAGTGGGTGCAAAAGTAGGGAAAGTGTTAGGTAGCGGATGAGTAAAAATGACTATTCCCACTCCAGTGGATACAACAGTAGAGAAAGTGTTGGATAGCAGATAGGTAAAAATTACTATTCCCACTCCAGTGAGTGCAACGGTAGGGAACGTTTTGGATAGTGGAGGGGTAAAAAATACTATTCCCACTCCAGTGAGTGCAACTGTAGGGAAAGTGTTGGATAGTGGAGGAGTAAAAATTACTATTCCCACTCCAGAGGGTGCAACAGTAGGGAAAGCGTTCGATAGGGTAGGGGTAAAAATTACTAGGAGTCAGTTCAAAATTTTAAACAAACAAATAACAACAACACAACAGATTTTTAAAAAAAAGAAAAAGAAAACATATGAAAGTTTTAAGTAATAAAAAAGATCGAAACAGATTAGAATTTAAAAAAGATCTAACAAATACCTAGAGAGATTATAAAAATATTTTTAATTGAAGTTCTTTTATAATGTACCTCCATAATTAACATAATTAATTAACAATTAAACTAATATTATTAATGATTTTTTTACAATAAATAAAAATTTACTCCTCAAACGTTACCCCTATAAGACCAAAACACACACACACACACACAATAACAATAAACACTTACAATAAATATGTATTAATTGATAAATTAATATGAATAATCAACTAAATACTAATTAATTAAGCATAAATTACTTTCCACCCTCTACCCCAATAAACAACACAACCCACACCTCAAAAGAATTGCGCAATTCCCATAACTAATTTTATATTAATAAATTGATATCAATTAACAACATATTATTAATTTAAAAAAATTTACTTCCCACCCTTTACCACTATAGACCCCACAACTTACATCAAAAACTTAATTACACAGTTGCCATATTTTATTTGTAATTAATTAATTAGCATTATTTAACAAACAATCATCAATTAATTATAAATAAATTACTTCCCACCCTATTTTCCTATAAATCCCACAACCCACGCCTAAAAAAATGACACAATTAACATAATTAATTACAAATTAAATAACAGCCAATTAATAAATAATTTATAATAAATTAATTCCCACAATTAACATTAAATACTAACACATAAACAATTACAATTAATTTGTTACTATTAAATTACTTCCCACCCTACTCCCCTATAAACCCACAGCCCACTATAGAAAAACGCACAATTTAATTAAAATAACATTAATAACTACAAAAAATGTAAAACATATATTAAAAAACAAAACAAATTGTTATACAAAAAAATGAATCACATACTTTTAAAATACATACTAAAATACATAACACTAATTAAAACATCGATATTTTAGACAACTATATTTATGCAACTGAAATTAACAACTACGATATTTCCAAAAATGATATTTCTTTCCTACAAGTCGATATTCTTGACCACGATATTATTCCTGTTGATATTTCTGTATCACGATATTTAGAACTCTGTATTTGTGTATGTCAACATTTTAAACTCGATATTCTGTCTGTGCGCCTTTCTACCCTTGTCATACGTGCAAAAACACCTGTCTCAGCAGGGTGACTCCCGATCTTTTAAACACATACAGTTTTATTTTTGCTGTCTCCTCCCTAAAATTGCCTCCAAATCAATGCAGGTAAAATAAATCCCTCTGATTTCTTGCTTCCAAATGCTGGCATTATGCCATATATGGTTTTTTACTTCTCTATGCTCAAGGGGAGAGCAGGCCTGTCTGGAAATGTGTGTGTACTGAAAGAAATGTGTACTGCAAGTACCTGTGATTCAAGTACGAATGTCAATACTTAATAATACTTAGGGGCCTATTATGATGGCGGGCGGACTTTGTCTGCCCGCAACCATATTGGTAAACGGAACAGAACGCCAGAGGTGCAGCAGTCCCGCTATTGCAATTAGGATGCGACCACCACCCTGGCGGTCCCAACCCCCATATTCAACATTGTGGCGGGCGGTGCTGTAAGTAGCACCCGCCACAATGTTGAATATGCATGTTGTGCATTGGCATGCACAACGTGACAGCATCACGCAGTGCCTGCTACCTTGTGTATGCCGATGTAGGGGGATACCATAGGTACCCCACAAGTGTAGCCCCCCACCCCCACGGGGGCCTGCAATGGGCCCCCAAAGTGAACTCTGCATGCCTTTCCATGGCAGAGTCCCCGCTATGGAAAGGCATACTTACGCACTCATCGTAATATGGATGGCAGTGCCTTCATGCACCACCACCATATTATGGGCCTTTTCCGCCCCGCAGGCAACAGTGATGATTGCCTGCGGGCGGAAAAGCGGCGGACGGACATTCAGTCCACTGCATTACCCCCACCATGCTAATGTGGCAGGGGGTAAATGGCCGTCGGGTGGTGCAATTTCACGGGCGGATCACCACCACCAGTGAGGCGGTGGCGATCCGCCCGCCATCATAATAGGTCCCTTAGTGTGTTTAATAGACAGGGCAACTGTAGTTTCCTGATAATGTGCATTGGTGTAAAATGCATTTGGAAAAAACAAAACTATTAATGATTGCAATAAAATTGCCATCAATTAAGCACTACGTTTACAGTTTAGGCTTGTCACTTATAAATCATAGACATCATGTGTTTAAGTTTAATTAGTTTAACTGAAGCCAACAGACTCTTCAACATTCAATGCATTAAAGTGCTTGGTGCGCTGCTCACCAGGCGTTGGTTCCACAGCTCCTCAGGTAGCCACACCGGACGGTTTGGGAACCACTGTTATAGAGAAAGGGTCTCCAAGCAAGACTACTGTTCCAGGATGCGCCTAACCTTGTTACAACATTCTGGAATTATTAACTATGAGTAATGGGTATGTAAATGTGCTGGGAGAAAAATATGTCCCCCTGAGGTGTCGGCTCCAAATTGTCCCATAAAGGGCACCTTGGGAAGACCATGACTTTGAAGCATGTCAAGGAAAGGTTTCGGTGAGTTGACAGATCAGGCAAAGAAATGGGTGTTCAAATGTGAGGTGTATGAGGAAGTGGAGAAGGGTGGATTGAAGGTTGTTTTGGGTACTATAAATCCTGACCAACAAATAGATGATCTACGATTGTCATGAGACAAAATGTGTATTAATTTATTTATCCTTTTTGTGGTCCTTCCTAGCTCTTTCAAGATATGCAGCCGTAGTTGCTGTTCTGCATTCTAAGTTGGCAGAGCTGGTATTCATGAGTAATGTGACCATACACTCTACCATTGGGGCATTGAGGGCAATTTTCAGTAGGGAAGGGATTCTGTCTTGTTTGGTCCTATTAAAAAATAAAGAATGTTTTGGAAGGATGTCGGATTAGACATATGGAATACCCAGGGCAGGCGGAAAGTCTGGTTACTTAAGGGGACCATGGAAATGGCAGTTTACTCAGATGGTTGAGAGGGCACTGGGAGACATGTTGTAAGAAAACACCATACTGCAATTAATAGTGTAATTGTTAAATCTCTGATTGTGATAATGTGAGCTAGATCATCTGGTACTAAGGTGACTGCAGGATGGTTGCACACAATTTATGGTGTTGAGAATAAAGCATAACTCTCCCCATATTGAGTTGCATGACCAGTAATTTTTTCTGGTAGTTTAAATGCAAATATACTGCAATTAATCTGCCACACAAGTGCCCTCCCATATCTTTCTAGCCCTTCCCATTTACCAGGACTACTTATGGAGGCCTCAGCATGACTCCTGTGGGCAACTCCTCAACCTCTTGGGCAGCGTGCTACTCCTTTACTGCTGTCAATCGCTAGTTGCTATCTGAGACTGCCATAGTCCGCCAATTGCTGTAATTCTCTGTTTCTGTTTTATTGTATTGTACTTGGCTACTGTTGAAGTTTTTGTTGCTCTTTGTTTCGCTGCTCCTGCCATTTTTTTCCCACTCTGTACCCCCCACCTCTTGCTTGCCCCTCCCACCTCCCACGACTACTTCAGGAGGTCGCAGCTCGGACGCACAGTGGACAGCGCACCAAAGCAAGCCCATCTGTGCCTACGCCTCACCCTGTGCCAGGAACCCTGACCCTACTGCCACTTGGAGATACAACTCCATCAAATCCCTGGGCCCAGGCCTCTGCACCAACAACTGCTGCCGCTCCTCTACCCGATCCATGGTAGGACCTTTCTCCTGCTGTAACTGTCTTTTCTACTGCAACTGAAGCTCTGGCACACACAGCAACCACCAGCACGCCTACTCAGACCATCTCCAATGCCTCCTGCTCAATGCATGATCTGTCTGCAAGCACACCACCAAGACCTGGGACACCATCAACTCCCTCTCTGCCAACGTCATCTTTCTCACTGAGACCTGGCTCAAACTGTCATCCACGCCTGACATCACCTCAGCCATGCCCGACCACAACAAGATTGCATACCGAGACCATATCAACAAGAATGGAGGTAGAATCACCATCATTCACAAGGAAACCTTCCACCACAGATGACATCACACCGATCATGGAAGACACCCAAACTTTCAACTCCAAACTGACATCAAAACCATCAGAGGCACCCTTGCCTACAGACCTCTAGGACCTTGCCCCAGCTTCTACAACACCATTCCCGATTGTATCACTCTGCTCGCCACCAACTCTGAAAACAACATCTTCCTTGGCAACCTCACTTATCACCACGTCGACCCCAACGATATCAACATCACCAACCTCCTCGAAGCATGAGCAACATCAGCTTCATCTAGCTGGTCACTAACCGCACTCACATCCCAAGACACACACTCTACCCAAACTTCACGGCCAGCGACAGAATGAAGTACAGCCATGTCACCGAGCTCACCAGGATGGACCGTGCCATCATCCACTTCACCATCTAGGGATCAACAGCACCAACCCCAAGCCACCCTGCACATCACACTGCAGCTAGAACAAGATCTCATATCGCCAATGTACATATTCCTTCAACACCTTCCTCCCTCACACCACAGCAAATCTAGAGCAGGCGGTCAAGAACTTCTCCGCCTGGATCACAGACTGCGCAGACAGAGTTGCCCCAGCATACCCGCCAAGCTCAAAAGGTCCTCCAAACAAGTCAGTTGGTACACGACAGAACTTAGAAATGTGAAATGCACCTGCGTATGACTTGAAAGGAGATGGCGCACCAGCGTGGAGCCAACGGACTGAACAACATTAAAAACTACTCTTAATCAATACCACCAACTCCTGAAAAAAGATGAAATGGAGCGCCCTGGCTGACCACATCGAAGCAAACTCCGACAGTAAGGAACTCTTCAACATTGTCAGTGAGTTCTCCAGCCCCTCAGCCACCAAAAATGTCATCATCCGTTCACTGGAACTCTGCGACTCCCTGGCAGACTTTTTTCATGACAAGTTCTCCACCATCTACAGGAATTCCGTATCCCAACCCACCAACCTCTTCAGCCATTTTGAATCCACGAAGGAGGAACACAACCATCTTATCACCACTTTGGATCAGCTCTCCATGCAAGACACCACAGCCATCATGACCTCCATCCACTTAGTACAAACAGGGAGCCCTGCCCCACCACACAAGACAATCAGCAGAGAGCTAACTGCCATCTTCAATGCATCCATCACCATGGCCACATTCCCCAAAGAATGGAAGCGTGCAGAAGCCAAGAAATTATCCGTGGACCCCAAAGGGCTGAAAAACTACTACCCCATCTCTCTGCTCCCTTTTTCCTCCACAGTCCTCGACAAGGCCATTAGCTGCCAACTCACAGAACACCTGGAGAACAACAATATTCTGGACAATTCACAATCTGGATTCTACACCAATCACACTGCACTGAAACTGCCCTGATTACAGCCAGAGACAACATCAGATCCCTCTCAGCAGCATTTGACACAGTATCACACCACACCTATTCAAAAGGCTTCACAACATTGGAATCCAATGAGACGCCCTCAAGTGGATCGCCTCACTCCTCACAGGTAGAACCCAGAGAATTTGCCTTCTGCCCTTCATCTTGGAACCAAGAACACCATCTGCATCGTCCTTTGAGGTTCGTCTCTCAGCCCTACCCTGTTCAACACCTACATGACTCCCCTGGCCAACATCATCAGATAGCATGGACTTAACATCATATCCTACACGACGACACTTAGCTCATCCTCTCACTATCAGATGCCCCCCCACCACGCTGACCAACTTCTGCATGTGCATGATGAACATCGGCGACCGGATGAGAGACAACTGCCTACAACTCAACACAGACAAGGCAGAAGTGCTGATCTCCAGGACCTACACCTCCCCCTGAAATGACCCCTTGTGGCCTGCCCAAACTAGGGCCCTCATGCACTCCAACCGACCACACCCATAACCTAGGCATCATCCTGGACAGTAAGCGCACCATGAAAAGATAGATCAACGCAGTTTCTTCCACTTGCTTCCTCACCCTTCGATTGCTCCACAAGATTTTCAAGTGGCTCGTCATCGACACCAGACACACTGTCACGCACAGCACTGGTCACCAGCTGACTGGACTACAGCAATGCACTCTATGTAGGAATCACATCACACCTCCTCAAAAGACTGAAAACTATATGCAACTTAGTAGCCATACTCATCCTAGACCTCCCTAAACTGACCCACATCATCCCCCCAACTCAAGAAGATCTACTGGCACCCCATTCAGAAGAGATGCCAGCTCAAGATGTTGATCCACAACTTCAAGCCCTCCACAGCCAGGGATGTACATCAATCACCGACTAAACTTCCAACATCCCTCCAGACACCTGCGCTCCAACTCCCTCTGCCTCACCCACACCCCCTGTATCCAACACAGCAACAGTGGAGGATGTCCTTTTACCCACTTCACCTACATACCTCATGCCCTCTGCTAGAATTCAGAAAAGTACTCAAGACCTGGATGTTCAACTAGCTCCCTCCAGCTTTACTCTCAGCTCCTGGATACCCTCATGAGTGATTAGAAGTGCTATATACATCCAGGGGCTTATTTATGAGCCCCTTGCGCCGTTGGTGCGTCACCCTGCGTGGCTTTACATGTGTTTGTAAATGTCGCCCCTTTTCAAGCAATATGTTGCCTGTTAGGGGGCGTGACATGCGTGTTGCTGTGGGTGTTCCCACGCAACACCCATGTCCACTGACGCATTTCCAGAGTTACGAGCAAAGCGTCAGAATGCTACACCACCCCCAGGGGTGGTGTAACGAGGTGCTGAGAGCTGAAACGTTTTCATTTCCCCTCATTTGCTTGCTCTTTCAATGCGTTCTGCATTCTACAGCACGCATTGGAAGAGGAAATCACCTCAATTGATTGATTTTGTGCAGGAAGGTGTCCCTTCCTGCACAAAAACAATCTCCCCATGACGCAGGCATCCTTGCACCATGGTGCAAGGGTGCCTGTGCTGGAGCATGGCAGCAGTTTGTACACCAGTGCAGGCAAAAGCATATAGATGCAACATGTTATTGTAAATATGTTGTATCCCTGGGCCTCAAAAATAATGCAGGGTGGCGCAGTAAAATAACTTGCGGCACCGCGCTGTATTCGTTTCTCATAAATAGGTCCCCCAGATTGATTGATTGAAAATCTCTTGCTCATGTATGTCCATTTAGCACACTCACTCTTCTATCACAACCCCTAAGCTTTTAGGGCCAGATGTAGGTAGCCAAATACCGGTCGGTAACGGCCGAAATTCGGTAATTTCGTCCGTTACCGACCGGTATTTGGAAATTGAGATGTAAGAGGCAAAAACTTTCCGATTCGGTAAATATGAGTCGGTAATCTACCGATTTGGTATTTACCGAATACTTATTTACCGAGTTCTTATTTACCGAAACGGTAAAAAATGTCCATCGAGATGTAGGAAACCCAAAAAATACCGAATTGCATGAAATTCGGTATTTAAGAGTCGGTATTTACCATGGATTGAAAGCAGGTGGTAACCAGGTGCAGGCTATAAAAGAAGGTCCCAAAATGCAACAGTGCGACCAGAATGGCGGCATTCTACGTCATAGCAAGGCTGCTATGGCTACAGGCAGCAGGAGAGAGGGTATGGAGAAGGGTGGAGCAGGTCTACAGGCAGAGGATAACGCTCTTCCAACTGACTGAGCCAGAGATACTGCAGAGGTACAGGAAACAACCCAGAACCATCCTGGACTTGATTGGGGACCTCCACCCACACCTGGATCACTCAACATCAAGGGCGCATGCCATCCCATCCCAAGTGCAGGTGCTGTGTAGCCTTCACCTGCTTGCCTCTGGGAGCTACCAGAGTGTGATAGCTGCAGTTGGTGGTGTGTCCCAGAGCTGCCTGTCCCGTTTTTTCAGGAAGTTCCTTGAGGCCATGATGCAGAGAATGCATCATTACATCCGGTTCCCTGACACACCTGCGGAACTTGCCAAGACCAAAACTGATTTGTATCAACTGGCACACTTCCCTCACGTGATAGGCTACATAGACGGCACCCACATTCCACTCTGTCCACCTGCAGCCAATGAACACATATACAGGAACCGTAAGTCAACGCACTCCATCAATGTGCAGGTGATATGCAATGCTGGCAACATCATTACAGACATTGTGGCTAAATTCCCTGGGAGTACCCACGACTCGTACATATTCCAGAACAGTGGGATCTACACACGCCTTGTTGCTGGAGAGTTTGGGGACGGATACCTGCTAGGTAAATAACTGTGGCACACCCTGATAGTCATAGCAGATGAATGTATCATGAGTATGTAACTAATAGACCTCTCATTTCAACCTAGGCGATAGTGCATATGCCCTGCGGTCCTTTGTGCTCACACCCTACCTCAATCCAACTACCAGGAGTGAGAGGCGTTATAATGTGGCTCACAAGTCTACTCGCAACGTAGTGGATAGCACATTTGGACTCCTCAAGAGCAGGTTCCGCTGCCTCCACAAGAGTGGAGGTGCACGCCAGTATACTCCCATCCTGTGCTGCAAGATGATAGCGACCTGTGCCATGTTGCACAATCCT
This sequence comes from Lissotriton helveticus, assembly GCF_964261635.1. Classification (NCBI taxonomy): domain Eukaryota; kingdom Metazoa; phylum Chordata; class Amphibia; order Caudata; family Salamandridae; genus Lissotriton; species Lissotriton helveticus. Next base: position 31,098,715 of record NC_136068.1, read on the forward strand.
GCAACCAAGGAAGGCACAGAGGCAGAGCTTACACATCACGAGGATATTGATGATGACCAAGAACAGGCAGAGCCCCATGCAACAGGAGCAGCAGCAACAGATGGGAGATTGAGACAGGCAGAGATCACACGTCGATATTTCTAAGTAAGTAAGGAGACACAGACAGCTGTAGTATGTAAAGTATGTAGTTTAATTGTGACTACAGCATGTAAAAGATTCAACACCATGGTCCCACAATGTCTATGTCCATGACTGGGTGGTCGCAGTTCTCCTCACTGTGACTTGTCCTGAGGGTTGAGGGCATTTTTAACGTTTGCGCACACGCACTACAGTGCGGGATGTGCGAGGCTGGGTCTCAACACTTTCGGTGGTGCCTGGGTCTGAAATTTGGCACCTGCCGCTCCTACGCATCTCAGGGACAGGAGTGCTGGAGCCACTCTCCTGGTGGACCCTTTAGTTTCATCGATACCTGTGTCTCCGGCAGTGCTTGCCTGGTTTGTGAGCATCTGCTCCATGGCAGAGGTGACTCTCCCCATCCCCCTTGACAAATCTGTGCAGCAGTGCACAATTGCATCCTGCATGGCGACAGAACGCCGGGCTTTTGACTGCTGCCGCATACACTGGCGCTCCCTGCGCCGCTCAGAGTGGTCTCTATCCGATTTGTCACAGAGAGCACTCATGTACTGTGTGATGTCTGTCATCCCCTTTGCAATTGACTGCATGCTCTCAGCCATGTTGCCAATTCCATGGTCAATGTTGGATATTTTGCAATTGATACTGCGCACCTGCCTGTGCACTGGCAAAATTGCCTTTCACCTGCAGGCACTGCACCTTTACCATGGTGGCCTCTAGTCCACAAAAGACCCCCTCTCCTTCCTGGCCTTCATCTCTCTCCCGTGCCCTTCGGCCAAGGACACTGGCCCGCACAGCTCCTGCAGTACTCCACAGGTGGATTACTTTGCATTTCACCCTCTTCATCCTCCTCATCTGAGGTTTGCAGGATCCTCAGAGAGGGCACAGCAAGCCTCCTTGCCCTTTCCTGCACAGATGACTGTGTTGTTGGTGTTGGGGAAAGTACTGCTGGCTCCAACTCGTGGGTCCCATACAACAGAGGTGACTGAGGCTGTGGTGTTGTTGGTCGCTCAGGTGTTGTGGCTTCCTGCGCTGTGGTGTTGTCTTTCTCAACAGCGCTGTGACCTGCTCTTTCTTTCTTCTTTTCCCTCCTCTCAGTTGTTGGTGCCCTCTCCTCCCTTTCTGGTGCTGTACTGCGTGAGGACTCTCCTGTGGACAGATATGGACATTGGGTCAGTGGTCTCGTTCACCTGTGTGTCATGATTAAATTACATTTCTATCACACAATTGCCTAGTCTACATCAGCTTCTCAAAGTTGTGTGTGGCATGCCTTGCTGAATTCTATGGTGACTGCACTGAATGTATGTACCTATGACTACGTCTCCCATGATGCATTGCTGGACATCAGTGAAACCTGTTCTGGAGTGTTATGCTTACACACACAGTGGGGAAGGGGGACAGGGAAATGGGTGGGGATTACTGTCCATGCATCTTACCTTGCTTCTTTGCAGCTCTGGCAGAGCTATCAGCGTCACCAATTCCATGGATGCTTTCTGGCTCCGGGGTGGATTCCACCAGCTCCTCGAGGTCTGTTAGTCTTGGTGCTCTGTTTTTTCCTCCACCAGTAGCTCCAGCTTCCTTTCTTTGTGCAGCAAGTTTTTTCTTTGTGATGATACGCAGATCGTACCATCTTTTCTTGAGGTCATCAATCTCCCTGTGCGTCACCCCAATGGCATTGACCTTTGTCAGGATGTCAAGCCATGTATTACGTTTCACAGACTCTGCAACATGCAGAGACTGTTTACCGAAAATCTGGGTGTGGTGCTTGACCACCTCTTCAACAAGCACCTGCAGTTCTGCTGGGCTGAATTTTATTTTCCTCCTGCGCTCTGCTGCATCCTACTGCCCATCCTAGGACTCCATTCTGGTGATCAGGTATGTTCAGGGAAACCTGCTCCTCTCTGTTTCCTCCTGCTCTGCAAAAAGTTCAGTTGCTCTGCACCTGCATGGGTGTGGCCACTCCCAGGTACTGGGAGGGGTGGTTGCATCTGATTGGTTGGATCCTCTGTAGCTTTGTTGTGGGGTGTGGTAGGTGTTCCTGATTGGTTTACAGGCTCACATGGGTTCTTTTCCAAATTACCGATTCGGTAAATACCGATTTCATTTTCCGAGTGATACCGAATCGGTAATTTTTATCGAATTTTTACCTACATCCCGTTTTTCAATTTTTAAATACCGAATCGGTATGAGTCAGTATTTAAGAGTCAGTAATCAGGATTTACCTAATCTGGCCCTTAGTGAGGTATATTATACTCTAAAAATGGTTACAGCCCCACTGCATGCGCTCAGACCAAGTGTTATAACCCAGACACTAACTGGCTGCCTTCATTCTGCTTCCTCCCACAGAAACCATTTGCCTCACCCCCTGCTCCTGCTGGCAGACCACCCTGGGTGTGGCCTGTGGAGTTCTCCTCGGTGCTGCAGTCATTGTGGCAGTGATGGCGGTTCATTATGAGAGACGCTTAAAACACAAGGACACAAACAAAGGTAAAAGTCCATAACATGGCCCTTAAATTATCTCCATGTATATTATAAACTATATGCTCTCTATATGTGACACAACAGTAATGCTTCCATCACTCTTTGTTTCAGTTGAAAACATGTACCAGAATCCCAGCGTTATTAAAAACGCTGATACCCAAAATGAGAACGTGAGAAAAGGGCGCGAGGGGCAGTCAGCGGTGAGTAGCAGGCAGTGATGACGTCATGTCAATTATGCCTCATAGTAACAAATCCATGGTATTCATATTGTTTTCACTTTTAATTTTCATTCTGCATGGAACAAAGAGCATAGGCCTTTTGCTCTGTTCAGGAAGAGCATAGATTGAGGGCTTGGTTGGAGCCCTGATGCATGCTAGACAGTCTGCTATGTCTGGCAGATAAACTGTCTCCAACTCTCTGGAGTGACCCCTGAGGTGGCTTGCTGTGACAGTCTGAGATTGACTACTGTCAGCTGAAGATGCTGCAGGAAATTTTCCTTCCTTCATTGGGGGGAGGGTCTTTCTTCACTCTTACATTTAATTCTAGTAAATATAGATGAGCTCCATGCACTGGGCCTGAGGGGGCGACCCCTGTCTGGCTCTTGAATCTACATGACGCCGGCAATTCACCTCTCTTCATAGGTTGTCAGTGCCCATATACTAAGGGTCCATTACGATCTGGTAAGGAATGGCTCCGACCATTGGTCAGAGCCTTCATTACTGCATCAGAATCTCCTGTTTGTAATAATTTCCGACTGACCCATTTTGATGGAGTCTGTTGGAAATTATTACAAACAGGAGTTCCGAATGGCTGACGACTCTGAAAACTTACAGATGGCGTACATTAGGGGTTCTTCAATCGTGGGGTGCTAATGGACAAGGATAGGTTTGTGTCATCCAATGACAATCAAACTTTGTGAAAGTAAAAAGATCCTCACAAGAGCAACCACAAAGGGCCTGTTTGATTTTGCTAGCAACTGGCCAAATCTGTCATCATTGTCACCTTCCTTTGCACCCAGGAAAAAGCCACCATTCTTAGATCTTGTATGAAGTGTAGCTAAGTAAACAATGTTTGCAAGAGCTTCTGCTCTAAAACCTGCAACAGTGTGTAAGGTCCTCCAAAAAGTCTTCATTCTTCACTCTATAGGTCCGAAATGGGCCCAAAGGACCTCCAAACTTGTTCATATGTAGGCCGTCGACGCACTGTTAAAAACAACTGTCATGCTCAGAAGATACAGTTAACAATGGCCAACATGTCTTATTCGCGTAAAATTCAATTTGTGTGAGGGTCCAAGTGGAAATGAGATTAAAGGCCTTACAGTACCCTGTCCCCATTCTAAGTGTACAAATAACAAGCTGGAGCAGAGAGCTGCCAAGCCTATTGTTCGACCCAGCTCGTACACTGTCTTCCTTACCTGTCCGTCGGTACCTCTAGCTTAATCCTAAACTGAGTGGGAGGTACCGACAGGAACAGAAAGGCCGTCTTATGTACCCTTCGTGGAAGATTCCCGCCTGTTACTAGCGGACCAGAAAGGAAACCAGAAAAAAACGGAAAAGGAAACCAAACCGCAAAACCAGACGGTGTCTAATTTCCGGTTTGAAAGTCTCTGTAGTTATTTGCTGTACAAGCCGGCCAATCCAAACCATGTATTGACTAAAACTCCTCCAGCTCCTTTGAGCGTACCGCCCGGCATATCCATGCTGACCAGAAGGAGAGCTACCAAAGGACCCAACCCAGGGAGATGTCTAATTTCCGGCTGTGTGAGGGACCGTGAATCTCTTTTGTTATTGGCTGTTCTACCTGGAGTGTTCAGGATGCAGCCAGGACAGGATGAATGCCAGGCCTTTAATTTTCAGCAATTGTTTGCATTATTTCAGCAGACAAAATGTCCACCTTCTGTCAGCGCTCTATCGCATTCTGGTGACAGATCAAAAAGTGGAGAAAGTACAAGAGTCAGAATTATTAAAGCAATGCTGATGTATACATGTACCTCACCATCTCCATGTATTAGACACTGAGATAACGCCATGTTTAATTTAAACAGTGGTCACCCATTATACAGACCAATCTAAATCGAATACATGTATCTGAATAGGGTTGTCTGTGCAAGGGATTCATAAATGGAGTGACACCCAATGGCAGATATCAGTGTGTATGGTCAAACGGGGGATAGGCGTACCGTGCAAGTTCTTTATGCAGAAATCCTAGTTAGTCATTACTCAGGGAATCTCATCATTCAGGTCTTCGATGTCACTTTTGAGTTTAAAAACCCATTTCTGTTCCCTAATGAATAGGTAACGTGTGATATTCTTGATGTGATGAGGGATAAAGGGTTGTTCCAGAACCACCCATTGCATCTCTTCAGCTTTATGTTTTTTAGTTAGAAAATGGCTGGTGAGACGCGTTGCTTGCTTATTACATCTTATGGTGCTCTTGTGTTCATTAATTCTGAATTTTATTTTCCTGGTTGTCATTCCCACGTAGCGTTGTGAACAAGGGTATGTGACCATGTAGATCACTTTCTCGCTATTGCAGTTTGTGTGTTTTTTTAATAGCCAAGGTTTGCCAGTCCCTATGTCTACTGCTAGTGTCTTTTGTGTTTGTGGGCAGGCGGTACAAGAGCCGCAAGGATAGTGGCCCTGGACAGGAGGTAGGCCCCAAAGTGTGCTTGTTGACTCTTGTAGGTGTTGTCTAGGTCTCGTATGTACCAGATCGTCCCGTAAGCTCAGTCCCCTTTTAAAAGTGAAAAGGGGGAGGGGAATCGATCCTCCTGCTGTGTTAAGGATACGCCAATTCCTCCTAATTGACTTCTGTACTTACGATGATAGTGTGCTGAATGTAGTGACAAATGTGAGTCTGTCTAATGGGGTTTTTATGATAGAGGGCCCAATAGCGCATCCCGATGATTGTTAGAGACTCTCTTACGTGCTCGCCGTATTAGATGTTTACGGTAGCCCCTTTGTTTCAGTTTTGTTGATAGAGCACTTGAACAAGTATCAAAATCTTGTCGGTCCGAACAATTCTGTTGGACCCTCAAAAATTGTCCGAAAGGTACATTTTCCCGGAGTGATCGGGGATGATGGCTGTCAAAGGAAAGCAAAGCATTCCTTGACATGGGCTTACTATACAACTTACTTCCTAGTCTCCCCCCTGTGGGAAAGATAAGTAAGTCCAGAAATGGCAGTTCAGCTTGGCTGTATTCAACGGTGAACTTCAAATACCGGTTCTTTGTGTTCAGCCATGTATGGAACTCCAGAATGTAAGTCACATCTCCACGCCAAATGACCAGAATATCGTCAATGTATCTTTTCCACAGCACCACATGGTGAAAAAAGGGGTTGCTGTGGTCAAGAATACATTGGGTCTCAAAGAGGTGGACATACAGATTAGCCAGACTGGGGATGAAAACGCTCCCCATTGATGTTCCTGAGACTTGAAGATAAAGGGAATCCTCAAACTCAAAAAAAGTTCTCAGTCATGGCTATTCTGGCACATTGCATGATGAAGTCCACAGGTGTGATGCTATCAAGGTCCCTGGTCTCCAAAATGCCCCTAATCACTTACATGGTTTCCTCTTGGGGAATGCAGGTGTAGAGGGATTCTACATCGAAACTGACGAGGAAGTCAGTTTCGATGTCAAATTATATCTATGGGAGCAACCTGAGGACATCTTTTGTGTCCTGGAGGTAGGTCGGCATATCCTTTACGAATGGTCTGAGGAAAAAATCCACAAAGGTGGATAAGGGTTCGAGTAGGGACCCGATGCCCGATATTATGGGGCGTCCAGGTGGGGGTCTTGCTACCTTATGAATCTTTGGCAAGATATAGAAGTAAGGTGCTCTTGGGTGCGGAGTCACTAGGAATTGTGCTTCCTTGGAGGTTATCCAACCTTCCGCACTGGCTTCTTCTACCATGATATTAATCTCTGTTGCCAGTCTGCCCGTGGGGTCTGAGGTAAGGGCCCGGTAAGATTTGACGTCATTCAGTTGCCTAAGACATTCGGTGCGATAGTCTATGGTGTCCATAATTACTGTAGCCCCGCCTTTGTTGGCTGGTTTGATGGTAATGGCTGCATCCCGTGATAGAGTCCCAACTGCTGCTTTCTCAGTGCCAGATAGATTCTGGAACACCTTAGATTCAGAGAAATTGAGAGACATAATGTCATGTGCTACCGCTTTCTCAAAAGTACTGACTTTGGGAGGCACTTGTTGGAGTAAAAGTGGACTGTTTTTTAAGTCCTGAATTGCTGTCTATCTCTAGTCCTTCTGTATCTTTTTTACTGTCCGAAAAGAAAAAATGAAGGCGGACCTAACGGAAAAATGTCTCCAATTCGCAACGTAATAGAAAAGGATCTGCTTTGTTTGTCAGGACAAATCCTAACCCTTTATTTAGAACCAAGAGCTCAGTCTCAGATAGTGTACGGGTACTGAGATTGACTATGAGATTCTCGCTTCTGAGCTCGTTCCTGCCTGTTGTTGTTGTTGTATTTGTCCTCTTCTGCTGCGAGTGTTTGGAAAGGTCTGCTCGTCCTCCCATTGCACCTGTTGGCCCCTCCGTCTGCCTCTGTTGCGGCCCCGGCCCTGCCCTAAAAAAGGCTGATTGTCAAAAAACTGTGGTTGGGGCGGGAAATGTGGCATTGTAGGTGGATATTGAGGTTGAGGGTACCCCCAAGGAGATGGTGGCCACCACGGACCGTGTTGATAGAAATTCCCTTGTGTGCCTCTCCTACGATTAGATCTAGTTTGTTGACCTCTCCCTCCCCTCCGTAGTGTATTATTTTGTCCGGAGTCAGAGTCACTTGATTCTGGGTCAGATGAAGATGTTGAGTAGTTTGACCCGTAACGCCTGCCCTTCTTGTTAAATTCAGGGGGTGTATAGGTAGCACTAGTATACGGGTACACTTTTTCAAAAGAAAAACGCGCTAGGTCCTTCTTACATTTTTCTATTTTGGTAAACAAAATAGAATCTTTGTATTCTTTGTTGGACTTGTTTGTATCGCCTACATTTTAGTGTGAAGTTTACTTCATAGTGTGGTCTTTATCTGGCCCTCCAAGACTTGTATTTCAATCACAATGGCATCCGCCACTCTTATGGCTGTTGTTATAATCAGGATCAGCCAGTCGCGGGTACATCACCACGCGATCAAAGACCAATCTCGTAAGAAAATGTTATCTGTTAGAAAAAGTCTGGGGGCGTTCGTTACTATCAGTCCTGTAGGTGCACATTTTCCGTGTAGATATTCGGCCATAACTTGTCCGTGTATACATGTACGTGAATGGGTTTTCTTCAAATTTAAAACTGTATTCCAATCATCCGAGGGGCTAGGACCTGTGGTCGGCAATGAATCTAAAAGACTAGGGTACTCTGTAAGAACTGGCCGTAGTGTACTCTCATCAAAGGCAAGGCCTGCAAAGTCAGCCATCCTAATTGCAAAAAGAAAATGATTTGTACTCTTACCAAGGTGAGCAAAATAACAACTATTCGCGAAATGTTGTAGTTTTTTGGACCCGCAGCCGTAGCTGCTCTAATATGCGTAAAATTCAATTTGTGTGAGGGTCCAAGGGGAAATGAGATGTCCCCCATTCTAAGTATACAAATAACACGCTGGAGGGTACTAAAGGTCTGGGCTACATGAAATAGAATGCATTTAGGCAAAGGTTGGGTAATGTAGGCATCTGTGTATAGGAAAAGAAACCCATCAGCCCACCCAATGGCGGAGCATCATCATCTGGGTTGAGTTGAAAGACTGGTATCCGTGTCGGGTATCTCACTGATAGTATTATGAGAGCACCCCGTTTGGATCTACCAGTGATGTGCCAAACCAAAAATCAAATGCAGAGATATAGTGGTGCTGGAGATGATTTGCAATGTAATAAGTGGTGAAAAAACAAAATGTAATAGTGAAATTAAGATTGACTATTATAATACCTAGAAGACTTTATTATGCGGTCATCGTAATGTCATGATTAAGAAATAGTGTGAGATAGTCTGAAAAAATGGTAACTATCTTATGATGATACAAATGGTCGACATGTTTCAGCCAACTAAGGTCAATGTATAGACCGGTGGCTTTCTTCAGGACCAGATTCAAAACACTACTGCAAGTATATTGTGAGAAATAATATGAGAAATAATAAACGTACAATACCTCCTACCATGTATTGGTATCCAAGTGTAGGAGTGTAGTCTCTGTTGTAGAGTTCTTTTCCTAAAAGAGAAAAATACACAGAATACATGTACACACCAACCAGATGCATAAAAGCCTATGCAAGAGCCAGGGATAAGCCCGCAAGCTGTATTTTATAAAGCTGATCTTATATCAGCCAGCACAAATGTGGTAACCATATAAAGTGCCATTCCACTCACCCAGAGAAATCTTGGGATCAAGCCTCACCTCTTCTGGCACTCGCTCAGGTTATGAGGCCCCGCTCTGTGAGAAAAAGTAATGTCGGATCGAATGTTATCCCCACATTAACATCTTGTTTCTCAGTAAACCTTAGTATAAAATCAATTCGCAATGTATGATAGGCTGGTAGCAGACCAATGAAAGATGAAAGTTAGACTGTTGATGAATCTAAAATGAATTTTTCTAGTAATGGCCTTTTTGGCCAAAGGGTGTGGCCGCCATCTTGCTGGGAGGAAGGGTTGTGGTCCAGTTGCAGGACGCCTCCTGCCCTCCCAGGATACTTAAGGGGTGGTGATTGCATAGATCAAGACTTTTGCTAATTTCTCCCCTGAGGCGGAAGCCGGGGGCTCCTCAATCTATCCCTGTATCTTTGGTAAAGACTTATTTTAAAAACTGTATATATTTTAATTGCCCGCTTTTACTTACCAAATTGACGGGACACTCGAGTGCGAGAATTTTGTTGCACCGAGGCTCATTGCACCCGTTTTTCAATCCCCGGCGCAGCCGACTAGGGGCGCTGACGCCGAGGGTCAAAGGGTGTGGCCGCCATCTTGCTGGGAGGAAGGGTTGCGGTCCAGTTGCAGGACGCATCCCACCCTCCTCCATACTGTATAAAAAACCAATGCCTTTCCGTCCGCGCAGCGGGCGCGCCGGCGGCACGCTGAAGGCGCGCCAAAGGCAAGCCCGTCTGCGCCCGTCCGCGCCGGGACCGGGCCTAGGGCCACAACCCCTGGATCTTACGGTACAGCTCACCGCTTCTCCTACTCATCTTTAATGTTGAATGACCTCCGTCCACCTCCTATAAATAATTGCACTAAGTATGACTGAGTTCATTTCAGATTCCTCATCTTTCGAATGTTCGCATTGCAAGAATACCATACCTCTGGTGTACAATACAACTCATTGTAGTAAACAGAAACATCCTAAGACAACTACAATAGCACTTACCAATGTTCGTTCACTTGGAAAGCACAGACAGGAAATATCAGATCTAGTCAGGGATAGTAATATTCATATACTGTTCATGACTGAGACATGGATGGATAGTACGTCCGACCCAGATCTCGTCATTGTGGTCCCAAGTGGATTTAAGGTCCACCGACAGGATAGACAGGGCAAAAGAGGGGGCGGGCTAGCTATAATTTCATGCAACACTTTTAAAATACGTACTTTCCCGATACCCTCTCTCACCTGCGAAGCTATGCAATTTGCCATCAATCTATCAGCCTCGCATAATTTCAGAGGTCTGCTCTTATATAGACGACCAGGAGCATGTTCTGGATTTCTCTCTGAATTAGGCACTACCCTGGAAACTTTGGCAACTGAAGAGTCATTAACGGTACTTGGTGACTTTAATTTTCATTTAGATAAAATTGATGACTGTGATACGCTCTCTCTTCTATCTGACATGGAAATTTTGGGGCTCCCTCAATTGGTTAATCGTCCTACTCATGATGCCGGTCATACCTTGGACGGTATCTTTTCCAACTTAGAGGACATCCATATAACCGATATCCTCCCGCTCCCTTGGTCTGACCATCATGTAATTCTAGGTACAATTATAACCAATGAGGTCTCCACTGTTAGTGTATCCACCCCTAGTCGCGAACCTTTTAAGGCTTGTAAAGATATTAACAACTCAAGCCTTAAACTCCTACTTGAAAGCACCCAGCCTATTTTCTCTACTGACCCTAACACTGCTACTAAGCAATACCAGGATTGGTTAGGTCATGCTACAAACTCACTGGTTCCTCTCAAATTAGTAACTAGAAACAGGAATGTCCCCTCAGCACCATGGTTTACCGAAGAACTAAAGAATCAGAAACAACTTTGTAGGAATAGGGAGAGGCATTGGCGGAAACTTTATGATGAAGAAAGTAAAAACCGCTACAAGGAGATGCTCGCTAAGTACAAATCTATGATCATAAGTGCTAAAAGGAAGTATTTTAGCGAGCAAATAGAGAAAGCAAAGAATTCTAACAAGCTTCTCTATGATATCACTAAGCAGTTAGCAGGAAACACTCCTGATTTAAATCCTCCCCCTTCTCAAGCCCTTTGTGATGCATTAGCAAATTTCTTTTTCACAAAAGTTAATGATATTTATTTAGCTTTTTCCTCCAACACCAACCATATTACACATATTGGACATTCCTTTTCCTCTGACTCTTTATTTACTCAGTTTATTGATATCACGGAGGCCCAAACTAGGGACATTATAAGGTCCATCAAATCCGGATCAGCCTTGGATCCGTGCCCTTTTAAAATTCTTCCCCCGATCATGGACTCCCTGATTCCGGTTATTACTCAAATTTGCAATTCTATGTTTAGGTCAGGAATTTATCCAAACATACTAAAAAAAACTCTTTTGAAACCACTCCTAAAAAAACAACTCCTAGATAAAGTCGATTTGAAAAATTATCGACCAATAGCCAATCTTCCATTTCTGGCAAAAGTCGTAGAAAAAGCAATGAATTCCCAGTTATCAGAATGTATTGAGGAACATCACCAACTGGACGGGACCCAATTTGGGTTCCGTAAGTTCCATGGCACAGAAACCGCCTTGATCAAAGCTGCCGATGACATCAGAGTCATTCGAGATCAAGGAGGATCAGCGTTACTAGTGCTATTGGATCTCTCTGCAGCATTCAACACGGTCGACCACTTGATTCTGGTCGACCGTGTCGAAAAAATGGGTATCCAACAGACAGCCAAGAGCCTATTGGCCTCCTTTCTGAACGATAGAACTCAGGCGGTTACCCTGGGACCGTTCCAGTCGGCTAACCTGTCTCTGCCGTGTGGGGTTCCACAAGGTTCATCCCTTAGTCCGACACTTTTTAATATCTACGTGTCGGACCTAGCTAAAACCATAAAAGCACATGTGATGAACCTTACCCCATACGCAGATGACACTCAGTTAGTCCTGGCCATCAAAAATGATGGAGAAAGAGTAGCCGAGGGTTTCAAAGTAGGTATGTTGGCAATTGGAGACTGAATGTCCTCCAATTGTCTAAAACTTAATTCTGAAAAGACGGAAGTTGTCAATATTTGGACAACTAACCCCAAGCTGGTCTCCCGCTTGGTGGCCAACATCTTTCGGAATCCTGCCTAAACCAGTTTCTAAGGTTAGGAACCTTGGAGTTGTTTTTGACAATGACCTTAATTTTGTTGCCCATGCCAATCAGACAGCGGCCACAGCTTTTCATAAGCTACAATTGGTGAAAAAAATTCTTCCTTTCCTGCCGGAGAGTGCAGGCAAAACCCTGGTAAGTTCCCTAGCGATATCCTCACTGGATTACTGCAATGGCTTATTTGCCAATGCCCGGACCCGTGTAATCAATAAAATGCAGACTATACAGAATGCGGCTGCCAGGTTACTTTCTAGAACTCCCAAGCATAAACCCATTGCTGATACAATCAGAGGCTATCACTGGCTCCCAATTAGAAACCGCATTAAGTTCAAAACGCTATGCATTGTATATAAATCATTGCACAAACAAGGAACCCAGTTTCTTAGAGACCAGTTGACACCTTACTCCCCCTCGAGACTACTTCGATCCTTCACTCTGAACGAATTAGTGGTGCCACGCACCAAGACTGTCTCCTGGGGAGATCGCCGCTTTTTGGTCGCGGCTCCAAAATTGTGGAACACATTACCTCAGTCCATTAGGACCAGCCCCTCCCTCTTTTCATTCCGCAAAAAATTGAAAACGTGGTTGTTTAACCAGTGATTTTCTAGAAATTCAGTCGTGGAGAATTTTTGCAGAAGTAGCAGCGCCGAGACGCCCACGGGCAATTGTTGGCGCTTAACTAAATTTCATTAATAAATAAATATGTTAATAGCCCATGTAGCGAGAGGAATTTTCTTCTTTACCACACCAATAGAGGGATAGATAAAGGTATTAAATCAATAGATTGTTATCTGCCTTGTGTCAAGTGGAGACACTAATTCACACAGATGCCTACATTACCCAACCTTTGCCTAAATGCATTCTATTTCATGTAGCCCAGACCTCTAGTACCCTCCAACATGTCTTATTGCCAGGGAAAAGTTTCGGCAACTTCATCAGGGCAAGCGTACCATACTGTCACTCAATCATACAGCACACCACGTCGCCACCAGGTGAAGGCCATCAGTGGACTATCGGTTTAAACGCTGTGCAAATAAATTGAACCACCTGCAGTGCCGGAAGTAAAAAGTCCTTGTCTGGGTGCATTAGAGTCCGAGTAAGCCTAGCGTCTTGACACATTCAGAGATCTTTCCACTGCACTTAGGGGCATATTTATGAGAGACTTTCATCACGTTTGCTCCATATAAAGTGGTACGTGCAAGTCTCTAAGTCAGATTCATGCAGCCATGCAAAGCCACATTGAGGGGCTTCATAAATCTGGAGCAAGGCAATGCAGCGCAAATCCCTGCGTTACCTTGGAATTTGCAAGGGCGGCGTTCCATGGGCTGTTCCTATGCAAATCCCATGTCTTTTTTACACATTCCCAGATTTACAAAAACTGGAAATCCTGGGAATTCTCCAAAAAGATATGCCTCCCCAGGTGAGGTGTAACAAGGAGAAATATCTTTATAGCTCCTCGTTGTTTCATTCTGCAGCACCCATAGAAAGAGGAAAACGCCTCTATGGATTGTTTTTGAGCAGGGAGGTGCCCCTTGAACAATCCTGCCTACAACACAGGCACCCTTGTACCATGGTGCAAGACTGCCTGCAGTGGCACTAGGCTGCTGAAATGGCTCCAGCGCAGGGGGAAGGACAGGAATGCGCCATGTTGGATAAATACAGTGCAATCCTGCCCTTTCCCAGTGACTCAGAACAGCGCAGCGAGGTGACTTTCTGTGCTGCCCTGCACCACTATTTTCATAAATATGCCTCTTAGTCTTTTTTCTGGAAGTTGAGGTGGAAAACTGACCTCTTTAAGTCAAATATGCATTGAATGAGGTCCCACTGAAGCCACTGATTTGGCAAGCAAAGTTGTGATTGGGATCCGTTCAAATTTCATGCCCTTGGAAGTTCTCTCGTCGCCCGATACATGCGGTCAAATTTCCTACATTGGGACATAGTCAGGCCCATAATGAGCAATAAAAATGCTGTTAGATTTTGTCTTTATCTTGTTACATTTGCTGGGTGTTCCAAGACAGGTTAAAAGACAGGCAGTGTCTTCTGATGAATTGCTGCTTTTTCTTTTAACATATAGATGGTGTTTACTTTCCTTGACTGTACAAGACACATTTAGTAAAGTGAACTATGTCACAATCTCTCAGGGGTGCAGACAGGGCCACTGGAATTATGATGCAGGAGCTGCCTAAATTATGCAGCAATGTTGACTAAATTATGGGGCAAGAAAGCACAAATGATGCAGCTTAATGAAGCTCATTTTTATTCATTGGCACTATCTCGGCAAAGGTTTTACTTTATTAGTACCAGTTTCACATCCACATAGAGCTGTAATTAACTGTAAGGGGACCAGTCAACCTTTGCGTAGGCCCTTCCACTGTACGGCATCACGTATTGCAGCATTTTTGTAACTTTTGATCTGTTTGAGATGGAAACAAAATTAGTTTTTTTTAGTTAAAATCAGCAGATTAGGAAGCAGATGATGGATTAACTGGCAAATGCGGCAAAATCATATTTATGTGGAAAATGCAGCAGCCGCTGAATCAGATAATCCCAGTGGCCTTGCATAAAGGGAGTGAGAAAAGGAATACTGTAGGATGTCAATTAAATATTTGTTAGTGAACTGCAGAAATATCTCAACATATACCAGTGGGTATGAAAGCACAAATGAAACACATTTTGTTTTATAATTCTGAAGTGTGATGTAAACAAATATCAAAACATATCTTGGTGATGCACAAATGATAATTATTATATTGCATTGCACATTTTTTTAGCGCTTACTACCCCTATGAGTGGCACTGAAGCGATTATCTACATGGCAGCAAGCTACACCATATAGGATGGCGTTTGGTTGGACAGGTGTTGTCTTTGTTTTTTGATTCGATGTGGGAAGTGTTTCCATGTCATGTGTTATGGCCACTGAAGAGCGGTGGTTGTGTTATGAGATCAGCGTGTAGCAGTATGGTGGATGATGGAGTGTGAAAGACACAGAGACGCAGTTTATGGTTTGCGGTACGTTACCAGCGTTGAAGAGCTCTGCTCACTATTATTGTCTGCTTAGCTGGTTACGGCACTGGATTGTCCAAACAGATATCTTGGGCCAGATTTACTTTCATGTAACGCACCGCAGGAAAGTAACTGCGGTGTGTGACAGATCTCTTCAGTTACTCCATGCCTGTACAATTAGCGATGGCAGGTTTATTGGTTGCACAGTACTGGTGATGGACAAGCCTCAAAGCAGATATTCCTTAATTGAATGTAAGAGGTGTAAGTTACAGTTGGCTGCTGAGTGTTATGGTGATAGTATTGGTGTGGGCCTGGAATGTTACGTAGGAGCTAACATAACTATGTAATCACCCGGCAAAACATAGATCAACTATCCTTAACTTACCTGCTTATCGAAAGTAGTTTGTTAGATGGGTTGTTTCCAATCCATATATTATAAGCTCAAGATTGAGCTTGAGGGTGCGACTGTCTTTTCCACATTCTGCAGCTGGAATGTGTGGTGGTGTCAACACAACGTGAGTGCGGCCAACAAGGTGGAGAATTTTCTAAAGGGAAGCAACTGGTTGCTTGTGTGATCTTGTTCACAACGGCTTCAGTTTAACCTTCTCAGGGGCTCATGTTGATGTGTAATCACCACCTTGAGGCACACATCCTTTTACCAGCAGAGCCAGTTTCAAACGACAGCACCCGTGGGTGAAGTCAGGTGAGACATATTTTCTGTCCTTGTTTTCTGGTCTACACTGAGACCTGATTTCCAGGTGTTTACCAACCGCCGTTTTCTACTTTAAAAGTAACTTGGCACGAGCTCTAGTCAGCGTACCCGAGCTTACCTCCTTTGTGAAGACGCGCTGACCAGCCTCTTGCTGTTTCTTCGTGGAATCTTCTTTGACGACATGGACGCCTGCACGTGTGGACGCGCCGTGAGCCATCCGGCTCCGCGTCACGTGTGTGCGGCCATCTTGGGGTTGGCTTCCTCATTTTAGTGTACCGTTACCTTGGTTCCTGTTCGTTTTATTACCAACCATGGGTCACTCGTATATGGATTCGTCCGTTAATGATGCTGTTGCTGCTATACGAGTTAGTGCACAGTCCTCTATTATTGGACTGCATCGGAGTGGCTTCATCTATCGGCTTGCAGCACTTTCACATGCCACGTCTATTAGGATAAGATTACCCTTGTACATTTTGTTCTTGTGTTGTGAAGAGACTTTAAGACTCGCCCTTCGGCTTGCAGAGTGATCGTCGTTTGAAACAATGTGCCATAGCCAAGTTACGTCAATTTCAAACAGGCTGTTCCCTCTACAGATTTTTGCTTTTGTGAGTGAAGAGTACACAAGCTCACAAGTTATTTGGAAATCAGTCTGCCTCCATATCGTCTTCGAAATCTTGACTCTGATGAAGTCAGTTTCATGCAGTGTCTTGAAGTCTTTGTAGCTAGTCCTTTCACAGCTGTAGTGCGTGTATGTGTTACAACGTGTTGAGAATTCTTCTAGGGAGTGTCATGAAAACGTTTTTCACCTGCAAACTTTTTGAGTTAAGTTATTATGTCTAGTTCTACTCGGGTGAGAGGCCGCTCACCGGCGTTTGTTTTAGCATAAAGATGTACTACATTTAGAGTTTTTGCATATCTTTGAAGAAGGTTTTGTGTTTAGTGATGCCACAGACTTACGTTCTTCTAATGTATTGGGCTTGTTTAGCATTTACTTAAGCAAGCCTAGGTACACTTACATGAGGGATGTGTAAACCTTTACACAGGGTGTGTTTTGGGTTTTTCCACATTTACATTACGTTTAACCCTTGTGCTGGGTTGGTTTGTATGGGTCTTGTCCCACTATATTAGGTTACGGGTCATGGTCCCATTTACGATAAGCATGTTGCAAGGAGACACTTTCCTCATGCGTGCATAAGACACCATGTGCTGCACATTTCTTGTTTGTTGCAGGGGTGTGTCCTCTGTGTATGTAAGACACCTTGTGCTGCACGTTGTTTGTTTGTTGTAGGGTTTTGTTCTTGTGTACCTTCTCACACTGAGAGCATTTACGTTTTTTACTGGTTGTCCCTTGTTAATGGTGGGGCGGGACATTGGGTTTCAGTCCTTTTAGTCCACACGACTTATCTCCCTTCATGGAGGGCACATGCGTAACATTGTTGTCCCTTGTTTAAGTTGGGTGCAGGATATTGGTGTTTAGTCGCTTTGGTCAACATGACCAGTCTCCTTACATGCAGAACTTACATCTTGACATTTATTTTTCCTTATTAGAGGAGGGGGATGGGTATTCTGTATCCATCTTTCCTTCTTGTCTTTAGTTCCTTACCCTCTCGTGATGTGGTGTTCCCGTCATCCCTGGGTCTGGCTTTTGACTCTTATTTTAATAGTTCTTTTCCACTTTATGATGTTGGTGGTGTTTCCTTCATCCCTGGGTTGTGGACTATTTACTATTGCTGTACTTTTAATGTTTATAGTTTTATGCATTGGTTTCGTTATTCTTCTGTTCAATAGGGAAGAGGTAATGTAGTATTCTGATGTTATGGTTGTTCTCCTACGTTGTCTGGTCCCTAGCTGCTCAGCCTGTGTGAGTGTTCTGAGTAGAATGTTTGGTGTGTGGGCTATGAGTGGAATGGATGTATGTCAGAACAACGTGATTTTACTTTACAACGCTGCCATTACAACGCAAGTCGTTACAACGACTTGCGTTGGAGGGCGCGGATTGAGTAATATTATAATTTTATATTCCAACACCAGTCCACGTAACAGTAGGGAATATAAAATTACAATATTCCTTAACCAACAGCGCCATCCAGCGCAAGTCGTAGTAACGACTGGCAGCATTGTTACGGTAGTGCGGTGTAAACACCGCGTTGTAAACGATGTTTCCCGATGGAATGCTTGAGTGTCTGGATGAGTGATGACAGTTGGAGATGGGCTGATCGGCTAGCAGGCTGCTCCTGGTGGGGCTATTGATGATGACTTACAGGCTGCCCTACAGTGCTTATACTTCTGCTGAGGATTTATGCCACCTGTTTAATTATCCGAACAAGCCTATTTGGATGACAACTTCCCAGTAGGGCATGATTATTACAAAGTTGTCCCAGAAATAGCCATGTTTTCAACTGTCTTCTGAAGTGTACCGGCTCCAGGATGCAGTGAATGTTGGCGCCAGGTAGTCCTTAAACCAGAACTCCTAATTGCAATAACACATGATCTTCAATGTGCAATATCTGAAACGAACATCTCTCCCATGGCCCCTGAGGTTTTATCTTCCAATTTCTGTATCTCTGATTGTATTTTGACCTACCTTACCGTCCCTGTGACCTATAGAGGAAAACACAGTAGTGAACCCATTATTTGGTTCAACAAGGATTGTAGACAGATCTGTAAAATCTTAGCCTAGGCAATCAAACTAAAGGAAAGCAACCAAATGCACAGGGCAGGAAAAGTTTACAAATCAAGTTTGGTCCTCGCTAAGAGGGAATAGGATGAACGACATTGGAGGGAGCTTAAAGCAGCTTATTCTAATTAGCGAGTCATCTGGGGTAAGCAGTAACATCCTACAATTTTGTAATTGGTAGGCCCAGCAATAAAGCTGGAGATCTGGTGAACCCATGCTGATTGGCAGCATGTTCAAAGCTATGCTAGTCGGTGTAGTGGAGTCAGGATTCATGTACAAATTTGGCTCCCTCAAGTTCTTTAAAAAAGTCCATCCGAAGATATTGCGTATGGCGGCCAAGCTATTGTCAGACTGTGGAGACTGCTTGGGACTTTCTTACTATAGCGATTGGGCCCCAGTTTGGGGCTCTCCTGGAACACCGGAGTGTCTTTTGGTCGCTCTAGCCCACCCCCTAAAAGATGCTGGGGGTCTCGCACTGGAAGAACGTCGTAGTGGGTAATACATGCCATTCTTGGGACTTTTGGAGCCATATTACGAGTGGAGCTTTGTCCAGGTTTAAGTTTTATCAGTTTTTATCTTGGTGTAAGAGTCAACGCTGGCCCTTTTTGGAAGATAATACCATGGAAAACGAACTTCAAGATTTGGCTCAAGGAAGAAAGAAGTGGCTCAATGGTATAACCACCTTCTGGTTGCAGTAGATAGAAAGATGGAAAAGCCATACCGGGTCTGGGAGAACTACTTGCAGAGTGAGGAGCTCAAAGACTTATGGCAAGTATCTCTAGATACTCTTTACCTACTGATTAAATGTGCCGCACTCAGAAGAAACCACTTTTTCACACTCCACAGGATATACTGGTCCCCTCTTAAAATATCCAGAATAAAGGGTGGTGGAGAAGCTAATTGTCTGAGATGCGGTAGCCAGAATGCAAATGACGTTCACGTATTCGCCTCCCGCCCCAAGATACAACAATTCTGGAGAAGCGTGGGTAAGACTATCTCTAGGGCACTGGGAATGGTTATGTAGGTAAGCGCTTCTCCTATTATTTTTGGCATTGTGTCTACGACGGGTGGGGTGCAAATCCCAATTGGGTTGCAACATAAATTGGTATTTCATTTAATTTTGTTGGCCAGGAGAGAGATTTGTAAACTGTGGCGTCAGGTGGTCCCTCCTACTTGGAATGCCTGGTGGAATTCTGTAAGATATTTTAGAGTTCTAGATCTGCGGGTAAATGTATATAGAGAAAGGCCAGATAAGGGGTTATTTTGGAACCTGTTGGATGATTCATCATTAGATTAGACCAGATTAGATTAAGGTAATTATTAAACCCTCTGGGTCAGCTCAGGTTGTGTATAACAGGCGCTCCCCGTAAAGAACACCAGCTGAGATTGGAACCACCAAGTTATATGCACCAGAGGTGGACCAGGTGGAGGGGTTGCTACAGCTACGGAGATCATATGAGGGAAAAAAGCAGCTTTTTCTGTCAATGACTTCTCCAAGTTTTGGTCTCTTGTCATTTGGGGCGCCAATGGTACAGTCCCATCTCCTCCGAAGCATATATTACCATCAGATTAATTTAGCTATTTATCTTCTGTGTGCTCTGGTGGTAACCTTAAAGCTTCCTCAACCCCTCCTTTAATACGAGCTATTGCTCCCTCTGCAAGTCCAATGTTTAACTTTGTGTATGTAACTGTGGCTCTTGGTGAAGTTACCACTGGTAGGGCTGCATGATCTGATGGTATACCTGCAGACCTATTGTTATTTGATAAACCAAGCCGGACAAAATATATTTTAGTTCTTCACAATTCTATTACCAAAGATGCTTCTGTCCCCGACTCCTGGAACGGTGCTACTGTTATTCTGATATGCAAAAAAGGTGACTGGTGCTCCCCAGTAAACTAGAGACCAGTAAGTGAGATAGATTGCATTAAAAAAACTTTTCTACA
This sequence comes from Lissotriton helveticus, assembly GCF_964261635.1. Taxonomy (NCBI): domain Eukaryota; kingdom Metazoa; phylum Chordata; class Amphibia; order Caudata; family Salamandridae; genus Lissotriton; species Lissotriton helveticus. The sequence continues at coordinate 31,119,198 of NC_136068.1, forward strand.
ATGCTGTTATTAAAATCCAGATTTGGATCAAGGAGGGAGATATATTGACATTAGGTCAAGCTGGGTTTTGGAAAAGGACTATCACCATTTATCACCATTTATCCAGTTTTTTGCTTCCTGGCCTTCTTTTGGAACATAGTGCTGAGTGGCAAGGACAACTTGTTGATCTAAAATCAGCTTTTGATTAATTTCCATGTGCCAAGCTTTGGCAGGTGCTCAATGATATGGTATGCCCCTGAGCCCTTGACTCTGTTTATTCAGTTGCATGATGCCAACTTTGTTAGAATTCGGTGGGGTATGCAAGACCAACGTTCTGAACCAATCCCAGTTGTTAATGGTGTTTGTCAGGAATGTGCTTTTGACTCAACCCTTTTTTCACTTTATTTAAAATATGTAGTTGACATCCTAATACAGACTCCATCTGATGTCCCTTCCCTTGCCGGTATTTAGACTCCAATTGTAATATTTGCTGACAACACCCTGTTGATCTCTAAAACCAGGAGTGGATTACAGCTATTACTAAATCGCTTTGATGAGTTCTGCTGGTCCTGGAGGTTGATGATCAATGCAGCAAAGACTAAATATATGTCTTTCAATGAGAATAAATCCTGCAAGGGTAGGTTAGTATTGAGTGGTAGGTACCTGAAAAAGTGGACTCTTTTCATTATTTGGGAGCACCCCTATCGCCTACTATGTAATGGAAGTACCACCTCGATAAAGTGATTATTACACACAAACAATTAACAGGTGAATACTGATCATTGGGCATCATACACTAAACCTGTTTTTCCGGCTTTGCAAATATACGAGGCTACAAGGCTCTGGGGCTTTTCCAACTGCTCAGACCATGGGAGGAGTGAAAATAAGTTCCCTGAGGAGTGATGCAAATCTTCTCCCTAGTACAACGGTTCTCCTATTAACTTTGGGCATGGGCAGGAAACCTATATAAAGCCAAGCGAGATTGTGCCTACTACTGTAGTGGAGAAGGCTATGGACCACTCCTGGACTTGACCATTATACACTAGCTCTACAGTCGCAGATCTGGGTTGAATCCATCATCGTTCTTTAGCTCACTTTGCCACGTCGGTTCAGACCCAGCCATATGCAAATCAGTCTTGACCCTGTGCCTCATGGGAACAGTCCAGCCCAAACTGCCAAGCCAGGTCTTCCTTGAACCGGAAACAAGCAGCCTGGGACCAGTTTTAGGGTAACACCCCTCATCAGCCAGGCTAGCTTGAATCCAGTGGCAAAGTGAGCAAGGGGCCCACCTCTAGGCATACCCTGCCAACTTAGGGCAAACAAACCAAACACAAGGCTATGATGGACGGAGCGCTGAAACTTTTCAGACACTCACCCCAAGTCACAGATCTGGGTTGAATCCATCATCATTCTTTAGCTCACTTTGCCAGATCCGTTCAGACCCAGCTATATGTGAATCAGTCTGACCCTGTGCCTCATGGGAACAGTTCAACCCAAACTGCCAAGCCAGGTCTTCCCTGAACTGGAAACAAGCATCCTGTGACAGGTTTCAGGGTAACACCCCTCATCAGCCAGGGTAGCTTGAATCCAGTGGCAAAGTGACCAAAGGGACCCACGCCTGGGTATACCCTGCCAACTTAGGGCGAAACAAGCAAACACAAGGAGATGATGGAGGGAGCCCTGAAACTTTTCAGAGACTCACCCCTGTCACAGATCTGGGTTAGATCCATCATCGTTCTCTTGGGTGATGGCAGAGAACAAATCTTGCCGCAGCATATTGGATGAGTTATATTTTGCTTATGATAAATGCAGGTTCGCCAAGGTATAGGGTGTTGGCATAGTCATGCTTGGAGATTAAGAGTGGCTTGCATTTCATGTCTGTATTCAGGGTATGGAAGAATGTTGCGTAGTGTTTTCATTGGGTAGAAGGCACTAGTTTTATGTTTTTAACACGTGGTATCAAATATGCATGGTTACTACTAGGTTTCTGTCTTCTCTTAATATGGTTGAAGGGGACTCACGCTCCTTAGGCCATGGCGGTAAGCTGCTATTTTTTTCATTGTCTGCAAATCATTATTTCTAGCTTTGTGGTATTCAGCTTTAGTTGGTTATTCATAATTCGTTTCTCAAAGGCAGTCATCAGATTTTTATTTTTAGAGCTCTTCCTGACCATCTATTTAAAAAAAATGACTTTGGTGGCATCTATTTAGGTGAGGTTATTTAATCAGGTTTGGCAAGGAGTTTAGGTAGATGTTGAATAATAGAGGGGATATGGTCAATCTATGTGGGATGCTACAGTGGTGTGTACGAGGACTTGATATGATAGGTGGTATCAACATTAGTTCACTGTCACAGCTAAGAGGCCAATAATTCAATGGGGATTAGCTGAACTCCCTTCTCATATTTTATATATGGGATGTCAAACAAGAAGTTGCTGGGTGAAGAAATTGCTCAAATGTACATGACATTGAGTAATGCGTTCTCAAGCCAGCAACTTTCATGATAATCCCTATTCCTAATACAGAAGGGGTTGTCACTACCTAAACCTACCATTCATTGGGGAGAGGAGTGGCCTAACGGCTAGGGCGGTCGTCCTCGAATCTGGGGAACTGGTTTTGAGTCTCGGCAATGATGCTGAGCACCCTGTGATTCTGGGCAAACCACTTAATCTCCCCGTGCCTAACAAAAAATGAATGTGTCCTAATGTAACACAACTGGTGCTATGTAAAGCGCTCTGATACCCGATACTGTCGGGTCAAGTTTGCTATTTAACCGCATGTGTGCGGCCGTTTTTCCCGCTGTGTGCTTCATTTTTAAAATTACCGCGATACTCGTCATCAGCACACGGCTGGTAACGCTGATGACGAGCTGAGCTCGTCATCAGCATGGAAGGGGTTAAAACTCAGTAAAATAAATAAATAAATAATTCTGAAGCAATGTCAAATCAGGAAACTCCATATCCCAATATGGTGTAGAGCTTTTATTAGCCTATTGAACTATGGCAGAGTTATCACAAGTCAGGTACGACTTATATTTAACTGACATTGCTCCAGCCTGCACTGGCCTTTTGAGCAATATCATCTGGTGAGATAATGTATCAGCTCTATAGATCCTTATTTAGGTTGAAGGAGCCACATAGTTTGTTAGTTTAATGTGCCTGCTGTATAGGGGTGAAAATACCCTAACTAGCAGTGGTGTGAAGTTGAAATGATCAAATTCAGCGTGTCATCTGTCAAAGGGTTGCTATTACAGACTTTCTTTCAAAATTGGTTTAATATCTAGATAACCTCCCCAGGGTCAACACGCTTTTGATCTCAGTGGACCAAATACTATGGAAACCATAATCAGGGCAGCTGAAAGCATTTGTACTATAATGGACCTCTCTAGACATCTCCGCACATCTACCAAAATTTTCTGATTTTTATATATTGTAGTATAACATCTGTGTAGTATGAATCTGTTTTTTGCAATTTATTGACTGCTTTGAAATGATGCTTTATCTTTATCTAATTTATGGTCATGGCAAATAAATTGCTGTCATGTGGTCCTGTATAATATGAATATGAATATAAAGGCATTTGTATAGCGCACAACTACTCAGTCAAGTGTCCCGGCACATCAAAAGGCCCCCTCGGCTAGACCCGCCCAATGACCTCCAAGAACATGAAGGACACATATAAGGAAACCTAAACGCGCAAAAGAAGTCCTCACAGTTTTCGGGTAAAAAGCAGGGTTTTAAGATGCTTTCTGAAAATGGTAAAATCCGTCACTGCTCTCAGTGAGGCGGGGAGCGCATTCCAGGCTTGAGCACCTAGAAGCCCAAATGAGGATACCCCAGACCACACACAGGAAATTCTGAGTACCTTGGCTAGATTCATTGAGGAGGATCTCAGCAATCTAGAAAGGATATAATGAGAGATCCTTCTACACAGATACTTAGTCCATGTTCTGTGCCGAGCTTTGAAGAATAGTACCATCGCTTTAAATTGAATTCTGTTTTTTACCGGGAGCCAATGAAGTTCTGTAAGGTAGGGGGACATATGTGTCCTCACCTTAAGCCTGAGAATGGCTCTAGCTATGGCATTCTGTGCCACCTACAGACGTTTAAGAAGATATTCTGGAAGGCAGAGATAGAGTATATTCACATAGTCTGATCTTGAAGTGATTAGTGCTTGGACCACTGATTTCATGTGTTCAAGAGACAGGAGAGGAAGAAATATCGTCAACATCCCGAGGAGACCAAAACACCTTCCTACCACTGATTGGACTCTGGCCTTCATTGATAGACGATCATCTATCAAAACGCCTAAGTTCTTAACTTTTTGTTGAGCCGAAGAAGGTGGCGACATATCTTCAAGCCACCAGAGTCTCCAGTCATCTGGCGATTGAGTGCCAAAAAAGGTGATTTCCGACTTTTCCGGATTGAATTTCAGCTGGTTAGATCTTAACCATGTAAACACTTTAGAGAGGCAGGTTTTAATCACGGTTCCCGCAAAATTCATCCCTTTGTCACAGGAGAAGAGGCGCTGAGTATCATCAGAGTATGAGATGAGTTTTGCTCCATAAGACTCAGCCAGTCCAGCTAAAAGGGACATGTAGAGATTGAATAATGTGGGGCTTAGAATGGAGCCCTGAGGGAATCCAACCTCCATTTTAGGGATTTTGGCTGCATAGGGAGGACACCAAACCTCCTGACCCCTTTCTTTCAAATATGAGGTTAGCCATTTTAATACAGAGCCTCCGATACCAAGATCTTGAATCCTGTCCATTGGTTTAACATGAGGCACGGTGTCGAAGGCTGCTGATAAATCTAACAAAATCAGAATGGCCTTCCCACCCCCGTCCAAGGTCTCTTTGATGTATTCAGATACTTCTAAGAGGGCGGTCTCGGTGCTATAATTAGGTCGAAACCCCGACTGATTATTGAGGAGAAGGTTGTTAGTTTCCACATAATTAGTAATCACTGAGTTCACATATTTCTTAGAAAAGGCTGGGATAAGAGAGATGGGCCTATAACTTTCAGGCGATTTCGGGTCCGCTGTATGTTTTTTATTCAGTGGCAGGATTTTTGCCTGCTTCTATCTCGTTGGCATGTGACCAGAATCTAATACGGCGTTGCAGATTTTATTTACCACTGGATTAATAACTTGAGCAATGGACACTAGCACCTTTACAGGACAGGGGTTGGAAGGAGAGTCCGACTTCAGGCCTTTGATGCTAGCTAGGGAAGTTTCCAGAGGTATCGGGGGAAATTGCTGTAACAAGTGCATAGGACCATCCCATGACTCCATAACACGACTAGATGCTGTTTTGTCCGTCCTGGACGTTTTGCCCTCAGAGTTTCTTGAATCATTCAGATCTTTTCATGAAAAAAAGTTGCTAATAGTACCGGCCAATCTGCAGTGGGGGGAGTGACCTTCATCTCCAAAGCCGGGTTAGTAAAAGATTTTACAATTTTAAACAACTCTTTACTTTTAGATATGGACGATTCTATTTTGTTTGTAAAATAGTTATTTCGGGCCTCATAGACTTTCTTATAATGGCCTTTGAGTGATTGTTTATATTCTCTTTTGGCTTCTAAATCATCATTTCTTTGCCATTTCCTTTGATAAATGCATAATATTAGGTGAACATTTGGAGTAACATTTTTATTGGGAGGAGTGTGGGAACGCTGGTTGATAGGAAGTTTAAGATTCATATATTCCTGAATATTTTTTCACAGAAATATGTGGATAATCTGTGATCATAGATGTATAGCATGTGCTAAGGTCCATAATACATATGGGGACCTACCCAGGATATCCGTATAGAAACAGCGGGTTGAAAACTGTATTCTTTACATACCATACTTTCCGATCTATGACAAAAGTATAATTTAGTCTCTCTGAACACAGGATCGTTACTACGATAGTACATGCAGACAGATACTATGGTTTCTTGTCACTAATGATTCACCTGTGGTATGTTCAATAATTTACTTGGGCAACTATCCTGGATATCAGTATGGCAATAGCCAGTTCCAACCTCTATTATCTCCACATATCTTTGCTAGATGTGATAGATTTCAGACTCGATAGGGTTGCAACTATTTCTTTTACGTTTCATGTACGGATTGCACTAATAATCCTGTCACCATACCTATGATTTTCTATGCACGTTCAACCTTACATCCAAAAGGCACTTAATTGTGTTGCACGTTATAGGCAACACGATTATATAGCAATTCTCCAACATATCTTGTCCCCAAATTCTAACTTGGACTGCTGTTATCTACTTCTTCAATCAGACAATCTTTTTCTAGAGTTCCATAATACTCTTCTTTTCTCTCTATAACTTTTCATGGTGTTTGCCGTGCATTCTGGGTAAGAACAGTGATTGGGATCCATGCAAGCTACTCCACCCCAGACTACCCTTATTAACTTGTTTTCAGAAATGTCTGGGCCTGGCAGTTTTCCCTTAGTGCCGATCAAGTCCTTGCCTAAATACCACAGCTACCCACATAACCAGGATTGGTAAATTTTCAAGGTAAAATCTTAATCTTTCTTTGTGTCTGAGAGGCCTTAGGGATATGGATATGAATTTCTCAACGTAGCCCGTGAAGATATAGGCATAGGATGGCGCTAATTTTGTGCTCATCGCTGTTCCGCGTAATTATCGATAGAATGTCTGCTTGAAGCTGAAGACATTTTGAGTTAGGTAAAGTTCAAACATATCAAGAATCATTTGGTTGGATTCAAAGAAGTTAGCTGGGTTGGTCCAATGGGTACATTTGATTGCTGCTATGCCATCATGATGTTCTATTGAGGTGTATAAACTAACAATATTGATGGTGAGAAGAATAAAATCCGGTTCCCATTGGATATTTTGTATTTTAACTAAGACATCTTTAGTGTCTTGACTGTATGACAGCAGGACTTTCAGGAATGGTTGTAATTTCATATCTATATACTCTCCCAATCCTGAGCACAGAGAGTTAATGCCAGCTATTATGGGTCTTCCTGGAGGAGGTTAACCTCCTTTGTGTATTTTAGGTAGTAAATAGATTGTTGGCATTGTTGGACTCGACGTGGATGGAACCAGGAACTAAACCTATGCAGGAGGGAGAATTAACTTATATTAAAATATAGTACAGTTAGACATGGACTAAACAAAGATGCAGAATTGCTATATAGGTTACATTAGGACTAGTTTTTCTGTCTTAACATCATAGATGCATAGTATGTGCTAAGGTCCATAATACACTTGAGGACCTACCCAGGATATCCGTATAGAAACAGCAGGCTGGAAACTGTATTCTTTACATACCATACTTTCTGATCTGTGACAAAGGTAAAATTTAGTCTCTCTGAATACATAAGAACATTACTACGATAGTACATGCAGACAAATACTATGGTTTCTTTTTTAGATGTACATGTATTTTTTAAGTATTATGCTGATCATGTTGTCCGGCCTTTCCCATTTGGAGCGAACCGGATGCGGGATTCCTTCCGACCCATAACTACTGAACCGTCATCCTCCATTACGCAAAAGTACCCACTGGAGCTTTCCATCACTCCTATGCCGACCACAAGTTACTTTACCACCACAGGAACGGGAGGCGACTTCTTGACTTCCTCTCGAGAACAATGTAGTAACTACTCACCTAATATTGTTCCCCTTTTCTGTTCCATTGCGTTCTAAGCTGACTCCCTAAAACATGCCTGACATGGCTTTCAAATTCTTACATGGGCTACCTTACAGGTAAATTACACCTCTGTGATGTTTTTAATATAAGTTGCGACGCAACCCCACTAGCCACCCTCCCTGTTTATAACTGAAGACTTCGCTGTTTTTTATATTTTTTGATTTTTCAAACACTTGACACCTGGCTGTTATTACGCCCACTGGCTGACAGCAGGAGCTGCCAGCCAAACACTACAACCTGTCATTTAGCACTACGGGGATATATATGGCAATCCCTCATGCTCTTCTGACCTGGTCGATTTGACCACAAATTCCCCTGCATCACGCTGGATTATCCTGCCGAATCTCCCATCTCTTCACATTCCCCGCCTTTTTATATCTCACACAATTAATGGGACTGATCCTTTTGTCTATACCCTTTTGGTTCTCAATTCTGTCTATATCTGGATGACACTTCAAAACCTTTAATATAATTTTCTAAGCTCACATCCTGCCATAAGGAATGTACTTGTTACACAGGGACCCCAACTTTAGAGAACAGGTAGGTACAATGATATTTCTTTTACTATGGACTTGTTTTCTTCTCCTCATTATATTATACCTCTGTGCCTACTGCGACCATTGTATATACGCATGTACATACTGTTGACATGGATATATTGTTTAATTATATCACTTGGGGTTTGCTTTCGATGTATCTATTGCGTAGTTTTGAGAATGGTTGATACCGTTTATGTTGCTGTACACTCTATTGAATGACTGCATGATATTTTCAATGATGTCACTATTTAAATTATCTTTCTATCATATCATCAGACACTTTAAATAAGACAAATGTGCTTAATGTATTCACCCTGACGATGAACATTATTATGTTTTATTTTAAACTAATGATTGATTTTTTCTTTCACCTGCATTTTAAAATCTTATACTAAATGTATAATGTTACTGCTATTAGCCTTGAGAAAGCCCCAGGCAAGTACGCCACTAAAGGGGCGAAACACGTGTTGGCTGTATCTTTGTATCAAGTGATTCTGACGTTTGAACAATCACCTTGGAGCTTTGATTTACCAATCAAAAAGAAAGACTTTAATACTGCCAGCAATATCATTAACCACTTATTCAGAAGGAACATTTCAAAAATACTCACTTATCCTGGTTCATGTACCCACTTTTGGAATCAAATGGGTTAGGGGTGTCACATTTACTAAGGACAAGTGGCAACGTAGATACCCTCATCACTTCAAGACAGGCAAATCCAGGAACTATCACCCCTATAACATTGGATACAATTTTAGTATAAGTCCACCTCATGCTTTTTGGGCTGCGAGATCGGAACCTTCTATTACATAGATCGAATGTAAGGACTATTTCTTGAATTACACTGAGGCTACTGATGAGGTGAAAGACATGTCTGCTGAACAAAAAAAAGGATCTTGTTACACTCATTGGGAACCCATGGGTTGAAGTTGTATACCCACATGCGTAAAGCAACTACAATAGGGGATTTCAACATGTTTGAAGCAGCAATTAAATATTTCGATAATTATTTCACACCCACAGTCTGCATAGGTATAACTAGGTATAAATTCTTCCAAAGGAAACCAGAGAAGGATGAGCCAGTGGATGATGTCATTGGTGATTTGAAAAGGCTTGCAATGGATTGTAAGTTTGGGATTGTACATGATGATTTAGTAAGGGACCAACTGATGATGCATGCTAGTAATGCCACAACACTATGACTCCTCTGGTTAAGTGACAATCGCCCTTTGGATGATGTTTTAGCCATTGTACTTAAGCTGAAATGTCTGGAAGGTGTGCTAATGTTTTGAAACTGAGTTATAAGGAACCTATAACAGTGAACAACTGGCCATTTCACAGTAGGGATAAAAACTATCTAAGGAAAAACAGGAATAAGAAGCTGGGAAGGATGGATACAGGTATCTTAGCTGTGATAGCAAAGAACATCTGGTGTACAGCAAGAATTGCCTTGCTTTGACACTGAACTTCTGCAAATGTGGCATCATAGGCCATTATTCCAGAGTTTGTAGTAAATATGTTGTTGAAGGTTGCAAGAGTTCAGATAAAGATGATTCAGATATGGGCATAGTCAAATCCACCAGGGTAATGAGCCTATGAGGGAATTTAGTTTTAGATATTTATGAGTCTGTAAAAATAATTAAGCTGGAATGTACCATGATTATAGGTGGAGTTCATAATAAAATGTATGCAGATTCAGGATCTCTGCACACGATTGTGAATGAGGAAGCGTGGAAAGACAGATTTGTCACCAGTATTGGTACACACCTGCAAATCATCCTAGATCAAAATCGTTAGGCGAAAGTGTTAGTGGTGGACGATGGGGTTACCATGAGTGCAACTGTACTACAGCAATTTCCATAGGTGTTCAGTAAAACCTTAGGGAAGTTACAAGATTTTGAGCATAACATACAGGTACATGCATCAAGGTGGGATTTCGTGAGTCCATAATTGCAATTATTAAGGAATTGCAATTAAGGATTTGCAAAAACCTATGCATGTAGGAATCACTATAAAAATAACGATTCCTAAACATTCCTTAATTGTGACTCGCAAATTGGGAGTTGCAATAAACAAATGGCTCCCCATTCATTCCTTGTCTAAGATTAATGGGATGGTGGTAAGTCTTAGGGGGTGAAGTGGTTCTCAACCACTGACATATCACCAGATCTCATTGGCACAGATGTCCGGGAAATTAATGTCATTTATCTCACCATTTGGTTGTTTCCAGTTTAAAAGAATACCATTCAGATTAGCATGTGATGCAGAATTTTTTTTAAGGTTCATGTAAAATATTTTGGTAAAGAACAGGGTGTGGTGTTCTTACCGGATGACATCCTTGTTTTTTGGTGAAGACAGGAAGATTCATGATGACAGGTTAAAGAGAGTTTTAGGAATTCTTGTAAACAACATTTTAACTGTAGGGTTTTAAAAATGGAAATTTGCTGAACGTACAGTAACATGCATGGGTCATATAATTGGTGAAGAGGGTATTAAACCTAACGTGTCTGTGAACAGTGTGATTGAGAAGTCTCCTGTACCTAGCAATAAAGAGGAATTTAGGTAATTTTTTGGGATGTATGACATTACAGCGCAGGCTTTTACCACGCATGCTTTTACATCGCAAGTTTTACAACGCATGCCTTTACAACGCATAGTGCTTTGGGGCGCTGGATAGTGAATTATTTAATTTACTATTCCAACTCCAGTCCCCGTGGATAGTAGGGAAGGTGTTGGATAGTAAATTAAATATATTCCCTATCCTAGAGCGCCCCCCAGCGCAATGCGTGGTAATGGTTTGCGTTGTAAAAGTTGCGATGTAAAAGCATTGCGTGGTAAAAGTTGCGTTGTAAGTGATGTTTCCCAATTTTTTGGGATGGTAGAGGACTGTGCTAAATTCATTTCAAGATTTGCAGTGAGTACTTACAACATCAGGCAGGTACTAAAAAAACAAAACGAAATTTGAGTGGTCACTAGAGTGTAATGTCGACTTTATCAAAATCAAGTCTAGTATTAATACTGTTGCTACTTTAAGCAGTTTTGACCCAGAATTGGTCACTGGTATTACAACTGATGCAGGCACCAGGGTTGTGAGAGCAGGTATGACATTTCCTTTGCTTTCAGGTCATTGTCACCAGCAGAGGAGAAGTAGCCCCGAATTGAAAAAGAAGCTTGGCATAGGCCGTGGACTATTTCAGAGTTTTTATTTGGGGAAAACCGTTGATAATTCAGTGTGACCATAAGCCTGTCATCAGACTGTTGACAACGAAAGGAACTGTCAATGCGTCGGCCAGAATGGCGAGACTTTCTCTGCAAATGCAGGATTATATTTACAAAATTGTATATGTTCACAAATCACTTGCTTTGATTGGGCACAAGCTCATTTGTTTTTTGTTGTAAAAAAAAGTTCTACTTTGTAGCGTGCCACGGAGGTATCACTTTGTAGACCATAAAGTGTGATCATCAAATCTCAGAAAAGCGTCCTCTAAACTTAGAGTTCGTCCCTACCGGCGCTGCGGTGAAAATCGCCAAGTAGCGATTTATTCCTATATATCCTAGTTATTCATAAATCTTGAAAAAAAAATTGAGAAAAACTATTTGTTCCAATGAATGATGTTCAAGTTTATTTCATTATCTTCTGTAAATGTTGTAATTCACTTGTTACAGTGTATTTTTCATTGCATTCAGGCTTGAATCAATCGTTTTCCTAATGAACCCAATGCAAAATTCGTGTCTCAAGGACACTTCATCAGGGGAATCTATTAAGGGTGAAAAATATGTATAAGAGGACACCTGTATATACTTCATTACTATACAGTAAATCATGATTTGTAAAACTTGTCTTATTTCATGAATAGGCAATAAAAATGTTTGTGTATGTGGACAGTGAAAAGGTAATCTCGTGTGTATTTACTCGTGGAAGCTAAGGTGAAAAAACGGCTTCTATCCCGAACGAATATTAGGTGAAAGTGACCAGTAACGAGGTGAAAACACAGCATTGTGGTTTATCTGAATAAGTGCTCCAATGATGTCAGGTCTCAGTATTATATAATTGAAGCTTCGTGACAGTGCTCGGTTTTAACAAAACATAACAAATATAAAACGTGACGTAAACAGTTAGTCGAGTGAATTAAAAACTAGTGCTTGAAAGGTGAAAAGTCGAAGTGAAAGAGAGAGAGTATTAAACGCGGTTCACAAAAGTTTCTACAAAAAGTTCTTACCATAAATGTGAAGCTTTATATGTTTGCGTGCCGAAGCTCGAAGATAATAGTTTAATCGCGCCATTGAATCTATGGCGTCTGTTTATATGTAGAAATAGAAGACGGTGGTTAGGTCACGGGGTACGCATTTCAATAGGCACCATCTTAGAGTGGTGAAAAAGCATCCCGAAGTAAAAAAACGGGAGAAAATGTGTAGTGTAGGAGAATAAAGGTATCTAAAGGTGTCAGTGAGAAAAAATAAAACAATGATAGTTTCAAAGGCATTGTAGGCGAGTGTCAAAGTATAAGAGGATGACTTTCGTATATGAAAATTTGATAGGGATAAATGTGATAAGGTAACATAAAACAGTATCACTGGTATATAATAGAAAGAAAAGTATACATATTAATTCTAAATAATCTGAACAGTGTGTCCACCATGTATAAAATTAAAGGTAACAAGAGAATTCCAGTCGATCATTAAGTCCATTGGGCTTCATAGCCTCCAAGCTATAATCTATTAATTTTCTTTTCGTAAAAGGACTTTATTGATGCCTTGTCCTTCAGTTTTCGTGATTGTTTCCAGTATGATGAAGTGTAATTGCGATATGTTATGTCTTCTTTCTTGAAAGTGTAAAGCTACAGTAGATTTGACATTTTTGGTTCTAATGTTGCTTTTGTGTTCTGATAGTCTGGTTTTGATTTTTCTTGTAGTTTTTCCCACGTAAACCAGCCCACATGGGCATTTTGACATATAAATTACGTTTGCAGTATCACAACTCGCTGTAACTTTTAATTTGATGGGGGTACCTCTCATTGAGTGCATAATTGTACTTCCTTTGATTATCGAATGACAATTGTTGCAATTATGGCAAGGTGGAGTTCCTCTATATTGAGGTTTTTCACTTTCATCAATGGGTTTCAGTATTTCCTGTATGTTTCTGCTCCTAGTATAGGCAAATATGGGTTTACTTTGAAAAATGCTTTTAAAATCTGGTTCATTTCTCAGAATTTGCCAATGTTTTAATATGGTTTGTTTGTAATACCGACTTTTAGTTGAGTATTTGGAAACAACTACCACTCTTGATCCTTGAGGTTTAACTGATGGTTGTAACAGTTCTGTTCTCGTTTTCGAAGTACACTGAACCTTTGCATCTTGTAACACTTTGAGGGGATATCCTCGTTCTTGGAAGCAGTGTATTATATTATCTATTTGAGTCTGTGATTCAGTGCTTTCAGAAACTATCCTTTTTACTCTGTAAAGTTGTGAGAGTGGTAGGTGATTTTTGAGAGATAATTGGTGAAAGCTTCTGTAATGAAGTAGGTTATTGCGGTCTGTGGATTTTTTATAGAGAGTGGTTTCTATCTTGTTCTTTTTGATACTCAATAGTACATCCAGATAGGGAATTGATTTATTTTCCACTTGCTAAGTGAATTGTATACGATCATTAATTGTATTTAGGTTATCTAATGCTTGAATCAAGGTTCAATATGGGCCAAACCATAGTACAAAAATGTCCTCAATGTAACGTAAAAAAAGTCTTGTATGTTTCTTCCAATGTTCTAGGCTCAAAATCCTTTTGGTCTCAAATGTATTCATGAAAATGTTTGCATAACAAGGAGCTGTAGAATTGCCCATAGATGTACCTGTGAGCTGTAAGTAATGTTCATCTTTCCATTCAAAATAACTTTGGTAAAGGGTAAATGTTAGAAGTTCCATCAGGAATATTTGAAACAACATTTACAGAAGATAATGAAATAAACTTGAACATCATTTATTGGAACAAATTGTTTTTCTCAAATTTCTTTTTCATGAATAACTAGGATATATATGAATTAATCGCGACTTGGCGATTTTCACAGCAGTGCCGGGAGGGACGAACTCTAAAATTGTATATCTACCAGGGAAACACACTGTGGTAGCCAACTGTCTTTCTATAATTTCAGGTGCCATTGGTTTATGATTGTAGTACTCAAGCAATAAAGAGGGATGAATGGATTGTGGAGTATAAGAAAGATAGGGCGTTTCAGTAAGTGTCTCCTTTTATCTACAATGGTTGGCCGAGGAAGGAACACCTCAACAGGGATGTAAGACCTTTCTGGGAAATTAGATCAGAACCTTCTGTCGACAATGAGCTGATTTTTAGAGGGAACATAATTGTTCCCCCTGTGGGGGTGCATGGAACGATTATGGATTTGTGTCATGAAGGCCATTTTGGAGTGTTTTGAACCAAATCTGCTGTGAAGAAACTTTTCTGGTGGCGAGGTGTGGAAAGTGGAAAGATTGATCAGGTAATACCCAAGGTGCACCTTCCCAGGCAAATCGTTACATATATTAAGGCCTCCGATGATTGATTGTTGCATTCACACACAACGTGGGAATCTGTAGCAGTTGTGGACTGGTTGGGAAGTCACAAATATTCATTGTGGTACTTTTTACAAGATGGCCTGTTGTGGATTTTATGAAAAAGCTGACTGTGAAACAGTTATCAAGTTTTTGGATGGAGTTTTCATTTTAGGAGTAATTCAATCAGCCATTTTGCGCACAACGATTGGGTAGTACAGGTGATGAAAGCTGTGTGGACTCATAGAGTAACAACTAATAATGTCACTGGGTTGTCACCTTTTTTAATGATGAGGGGAAGGAACCCCAGGACAAAAGCTAACCCTAGTTGGTTGGGATATGTGAGTGTAGAGAATTGGGTCACCTGAGCTGGTCCAAGAAAAGTCGGTAGAAATGCATAAAAAGCAAACAGTATTACAATTACAAACATGTTGTGGAACCTATTAATGGTAAAGTTTGGGTTCAAATCAAGAATCCTTGTAAAGTTCCCAAAGAAGTGAGCAATATTTTGATCCTGAGATGGTTGTGGAAGTGTTGTAGAATGCAGTCAGAATACAGTGTGGTAAGGTGTGGAATCTAACCGGTGGGTTTCGTTTCACAGGATTTGTGGAAGGACTTTTTTTTTTTTTAAACTTTGTTTATTGGTGGTTTTGTAACAAGAGAAAACATAGAACATACATAAAGAAAGAAAAAGGACAGTACATAGGCTGGGTTGCAAGGTCCGTGGGATAGCATCCAAAGTAAACATCAGATACAGCATGGCATAGTACAATAGTTCATTTAGAGCATTAATAGAGCGAAATGAGGTGGACTCTGTGTAGTGATCAAGGGCAAGGCAATGGTATCAATACATAGTGAGTGAACAATAAGTTGAAAGATATCACAGTAGAGTACAGGCGTCCACATTAGTCATGAATGAGCAGAGCAACAGTGAGCAATAATGAACCATCGGGGAAAAAGAAGGATACAGATATTTGTAATGCAGAGCAATAATAGTAATAGCGTAATCAGTTTAAGTCTATTAGGGGGCATGAGTACGTTATATCTGGACACCATTATCATCTTGGATGGTGTCCCCCTCCCGACTGTCACCTCGGGTCATCTGGGCCTGAAGATAGTCAACCAAAGGACCCCACATGTCTCTCGGTCTGCTAGAGAGCGGGAGCAGGTCAGCAAAAATTGTATGTTGGTCCTGACTTTATGTCATATCAGCAAGCCATTCCTTAAATTTCGGGGCCCTGCCACGACCCCACCTGCACGCTACGCGCCGTTTCGCTAGAAGAAGTGCAATATCTACAAATTTCCTGCACGGTGAGGGGATGTGTGGTGTGTATCCCAACAGCATTAGTATTGGGTCGGGTGGTATGGATGTCCCAGTCATGGATTCTAGGGCGCTATGTACCTGCTGCCAATAGGCCTGTACAGAGGGGCACTGCCAGGCAAGGTGCAGGAAGTCAGCATGCTCTGCACGGCAGCGGTCGCAACGATCAGTGTCAGACTCTAAAATTGTATATCTACCAGGGAAACACACTGTGGTAGCCAACTGTCTTTCTATAATTTCAGGTGCCATTGGTTTATGATTGTGGTACTCAAGCAATAAAGAGGGATGAATGGATTGTGGAGTATAAGAAAGATAAGGCGTTTCAGTAAGTGTTTCCTTTTATCTACGATGGTTGGCCGAGGAAGGAACGCCTCAACAGGGATGTAAGACCTTTCTGGGAAATTAGATCAGAACCTTCTGTCGACAATGAGCTGATTTTTAGAGGGAACATAATTGTTCCCCCTGTGGGGGTGCATGGAAGGATTATGGATTTGTGTCATGAAGGCCATTTTGGAGTGTTTTGAACTAAATCTGCTGTGAAGAAACTTTTCTGGTGGTGAGGTGTGGAAAGATTCATCAGGTAATACCCAAGGTGCACCTTCCCAGGCAAATCGTTACATATATTAAGGCCTCCCATGAGTGATTGTTGCATTCACACACAACGTGGGAATCTGTAGCAGTTGTGGACTGGTTGGGAAGTCACAAATATTCATTGTGGTACTTTTTACAAGATGGCCTGTTGTAGATTTTATGAAAAAAGCTGACTGTGAAACAGTTATCAAGTTTTTGGATGGAGTTTTCATTTTAGGAGTAATTCAATCAGCCATTTTGTGCACAACGATTGGGTAGTACAGGTGATGAAAGCTGTGTGGACTCATAGAGTAACAACTAATAATGTCACTGGGTTGTCACCTTTGTTAATGATGAGGGGAAGGAACCCCAGGACAAAAGCTAACCCTAGTTGGTTGGGACATGTGAGTGTAGAGAATTGGGTCACCTGAGCTGGTCCAAGAAAGGTCAGTAGAAATGCATAAAAAGCAAACAGTATTACAATTGCAAACATGGTGTGGAACCTATTAATGGTAAAGTTTGGGTTCAAATCAAGAATCCTTGTAAAGTTCCCAAAGAAGTGAGCAATATTTTGATCCTGAGATGGCTGTGAAAGTGTTGTAGAATGCAGTCAGAATACAGTGTGGTAAGTTGTGGAATCTAACCGGCGGGTTTCGTTTCACAGGATTTGTGGAAGGACTTTGAGGTTATTCTGGAAAAGGACTTCAATTGGCTAGAGGTCTCAACTCCCATGATTAGTAATCTTCACCCAGTGATGGCACGGAACAAGTTTTAGGGGATGGTGATGTAGCCGAAGAGCCTGATTCCAGTGTAGGTGTGGGCACTAATGATATGGTGGAGGATAATTCTAGTGTGGTGGACAAAGAAAGCCTCCTGGTTGGTTGAAGGATTTCATTGTGGAGACAATGGAGTGGTGGACTGAGTAGGATTCATTTTGTATGATTTTAAGTGAAGAAGTAACAGGTTTTGATTTGAGTGAAGGAGTGATGAATAGTGATGAAAGTGTTTTGTTTTTGGGTATTGATGAAAGTATTTTGTTTGTTTTTTTAGAATATTTTTGTTTAGTTCTATTTTTCCTCAATATTAGGTTATATTGTTATGCTAATCAATTATATATAAGTAAGGGGGGATGTGTTGTAGGCGTAAGCATTGCTGCGAGCAGGGACCACGTTTGACCTATTTGGTGGCCATTGTAAAAATAATCTAATACGCACCTGTTAGCGGAAAATCCATTGTGTATGACTGAAAGCTTCGGCGGTCAACATGGAATACTGGCATATTTACATTGCAGGTGGTACCTTCACGGTGATTTGCACACCAGTTTTTGAACAATGTCAGTTGTTGTAACGGTTTCTAGTATAGAATGCAGCCTCTTGTGATGCATGGAGTGTTCTGTGGTAGCACGGAAGACTGCAGAGAACACTGCAGGCTGAAGGGCCTTTCGTTACTCCCCTACAAAACTTAAATAATTACTCTTCAAAAGTATTCAAAGCTGAGTGTTTATCCCACTGCACAATCCTTTCCTGTGCTATCCTTCCAGCCATAGGACCTCCAGGACAGGATGCTCTATTGATGTCAGATACTCTCCTCTGTTTTATAAGTGTTACATGTGCTAAGTCTTTTCCTTCTCTCTTCTGCAGAATCCAGGCTTAGCTGCAAACTCAGTGTACATGGTAAGTACATAACACAGTACAAGGATCAGACCTTGTGAGATCCCAAGACGTAAGCCTTAGAGTCATTATTGTATTTCACCTTAGAGACAGGAAGCAGATCCCTGGCACAGGAAGTGAAGATGCTTTTACTGTGGGGAGGAGACTTGTCTGCCTGAGGGACAAAGAAACAGGAAACAGAGGCAGGGCAGATGTTCTTTGTCCTCAACTTTGAAGGTTATGGAAGGAGAATGAGGAGTCTCAGGGAGTAGAACATCAGCAGAGCTTAGATCAAGAACTGATGCAAACTAACCGACAGGAGCCAGGGAGAACGTATTTGTAGTAATAATAATACATTAATAATAATATTAATAACAATAATATTTCGCATTATTATTAATGTTAATAGAATTCTTCAGAGTGCCCTGCCCTATGTCATAGTAGCTGTCAGTATAAGTATTTGCTCTTAATTATGGGTGTAAGAAGGATAAATTGTAGACTTTGCTGAATTCAAACTCATGATCTGCAGACATCTGCAGATAAAATGATAACCCTAATAATTCATGGTCCTCATATTTACTGAATGCTGACAGAGTATGTGTCCACCCAACGGATGGCTAGTGAGCACCATAGTCGCTGCTCAATGCGGACTTGTCTGTTGTGTCATCGTGTCAGGTGTTTCTTTTTAAATTGTGTAAAACAAAAGCTTGAATGTTCTTGACAAACTGGGGGTTTCTCACAAATGCATAGGGCAGAGGGTGTGGCTACCACTGATGCATCAGGTACAGTGGCACCAAGGCCCAGAGCCCCTGAGAGGTTCATTGATCCTTGACAATGCTGTATTTTACTACCCTGACAGCAGCCCAAGGGGGCATTTTCCTTGCTTGCACCAGGGCCTCTTCATATGCTCCTAGGCATAGGGGACATTGTTTGCCCCAAATCCATGGAGTATGTTGCTCTCTGGGTTATGACAGCTGAGCCGACAGATGTTTTTGCGTTCACCCTCTACATGAGACAGGGAAACACGAAGAAGGTGAGTTAGCTATCCACCGATTTCTGGTGGGAATAGCCCACCCAAGCTGTGCCAAACTAACGCCAGACTGTACCCTCTTCTATAAATGAAACCTATACACACCTTGATGCTGTTCTAGAACTAAAAGAACCTACTAAAGTCTTTTTTTCTAATGCTTGATTTATTTGTTTCCAGGAACTGGAACATGGAGACCGAGCAACATACGACCAGCTAAAAAGATAAACGGTTATATATTCCATTCCAATTTATTAGTGTTTCTTTATCTTAAGCGAAGTCTGGTTAATATATTGAAGGAGATCTCTGTGGGTCAATTAGACTCTCTGACCGGGCAAGGTGGCCGCCATCCTGTCAGGAGATCACTGCGACCTTCAATGCATTCTTTGGTGATGTGGTTGTAGTGAAGCTTTGTCGAAGAAGAGATAACGTTGTTTTTGTCAAACTTGCCAATTTGTTTTTGTTTTATTATAATAAACTTTTGATTTAGATTTTTTAAACAAAGATGCAGGAACCCTTCACTCTGCATATTGGTAATTGATTTACAGCTCTGCCACGCCTCTGAGTGAGGTCCGTGCGCCTCTGAGTGAGGTCTGTGACAGAGAAGGCTTGAGGCATTCATTAAGACCTAGTGAAGGTCTGACTAAGGGTCTCATCATGAGGGCCACTCACACACACACTCACACTCACACTCTCTCTCTCTCTCTCTCTACTGGTGGTCACCAGTATGTAGTTATAGTTAGAACCTAGTTTCCATAGGAAAAGCATTTTTTGATTTCTAATAACTTTGGCGTTGTTTGACGAATCTTCGCAAAATTCTCCCAAACAAAAGTCTATCCAGGTCAGCTCCTATCCCGATGGGGTGATTTGTCAAGTGGGGGCTGAGAAAAAAGGGGGGTTGCAAAATGCGTTTTACCCATGTTCATTTCCATAGGAAATTTTGCGACGGGCTACAGCCCGAACTGCTGAACGGAATTACCCCCAAATTTGGGAAAAAGGTAGAGCTTGGTTCAGAAAGTGACCTTTTTCTTAAATGGTGTAAATCCGTTCAGTAGTTTTTGAGAATCAAAAAATATGAGTCAAAAAATCAATTTCCCATAAGAAACTTTGGGCAAGGTTACAGCCGAAACTACTGAATGGAGTTACCCCATATTTGGCAAACAGGAAGTGCTTGGATCAGAAAGCGACCTTTTTTAAATGGTGTAAAACAGTTCAGTAGTTGCTGAGAAATTAGAAAAATAAAATTTTCGATATCTGGGAGGAGCCTAAGTCCCGAGCACGAGCTTCACTGTGATTGGCTGCCAACACTCCAAACCAGGAAGTGTTGGCAGACATCTTGTGACTCTGTAGAAGCAAGCCACCAGAAAGTTGAGAAACAAAGATATAAAACAAGAGAAGGGGGCAGGGTAGAAACACCCTGACCCCTAGGCCTGCTCAGAGGGTCCCAGAAGAACCCCCAGGGCCAAAACAAATAATTTAAAAAAAAATTAAAAATCACGGCGCAATTCGCGCTGTGGTCGCGGGTTCCCCCATTTTATTTTATTGAGGCCCCTGGGTGGGCTAGGTCCCGGGGGTATTAATTAAATAATAATAGCGGGGGCCCGCAGCCCAGGGGCTTCACTCGTTACTTACCCATGAGGGTCTCAAGGCACTGAGGGGAGGGAGTGCCGCTACTGCTCGAAGAGCCAGGTCTTGAGGAGTCTTATGAAGGCGAGTAGGTCTTGGGTGTGCTGTAGGTGGGTAAGGAGCGTGTTCCAGGTCTTGGCGGCCAGGTAGGAGAAGGATCTGCCGCCGGAGGTTGTTCGTTGGATGCGGGGGACAGCGGCGAGGGTGAGGCTGGCGGAGCGGAGCTGGCGGGTCGGGGTGTAGAAGCTGAGTCTGCTGTTCAGGTAGGCTGGTCCAGCGTTGTGGAGTGCTTTGGGTGCGTGGCATGGGTGAGGAGCTTGAAGGTGATCCTCTTGTCGACGGTGAGCCAGTGTAGGTCTCTCAGGTGGGGGGTGATGTGGCTGCGGTGGGGGAGGTTGACGATTAGTCGGGCGGAGGCGTTTTGGATGCATTGTAGTCGTTGTAGGTGTTTGGCTGGGATTCCTGCATAGAGTGCGTTGCCATAGTCCAGTCTGCTGCTGACGAGGGCCTGTGTCACCGTTCTTCTTGTTTCGGTCCGGATCCACTTGTAGATCCTGCAGAGGACGTTGTAGCAGGAGGAGGAGACGGCGTTGATCTGTTTAGACATGGAGAGGGAGGCTCTCTTGCTGGCATGGCGAGGGTGTTGGCGCAGTCGTTGATCCACTGTTTGAGGTTGCCGGCTGCGGTGTCTGGGTTGGTGGGGTCGGTGGGTGGGTTTTGGGCGAGGGCGATGATCAGCTGGTCTTCGGTGACTTTGCTCCAGCAGCGGCAAGGTAGCTGTTGGGTGTGGTGGTGCGTGGTTGGTTTGTTGAAGGTGAAATGGATGCAGTGGTGGTCGGTTCAGTGGAGTTCGGTGGTGTGGTCGAAGGCGACATGGGTGCCTGTGGAGAAGATGGGGTCCAGTGTGTGGCCAGCGGCGTGGGTGGGTGCGGTGAAGAGTTGTCTGAGGCTGAGGTTGGCGAGGTTGTCGATCAGGGTGGCGGAGTTGGCGTTGTTGTTGTTCTCGCGGTGGAAATTCAGGTCCCCGAGGAGGATGTAGTCCGTGGAGGCGAGTGCGTGGGTGCAGGCGAGGCCGGCGATGGAGTCGCTGAATTGAGCTCGGGGTCCGGGTGATATGTAGATGAGTGTTCCTCTGAGGGTGGTGTTGGGGTCGGTGTGGATCCGGAAGTGCAGGTGTTCGGCGGTGTTTAGGGTGTCGTCTGGGTGGGTGGCGACCTTGATGGAATAATGTTTACTTATAATGCAGGGTTCCCGCGTATTATTTTAATGAGGCCCGTGGGTGGGCTAGGTCCCAGGGGGCATTTCCTAAAAAATAATAGTGGGGGCCCGCAGCCCCGGGGCTTCACTCATGTTGGGAGGGGGGTTCAGTAGGCTATGGACATTTTATCGGGAAAACAACAATGCGCCTTATTGCGTCCTTTCTTTAATATAATGTGAACTATTGAAAGTAGAAGTATTGCCAGCCATTCATTTCCCCTCCGCGGAGTAGGAGGGACATCTGATTGACTGTTGTTTCTAAGGAGGAGCTTCCAGAGCTTAATGTTGATTGGTTGCGAACTATTGAAAGTAGAAGTGTTGCCAGCTATTCACTTATCCTCCGCGGAGTAGAAGGCCCATCTGATTGGCTGACGTGCTCAAGGAGGACTTAATGTTGATTGGCTGTAAACCATTGAAAGTAGAAGTGTTGTCAGCGATTCCTTCCCTCTCCGCTGAGTATTTGGGACATTTAATTGGGTAATGTGTTCTAAGCGGGACCTTCTCAATCTCAATCTTAATGTTCATTGGCTGTGAAGCATTAAAAGTAGAAGTGTTGGCAGCCATTCCCTCCTCCTCTGGGGAACAACATGGACATTTTATTGGCTAAAGTGTTCCGAGTACAAGTTTGCTCCTTATTGGGTGGGAACGGTTCAATGTTGTCAGCCATTTTGTGACGCACTTCCAAAGGAGTACGGGAAAACAAAGTAGAAGAAGGAAGGGTGGGATCATTATTAACTCTGTACAGTGGTCCCATGGTGGTGGACAGGGTTTTTGAAGGTAAAATTTGTTTTTGATATATTTTAAGGACCATTTATATAATTACCGTGGGGTGTACAAATCACTGTGGAAAAATAACAGATTGTTTTGCGGTCTTCTTTTTATCAAGTTTGCGGGTGGGATACTTCACAGGAGCACTATTTACTTATAATGTGGTGTTTACTTTTCTGATGGGGAGGTGTGGTTGCCCAGCAAAAATTTCAGCCTAGGTTTCAAACAGTTTTTATTTAGCAATTACAAATAAACTTTCTTCGCAAACTGATGCTGTATATATACAAGGGGTGACAAATAAAAATTTAATTTATAAAATATCAGTTAAGCGTGGCCACACCCTCCTTTTTCTGCTATAATTTGTAAAAGTGTTGCACCATATTCTGGATAATATAAGAGGGCATGTGTTACTTTTATAAAAAGTAGAAAAGAAGTGCTGCATCAAACACTCCAGCGCTACATTATCTGAGGTCAGAAGAACAAGTAAAAAACAGTTAAACACTAATGACTTCATATTAGATAGAAATGTATGCATTATCATTTTTCAAGTTTGTATTTTGTAGAATTCGGGAAAGTTCTGTCGTAGTGCTTAGAGTTCGCACACTGTTCAGCTAACAAATCACATACTCATTTATGAATATATAGGATAATACTATTATAACATACAGTACTGGTCCTATATATTCTATAGGGAGAACATGAATATGAACCGCAACTGAGAAGAATATAAATTAGAAAATAACATTCAGAAATGTAGAGCTTATCAAATATTTAAAGTATCAAAGTATGTATGAAAGCTATATTTTTTCGACCTCAATTTTG
Source organism: Lissotriton helveticus (assembly GCF_964261635.1). NCBI lineage: Eukaryota > Metazoa > Chordata > Amphibia > Caudata > Salamandridae > Lissotriton > Lissotriton helveticus. The sequence goes on from NC_136068.1 coordinate 31,142,986, forward strand.
TAAAATATGCTCCCTGAAAAAATATCTGATCAAGTACGTTATAATGTTTCATAAGCTGTTTTACAGATGGTGCAGACAAATCTGCAATTCCTCTTCTGGAGCAATAGGACAGTCTATTACAATATAACAAATGCCACTATTGTTACAGTAAAAAGAAAAGGAAAATAAAGTTATGAATAGAACAGAAGATCAATAACGAAATACTTTCGAGCAGTAATTATTTTGAGAGCTTTTTTCCTCCGGGACGTCAAAGTTTGATCTTCGTGGCGACAGGTCATAAACTCCTCTGAGATCATTATACTGTGAAACTTATAACATATATATTCACAGTATATGATCAAAAGGGGGGAACAGACTAAAAGCCAGAAGCTGGTGATGTTGCTTATATATCTTTACTCTTTGTGGCGACGGGTAATGAACTCCTTTGAGATCAACATGACTGTTCACATTATAATATACATATTAACAGTATATGATCCCTAGGGGAAAACAGACTAACAACTGGAAGGTGTTGACGTTAATTGTAAATGTTTAGGGTTTGCACCGACGGGTCACCAACACCTCTGAAGCAAAGTACAGTGTTAATATTATAATATAGAAAGTCACAATATATAAGCTCAAAGGAGCCAGAAAAGGAGCAATGTTTGCTGTAATCTGTCTGTTTCTGAAAACAAGCTGCTGACGTTACAGCAAAAAAGGAAAAAACATGCGATAACACTTTTTTCTAGATATAAATATTTAAATATTGAGAAATAGCTACGTATTACAACTATGCCATAATCAAACAACTTACAACTCCGGAATATGTAAGGCTACTCAAGGGAGTAACTCCTCAACCTAGACCCTGGTAAGAATATTGTACGCTGCTTTCAACTGTCCCCTGACACTGTGTGCCATTCAAAAAATAGCTCCCTTTGTGGTCGTTGTCACACATACCTCCCGGCCATTTTAAACCTTCCCATTTCACAGGAAGTTATATCTGAAACTAAAAACCTAGTCGATATCGATAGGGATTCTCTAAAATGTATCCTGTTGAACACCAGATCTCTGGTCAAGCACAGCACAGAGTGTGCATTATTACTTGAGGAATCCAAAGCTAAAGTGGCTTTTCTCACAGAGACATGGACCGATAATTCTTCTGGTCCAGACCTGGTCAAGGCTACTCCGCCTGGGTATCAATGCTTTACCCTTGATCGGCCTATGAAAAAAGGAGGAGGACTGGCAATTATCTACCACGAATCTCTCACACTGACCTCGGTTCCTGTCTCAAATCTGAGTTGTGAATCCTTAGCGTTTAATATTTACGCTGACAATCGCAGAACTCTTAGGGGCATACTAGTATACCGCCCACCAGGAACTAAAAGTGGGTTTTTAGACTCGGTGGGGTCATTATTAGAAGAAGGAATGAGTTTAGAATCCTATTTTGTGGTGGGCGATTTTAATTTCTACCTGGAAGATTCCACTAATCCCGACACGATTCGGTTAGAACAAATCATGGAGGCTGGAGGCCTCACACAATTGGTGGAGCCTTCCACGCATGAGAAAGGCCATACACTGGATGGTATTTTCTCTAATAACGAGGACATAGGGAATATTTCAGTTTTCCCGATTCCGTGGTCAGATCACTGTGCCATTCAGTTCGAACTGAATAACTGTTGGGTTCACCCAATCACTACAAAACCTATTCAAGAGATTGCTACTAGGGCCTGGACTAAATTAGACATTGTGAACTTTGAACATTTTGTCCTAAACTCATTGGTGAACCCCCTCCCGATGTGGATGAGGCAACGGAGATGTATAATGATTGGCTAATTAAGGCCAGTGATGCACTAATTCCTATAAAAAAGTGGATCCCCAAACAAGCCTTACCTACTGCTCCTTGGTACTCAGATGAACTCAAGAAGCTGACGTGTAAACAAGCCGAAAGGGCATGGCGTAAATATTACAACGAAGAGGCCAAGACAAAATATAAAATTGGCATTACAGACTATAAACATCTATTGCTAGCAGTAAAGAAGGACTACTACTCAGGGCAAATTGAGCTGGCTAAATCTGATGTTAAAGAACTTTTTTAAACGATTATTAAATTATCTACCCCTACCACCGCTAAAAGTCATGCCCATTCTGAATTTTGTAATGAAATAGAAGGCTTTTTTAAACAAAAAATCGATAATATTTTTTTATCGTTCTCCGAGACTGCTACTAAAAAGCAAACCAGTACTAAAGGAATAGGTACGTGAAACTGTGGACCCCTAGTGTCATTCAATATGTTTACTCCTTTGGAGAGGAAAGACATGCTCAAAACACTTAACATGATTAAATCCGGAGCACCTAGCGACCCTTGTCCCGTATGAATAATGAAACAAATTCCCGAAACTATAAGCACAGCATTAACTCCACTACTGAATGCTATTATGAACGCAGGTGTATTCCCAAATGTATGGAAAAAGGCATCTGTTCTTCCCCTTCTAAAGAAGAATAACTTGGACCCTAAGGACCCCAATAATTTCAGACCAATTTCCAGGCTCCCTTTTCCGGCTAAGATACGGGAAAAGAAGATGAATTCCCAACTTAGTGATTTTATCCATTTCAACAACTCTTTGGATATATCACAATATGGCTTCAGAGCCTACCACAACACCAAGTTGGCGCTGTTAAAATCTACAGAGGAAATTCGAGAGGCTGTGGATAGAGGAGGACAGGCGGTTCTCGTCCTGTTGGATCTATCCGCGGCTTTTGACACGGTCCATCACGAAATATTGATGAACCGGTTGGCGGAAGTTGGTGTCAAAGGGTCTGCATGGAAACTCATACAATCCTTCCTATCTAATAGGTTGCAGACCGTTGTTCTTGATGGAATGGCCTCTGAACCTTTTATACTTCCATGTGGGGTGCCACAAGGTTCATCACTGTCCAACCTTATTTAATATTTACATGGCACCACTGGCGGAAGTAATTAGATCCTTTGGCTTTCAGCTCATCTCCTACGCAGGTGACACTCAGATTGTGTTATCACTGACAGAGGGAGCTGAAAAGGAGACAGGGTCCCGTTTTTATGATTGTATGAGGGCAATATCAATCTGGATGTCTTCTAACTGCCTTAAATAAATTCCTCTAAGACAGAGGTTTTGAAATTTGGGAATAATCCCCGGGTCTGGAACCCAGAGTGGTGGCCTGAGGACCTTGGTAAATGCCCTGAACCTGTTAGGAAAGCTAAGAACCTGGGGGTTCATGTGGACACTAGGCTCTCTATGGGAGACCAGGTGAGCATGGTGTCCTCAGCCTGCTTTATGGTTCTAAGGGTAATTAGGAAAATCAAGGCTTTTCTTACAAAGAACAATCTGAGGACAGTAGTGACAGCTCTTATACTGCCACACCTGGGCTATTGTAATTGCCTATACCTTAATGCTCAAGAACAACATCTGAACAGACTTCAACTGGTCCAGAATGCAGCTGCAAGACTGCTGACTGGGACTCCTAAGTTTGTTTCTGTTAGAAGCGAATTGAAAAAACTACACTGGCTTCCAGTGAGACTCAGAACTCGCTTCAAAGCTCTTTGCACTGTCTTTAAAGCAGTAAACGGAATTGGTCCAGAGTTCCTTAGACGCAAGCTACAATGGTACATTCCAGGCAGGAGCCTAAGATCTTCAAGTGCTAAGCAAGTACAAGTGGCCTCCTTTAAAAAAAAAACAGAGGAGGCCGAGGCTTTATTGTCTGTGCATCTAGAGCCTGGAATGACCTGCCGTTCATGCTTAGGAATGCCCCGGACCTTCTGTCTTTCCGTAAGGGTTTGAAAACTCTGCTCTTCTCTCAATAAAACTTTTCTGCTTCTCAGGCAGTCAGCACCTAGCGCAAGGACACCCTCGGGTAACCGTGCGCTCTACAAAAATAAGTAACATAACATGTTTTGTTGCCGCAAAACAAGAATACAACGCTAGAAAATGGAACCTGCATCACAGAATGGACACGGAAAAATAACTTGCAAAAACGAAACTAATCGAACAACAGGTATGGTTTATATAGTTTTTAGTTATTGAGTAGGCTATGGAAGAAGCGCCCATTCAGATTCACGTTTTACAGTTTACACGTGCTCACATTTTAACTGTTTAACTTGTGCACGTATTGGGAAAAGTTACAAGTTAAAAACTGTGAAGCTGTAAAGGTTTCGATTTCCATTGTAACACGTGTACGGTTCTTATACCAGGTATCGGTAGAGCCAAATTTCATGGGGCTGTATATTGGAACTTAACAGCGAAGTGATCTGACCAACATAAGGGAAGAGCAGGTGGGCATTTAATATGAGATAGATTAGAGAAGATGGGATCCAATAACTGGCCAGCTGTATGCGTTGGACCACTATTACAAAGTAGTAAATTAATTGCAGAAACGTCTGCAATCAATGCACTGCTGGTAGTACATTCATTATTATCCAAGTGGAGATTTAAATCACCCAAGGCTGTAAAGTTAGCCATTTTGAGTAAATGCGGACCAATCAAATCTGGGAGTGAAGACGCCCAAAGACCACCCGGTCCTGGGGGCGATAGATCAATACCCCAGACATAGTAAACTGGGCAGTCAAAGTAAGTTTAAAAAGAGCAGCCTCACAATCAACAAGAGGAAAGTCCTCAAATTTGCATGAATAACATTTTTTAAAAATTAATGCAATGCCTCCCCCTTTCCTAAAAGTTCTATCTTTCCTGACTATGACATAGTTGTCGGGTAAAGCAGTAGCCACGTCAGGTCCTGAGCTTGTGTGTAATCATGTTTCTGTTAAGAAAATTGCATCAGGTTCTTCACTGCTTAATAAATTAAAACTATCCTCCTTATGTTTTGGGAGGGAACGGCAATTAATATTTCAAAAACTATATGGGCCAGATGTAGGTGGCCCAATACCGGTCGGTAACGGCCGAAATTACAGAATTTTGGCCGTTACCGACCGGTATTGGGCATTTGGGATGTAGGTGGCTACATTTCAGATTTGGTAATTTACCAAATCGGTAATTTAAGGAATCGGTAATTTACCGATTCCTTAAAATACCGAATCGGTAAATTAACGAATCTGAAATATAGGGAGCACTCAAATGAGTGCTTTTCCCATTTTAGGATTCGTTATTTACCACCAACTATAAGTTGGTGGTAAATAACAAATACCTTTGAAAATGCAAATCTGTGCATTTTAAACTGTGCCATGTGGCAGACATACATGCCCTTAGGGCATTTATGTGTGCCACATGTGCACACAAGCACGATTCAGGGGTGCAACAGGGTGTCAAAGTGACACCCTTGAATGTTTTCCCCATTTTACCAAATCGGTATTTACCGATTCGGTAATTGCCATTTATTCCTATTGGCCTACATGCCCATAGGAAGGAATGGCAATTACCGAATTGGTAAATACTGATTCGGTAAATACCAAATCTTACCAATTCGGTAATTGTTACCGAAAAATGATCTACATACCATTTAGATATTCTTAAATACCGAATCGGTAAAATTCGGTATTTAAGAATAGGTAAATTGAGATTACCTACATCTGGCCCAGTATCACAAAGGTTTAACTATACTGCATGGTTTATAGGGCCAATGAAAACAGTGATTGGCACGCTTTCATTCAGTGCAGTCTACAACAGTAATCTGCAAACTAGTGTTACAATGTATTTTGCTTACATTTATAGTGTATAGTGTGTTCTATTAATATTGGTATTATAGCACTCCTCTACAAGTGATTGGTCAGCAAGGCAAATTCCATATTTTCAATCAACCACCACTTTTTTTCCAGTCACCAGCGAAACCAGTAATGAGATGGAAAAATGGGCACAAGTCATTTGAAAATTTTTAAATTGATATTGAGCTTGTATGTAGTAGGGCAAGTTGGGTATGGCAGGTCAAGACATTTTTGATAACCTGCCAGAGATTGAAGCAGCTCCAGGTCAATTTGCACCTTTAAATGAATATGACGAGGCAGTAAAAAGGACGTAAAATCTATTTATTGAAACACCAAATGTTAAAGTGGAAAGGCATGTTTTTAATATGAGAAGTAACAGGAACAAGAAATTATTGAAGAGTCCATGTGGAGACATGATGGATATAAATTTGAGATATCAATTTGTATTTCACTACTATTATAAAGAATGCATGGAAGAAGTTTGGTCTGTGTCATCCATGAAAAGAAAACAGTCTAAAAAGTGGGAAAACTTCTGACTGTACAGAAGAAACAAAAGTCAAAGAACTTCTTTGTAAAAAAAAACGATTTTAAATGTTATGTGGCTTAAACAATCACTTAGGAAATCATTCAGGGTGTCCAGCTATTGGAAAAATATGTATGTGAAAAAAGTGGGTAATTTCGGGGATCTTTGTATAAATACATGGCAAGTTGGCAAAAGTGAATATAGTAGATGATTTTGATGAGGAAATATGTTCAAACATTCTACTTACTGTTGACTCAAAACAAGGTCCATTAGGAGTAGTACACATAGGTAAAGTAGAATTATCCATAGTGGCAGGTTCTCCAATTTCAAGTTAGGCTGATCATATATTTTATAGATTGTAGAAGAATGTGAAATTGATGGAGTCAGATGTCAATTTAAAAGCATTTGGAGTATTTGACATTGAAATGCTAGGATACTTTAATGAGATTTTGGAACTCATAGGACGCTCCATAATAATAAAAATGTATGTGGCAGTAAGGGGAAGAGACACAGTAGGATGGCAAGATCTTGGTTAACTTGTAACTTGTATTTTGCTAAAACCTGGCTCTAAGGAACCCATACTGTTAGGAGATATGCTTATTCTCAATTTTGAGCAGACATATTAGGATTTGCCACTTGAAGAGGTGTTGGAAAGACATAATAGGGTATTTTTCATACAGGTTGGTTGCTTAAATGGATTTGAGCATCAAATCAGGTTAAAAGAAAATGCAATATCAGTGACTCATAAAATACTACTTTCAGTTAGAAAAGAACTTAAAGAACTATTATGTACACTGTGTAAATATGGTATCATAGAACCTAATGACTCATCAGAATGGGTTTCTTCAATAGTGATTACTAAGAAAAATGGTGAACTTAGACTTTGTGCAGATCTAAGATCATTAAATGAAAACATCATAGTAGATAGTCATCCACTTCCGAAAATACAAGAGATGCTTAACTCAGACAGTGGTTCAAAATACTTTTAAATTATTGATTTAAAATCTGCATATCATAAAGTCAGAAACCTGGAGTTCCAGTCGGCTGAGACATTGGCTGCCCCAACTAAGTATTCTAATTTGAGCGAGATTTTGTTGTTCCAGGCAGAACATCCAAAGTCTCTTGGCCAGGTCTGACAGATCTGCAGGTTTCAGTCCACCTAGATGGTGTATATGTGCTACTGATTTGCCCTGTAAAAAATGCTTGAAACTCATCAAGGCATAAAGTGAAGTCCTGCAGTTAATTCTAGGAATTTTATGTGGTGGTATTGGACTTGGCCCTTTTGGCAGGTTCACCCCGAAACGTTTTGCATTTTCCTAGCCTTTTTCTGTAACCTGGTGTTTGTGATTTTAGGCCTCTGCGCACTTTTCACTGTGGTCCAGTGCAAAGTGTGTGCGCTCTCTGTGTATGTGTGGTGAGAGTGGCCGGCCCTCCCATAGGAATGCACGGGGAATATGTGTGTCCATGGTAGTTCCTGATGTGTGGGGAGTGCAGGGGCGAGTTTGGTATGTGCGAACTCGTGAGATTAAATGCTGCGCGGTGATGTGCTCAGATTTAATGTGTCTAGTGTAGAAGTGCCACTTTTAGAAGTTGGCATGTCTGTGCAGTGAATGTGACTTGACTGTCTGGCTTGTGATTGGCTGGAGCTGGCTGGTGTGCTTGGCTCCAGGAGTCAGGATGGGTCTGCCCGGTGGTGAATGGGGAGATCTGCATGTTGATGGAAGGGAGGAGTTGCACCATGGACCTGATTAGGGCTGGGCCTTCCCTCCACAATGCTGGCTCCACCTCCTGTGGTGCGTCTGATGTCCCTGGCCTGTCCTGTGAATAGGGAGAGGGGCTGAGCAAAACAAAGTGCTCCAGAACCAGTTGCATCTGGTTCGCCCATTGCCTGCACCTTTGGAGACAAAGGATTTTGTGTATAAAAGAAGGGGCTGTGACCCCATGATTTTGTTCTTGTCTTGCACTTGAAACTACCAGGGGTGTGCTGCAGCTGGGGCCCAGGGGAAGGCTTGCCTCCCTGGGCCCTGCCCTGCCCCTGGATGCTTGAGGACTTATTGGGACCCATCTGCCTTGCCCTTGATGCCTGGGAAGACTTCTGGGACATTTGGCTTTATTTTCCTTGCCCCCAGGACCTTTGCAAACCTTTGGGCGCCCCGGGAGTGTAGAGATTTGGCTCCAAAAGGAGCCCTGGAGCGTGGCAGCGCTGTGCTGCACTTTTTGTCCTGAGGGAATCCCCAGCGTAGGGATTCCCCCGAAATTGCTCCACTGCGGGTGCCGACCCCGCTTCTTTAATTATTTATATTACAAGTGCCCACTCTGTTTATAGGAGCCCAAGAGGGTTCCCACCCCGCTTCTACATTTGGTTTTGCCCTCGAGGGAGCCTACCCCTCGTTTTGCCTCTTAAACGTGATCACTGCGGCGGCCCAAGTAGAAAACAGGAAGTCAGGCAGCCATCTGCCTGACGGCGGGCGGGACATCCGGTTTCACGGAGGAAGTCCCGTGCACGCCCCGGCAGCCAGAGAAAGTCTTCAAGAGTCTCACTGGCTTAATCCTGAAGTCCCGGTCCCGAGACGGGGGACCGGGTGAAACGCGGCAGGTGCGAAGACGGGTTCCCGAGAGTAAGGGAGAGCCCAGCGTGCTGCCGCCATGGAGGAGTCCGGCGGAGGGAGCCAGAGGCACATTGCTGGTGCCAACCCCTGCCGCATCCAGAAGGAGGAGTCGCCCGCGAGAAGAGAGCCGGCGGAGACACCAGGAAGCTCCAGTAAGGTGAGGGCTCCAAGTTATTGGTGCCCTTCAAGGCACAGGGCCTTTCTGCATTTCTTGAACCGCCCCGTCTTTCAGGGGTATGCTCCCATGATGAGGCCATGTTACTTTGAGGGCCTGGAGGGGCCCGCGCCCCACCCCTGACTGTACAGGCAATATGGCAATGCCATTTTTCAGAGCGGCCCCAATGGCATTGGGCTGCTGCGACCATGGGGGCAAGTAGATTTTTTATCACAAGGGCATTTCTTGGTTCAGAGCCGACGTGGCTCCAACAATGGGGGCAGTAATCATTTCAAAGAGCCCATGAGGGGCCAGAGAGGCCCAGGTCTCCCCCTGTGGGATGTCACAGTGTTTGGGTGCAAAAGTTACTTTGGGAGCTAGTATGCTCCAGGGGACATGTTGATCTCTTAGAGCCAAATAGTTCCACAGGTTGGCCCCACTATTCCTAGAGCCTGAGGGCTCCAACACGTGCATAGTGGATTGTCAGAGCCTAGATGGCTCCAACGTTTGGCGCAATTTATTGCCAGGGGCCAGTGAGAGCCCATTTCGCATTCTGACTATTTACAGCTGCCCAGCAAGTAGTGGGCAGCTGCAGTAAGAGTAAGAGTCCCTGAGAGGGACAGAAGTGGCACAGAGGTGCCAGGCCTTCCACAGCTGCGCAGCACTTAGTGGCAGCTGCAGCGTTTAGGCCCTGTTATTGTTCCCAGCTGCCCGGCAACTAGTGAGCAGCTGCAACATTTAGGTTTTGCGCAGATTGCGCACCCTTGACTTTCGCTGCCCTGGCTGCGCGCCCTGACATTCTGGACACAGGGCATTTGAGCCCCTTTTTGCAGTTGGCCAGGGGGACTGGTAGATGTATAGGGCCCAAGGCCTAATGTGAGTTATACTTAGGAGGTAGGGTCTAATGTGTTTAGATTAGTGAGAGATTGCATAATGTGTTTATGCTGGTGAGGTTGGCGCAGGATGTAATTCGCGCCTGATGTGACTGTGCATAATGTAGGTTATGTTACAGGTTAAGGTGGAGTACAGTGATTATCATTGGTTACTGGTTGTATGTTTATGATCTATTTTTACTTGTACCAATTTCTGCTAAGTGCTGATCCTGACAGTGGCCCATATGGCCCTGTCTTGTGTAAATATTCCCTTGTGAATATTGCCCGTGCCAGTTGGCACAGTGTATATGGTGTGATTACTATCTGATGTGTTATGCGAATACAATGGCTATTTTTATATAACCTTGTGTGGAGTTCCTTTTGTAGTGTGCCTGGGATGTTGTTGCTGTGTGCGTGTGCAAATGCTTTACAGATGGCCTCCGGGATAAGCCTGACTGCTCTTGCCAAGCTACCAAGGGGTTGAGCAGGGGTTATCTTTGGAGTGTAACTCCCTTGCCTTGACTAGAGTGGTGGTTTCTGCCTGGCTTTGGTGCAAGCCTTAGCCAACCAGAAATCCCAGTTCTAACAGGTGGGATCTCTCAATGTGGGACGACAGTCACCTCGTATTCTCGGTTCCCAGACGAGCACCCCATCCAAGGAGACTAGTATCTGATTCGAGAATGTAATCCAGGGATGATCCAAATATTGCACATCCATTCCATGCATCCACGTTTTCCAGCCACCAGCTCAGTTATGATTTTGCCTCCTGAAACAAGGAGATTTTGTCGCAATACCACAGGCCTGCTCGAAGGGCTCTTGCTTTTATTCTTTGAAGAACACTGTAGTGAACGGGACCTGAAAATATGGCCTGAATGGAGAAGGATAGAAGGTCTAGAATCCCTGCAAGTTCTCTCAGGGTTAGTGGGTGTTGTTTCAGTACAAAGCGTATCTCTTTGTGGATTTTGGCAACCTTCTTCATTGGCAGGAGGAGACTAGATTTGACTGTATCTGTTGAGAAACCCAAAAATACTATGTTTTTCGAGGGTGTTAGAATAGACTTTTCTTTGTTTATGATAAAACCCGGGCTCTCTAGGAGGGATATCATCCTCTTTAAGGGCTTGATGTAGGTAATAGCAAATTACCGAATGGTAAATACCGAATTTTACCGATTCGGTATTTACTAATCGGTAATTGCTATGTAGGAAAAAAAATTGGTAAAAATACCGGTAAGATTCGGTAATTACCGAATCTGTATTTGCCATTGATTCCTATGTGTCTTGAAGCCCATAGGAATCAATAGCAAATACAGATTCGGTAATTACCGAATCGGTAATTACCGAATTTCCAAGGGGGACAGGGTGTCACTTTGGCACCCTGTTGCACCCCTGTTTCTGGCTTGTGTGCTATGTGACACACATACATGCCTTAGGGCATGTATGTGTGCCACATGGCACAGGTGTACATGCACAGATGTGCATGTACACAGAAATTCGTAATTTACCACCCAATAGTTTTGGGTGGTAAATAACGAATTTCTAAGGGCCTGTGGCACTGTAAACTGTGCCACCTACATATTGAATTACAGAATCGGTAAATTTACTAATTCGGTATTTTACTGAATCGGTAAATATACCGATTCGGTAAAATATACCGATTCTGTAATTTTCTAGCTTCTAGATTACAAAACCCAAATACCGGTCCGTAACGGCCGAAATCGGCCGTTACCAACCGGTATTTGGGCTCCTACATCTAAGTCTTTGAGACTTTGCATATGATACTGAGACAATATGAGAATGTAGTCCAGATAGATAATAAGATGTATACCTCTCTCTCAGAGGAAAGAGATAACTGCTCTCATCACTTTTGAAAGCTCCAGGGAGCCGATGCAAGGCCGAAGGGGAGTGCCTGAAATTGAAAAAGATGATTTTACCTGAAATATTTGAGGTAACACTGACATTCCTGGGCCATTGAAATACTGAAACATGCGCCTTTGAGGTCCAGGTTTACTGACCAGTCTCTCTCCAGTAAAATGTCTCTTAGGAGGTGGATACCCTCCATATTGAAGTGTAAATGGTGAGGAACCTGTTTAGGTCCTTGAGATTTATTACTGGTCATTGGATATTTCTATCATGGCACCTTTTTTAACATCGAGGGAATCTCCTCTTCTACTACCTACGGTTGGTTTTGAGATAGACTTAGTTCTCTGGAGAAATGGCACTGGTGTGGTGGTTGTACGAAGTTTATCTTGAAATCTTGAACCTTTGGACAGTTTCTAGAACCCAGGGGTCCCCGGTGATTGATTACCAGGTTTGGAAAAATAATCAGAGGCACCCACCCCCTTTTACCTGGGTAGAATTGCAAAGATGAAGATCAGTAATCACTGTTAAAGGTGCTTGTGATCTGTCCGCATCCCCTCGGGCCTCTTGAATGGGACCCTAAGCCATGTTGTGGATAAAAGGGTGATGGTGTTCCTTGCTGGAAGCTCCTGCCAAAGCCCCTTGCTCTGAAATTGGGCCTGAATGAAGCTCGGCCGGGAGAAAGTCCCCTTCTTCCGGCCCATCCAAAAACACTTTGCTAATCCAGATCGAATATTTATTTGTCTAATATCTCCTTGTTTTGGGAGTTTGTTTCTTCCAGTGCATTATCTTGAGTCTTACTTAGACTAGTGCAGGTAACAGTGCCATTTTGTGCACTCATTGGGTTTGTGTCGCTTAGGACAGCCATCATATTTGAAGTGTTTAGAGTGCCACTGTTTCTTGGGGTGCTTAGACCTCCCCTCAAATTTGAGTTGCGTAGACCTAAGTGTTTTGAGGTACAAGGTCCTCCTGAAATGCCATTGGAAGAGACACCCTTCTGTATTTAGTCTTTTTTAATCTATTTCCCCTCTACTTACAAGTATCTGGCTCCCCACCAGACATTGAGTCCGGGTTAGGTTCTTCCTCAGAAAGGGTGAGTCTTTTGTTGCTCAAAACCTGATGCATGGTCTCACACACGCAGGTGCACATTTCTAGTTGGATGAATTTTTCATGAGATATCCATTAAAATGTTGGAGTTGTTCAAAGGATTGGCTGTGTTGATCTGACAATCTTACAACTTGTGCCTTCTAATGTATTTTACTATATATATTCCATTTGAAAAATAAGAAGTTTTTTTTTTGAGTGAACTCCTTGTTGGTATAAGATAATGCCACTATCACCTTGCCTGCAAGGAATTTGATATTAGGGCTTTGGATATTACTTTTTGGAGTAATGGACAGTTCAACTCAAGACCCCAGGACTGCCAGAGAGACGCTCAGCTGTTCGCCTGATGTAGCAACTGACAGAGTTGCTCGATCGAACAGCTGCGTCTATGATGGACAGAAGCAGCCGTTGCAGACTTCTTTCCTCAAATCGGCCAGTTCTTCTGACACGCTCCTATAGCATTGCATGCCAGGAGAAGAGGTGTCGTAGGGAGCTCTTGATGCTCTGAGGTATGTGGCTGGGCATGGTTAGGGGCTCTGAGATGTGTGGCACCTCTCACGGTGCATGGTGTTTGTGGTATGGTGCGCCAATGTGACAAGTGGAATAAGGGTGGCGACTGCCCTGCACGATGCAGTGATAAATGGAAAGGGAGTAGCCAGCGGTCATCATTAGAGTTAAGAATGGGTGGGGGGACGACCACAAATTGGAAGGCTTGCCTCTTTACCCACCATAAAACCTTAAATGATAATAGTAAAATATGTCCATACATATGTAAATAACAGGCTTATAATCAGGTATAGTAAACATAATAAGCTGAGATAGAGAATAGATAGATAAAAGTTAAGGTTAAGAAAGGTAATTGTATGGATACTTATCTGTGTGGAGGCTCATTTAAGAGAGGCAGATTGTACTGAGTGCATGCCTATTATAGCCTGACTGTATTATGTTCTAGAACAATCTATACTGTGATGTAATACTTCAAAATGGCTGTGTGGAAGTTGGCATTAAAAGATTAATGCATAATGGTAGCCTCCGGTCTTTTAATGACACTGCTCATGAGACATGATGTACTTGTACCATCTTGTATGCTAATAGTTTAAAATGGAGGCATCAATGGGTTACAAAGAAGCATTAATGGTTTACAAAGGAGGCAACAGTGGTGTACACAGGAGGCGTCAATGTTTTACAAAGGAAGCATTGTTGGTTTACACAGAAAGCATCAATGGTTTACACATGAGGTATCAAAGGGTTGTAAAGGAGGTATCAATGGTTTACAAAGGAGGTATTAATGGTTTACAAAGGTGGCATCAGTGGTTTACAAAGGAGGCATCAATGGTTTACAAAGGAGGCATCAGTGGTTTACAAAGGAGGCATCAATGTTTTACAAAGGAGGCATTGTTAGTTTACACAGGAAGCATCAATGGTTTACACATGAGGTATCAATGGTTTACAAAGGTGGCATCAGTGGTTTACAAAGGAGGCATCAATGGTTTACAAAGGAGGCATCAATGGTTTACAAAGGATGCATCAATGGTTTACAAAGGAGGCATCAATGGTTTACAAAGGAGGCATCAATGGTTTACAAAGGAGGCATCAATAGTTTACAAAGGAGGCATCAAAGGGTTGCCAAGGAGGCATCAATGCTGTACAAAGGAGGCATCAAAGGGTTGCAAAGGAGGCATCAATGCTGTACAAAGGAGGCATTGTTGGTTTACAAAGGAGGCATCAATGGTTTACACAGGAGGCATCAATAGTTTACAAAGGAGGCATCAATGGTTTACAAAGGAAGCATCAATGGTTTACAAAGGAGGCATCAATGCTTTACAAAGGAGGCATCAATGGTTTACAAAGGAGGCATCAATGGTTTACAAAGGAAGCATCAATGGTTTACAAAGGAGGCATCAATAGCTTACAAAGGAGGCATCAATGGTTTACAAAGGAGGCATCAAAGGGTTGCAAAGGAGGCATCAATGGTTTACAAAGGAGGCATCAATGGTTTACACAGGAGGCATCAATGGTTTACACAGGAGGCATCAATGGTTTACACAGGAGGCATCAATGGTTTACACATGAGGTATCAAAGGGTTGTAAAGGAGGCATCAATGGGTTACAAAGGAGACATCAATCGTTTACACATGAGTGTGAAAGAAGCTTCAGACAACCAACACAGGTATTGTTATGGTTATGATAATCGTTATGAGTATGATGATTATTATTATTAGTAGCAGTAGTAGGAGTAAGAGTAGTAGGAGTAGTAGGAGTAGTTGTAGTAGTATTTATAATACAGGTAAACCTGCCTTTTATGTCAGACGTAAAAATGAAAGACGGTATAGACCACAGTTTCCATCATCAGGAGCCTTACCAGAGATTTAAGAAGACAAGATTTCCATTTGAAACTGTTAATCTATAATTGTTTCCTCGTTTTAGGCCCTAATGCTTTGGCTGAGAGGACTCTGTGCGCTGGAGAAGAAACTTTGATGTTATTAAGAACCAGAAGATCACCTCTTACATCAGTGTACAGAAAGACATAGTTAATAATTACAAATGTTTTGGTAACAATGTGTTCAGCTTCAAGTGGTTTTGTTTTATAAGTGCTGCAAATGTGACCAATTATATTCAGACTGATTTCAGTTTATTTCTGTGACATGAAAATTATGAATTTTGTTACAGAAACAATTATATTTAGTAATTAAACATCATATTTATTATCTTTTACTTTTAGGGCTAGCAATAACATGTTTAGTTCATGTAACTTTTCTTTTCTAATATGCAAAAATAAAAACAAACATAATTATTGGTGTATTGAACGAAAATTGCAACAATTTCAACAAATGTTGATTTATCCTATAAAGAAATCAGGGCAGTACATAATGGAGAAGATGAAATAATGGAGACACAAGCATTATAAGAAGAGGAGAACGTAGACACGGTATTTTAAATGACACTTGCAGCAGTTAAATTGTACAGATTGGTTTGGTTACCGGGCAGCATCTTTCAAATTCCAACTGTACCCATGTTTCTGAGTGGAGTAAATGTCATCGGCCTCTTCTCTTCCAACTGGGCGTAAGTGTTGCCATCTCCACCTCATCAAAACAGCATAGACTTCAAGGAAGCGACAGCCATTAGGATAATGACCTTCATTCCAAATGCCATTGGGTAGAATTCCTGGTCCATAGTGCTACAGCCAGCCCTACATCCCTCCTATTGATAAAGAATAGACCTGTCCTCCTGGATCCATATTTTAACTCATGAGCACAATTTTAGAAAGCCTCAGTAATCATTTCAAGCAGCTTCTTTGGTACCACCATTTTATGGTCTAGCTTGACAGACAGTTATATGAGGGGTTTTGACTTCCCATACATGTTGGGAGCCATGTTTAAAAAATGTGATTAAGGAAACAAAAAGAGTGATTGTAATAGACCCCAATTGGCTGTGGGAGGGTTCCCAATCACCTCACCTAATGTGGCCCCTGTGTTAACGTGATGTCAGCAACTTGCAGGGGAAACCCTTAATAATGCTACATTCCTGTGTGTGCATCTCTCCCTGGTCACCCCACAGAGGCCCTCTGCTCTGCCTTGTTTTAAGCATGCAGACTTCCATATAAATGCCTGTGCTGACCTCTGAGCACACCCATACTAGTAGATGTTAGTGCACACCTTTGCTATTGATGAGTCGTCAAACAAGGCCCATCCATCCTCTGTTTTACATGGCCTCTAGTTGGAGCAGGAATTGTTACAGTCAAAAGGGGCATGGCCATAACACCATTAGAACTTGTTTAAAGGGGTGTGGCCTCTGTAATGAAGGGTGTTGCCTAATAGAGGGGACTTGAATCCTTTGTTGCACAAATTCATAAATCAATCAGTCAATTAATAGGTTGACTTGTAGAGCGCTGCTTGCCACCCATGGAGGTATCCAGGCGATGGCAGGGATCCAATGTTTCAATCGAAGAGTCAGATCTTGAGCATCTTGTCGAAATCTAGTACAGTCGCAGAGGTCCGGAGGTGATAGAGGAGGTTGTTCCATACCCTGGGTGCAAGGTAGGGGAAGGAGCGACCACTGACCCTGCTCTGAAGCATGCAGGGGTGCAAAATAGTGTGAGGGAGAGTGGAGGTTTCTGCTAGGTTTGTGGAGGTTTAGATGGTGGTTTATGTAGGCTGGTCTGGAGTTGTGCAGTGCCACGATTGTGTGGATGAGCAGCTTGAATCGTCATCTTTTCTGAAATGGGAGCCAGCGGAGCTCTTTGAGGTGTCAGGTGATGTGTGATTGTTGAGGGAGATCAAGGAAAACTCTGGCTGCACTGTTCTGGATCTTTTGAAGTCTTTGGAGGAGTTGATTTGTGAATGCTTCATAGAGGGCACTTCCGTAGCCCAGTTGGCTGGTGAACCTGTCCTGGGTGAAGGTACATCTAGAGTTTTGGGGTAGCCACTTGAAGATCCTGTGTAGCATGTGCGGGATGAAAATTCATGAAGATGATATGGTGTTGAACTGAGATATCATGGAGAGTTTGCCATCTAGTATAATGCCTAGGTTGCTGGCATGGTCCTTAGAAGTTGGTGTGGGGCCAAGTCCCGTCAGCCAACAGGAGGCATCCCAGGGGGAGTTCTTGTTGCTGAAGATCAGTACTTCAGTCTTGTCCGTGTTGAGTTTGAGGCAGCTGTCCATCATCCAGTTTGTGGCATTGGTCATGCAGTGGTGGAAGTTCGTCCTGATAGTGGCAGGATCTTTGGAGAGGCTGATTTGGGTGTCGTCCGCATAGGAGATGATGTTGAGTCAGTGGGATATGATGGCGCTGGCAAGAGTTGTCATTTAGGTGCTGAAGAGTATGGGGCGGTGTGATGAGCCTTCAGGAACTCAACAGGTGATCTCCAAGGGTGAGGAGAAGGGTGCGTCACGGGGCCTGTGGCCCTTAGGGACATTGTTGTTTTTCATTAACTTAGCATGAGCATGTTGTAACTTGCCTGCTGCTTTGGTGCACATTACTACACATCTTTATTTTTGCAATACTTGAAGGATCACTTTCACATGAGAACTAATCGCTGTGTTCACACTCTGCATCTTCCTGGGATTTTGATTGAGTATTAAGTGCAAGGTCGAAAAACAATGCCCCTTGTTATTTTGTTCTGGCCAGACCATAGCCCTTGAACAAAACATACCAATGCAGCTGTTGTTTGGACAAGGTATTTTGGTTTTTAGTGGGGTACACAATTTAGGTGACATACTTGGAGAGGGACCTTTCCAGGGAGAAGAGTGAGATGTAGATCCACCATCTATAGGCTGAGGTATGGGGTCTGCTGACAAACCCCAGAGATCTTCTAATATATAATAATTAGGCTGTGGGGTTTTAGGTTTAAACCTATAATAACTGATAAAACCCCACTGAAAGAAAAATAGCCCTCACCGGTGAAAACATAGCAACACTGAAAAAACACCTGCACAACCACAAACTAAATGCCATTTAAAGAAAGGAAAAAGAAAGTGAAAGAGTCATTTTGTTCTTACTGAAGGGGTCAATAAAATTTAACTTTGTTATAGAAGCTAGCAGTAAGAAAGACTGGCTAACATTTTTCTGCTTGAGTTTTGTTCTTTAGGGATGCCACTAAAATAATGTTTCTTCTTCCTTTTACTTTTTTCAGTTTTATGGCCTCTGGTCTAAAGATGCAGGGTTTAGTTTCATGTTTTAGGTTTAGTTTAATTATTTTATAAACTGTAGAGAATCAGGACATATCAAACTCACATTTAATATTTTGGCTGCATTTGATTCTTTTACTGATAGGTAAAATGGCTTGTTTCATAAAAATCTTTCCTAATATGTGTCATCACATTTGCCCACAGAGAATGGGTAAAAACCCTTAATACATCAGCCCATAGTTTCTAGTGGGTCAGTATTGATAGTAGGTGAATTGCCAACACCTCAGGCTTTAAACATTAAATGCAAGGTATAGTGACAAGTATATATATCACCGAACATCTGGTATAGTGGTGAAAACATGACACCAGACTTTTGGAAAACATGGAACGCAGTGTGACTTGTTATGCTCTGAAAAAAAGGTTCTTTCCAAGTTCAACAAAGATTGGAGTAATATTGTTTGTATTTGTAGTGATTCAGCTACGTATATAAAAATGTGTGTGATAACCTGTCATAATTGATACCCAAGCTGAAGTGATTCCCTGTAGGAGATCCTTGCCACTTGTTAGATGGTATGCTGGAAGCATCTTTACAATCTTCAGAGTTAATGAGGGATGCTATTGACTTTTTAGTCCATTCTGGTGCACTGTTTTCTTATGCCCAGGAACTAAAACGCAAATATTTATAATTTCGTGCTTTATGTGGCATCAAAGAAAGAGTCATTCCAACTGTGCCCCTTAGCTGACGGTTCTCAGCCCAAGGGGCTATAAATGCTGAGAGGGCCTTTCCACAGACGTTTACATGGGAAGGAAAGCGTGAGCACACATGACCAAAGACTCACTGAAGAAGTATTGTATGGTGTACTACAATAAGATTAATTTGCTAAAATCTCTTTGGGCCTCATATACTCTATACGTACACTGTCTATATACCATGTTCTTTCAGTGCAGAAAGCAAGCAATGATAAAAGCAAAACGTTCCATAAACACCGGAAAAACACTTTTTCTGTTGATTTTAGTGGCGTGAAAATGTGTAACCACTGATAACAACTGTTTTTTAAGATATTAAAAACACTGAAAAAACCCCACCAGAATTTACCAAAAATAGAAACTGAAAACAGGACAGCCTAATAATAATACTGCTTCTTAGCAAGGGGCATGGACGTTAGGCTCCACTGTATTTTTATGATGACATCTCCCTTCATGATTTATGGAATAGCTGCTATGCTGACTATTTTTGTATTATGCATTTTCCTGTTTGTTGTGGCACGTATTCTATATGTTAGGGCACTTTAGTTAAAATAAATATTTTAAATTGTTTAGTGGCTCTGTCAGATCGTATTGTGGATGAGTATAAGAGTGCAAGTGAACGAGTGTGTCACGTTACAGCGATTTCTGAGGGATCTGGGAGAGTTGTATTCTTGGGAGTCTAATCATTTGCTTCTCCTTGAGTGAGTAGGAGAGCGAGTGAGACACTATAGCTAGTCGGTCCCGGGCTCCTGGGTACTAAGGTGGTAGGATGACCCGGTCCTCATACACTAAGGGGCCAATTAGGATCACGGGTGGATCGCCACCACCCGAATGGCGGTGGTGATCCGCCCGTGATCCGACCCCACCCCCCACCCATTTCCCCACGGCCATATTACTATGGAGAGGGGGACCGCGGCGGACAGAAAGACCGTCCACCGCTTTTCCACCTGGTCAATGAGTTG
Organism: Lissotriton helveticus; assembly: GCF_964261635.1. Lineage (NCBI taxonomy): Eukaryota > Metazoa > Chordata > Amphibia > Caudata > Salamandridae > Lissotriton > Lissotriton helveticus. Next base: position 31,163,106 of record NC_136068.1, read on the forward strand.
ACCGGGCAGAAGAGGGGTTATTATGGTGGCGGTGTCTGTTAGACACCGCCAGCCGTATTACCATGGGTGCTGTAACAAGCCTTTCCGTGGCAGTATTGCCGCCACTGGAAGGCCATGCAGGAATAGACTGCGGGGGCCCGTTGCGGGCCCCCAGGGACTCTGGGGGGTGGGGGTGCACATGGGGGTACCTATGGTACCCCCCTGAACTTCCATGCACAACATGGCAGGCACTGCGCGGTGCCTGCCATGTTGTGCATGGAAGTGCCTGACATGCCTTCCTGGCATTGTGGCGGGCAGTGCTGAGCACGCGGCACACCACAATTACAGGAATACAGAATGCGCCCGCCACAGTGGTGGGCGCATCCTAATTGCCCACACGGGACCCCCGCCCTTATGGCGGGCGGTCCCATTTCCCATCCTAATGGCCCCCTAAGTTCCTTTAGCCCCTTCGCTGCGGGGGTAATTCCCCCGCTGTGCTGGGGGACGGGGGGCGCCTACAGCGCCCCCATGCTCATGATGAGCTCAGCTCGTCATGAGGCACGGCTCTCCGGTGCTCATGACGAGCTGAGCTCGTCACAGCTGCACCCGTTCCTGTGGAACGCTCAGCACAGCAGGGGAATTATCCCCGCGTGTGAGCGTTCCACGGCTCATGACGAGCTGAGCTCGTCATGAGCACCGGAGCACCGTGCCTCATGACGAGCTCAGTTCGTCATGAGCATGGAAGGTGATAATCCTGTGCATAGTTCTGGTTTTGTGCAGAATCTCTGCAACATGACGCCACCAGCGTGTGGTCTGGTACTTATTCGTGAGACTCCTGAGTAGCGCTTGTCTTGTCCACAATACCCTTTCACTGTTTCCAGAGACGTCCGTGGTGAGGAGGCTTAGCCTCCTATATTTTAATGTTTATAGGTTTTTCAAGCTTGAATTTTAAAAGGTTTTTGTTTTCTCTGTTAGACCCAGTTTTGCGCTACCGTCCTCATTATTCCTTTGTCCAATTTCTACTATGGCAAAACCGGACGCTATTGTGGCAGCGAGTGTGACTTACCACTTAGAAGTCTTTTACTCTTAGGTTACATTTCCAGCAGTGGATGGGAATGATAATTCTTTTCATGAATATACACCAGCAGTGGTTCAGCTCAACTATCGCCCTTATCGGTTACTTTGAAGTTCTGTTGACAGCCTGGGAGCATACCATATGGTTTAATGGCACCCTTCCTCACCCTGTTTCTGCAGAACGTTTAGGACCTTTATTGGTCAATGAGGCCACTTGGCCCGTGTTGGCTGGTTTTACACCACATCTTAATTATCTTAATGTTACACTCGCAGAGTATGTCAATTACATATGTCTTTGATTCATATACACAGAAGTGTCATACAGTTTGTCATGTAATATACAGGTGGCTCCGGCTGGATCCGCACAGCAGCCGCCTGCACATGCTGGTGGTCTTTTTATAAGTCCCATCATGATTAATTCAGTGATGGGCAAACGTCCGCAAAATGGAGATGAGTTTCCATATTGGTTGGCAAAAAAATTGGAGCAACTCAAAGCTGTTTTCCCACATACTGCTCCTGTATAAAAACACAGGTTCCTTACAATGAGTTTAGCTAGTGGTTTTATTTCCACTTTAGCTGATTGCACCACCTGGGGGATGGTGTTTGCTGCAGTGTACACACTGTGTTTTGGCATCCCGTTCATGATCGTTCTAACGAGCGTTCTCAAAAAGGTTCAAGATGAACACCGGGCTGGTCCTGCCTTGGAGTTTGGGATGAGATTAGTGGGCATGTTACCTATTGTCTCTGATATGATTCTGGCCAATGTCAAATGGGAGCCAGTAGGCTTGCAAGTGCATCAACGCCTATCAGTGGTGGATGAAGTTGACAAGCAACAACAGTAGCCGATTATTGTTGTAGATATATACACATTGTTAGGACGCAATAGTCTGGGAATGAGACCTTTTACTCAGGTACAAAATAAGCCCACTCCTGAAAAGGAGGGTCGTCCAGTCTTTCCTAAAAAGACTTGGAAAAAAAATCAGCGGCAGCAACAACAGAAGCCTGCTTCACCTGCTGGTTCACCACCACCAGATGCTTCTGAACGTAGATATGATTCGCGTGACTGCTCTAAGATGAAAACACCAGAGAGGTTCCAGGTTCCTGATCCTCGTTCTCCTCGTTCTTTTCAGGAATCGTAGGATCAACAGTTCGGTAACAGACGACATCAGGATCGCAGAGAAGGTGAGTCAGCGCAGGCAAGATGTGACAGCCGGCTGGAGCCGCACAACAGCCTTTATGAGATAGGCCTCCAAATTGAAGGTGATGTGAGATGCACAATTAAGGCGGTCTTTTGGGACAACCTTACTTCTTCATATGATATTTTTTTAGCAGAGGTTGACTGGCCTCCCCCATTTGTTCTGGCTTCTCCTAAAGGGGAGGATGTTATTCTCCCAAGTTTTTCCTGTTGTCTCAGAGGAGGCTAAATGCATCGGAGTAGGCATTAGCCTTTGCTCCAGCTGTTTATCGTGATCAGGTGAAATGGGATAAGGATTCCCCAGAACGTGAAATTCCATTGCGCTCTATGCTGCAGCCCCATGCCCAATACACGATTAAGTGTGAAGCTAAACCTTAGATATTGAAATTCTTTCTCAGTTGCAATAGCAGGGTGTGACTGAACCCTGTGCTTCGTCCACGAATAATCCTCGTTTTTCGATATTGAAACCGGATTGTTAATATATCATAGATTTGGATTACCGTCATTTACACAGTTATGTTCGTACCTTTGCTGTACAGAACACTCACAGCTCTGCGTTGGTAGATAACCTTGTTCATCATAAAAAATATAAAATGACTCTTGATATATCTAATGGTTTTTGCAGTCACAATTTGGCCCCTGAGAACCGTGACTGGACAGTGTTCAGCGACGTCAGCAATCACAAAAGGTATACACTCTTGCCTATGGGATATAAGAATAGTCCCAGCACTTTTGCAGCATGCATAGTATCTCTTTTGCATGGGATTGACCCTGATGCCTTCTCATAAATCAAGGACATCTATTTTATGGATGAATAATTGATACCGCATCTTGTGTGTGTGGACCGCATGATAATGTGTTTTGCTGACTTCGATTACAAATTTAACTTTGCCGAGTCACACATTGCCTTTTTGGCAGTCCTTTTTTTCTCAAATATGAGCTTAACAATTAAGGTCGGGGCTTGGCCCTCCACTTTCTGGAGAAATGTGCACAATTGCAGCCTCCATCCACTCTCAGAAATTTGCAATCTTTGCTGAGTTTTTTTTATTTTGGGAGGACATATGTTCCTGATTATGCCCAGCGTATCAAACCTCTTTACTCTTTGATACAACCTACTTACTCAGCTTCCTGTTGGCTTCCGGAACACACGCGAGTCTGTGATCTCTGCAGTCTGATCTGCTTGCGACCAACTTCTTCAGACAATTTGACAAATGTAGTAATAAGGATTGGAGCAGGCGCGTTAGGTTTCACTTACTTGATGTTCAATGAAGGAGACACTGTACACATTGCTTACAAGTCGCATATGTACACTTCTGCTGAGATGCATTTCTCAATTACAGAATAAAGCTTGATGGCTGTCTGATGGCAATTCTGAAGGAACACTCTCTGACTCAAGGTAAAAGCATTTTTATGGTTTCGCCTGTGCCTGTCTCAAAGGCTAGTGTTCTAAATTCTAAAGCCTTGCATCGACTTTGACGTTGGCTGATGTCAATTTTATCTTTGACCCCAACTGTTGGGTGATGATGAGTCCATGCATAGCATCCATGATTTATTTATTACTTACAGCATTGAGGAAGTCGAAGGCTAACTTGGCGTGCAACGAAACACAACTTGGCTGGTTGTTCTTTGTAATGCATCAACATTGTATTAACTACATGGTAGATCTGAACTAACACTGCTTGGAACTCTAAGACTCCCTGGATTTGAAGTTTGACTTTCTTATGAACCTTGAGAGCCCAGAACTTTAATTGTTTAGCATACATTCACCATAATTTGGGGGTTTATGTTTGGGGTTTTATGGTAGCCAACCCTTGCTTTAGAGTACCACCATATTGTTACTTCTTGCTTTTTACTATTTCCCGGATAGTATCGGTGAGTGCCTTGTCCTAGGCCTGGCTTCATTACTTCTGTGACCATTTATTGGATTATATGGAGGTTGTAGAATTAATATGTATTTAAAAGAAACTGTTAAGTTTGCATGATTGTGGTCCTTAAGCTTGCAGATGAGACATTTAATACCAATGTGAAAGTAGTTTTTTTGTATGTTTTTTCCCCTGCAGGTGACGACCAAAGGCATTCATTAGTTAGTAAAAGGTACATTGTATTCTTAAGATAGCAGGACAAGGAAGAAGTGCCAAGGTCGAATAATTTTAATGAATAACAAAGGGAGTTTTACCAGTTGGTACTATCGGATGAAGGGAGAAACCTAAGGATGCTTCGAAAGTGGAGACTGGAATATGGGAGTAGTGTTCAAGGCACCAAGTTCATTTTTGGGATCTGGAAAGATACTGTGATGTGTAGGAGGTCATATTTCTAGAATGTTCTTTTAATTAGTTAATCGGCCTTAAGGTTAGTCAGATTCCTTTTAGAGTTGGAGTGGTACAGACCTCTCTTGACTTCTCTGATAGTGTGGCTTCAGGTTATAGATGATTGCTTACTTATAGAACTTCTCCAGGGGTTCTGATGCTGACACCTTTCTTGCTTCCTTGATTCAATAGGGTCTTCCATATCCTTAGATTATTGCAGGATTTAGTATATGCTGCATATCTTTTCCATGTATGTGTAGAAGGATCGAAACCATTTGCCTAGTCACCAAATTCTTTTAATTTTGTGTTTTTTTTGTCACGGCTACTGAGAGCCCTACTTATATTCTTTGCTGTTCAGGACCAAAACTGTAAGACGCGTTGGTCTTCCTTTCATAATTTTATACTTTTACCTTATGTTTTTCTGATTGATGTATATAAATATGGCTTTGAGTTTGTAATAACCCCTTTTAACATAAAGTTACGGAGTTTAACTCTTATTGTGTGGCCTTAATGATCACACTAGAACTTAAAATTTAGATTGTTATTAACTCCTCTTTCCGTTAGGATACTACAGAGGTCTATCGTCCAGAATTGACTTGGAACAAATAGCCTAGTGCATTCACAAGAGGAAGGACCTTTGTTTGATAGAGATGTACGTCTTTATAGTCTTGTTGACTTCTGTATCGCAAGATTCATGGTATAACTTATATTAGAACATTGGAATGTTGGGAGCTCCATTGCAGACAATGGAGTGCTCCTTCTCTCTCTCTCTCAAAGTCTTTATTTCGGCATAAATGCCATAAAAGAAACAATTCAAATGCATACAATAAAAACATATTAAAAACTGTACAGCGTGGAACATAAAACCATTCATTAAGAACAATTCATTTGTATAGGAGACAATTGTAAATAACAGCATTAAAGTTCTGCATTGGACCCCTCATTATTTAATTGAAAGGGAATTTTGACATTTCTACCTATTTACAATCGATAGCCCAATTTTTTTCTTTGGAAAAAGATACAATGCAAAAATCTACTGACACTAAATATTATGGGTTGGCTTGTGTTGGTAGAAAGGATTCTCAGAGCCTGAGAACATGATCTCACACCTAACACTAGGCATATTGGTTTGATCCATCTTTTCCTGGCCTGGGCATATAATGGGCAGAAAAAGAGGATATGTTGCTCGTTTTCTTTTTGGTGACTTCCACACATGGGGCAAAGTTCGTCTACCACCTGATTTGAGATATTTGCACCACTGGTCCAACGAGCCAATGTGGAGCCTATTTGGAGGTTGCTGTATCTAAATTTTAAAAATAGAGTTTTTGCAAGCGGCGGTTCTATTTCATCCAAAAAGGTCTTGAAAGTTGGTTCATCTTTAAAAGTGAGGAACTTTGTTACTAGTGTCCCACTAGATGAAGCACTTTTGGTCATGTCTATGATGTATGTCCAGAAGGCCCTTTTTGCTATTTTTTTTTAGTTCGGTGGTAATAGGTCCGGGTTTTCCCAATAATGTTTCAGACCTAAATTGTGAAGCCAAGTTTTGACATGTTTGACCCACGATATTACTTGGAAGTTATCGAGCTCCATAACTTCTTTAAGCCAATTTCTGTAGTCTTGTAATTCTGGTACCTGCCATAGCCTTATCCATAGCAGCAGAGGGCGTAAAATAATATGGTGGTCCGTTCTTCTAAAATTTAGGTCCATTTGGAGGGGCACCAAAGGGGTACTTCTAGGAACCCTGAACAAACTCCTCACAAAATTGTTATCTAGGACACTAAAAGTGCCTTTCGACCCGGGGCCCCAGATTTATGAGCCGTAAAGCACTGCTGGCTGCACCTTGAATTTAAAAAGTTCAACCGCAGGGGATACGGCTTTGCTAGTACTCAGACTTTGTTCCCTGAGAATGGGTTTTGCATTCTGACAAAATGTCATCTTGCTTTTTTCCAGTTGGGCTTTCCAAGAAAATTTGGAATCCAGTGTCACCCCTAAATATGCAAAGTAAGGAACCGATTCTAATTTTAAACCATTAAGGGTTAAGCAGCCTTTATCTGTTTTAGTCGGATTTAGGGCCATATACTTAGTCTTTTTCCCGTTTATCTCCAATCCTTTCTTGCTACAATACTCGCTGAAGGAATTTAGGAGAGCTTGAAGACCTTTTTTTGTCTGGGAAATCAGAATAGTGTCGTCAGCGAATAATAGGGAAGTTACCTTTTCACCGTTGAGCTTGGGGGAATCGTTTTTACATCCCTCTAAATGTGATGGAATATCATTCACGAAAAGGGAGAAGAGGGTAGGGGCCAAGACACACCCCTGGCGCACACCACGCTCAATAGGAATTTTTGGGGTTAGTTCTCCGTTTGGGCCCCAGCGAATTCTCGCAAAATTGTCTCTATGGAGCTCTTTAATTTGCGCTATTAAGTTGGTTGGCATCCCTACTACACTCAATGCTTCCCATAGTAATTTTCGCGGCACTAAGTCGAATGCAGCCCTTAGGTCAACAAACGCAACATGTAGCTGGCCCTTTTTGATCTTAACATATTTCCAATAAAGGCAACAGAAACGGAAAATTTGATCTATTGTACTTACTTTGGGTCTGAATCCCGCTTGATATCTAGTCAAAATTGCCTTTTCGTCCAGCCAGTCATTAACACGAAATAAAACATGTTGTGCATAAATTTTCTGGAGTATGTCCATTAAACTTATTGGCCGGTAATTTGAGGGGTCCATCCTGTCTCCTTTTTTAAAAATTAAAACAATTTCAGCTCCCTTCCAACTCTCTGGGAAATCTAGATTTCGGGATAACTCATTGCACAAATAATTAATGTAGGGTGCCCATATTTTTAGATCATGTTTATACAAGTCTCCCGGAATCTTATCTAACCCAGGGGCTTTGCCAGGTTTAATTTGGCTTATTGCCGGTTCAGTCTCTCCTAGCGTAAAGTTCAAATAGTCTGTTGGAAGAGCATTACTTTGGACAACCATAGCAGTGGGGAGTTCTTCATATTTTTTATAAAGGCTAGTGAAGTGGTTTACCCAGGTCTGTTCGTCCAAATAGACGTCCTTGGCCACTCTCCCTTTGTGGTTTCCATTCGTTACTAGCCTCCAGAAAGCTACATTATCACGTGATTTTGCTGCGTACAGCAAATCAGCCCATTTCTCTTCTTCCCAAGCTAATTTGGTTGCCTTTTGAACCAATTTAAAATTGTTCCTAGCTGTTTTAATATCTGAAAGTGCCTTGGATTTGATCGCAGTTATAAGTGCCCTTTTCGACTCCCTACAAGCTTTGTTGTACCAGGGCTTGCTATGGGACAAATTATGTGTCTTCTGCTGACTTTTCTTGAGCATTTTGGTGACTAGCAATTTTAAAGCGTCAAAGAATTTTGGTGTAACATCTTAAAGTGGCTATTGTTTTCCTCGTCTAGGGAGTGATTTAAATATGGGCCAAAAGTACATGCGAAAAGTGAATATATTTCTGCGACAATTTCACCATTGTCCAGTATAAACGGCCATTTTAGAGATCGTCTATTATTGCTAATGTGGGTCTCGCTGTCGTCACCACTAGTTCCCTCTTGAGACCTGAGGGAAACTGTAGCTTCTAAGAGCGAGGCCTCCATTTTGAGGTCCAGTGGGAAGTGATCGCTTTCTAATCTTTCTATTACCTCCATATCAAGGAGGTATGCCCAAGTTGGTATGGAGGCAATAACAAAATCTATGTTGCTTTTGTAGTTCCCCCTAAAGAAGGTAGGCTTCTTCAGGCTATCCGACGGTAAACGTCCATTACAGGCCCTAAGGCAATATTCTGTACATATTTTCATCATTTGGAGGGCCATAGTAGAACATTTAACTGGTTTAATGTTGCCTAAAGCAGGGATTTTGTTAGCTTCGTCTTCTTCTAAAAAGATATCACTAAATCCTACGACTGGCTCGTAGTTGCAATTAAAATCACCGGCCACGATAATGAGGTCCTCCCTGATATCCAAATTACTCAAGAGGGTGTCTAAGCAAGAGAGTGTTGGAGATTCTCTTGTTATGGGTGATGGCCTGTTGTAGATGTTTATTAGGAAGAGTTTTTTCCCTTCTCGTACAGTAATTTTTAAGACCAGTATATCAGGAGAGTTAGCGTCCACCACCTCAATATTCACCCTTATGTTAACTTTCACCCAGGTTATCAGCCCACCCGAGGGTCTTCCGCACCTAGATGGAATAGCGCTAATCCCATACGATTTATACCCTAGTCTATGTTTGATTTCGACTGACCAGGTCTCTTGTAACATGCAAAAGTCGAAGGAATCGATAAAACTTGCCCATTCGGGATCCCTTAGATTTTTTGAGACCCCTGCTATGTTCCAAGAGACAAGTTTAAATGGGTATTTTATTTCTAGTGCCTTTTCCAAGGATACTTTTTCCACCTCATTACAATTGGGGAAAACCTCAAGTTGCTCGACTAAAGACCCTTCTGGTCTAATCAAATCCTCCTGGGGAGGCAATAGATCATTTGGGTAAATAACACTTCCATTTAATGTATGTCTATCCCCAATTGTTAGTACAGCCATGGGTTGGGATCCTGTGGTCTCCATAGGTTCAGTTTCATTAGTGATACCACCAGCTCTCAATAAACCAAGTTCTTTTCCCACAACCCCCTCCCCACCCGAGTTGACAATTTCAAATACATTTCCCCCACTCCCACAGGACATATGGCATCAATCACAATCATCTAGTCCACCAAATATATCGAATCTATTAGTGGTTTCTAGGGGTGTGAAAGGCTTCAGATGGTCCATTCTTCTGTTGTTAAATTTGAGGGGTCTATAAGGAACACAGTTCCAGCCAAGGGGATCGGATACGGGCACGGGGTTTGGCGGGTCGTAGAAGTCCCTAGGATTTTGTCTAATTGGCGGTTGCAATGTATGTTGGGTATTACCAGCCCTCTGTATAAATGGTGGATAACAGCTGGGCTGGGTTTGGGGTGCTGTTATGTGCGGGGGTGGTTGATGTTGAAAAGGGAATACCACTGACCTAGGATAAAAATATGTCAGTGGTCTCGGTATTATGCAATTGCTGGTAGTGCCTGGCAGCCAGTTTAGTATGAATTGTACAGCATTGGGGTCCCTAAAATTCACAACCACCACGTCGCCCTCAATGTTTTTGGGTCTACCTCCCAGCCATTGAAGACGACGAACATGCACAATTTCGCCATTTACATGATTTGCTATTGGCCTGTAAAGACTTAGCCAGTGCATGATCTTATTTTTTAATTGAGCAAAACCCTCCCGTTTGTTAGGTTGTAACACAGGGACCCCTGTTAGAACTACCACAAAGGGCACTGCCTCTGGTGGTAATTCGGGAATGGGAGCCTGTTTGGGTCTCCCCCAGCTGGACTTCGGGCCCCCCGCCTCTGCTGTAGTTCTTCCCTGGGGAGTATTAACCGTACCATTTGGCGGCTTGCTTACTAAGGTAACCGGCATGGGATCTGGTTTGTTGTGTGAATTTTTAGGCAAAGGGATTAACTTAACAGTAGTTTTGTTACCTTTAGACATAGAAGTGGAAGGGTTGGCCAACAAGGTAGAATTAGCTGTAGGAGCTAAAGCTACTGGGATAGATTCAGCTTGGGTGACGGTCTTATGCATTGCTATATTGGGAGCTATGATGTTATCAACACCCTTGTTTCCCAGTGCCTGCTCAATTGAGCTTAGTCTAAGTTCCACTTCGATCAGCCTCTCTAGAATTGAAGCAGAATAGGTTTTAATTAAGCTTTCTAGAGTATCTAAGGTAACAGGATCACAATTTGCTTGGGGCGCTTTGTCCATCATGGAAGCTTCCATGTCGCCCTCTATCTCTGTAGGCATATTGGGTGGTAACGGTGGTGTAAAAGTAACCCCTACTGTAGCTGTTAATGGGTTATCAGTGTTATTAACGAATTTCTTCGCCTTTTTCCCAAAGTCAGCATGACTTAACTTGGGTTGTTGTATATTCCCCCCTTTGCGCCTCCTCTTGCAAGGAGGAGGTCCATGAACCCTTGGAACTGGCATGGGTTTCTTTCCCCCATTACGCGTTATTTTAGTTGGTATAAGGGCAGATTGCTTTGTGACATTAGGGGTGCTCATATGGATAATTGGAGGGGTGCCATTTATATTCAGTTCAGGAGAAGCAATTAGGGACGGTGTGATATTAATAGCTTCTAGTGGCTGGCTATCTAATATGTGTACAATAACGTTAGCTAACTGGAGGTTTTCATTAGTGCAGGCAGGAGCTAAAACTAATGGTGATAGTGGACGGTTTTTCATGCTTTCCACAGAGCGACGGCGTTCAGCTCGGCGCTCTGCTAAGGCAGTTTCCAAGGGAATATCTGGGGAAGCCTTAGTAAAGTAGTCATCGAGTGTTTTGTTTAACAACCCTCCCTGCTTATCAGACATGATAAATGTTCTAATCTGGTGGTACAAAACAAAGACTATAAAACCCCAACAAGATTAGACCAATGCTTAAACTATAGAAGTAAAGTACCAGGGGGTATTGTCCAGTCCGGTCACCTCGGTTCTCTGAGGGCCTCAGAGGGCCCGCCCGTTGCCCGGGCTTAGCCCGGTGCTAAGTCCCGCGCGCGTCCCGCGCGCGTCCCGCGATGCGTTTGGAAAGCGTCAGATATAAGGCAATGAGGGGAGGCGGGGCACGCCCGGGAAGAGGCACCAGCTGAAGGCAATCAGAGGAATGCTGGTCCTCGCTCCCTCAGTATGTGTCCTCGCAATCAGGCTCTTCCACAGTCAATCCCCTCAGACAAGGCCACAACGAAGGAAATCAGCAAAGAGGCCAGCGAATGGCAGGGCGGCCACAGAACACCAAAAATCCTGCTGCGAGCGGCACCCCTTCGAAGTTCGAGGGGATTTTATATCCCCTCGAGCTTCGAGAACCCTTTGTTTAATTTGTTAGAACATTCTGCCCTCTAGTGGCAGAATGTTCTAATAGCCTTATAGCCCTTCGTACAGGGCTATACCGGCTATTAAAGTCCTGCTGTTTCGTTAAAGTCCCTCGCCTTCGGCTCGGGCCTTTAACGATTCAGTGGGCCTTTAATAGCCGGTACCCACTACGGCGGGCTATAAGGCTATAATATTTCTGGATGACACAAGGAACAGTCACATTGCCGAAATACACACACCATCACTGGAGGCATTTCCTTGTGGTCCAATATGTTGTAGTGTACATGACATTTACCCAATGAGGAAGCACTTACTAATTGACCAGTACAAATTACTCCAGTTAGGTAGACATTTTTTGCAAAACTGTGGACTCTTGTTCTATAAACAGGCAGGTGAGGTTCTGGTCTGGCCCCGATGCTCATTTCACATAAATGTACCTTTAACTGGAAGCACTTAAATATATACACATAGTAGGTGCCCCAATTGATGCTCCAATTTTGTAAAGACAAATGATCCTAATGTCCGGGGCTTGACAAAGGATAAGCAAGTGTGTTTTCTCTGCAATTCCACACTGAAAGACGATCTGAAAATTTTGGGAGGGTGAAAGGATTGTTGATCTATTGAAGTGCCATCTGTAGTGACATTGATGAGTTTGATCTTTCTTGTCCTCACTTGATAAGAGCAGAGTCCATGGTTCTCCCTTTAAATTACTACAGGTAAGCAATGGAAATTCCACCCGTTTGGCCCGCCTCGTCCACCTTAGTAGTATGCATTGTTCTTCCCACCTTTTGTCAGGATGATGGAAAGTTTACTAAAAGGACCCCCCGGACATTTCCTGATCATTTTGGTGATGCGTTCCTGTTGCCAACGAGGTAGCATTTACTGATTACCTGTAGAAGATACTCCTGTTGGGTAGACATTTTGTGCAAAATTGTGGAGTCTTGTTGGATAAATGAGAAAAGAGGTACTGGTTTGGCCCTGATGCTCATTTTACAGATATTAAACCTCAACGGGAAGCAGTGGCACGTATAAACATAGCAGGTGCCCCAATTGGAGCTCAACTTCTGTAAAGGACAAATGATCCTAACATCTGGTGCTTGACTAAGGCAAAGCAAGTGTTTTTTTCTCAGCAATTTCACATTGTTAGACAATCTGAAATGCTTCGTGGAGGTGAATGCATCGTTGATCCATTGGAGTACAATCTGTACTAACTGTGACAAGTGGGTTCTTTCTTCTCCTTGCCTGGTCAGAGCTGTGTTCATCCATTGGTATTCGACCTTTGCTAGGATGATGGACAGCTTACCAAAAGAACCCCCATCACATTTCCTACTCATTTTAGTGATGTGTTCTAGATGCCGTAGAATATGAGGACATCTCCATCAAACAAAATAGCACTGACTTCATATAGATAAGAGGAAGGACCCTTGTTTAGTGGAGATTTCACTCTTTATAATCTCGTAGTCTTCTTCATAGTAGGATTCGTGTTATCACAAATTTATGGATGAAGACACACGAGGAACAATACTGGTTAATTATTAAATGCTACCTTGATGTTTAAATGTCTAGTGCATATTCTACAGTACAGCTCTGTAAAGGGCCACGAGGAAATGTCTCCAGTGAACATGTGTGTGTTTAATTTCAGCAGTGTGATCCAAGAAGATCCCACTGTTTTGTGCAAAATGTCTACCCAACTGGAGAACGTTCTACTGGTTAATTAGTAAGTTCTACATTGTGTGTGTTTAATTTCGGCAATGTGGTTCTTGTTTGAGTGTCTTCTTCCAGAAATCTGTGATGACATGAATACTCGAAAGAGAAGACAACGAGATTACAAAGAGATGAATCTCTACCAAACAAGGGTACTTCCTTCCTCTTGACTATATGAAGCAAGTGCTTCTTTGATTTGTGGAGATGTTGTCATATTCCTCTGCTTCAAAAAAGTGTCACCAAAATCGTCAGGAAATGTGCTCAAGGGGCCTTTTTTGAGCTGTCCATCAACCTGGGAAAAGGAGGGAGGACCTTTGCCTACTACTAAGGTGGATGAGGCAGGGCCGAATGGGAGCAGCTTGTAGGGGATTTAAGCATTTGAATAGTCATTTTAAATAAAAAGGGATAACTATGGACTCTGCTTTCACCAGGAGATGACAAGAAAGAACCAACTCATCACAGTCACTACAGAGATCGCGCTCCAATAGATCAACCATACATTCACCTCCAGCAAGGATTTCAGATCATTTTTCAATGTGTAAATGCAGATAAAATACACTTGCTTTGCTGTCATCAAGCCCAAGAAGTTAGGTTAATGTGTCCTTTACAGAACTTCAACGGGGGCACCTGCTTTTTTTTACTTTTGTAAGTGCTTACCATTGAGGTTTAATTTCTGTCAATGAGCACCAGGGCCAGAGCACGTTCTCACCTGCCCTTTTATCCACAAGAGTCCACAGTTTTGCACAAAATGTCTACTCAACTGGAGTACTTTCTACTGGTTAATGAGTACTCACTGGGTAAATGTCTAGTGCATATTGTACACTACAGTTGCATTGTGGACCACGAGCAAATGTCTCCAGTGACCTTGTGTGCATTTAGTTTCGGCAATGTGAGTATTCCTCGAGGGTCTTCTTCCAGAAATCTGTGATATCTTGGGGCCTTGTATAGAGAAGATGATGAGCCTGCAAAGAGGTGAATCTCCACCAAACAAGGACACTTCCTCTTACATGTAGCAAGTGCTTCATTCTTTGGTGGAGATGTCTTCAGATTTCTCTGCATCAAAAACTCATCACCAAAATCGACACCAAATGCGCTCGCAGTGCCTTTTGGTAAGCTGTCCATCAACCTGGGAAAAGGTGGGAGGGCCTTTGCCTAAAACTTAGGTAGACGGGTGGGCCAAATGGGCGGAGCTTGTAGGTGATTTTAAGCATTTGCATACTCATTTTAATTAAGGGAGAACCATGGACTCTGCTCTCACCAGGAGGGGACCGGGAAGAATACACTCATCACAGTCACTACACAAGAGATTGTGCTCCGAGACATCAACCATGCATTCATCTCAAATGCCAAACAGTTCCACTCCCAATCACATAATTCCACTCCATAACACACAATCCGATGCCACACAACTTCACTTCACTCCAATCCATTCCACTCCACTCCACTCCACTCTACTCCCCTCCCCTCCACTCACCACACAATGCCACTCCAAACCACACAATGTCACTCTACTCCAACCCTCATAATCCAACTTCCCTTCACACCGAAAAATGTCACTTCACTCCACACTTCACACTGCTACTGCAATCCAAACCTCACAATTCAACTACACACCACACAGTGCCACTCTACTCCGCACCAATCAATGCCACTCCACACCACACAATACCACACAATGCCACTCCACTCAATGCCATGCCACACTCCAAACTACTCTACTCCAGTCCACACAGTGCCACTCCATGCCACACAATTCCACTCCACTCCAATCTACTCCACTACACAGAATTCTCTTCCACTGCATTCTACTCCACGCAATACAATTCCATTCCACTGCTCACCGCACCATTCTACTCCACTCCACGCCACACAATCCAAGTGAGAAGTAAATTAAAAAAAGGATTTGAAAACAAAAAGAACCAGTATTTAGGAAAATGTTAGCTCTCAAAAGAGCCTTTGTGCGTATGGTATGTAGATGATACGTACACATAGACCAGGAGGCAGTCTTTCAAGTTGTTGAAGAACACCATGTTGCCTATTTCTATGAAATGGTCTCCTTCTTTTCAATATTTTCCGACCATGTCGAAGCGTAAGTTGACCTGGTATATAATGCCCATGTTGTGGTATCAGAGTAATGCAGAAACCGCGTTATTGACATGTTCCCTGGATTTCTCTATTGGGTTGGCCACTGCCACTTCTGTCCGGCAAATGCTGGAGAACACCAAGGTAGTATGTGGGAAAAGTGATGTTAATTTACCAAAGGCATCCTTCATTAGGACTTCCTGTCCTACCCTAGTAATTGTGCCTGGATCATTGCCACGAGCAGTGCATAATCGTGAGGTCTGAATGTTGGGAAAGGAAGCAATTGATGTCACTTAAACCCTCTCTGGTCAACCAAAGTAATGTTTACATTAGGTAAACCTAGGCCCCTGTCAATGCCATTATTTCTAGCACTTTCTCTGGCCTAACAAACACAAAACTATGGCCCACAAACAAGACTCTGGCCATTTTTTAGACAAACAGGAGTAGCACACAGGAAAAAGATGCAGCAGAATGAGGCAGTTTTGAAGATGAAAGGCAACTAAAATGGAAGACAACAAGTAAACTATAAAAGCACATATTTGATTGGATGGTGGAGATGTAATGGAATCTAAAAGTAGGTAGTAGTAAATTCCTAAGAGTCAACCACACCTGCTGCAGTTAATGTGAGGCTAGTATGCCATTTAGAGAAGGTTTTGTGAACTTTTTTACCTACTGGCTGGCAGAGACTAGAGGAAACATGGTTTCTATGGAAACAGAGGTAAAAGAATGTGGGGAGGAAAAAAAAAGAGATTGCAGTTTGAAACTGAAAAGCAAACTGATGTACATAAATTGCTCGGTAGGGTGTGTATGTCTTGTAATTAACAATATTTTACAAAATAAAACATAAATGAAAAACATTAAAATGCTTTTAAAGGATTTTTTGTGGATCAGCAGATCAGGCATAGATTTACACAGGGGCCAAAATGAGCACCGCGATCAATCCTTCGGATCTGCAGAAAAACCTACTGAATTGGGTTTCTTTACAGGAAGAATAGAATGGGTTAAAATATAGTGACCATTTAGGAGTGGTATAACAAAAATAAAAGATTAAAGGAAGTCTGTGACCTGCTATGTATAGGAGTATGTGTAAGAGCACATGGGCAGTGTAGCCATTTTAAGATCTTTTCTACTGAGCGTGGACAAGGATTGCCATAGGTCTGACTAGAGATTTGCAGTGCAAAATACGTTAGTAAATATCCCACTTAACGTCGGACAACGGCAAAGAGATTTTAGAGGTATATTAATTAGGTTGTTCTTTAAAAAGTACATTTACAAAACAAGTGTGAGTGTATGTAATCTGAAAGAAAATGTGTAGCTTCTAGACACTACAGTAAAAGGCAAAATAGAAGGGAGCTTAGAAGGGAGCATTAACTAAAAATGTAGTGAGCAGGAAAGGAGAAAGTGGAGTTTCTATACTGAGAAAATAGTTATTTTATTAAGCCAGTATGAATGATTGTGTTAAAAATTTGTTGTGAAAATAAAAAGTATTTATAAACTTGCAAAAAGGCATATTACTAATTTGAACTTATAGGTGAAATTGTAGTACAATTTATATAAAAAGCAGTGAATTTTACAAAAAAAAACAAAGGTTACAGGGACGGCGTAGTTAGGAAATTGCATTAAAAAATATTAGAAATTCATTACATTCAACTTAGGTTATCGAGGCACTATAGCTGGGTTCAGATTTTACACACACAAAACCATAGAAATTCATCAGTTATAGTTACTTAAGCTAACTTGAACTCACACCCTCGCAATCCACTGCTTATGACCTCACATTTTACATCACTCTTGACATGGTGAGTGACATCACCGATAACATCACTCATGACATCTCAAATGAATTCACTGTTACATCATCAAAAGTAAACTTCTATAAACTTAAAGAAATACCATTTATATTTATTTAAAATAAGAAGACACAGGTCAGAGACGTACAGCTCAGAGCTCACTGGAACCTTATCAGCTACTACACTCCCTTATCACATAAAAGACAGTTCTCAGCAGATAGTCTTGTGTTTTCTAGACGACTACTGTAAACAATAATACCCAAAGTAAAGCGTCTTTCTGTTTAGGCTTGTTTACTGCAAACCAGAACTACACCATTCGTGACCCTGGAAAGAGATTTTAGTGCAATTGTCGGATTAACATAAACCACCATAACATACAACCAGTAGGGAGGTATTAGCGGGCAGGCTACTGCGTGACAAACCACTAGTACAATGATTCTTTGTCCTGGAGAAAGGTGTGAGCAGAGAGGTGAGTCTGGTGTAAATGTTTATTGTCATGTTGTCAGAATAGTCCGGGTTAGAAGCTCCACCTTTTTACATGCTCATGTTTCTTAAGTTGCCTACATTCTAACACACAGTGACGTTTAACATACATTTGCATGTGTGTCAGTGCAGGATAGTATTCTCTAAAACTACATTGCTAACATTCTTACTTCATAAGCACTGTATCACAACACCTAGAACATCCAGCACAAGGAATAAACTGACCAAATGTGGTCATTGTTATTGTTGCGGTGGCGACAAAACTATCAGATTTGAATAAACATTTGCGGCCTGACTGGGGCTTCGAAATGGGCCTGGTTTTAAGACACTCTTTGAGTACAGGTGAGCCCTTCTCTGGCCCAGCTCTTGGCCTGGGGGGGCTGGCTCCCTGAGCAGAGTAGAGCTGGCATCACAGACACTGCAGAAAAGCTAACTCCACACATCAGGCCTGAAAGGGGCTTCTCTGGAGTTTAAACGCAGAACATACAAGTGGAAGGGAGTCTGTCACGAGCCCTGCACCTCACCTGTGCCTCTGTGAGGACCAGTAACTCTGGGGTCCGAGGCTGCTGTCTGTTTGTAATACAAGTAAGGGCCTTTACTGAGGTGTTAAGGTGCCCCTGAAATCTGCCTCTTATGTCAGGAGAAGCTATACATCCCTTTGCAGAATCGCACAATGTGTGACCAATAAAACTGGGTTGAAATCCAGACATCACTGATTGACCAAATGTGTGATCCTAGCCAATTACTTTACTTCAAGAGCCTTACTTTCCTTTACCATCTCATCTGAAAGCACTTAGAACTAATGTAGTTCAGGGTGTGTGCTGTATAAAACTCTCCCTTGTAGATGATTTAATTAACTGTAACTTTGCTGCTTCTATCATAATAACACAAGTCATGCATAGTACGCACAAAACAACTAATGTGTCTCTTGGGTCACTACCAGAAGGGGTTGTTTTCAGAGATGGTTTTAAATTCACGTTTAAAAACTATCAGTTCTAGTAAATATCCCTTAATGGGCTGATGTCATCTGAACTACTGAAGTGAAACAGATCCAATTTGTTATCTACACTTTTCTGAATTTTGAAGAGTCATTATCACATTTGTACATGACTTTCAGATTGATTGATAGGCTTTATTTCGATATAAAAATATCATAAAAGCATGTACAAGCATATAAAACACATTTTAAGACAATCAATTTCCAAAT
This sequence comes from Lissotriton helveticus, assembly GCF_964261635.1. Taxonomy (NCBI): domain Eukaryota; kingdom Metazoa; phylum Chordata; class Amphibia; order Caudata; family Salamandridae; genus Lissotriton; species Lissotriton helveticus. The sequence goes on from NC_136068.1 coordinate 31,181,837, forward strand.
ATACAAAGGAAAAAAAAGCAATGAAAAGGAGTGTTAAAATACAGTTAAAACCAGATAAAATTGATACAGAAAGCCTTTTAGCACGAATCAACCAACACCATTTTAAAAATGTTGACACAGAACAAACAATCAAGGTTGATGTGTCAGACATTAAAATTCGTAATGCCACTTTATAGTGATGGGTGCCTAAAAGTCTGCATAAGGGTATGAGCCATCGCGTCCTAGGCGCACAATAATCCGGACATTCGAAGAGAATGTGGGCTACCGACTCCACACGGGTGGGACAGCATGCACAAGAGGGAGATATCTGATTAGGGGATTTCCAACGGGCAACTAGTTCGCCTACTGGTAGTGTTCCTACTCTAAACTTAAAGTACAGTGTATGATCAAAGGGGATGGAAATCATGTCAAGGTAGGGTTCATAGGCCACCACGTCTTTAATCCCCCAAGAAGGCTACAGTGGAGGTACAATGTCTTGGGTCTGAGAGTAATTTAGAAGAGACCCAATCCCAATACAATTTCTTGATCACAGCTTTGGAAGGGGCAGATCTCGATGCCCAAGCCTCACCTAGCCCAATCTCCACTAGCAGCCGTTTTACATCCCTCAACCATTTAATGCTAGCCCACCCTGACATTGCCATTATCTCTAATAGCGCTTCTGCATAGGAGGCTAATTCCGGCACCCGCCACAACCGAGCCCAGAGAAGCAAGGGGCGAAGTTGCGCATGATCCTTGATCGATTGACAGCCTAAGTCAAGGGACACTGGGACAGTTGGAGTGCTCATCGGGAGAGCCATCAGATCTTTCAAGAGTTTGCTCTCCGATTTTACAAGCACATCCAAATTACAAGTACCCCACAACTCTGCCCCATAAAGGGCGGCGCTAACCCCTCTAGCTTTGTAAATCTCCATCACTGGGGCTATAGGTTTACTTATGGTGGAGCGTTGTTGCTTGAGTAATGTTCCACGCACTCTTTTATGGCCAAGAAGCATTTTATTAATATGTGGATTCCAACTTAACGAATCATTAAGGCGGATGCCCAGGTAATCGAACTCGGGAACCCTCTCCAATGGAACAGAATTGACATGACTTTCTTTGCTCAGTTGACAAGACAATATGTTGATGGCTGGGTTCACGCTCTTGCTCTGAGCATACTTACCAAGTACCACGCATCAGTCGTTACTCTAATATATTTCATTGTGAATGGGCCCGATTCACAGAACTAACTTAAGACAAAATCCTAAACTTACGACCATTTTGGTATTCACAGAAGGCACTTACTCATTTTGGTATTCACAGAAGTTAGGAGTCCTAACTTTAGGACTTCTAAATGCCTTCTGTGAATACCGAAAGTCTTAAAGTTAGGATTTTTCTCAGTTTAGGAGTAGTAAAGATAGGAGTCCTAACTTTAGGACTCCTAAACTGAGAAAAATCCTAACTTTAAGACTTTTGGTATTCACAGAAGGAATTTAGGAGTCCTACAGTTAGGAGGATGGATGAGTGAATGGATGGATGGGTGGAAGAGTGGATGGATGGGTGTACCGATGGATAGGCTGAAAGGGTGGATGGATGGATGAGTGAAAGGGTAGATGGAGGGATGAAGGGATGGATGAGTGAAATGCTTAATGGAAGGATACACGATGGATAGATTTGCAAATGGTTGAATATGTTTGGATATGGATGGGCTAAATTATTTATTATTGCGCAACCTCCTCTGATGTGTCTGTAAAACATAACTTTTGTCCCGAAGTTTTGTCCTGAATTTTGACCTCCTGTCCTGAATGTTTGTCCTGAATTTTGACCCTTTGTCCTGAATTTTTACACTCATTGTCCTGAATTTGCACCAATGCCAGTTGGTCACCCGAATTCTGGCAGGAGTATCACACCCCATGAGCGGGACCCGACTGCAGCCCACCATCCACGGCGCCGACAGCCGGGCTCAGCAACTGCCACAGACACAATTCATAACGGATCATGAAGTATGTAAATGCCTGAGAGAGAGTGAGAGCCAATTAAAACCTCAATTAAAGTAAACACTTCTGTGCCATATGTTTTAATTGAGTCTAGAGCCATGACTGGTACAACTGTCAGGACATAGTGCGCCCCACCCTGGGGCTGTCAGGCGCAGTGATAATAGTTTTATACTGCTTAGTGAGTGTCAGAGAGTGTCTTTATAATAATACAGCCCTTAACAGTGGGATCAGGATACAAGGGCACTAGGGTAGTGCCTTTCCATTTCTCGTGCTTTGCAGCAGTTAACTTCTAAGAGTTTCTCGTTGCTCAAATAAGAGTAACTACTTTTTTTTTATATTTCCCTCATCCTCATTGCTTGATTTTGCTCGCGAGAAAATGTCACTCATAGTCATTGAAAATGTCACTCATAGTCATTGAAAATGTCACTCATAGTCATTAAAATGTCACTCATAGTCATTGAAAATGTCACATTGTCATTGAAAATGTCACTCATAGTCATTAAAATGTCACTCATAGTCATTGAAAATGTCACTCATAGTCATTGAAAATGTCACTCATAGTCATCAAAATGTCACTCATAGTTATACTGTAATCATGAAATGTCACTCGTAAAAGTGTTAAACCTTGGCAGCTATGTTTGAGTGCCAGGCCAGAATCCCGCCTCGGCTTTCTCCACTCTGTTGATTGTGTGTCTGCCCGCTCTGAGTGTACCAGCACATGCACTTACTGCAGAAATCCTTCAAAGGTAGCACTTAAACTGCTAGCAGCTCAGCTTTGAAGCAGGGAGTGGCGATGCCGTCTCTGTTTCTGAGCTGTGATGTCTGCAGTTCCTGCACTAACCTGGAGCACTTCCGAGTTAAGTGCATGAACTTTAGGCAGCGCAATGACTGAGACACATGGGCCCAGCTCAGCTCTGCTCCAGGGCACACGTTCATGGTGTGACCAGGCTGCACTCTAGAGTTAGGTGTTTCAAAGAGGTCGGTAAAGGTGATGAAGTAACTAGGAAGGACAATTTCTGGTATATATGATCATTTTTAGATCCGGCGGTGACTTCAGTGCTTAATTTGAGCAGGTGCTTTCAGGTGCTCAGCACCTGCACTTCTTTGACAGGGCCGGGGCTACAATTTCTGAACCTGCAGGCGGTGGGCTCAATATTAATTGTTCAATTCAAAAAAAAAAGAATAACATACATGGCATGGAGACTGGATGGTAAATGTTCATAGGCATGCCGGCATATGTCTGTCCAGGCAGGCATGATTGTGTATCATCACGTTAGTGATGATGTCATCCGTCTGATCACAAATACAAGAAGTCATCGACAAACTATGGCGTGCATTCTATTCCCCTAGTATGCTGCACCCTGCCACTGCCTGAGCCTAAACCTCCCATTGGATAATTGTATCTGGGGGCTGGCTCATGACGGAGTTGAGGCAAGAAAGCTGCAAGAGCGCATTTGGAACTTGAGAATGAGGGCTCTTGAGGAAGAATACATTAATGTAAGTGTGGACTTTCCACTTGTTGTGTAGCCAAAGTAGCATATCCGGCAGCCCTGCATTGTTGCTATCCTCAACGTGCTCGATGCGGCTGTGGCCCAATACAACTTTTGTGCACCAGTAGAATCTGTGCGTTGCACCCCAGCATGGTAACTGCTGAGAGTGAGTCCAGTAGGTACCACGGCAATACTTACTGGCATTGGCAGCATTACTGCTGGGGGCAATGCCTGTGCTGTAGCAGGCAGGATCACAGCAAGCTGAGCAGTGGATGCCGATGCAGTAGTCATCCCTGGATCTACTAATTACAGCCAGCACTAACAGTGACATGACCTGCTGTGCTCAAGCATCCGCCTGTTCCTCAATAAACACAGTCATACCACACTGATTAATATATGCAAAAAAGCATTTTCATTCGGTGTATATTTTGTTTTTTGCACTTGGTGTAGGTAAGAAAGTAAATCACGTCATCTTCTGCTTCTTTAGGAATGACCAGCGGCGTCACTAGGGTTGGTGTCACCCAGTGCGGTAACTCATGGTGTCACCCCTCACGACTTACCCCATGATGGACCCCCTCCGAGTCCGCCAGTGCCCAATAACAAGATGCATGCCTATAGTTCTCAACCGGCTCTATTTATATAAATAATAATGATAATACCGGCCTACTTACTTTTACACCCTTTTTGTAATGGGGGAATGAGCTACAGGTATAACTGTAGGGAATCTTAAATCAGTTGCAAATTGCCCTGGAATGGTCGCTACCTATATCAATTAGAAAGTAGCACATATAAGGCAATGTACTCAATCTTGGCTTATTAATTCTAATAGTTGTAGCCTCAATTTTATATTCACTCGCACCCACCTTCAGTCAACTAATTTGGTTTGCCACCTGACTGGTTTCCCTTCCTGCACCGAGGCAGAAGGGCCGTAGTAAAATCTAAACCAATTGGATAAAACATAATGGTGTAATCTGACAAACTTTTGTTTCTATTAGCACAAACGCGTAATAAAATGAAGGGTGACTTACTTATTTTTGTGCCTGTTTTTCAAAGGGTCCTTCTTGTATTAAGGCCCTTTCATTCAGCTACAAGGTAAAAGCCAGAATATTATCTTTTCAAGTAAAAGTGGAGACATCCTCACTGCCTATGTTATCTTTTGTTCAGAATTACAACGGCGTGGTTACAAACTCTTTTCTATTTTAGCCCCGTAGTCCGACTGGCCATATTAGATATCATTGTGGAAAAGCCAAAACATCCTTGCTTCCTCTATTGTATTTGCTTCACAATTGAAGAGGCTCGATTACTACCTTTCTCTATTCTGGCCCTGTACTCAGACTAACCACCCACACTACTTCACTTTCCCCTTTTAGGATCTATAAAAAAAAGTCTTCCCCCATGACCGCGTTCCTCATCCAGAACCTACCTCATGCAGGGAACCAGCGGTGTCTCAAAACTTCAGTTTCTGCCTTTCGTGCAATTAAACACCATCTCGCTATGTTGGCGTCTTAAATGCCTCCTCATTTCTCCTATGTGAATACGTGAACGTCAGGGTCATATGACCTGCATCTCTACATCTTAGCGGACTGTTAACTATTGGCACTCCGGTTTTGCATGGTGCAACAAAAACTTTATTGGGACTATTTACATAAAACACCTGTATTGCGCAATCCATCATCTAATTATGTGTTAAACATTGTAAATTGTCTCATTTGGGAAAGGTGTTATGCCCGTCCGATGGTAACATCTTGCTCACTGCACAACTGAAGTGACTTTTAAGAGAGAGTGGACTTCTTCCTTTCATGTGTTGTGGAAGTTAAGGAGATAAGCAGCTTTGCGCCCCCACACACACAACTAAATACCAGGATTGCCTGTGTTTTCCCGTATGACATCACACACGCCCCCACAAACATACTCAGTGGTATACCGGCACCATTGCCTGACCCTGTCATTGTCCCACGGACCCGTGCAGTTATATGTGGCCATCAGGGCACAAGTACTAAAAAAAGAAGTGGGGGCACGCTGACGTCACGACAGGAAGTGACGTCACAAAAGGTGACATCAGACTCAGTGCCTCCCCTCGCTCACCCCTTAAGATGCGATTGCATCAGAGAAGCCAGCGCGTGAGCAGCATTCTGAATGACCTCCGATCTTGCCCCAGAGAGGCCAAAGAGTGAATGTGTGGCTCCATTTGCTCCAGTTATTGAGCTCCCGGTAAAATAAGTGGGGGGACGCCGTCCACCCGCGTGGTACCCTTACTCGAGTCTTGGTGGCCATGTAATTTATGTTGTTGCAGGACAACACAGTGACATTGACATTGAGTGTGATTTGCGCCATAGTTATGCTTACATAAAACAGACATATGTAGCTAAGAATGTTACTTACTTATCTTGATACCCTGTTGTACTGTAAGAATGAATCCGATTCTTTCAGAGTGACAGACTGCAGACAAAACGTGCACGCGGGAAGACGCGTGCTGCTGACAGTAGCGTCGTCCTCCAGACAATTTAAAATGAGTCAAGGTGTGTAAAATGTTAGCATCTACTGCTGAGTTTCTAAAACGTTGCTGCCCAGTGGTAAAGTCCAAATTTAGCCTATTCGTTCTAAACACAGCCTCGCAGTATGACGGGAACTTTCCTCAAGGTTTGAATTTCAAAATAACGACATGATTTCAAGCCTGTCAGTTTATAAGAGCAATAACATATTTCAGTTTCAGTTTCATCAACTTTTATTCGATTATAGAATTTGAATAATCATAAAAAGTACATTTAAAAGAGTATTACACACAGAAGAAATTTAAATAAGTAAAGTCAAAAAGAATGGAATCACTGTACAAAGGAACTTTTTGAAACAGTAAAGTCATTTTGCTTTTAACAAAAAAATATTTGTTTAACTAGGGATATTACGGCGTGCAATAATAACTGCCTTAAGAAAAGTCACTGTAAGTTTGGCTTCATGAGGAGATTTCGGAGATTGTAATAACATATTTAAATCGTCTAGTTGACAGTTACCGTTTAACACCTTAGAAGTCTGGAAAAAATAAGTCAATTTAATAAAAACTTACATTTATTTTTTTCATCCAGTTTCTGCATCCCAGTCAAATGTGGTTCAATACGCCTAAACAGCAGCCAATGCTATCACTCACATTTAGGTATTTGCTCGCCCATTTCGGTAATTTACATCAGTGTATGTAATGCCTTGCTGTTTTTAACTACTCGATCAAGGCTGTCCTCCTCTAATACCGAATTTGACCGAGATGAAATAATAAGGGGAACATAGTTGATGGTGATGCACAGCAAAACAGACAACAGAATAACGACGCATCGGCTGAAAGAGATTTCCAAATATAAGCCTTGTTAAAGTTAGCACGTGTCACCCCATGTGATGGGGTGTCACCCGGTGCGGTCCGCACCCCCCGTTCCCCCCTAGTGACACCACTGGGAATGACAACAGGAAAAGGCAGAGTTCTAAATAGCAGGGACAGGTACAGGCTGATGACAGTGCTCACAGGAAGCAGCAGTGTTAGAGATGAGAGACAGCAAGAGTAAAGAGGAGAAGAAACAACAAGAGAGGAGAGAGATAAAACGGAGCAAAGTAGAAGAAGAGAAGAAGAGCAAATCAGATACAAAGAGAAAGCAGCCATGATGTGAAGAAGAGAGCATTAAGAAGAGAGAAGATAGAATGAAAGAATGTGGAGGACAGGACAGAGGAAAAAAAGCGGACAAATGATAAAAGGGAGACACAGCTAATCACTGCTGGAGAGTAATAGTAAAGAGCCAAGATCGAGGGGAGAGAGAGCAGAGCATGGATAAAAGTGAAGAGAAAAAAGGGGAGGGCTAAAATGAATAGAGGGCAAATCAGAAATTCAGGGTGTGACAAAGGTGATAGAAAACAATTAGAGAGGTGAGAGGACAGACTCTTAGAGCAAAGACTTAGGGGACAGACAACAGATCAAGGTTAGAAGATAGAGACTGAAGCAGTGACATTGTTGAAAATGGGGCTCACCAGAGGAAGACGTGAGCAGTGGCCTCCTTGGCAACATTTTCAGCACCTGCACTTCTTTTTTTACAAATTAAGCCCTGGGCGGTGTCCGGGGAGGGGGAGGAGGCAGCTGTGAAGAGCACATGTTGTGCTCATCCCTTCTTGAGAAAGACTGTCCCCAAACATCAGTAAGTGGGAGTGGTAACAGCAGGAAGTGGGAGTGGTTACTCAACTGAGAGCCTGTGGGTGAGGCACAACCAGAGTGAGGACAGACTTCTTAGAAGAATGAGGTCAAGGCAGGGCAGGAACTGAAACACAACCAAAGGTTGGCAGACTTATGATTGGTAAACAAGGGAGGCCTGGGCGGGGTTTTAATGCAGGAGCTGCTGAGCTGGGCAGCAAGAGTGATCCACCTCACTGAGAGAATAAGACTGTGCCTCTCTGAGGGGAGAGGAGTGGTTCACCTCTCTGACAGGATGAAGAGGGTACATACCCCTCAATGAGAGAAGAGGGCTGCACCTCAATGATGGAAGAGGAGAGGTAGACCTCACTGACAGGATGAAGGGGGTCATACACATAAGGATAAAGAGGGTAAATACACCTCACTGAAAGAAGAAGGCTGTACCTCACTGATGGTACAGGAGAGGTACACAGCACTGGCAGGGGGAAGAGGGTACACACACCTCACTGATGTGGGAGGAGAGATACACCTCTCTGATAGAATTAAAAATGCACATACACCTCACTGAGAGAAGAGGGCTGCACCTGATTGAAGCAAAGAGGTACACGTCACCGACAGGATGAAGGGGATCATACACATCAGTCTAGGACAGGCCCGGTGGAACCATGACCCTAAGGCCACCACAGGTGAAGACTGCACCCCGACCCACATGTGAGGTTCACCTGTACCCCAGAGCTAGGGAGGTGCTACTGTGCGATGAAAGCCCCACCAGCACTAGACCGGAGCAGGCCCGGTGGTTACCATCACTCTGAGGCCACCACAGGTCAAGAGCACACCCCCACCCAAAGGTGAGGTCACCCTGTACCCCAGAGCCAGGGAGGTGCCACAATGCAGTGAAATCCCTGCCAGCCTCAGGCTAGCAATATCAAGTAAAAGTGCCTACAAGAGATTGTGTTTATATACAACAGTTTTTTTTCTCAGATTCCAAAGATTCAATATCAATAAATTCTTTGAACCTATGTGTATTGATCACAAGTTTAGGCACTGAATGCACTAGCAATTAAATAAAAAAACAGCAAACACAGGAATATCTTTTAGAAAATGTATTATCTTTGTACTTTTCAAAATTTATAGGGTAAATTCAGCACTCAGGTTGAAATCAAATGCATACATATGAAAAAGGTACAGCTTAATTTCACCTCACTTTCAGAAGTAAAAACCCTCTCCTAATAAAATTATAGAAAAGACCAGTATTTTCACTGAATAACACAGTCACTTAATGTATATTAGAACATGAGGAGTTGGATAAAACGGTCGACGTTTCAGTCCTCTGTCGTGCGACTCCTTTAGACCATCCTCAGGACAATGCATTTTTTAACAATGACCCTTCTGGCAACTGGCAGGATGTTTGGACCTTGACAGTGTTGTAAAGGCTGGTAAGTTGTTCAGACCTTGACAGTGTTGTAAAAACTTCAACAATATGGTTTTCCTGGTTCTAGTCTGATGTCTTTAATTCTTAACACACCAAGGTTAGGATCTTCACATGATATTTTATGGACCTTTTGTTTAAAAACTATGGGGCCTATTACCAACGATTAGCGATATTTATCGCTAACTAGGCTTAGCAACGAATGTTTTATCGCTAAGCATCGCCGGAAATTATCGCTGAGATAACGTGCTATTAGCAACGTTTATCTCCAAAGCGATAAATTTTCCGGCGATAGTGTGAATATCCCTGAGAATACAGCGATATTCACGCATTAGCGACAAAATGCTCTTAATCATGTTATCCACCTCCCATTGGATAACATGGCTAAGAACTGGTCAGAGCAGGCGTTTGTTTTTGGCGATAGCGGGAATATTTCCATCGCTACGCCTGCCTTGCTAATAGGCGATAGCAAACTTAACGACTGCTTTCAGTCGCTAACAGGTTGGGTACGCCCACTTTGCATGTCATTAGCGATAAATATCGCTGACATGCAAAGCGGGACCCAAACCGCTCGCTATCGCCTGAAGCTGTCGCTAACTGCTGTTAGCGACAGCTTGCTAATAGAGTGATAGAATTATCACCGCTTAGCGGCCGAAAACGGCCGCTAAAGCGGCGATAATTGCCTATCGCCCTGCTTGGTAATATGCCCCTATCAGTTCTAGTAAATATCCCTTAACGGACTGGTGTCATCTGAACTGCTGAAGTGAAACAGATCCAATTTGTTATCTACACTTTTCTGAATTTTGAAGAGTCATTATCAGATTTGTTGACAGTTGCTCAGTTGACAAGACAATATGTTGATGGCTCGGCTCCCGCTCTGGCTCTGAGCATACTTGCCAAGTACCACGCATCAGGCGTTACTCTAATATATTTCAGTGTGAATGGGCCCGATTCACAGAACTAACTTAAGACAAAATCCTAAACTTACTACCATTTTAGTATTCACAGAAGGCACTTACTCCTTTCGGTATTCACTGATGTGGGAGGAGAGACACACCTCTCTGAGAGAATTAAGAAGGCACATACACCTCACTGAGAGAAAAAGGTTGCACCTCACTGATGGAAGAGGAGAGGTACACCTCACTGACAGGATGAAGAGGGCACATACACCTGACTGAAAGAAGAGGGCTGCACCTCACTGATGGAGGATGAGAGGTACGCGTCACCGACAGGATGAAGGGGATCATACACATCAGGCTAGGACAGGCCCAGTGGACTCCATGACCCTAAAGCCACCACAGGTGTAGACTGCACCCCGACCCACATGTGAGGTTCACCTGTACCCCAGAGCTAGGGAGGTGCCACAATGCGGTGAAATCCCTGCCAGCCTCAGGCTAGTAATATCAAGTAAAAGTGCCTACAAGGGATTGTGTTTATATACAACAGTTCTTTTTCTCAGATTCCAAAGATTCAATATCAATAAATTCTTTGAACCTATGTGTATTGATACAAGTTTAGGCACTGAATGCACTAGCAATTAAATCAAAAAACAGCAAACACAGGAATATCTTTTAGAAAATGTATTATCTTTGTACTTTTCAAAATGTATAGGGTACATTCAGCACTCAGGTTGAAATCAAATGCATACATATGAAAAAGGTACAGCTTAATTTCACCTCACTTTCATAAGTAAAAACCCTCTCCTAATAAAATTATAGAAAAGACCAGTATTTTCACTGAATAACACAGTCACTTAATGTATATTATTACATGAGGAGTTGGATAAAACGGTCGACGTTTCAGTCCTCTGTCGTGCGACTCCTTTAGACCATCCTCAGGACAATGCATTTTTTAACAATGACCCTTCTGGCAACTGGCAGGATGTTTGGACCTTGACAGTGTTGTAAAGGCTGGTAAGTTGTTCAGACCTTGACAGTGTTGTAAAAACTTCAACAATATGGTTTTCCTGGTTCTAGTCTGATGTCTTTAATTCTTAACACACCAAGGTTAGGATCTTCACATGATATTTTATGGACCTTTTGTTTAAAAACTATGGGGCCTATTACCAACGATTAGCGATATTTATCGCTAACTAGGCTTAGCAACGAATGTTTTATCGCTAAGCATCGCCGGAAATTATCGCTGAGATAACGTGCTATTAGCAACGTTTATCTCCAAAGCGATAAATTTTCCGGCGATAGTGTGAATATCCCTGAGAATACAGCGATATTCACGCATTAGCGACAAAATGCTCTTAGTCATGTTATCCACCTCCCATTGGATAACATGGCTAAGAACTGGTCAGAGCAGGCGTTTGTTTTTGGCGATAGCGGGAATATTTCCATCGCTACGCCTGCCTTGCTAATAGGCGATAGCAACCTTAACGACTGCTTTCAGTCGCTAACAGGTTGGGTACGCCCACTTTGCATGTCATTAGCGATAAATATCGCTGACATGCAAAGCGGGACCCAAACCGCTCGCTATCGCCTGAAGCTGTCGCTAACTGCTGTTAGCGACAGCTTGCTAATAGAGTGATAGAATTATCGCCGCTTAGCGGCCGAAAACGGCCGCTAAAGCGGCGATAATTGCCTATCGCCCTGCTTGGTAATATGCCCCTATCAGTTCTATTAAATATCCCTTAACGGACTGGTGTCATCTGAACTGCTGAAGTGAAACAGATCCAATTTGTTATCTACACTTTTCTGAATTTTGAAGAGTCATTATCAGATTTGTTGACAGTTGCTCAGTTGACAAGACAATATGTTGATGGCTCGGCTCCCGCTCTGGCTCTGAGCATACTTGCCAAGTACCACGCATCAGGCGTTACTCTAATATATTTCAGTGTGAATGGGCCCGATTCACAGAACTAACTTAAGACAAAATCCTAAACTTACTACCATTTTGGTATTCACAGAAGGCACTTACTCCTTTCGGTATTCACTGATGTGGGAGGAGAGACACACCTCTCTGAGAGAATTAAGAAGGCACATACACCTCACTGAGAGAAAAAGGTTGCACCTCACTGATGGAAGAGGAGAGGTACACCTCACTGACAGGATGAAGAGGGCACATACACCTGACTGAAAGAAGAGGGCTGCACCTCACTGATGGAGGAGGAGAGGTACGCGTCACCGACAGGATGAAGGGGATCATACACATCAGGCTAGGACAGGCCCAGTGGACTCCATGACCCTAAGGCCACCACAGGTGTAGACTGCACCCCGATCCACATGTGAGGTTCACCTGTACCCCAGAGCTAGGGAGGTGCCACAATGCGGTGAAATCCCTGCCAGCCTCAGGCTAGTAATATCAAGTAAAAGTGCCTACAAGGGATTGTGTTTATATACAACAGTTCTTTTTCTCAGATTCCAAAGATTCAATATCAATAAATTCTTTGAACCTATGTGTATTGATACAAGTTTAGGCACTGAATGCACTAGCAATTAAATAAAAAAACAGCAAACACAGGAATATCTTTTAGAACATTTATTATCTTTGTACTTTTCAAAATGTATAGGGTACATTCAACACTCAGGTTGAAATCAAATGCATACATATGAAAAAGGTACAGCTTAATTTCACCTCACTTTCATAAGTAAAAACCCTCTCCAAATAAAATTATAGAAAAGACCAGTATTTTCACTGAATAACACAGTCACTTAATGTATATTATTACATGAGGAGTTGGATAAAACGGTCGACGTTTCAGTCCTCTGTCGTGCGACTCCTTTACACCATCCTCAGGACAATGCATTTTTTAACAATGACCCTTCTGGCAACTGGCAGGTTATTTGGACCTTGACAGTGTTGTAAAGGCTGGTAAGTTGTTCAGACCTTGACAGTGTTGTAAAAACTTCAACAATATGGTTTTCCTGGTTCTAGTCTGATGTCTTTAATTCTTAACACACCAAGGTTAGGATCTTCACATGATATTTTATGGACCTTTTGTTTAAAAACTATGGGGCATTTTACCAACGATTAGCGATATTTATCGCTAACTAGGCTTTGCAACGAATTTTTTATCGCTAAGCATCGCCGGAAATTATCGCTGAGATAACGTGCTATTGGCAATATTTATCTCCAAAGCGATAAATTTTCCAGCGATAGTGTGAATATCCCTGAGAATACACCGATATTCACGCATTAGCGACAAAATGCTCTTAGTCATGTTATCCACCTCCCATTGGACAACATGGCTAAGAACTGGTCAGAGCAGGCGTTTGTGTTTGGCGATAGCGGGAATATTTCCATTGCTACGCCTGCCTTGCTAATAGGCGATAGCAACCTTAACGACTGCTTTCAGTCGCTAACAGGTTGGGTACGCCCACTTTGCATGTCATTAGCGATAAATATCGCTGACATGCAAAGCAGGACCCAAACGGCTCGCTATCGCCTGAAGCTGTCGCTAACTGCTGTTAGCGACAGCTTGTTAATAGAGTGATAGAATTATCGCCGCTTAGCGGCCGAAAACGGCCGCTAAAGCGGCGATAATTGCCTATCGCCCTGCTTGGTAATATGCCCCTATCAGTTCTAGTAAATATCCCTTAACGGACTGGTGTCATCTGAACTGCTGAAGTGAAACAGATCCAATTTGTTATCTACACTTTTCTGAATTTTGAAGAGTCATTATCAGATTTGTTGACAGTTGCTCAGTTGACAAGACAATATGTTGATGGCTCGGCTCCCGCTCTGGCTCTGAGCATACTTGCCAAGTACCACGCATCAGGCGTTAATCTAATATATTTCAGTGTGAATGGGCCCGATTCACAGAACTAACTTAAGACAAAATCCTAAACTTACCACCATTTTGGTATTCACAGAAGGCACTTACTCCTTTCGGTATTCACTGATGTGGGTGGAGAGACACACCTCTCTGAGAGAATTAAGAAGGCACATACACTTCACTGAGAGAAAAAGGTTGCACCTCACTGATGGAAGAGGAGAGGTACACCTCACTGACAGGATGAAGAGGGCAAATACACCTGACTGAAAGAAGAGGGCTGCACCTCACTGATGGAGGATGAGAGGTACGCGTCACCGACAGGATGAAGGGGATCATACACATCAGGCTAGGACAGGCCCAGTGGACTCCATGACCCTAAGGCCACCACAGGTGTAGACTGCACCCCGACCCACATGTGAGGTTCACCTGTGCCCCAGAACTAGGGAGGTGCCACAATGCGGTGAAATCCCTGCCAGCCTCAGGCTAGTAATATCAAGTAAAAGTGCCTACAAGGGATTGTGTTTATATACAACAGTTCTTTTTCTCAGATTCCAAAGATTCAATATCAATAAATTCTTTGAACCTATGTGTATTGATACAAGTTTAGGCACTGAATGCACTAGCAATTAAATCAAAAAACAGCAAACACAGGAATATCTTTTAGAAAATGTATTATCTTTGTACTTTTCAAAATGTATAGGGTACATTCAACACTCAGGTTGAAATCAAATGCATACATATGAAAAAGGTACAGCTTAATTTCACCTTACTTTCATAAGTAAAAACCCTCTCCTAATAAAATTATAGAAAAGACCAGTATTTTCACTGAATAACACAGTCACCTAATGTATATTATTACATGAGGAGTTGGATAAAACGGTCGACGTTTCAGTCCTCTGTCGTGCGACTCCTTTAGACCATCCTCAGGACAATGCATTTTTTAACAATGACCCTTCTGGCAACTGGCAGGATGTTTGGACCTTGACAGTGTTGTAAAGGCTGGTAAGTTGTTCAGACCTTGACAGTGTTGTAAAAACTTCAACAATATGGTTTTCCTGGTTCTAGTCTGATGTCTTTAATTCTTAACACACCAAGGTTAGGATCTTCACATGATATTTTATGGACCTTTTGTTTAAAAACTATGGGGCATATTACCAACGATTAGCGATATTTATCGCTAACTAGGCTTAGCAACGAATTTTGTATCGCTAAGCATCGCCGGAAATTATCGCTGAGATAACGTGCTATTGGCAACGTTTATCTCCAAAGCGATAAATTTTCCGGCGATAGTGTGAATATCCCTGAGAATACAGCGATATTCACGCATTAGCGACAAAATGCTCTTAGTCATGTTATCCACCTCCCATTGGATAACATGGCTAAGAACTGGTCAGAGCAGGCGTTTGTTTTTGGCGATAGCGGGAATATTTCCATCGCTACGCCTGCCTTGCTAATAGGCGATAGCAACCTTAACGACTGCTTTCAGTCGCTAACAGGTTGGGTACGCCCACTTTGCATGTCATTAGCGATAAATATCGCTGACATGCAAAGCGGGACCCAAACCGCTCGCTATCGCCTGAAGCTGTCGCTAACTTCTGTTAGCGACAGCTTGCTAATAGAGTGATAGAATTATCGCCGCTTAGCGGCCGAAAACGGCCGCTAAAGCGGCGATAATTGCCTATCGCCCTGCTTGGTAATATGCCCCTATCAGTTCTAGTAAATATCCCTTAACGGACTGGTGTCATCTGAACTGCTGAAGTGAAACAGATCCAATTTGTTATCTACACTTTTCTGAATTTTGAAGAGTCATTATCAGATTTGTTGACAGTTGCTCAGTTGACAAGACAATACGTGATGGCTCGGCTCCCGCTCTGGCTCTGAGCATACTTGCCAAGTACCACGCATCAGGCGTTACTCTAATATATTTCAGTGTGAATGGGCCCGATTCACAGAACTAACTTAAGACAAAATCCTAAACTTACTACCATTTTGGTATTCACAGAAGGCACTTACTCCTTTCGGTATTCACTGATGTGGGAGGAGAGACACACCTCTCTGAGAGAATTAAGAAGGCACATACACCTCACTGAGAGAAAAAGGTTGCACATCACTGATGGAAGAGGAGAGGTACACTTCACTGACAGGATGAAGAGGGCACATACACCTGACTGAAAGAAGAGGGCTGCACCTCACTGATGGAGGAGGAGAGGTACGCGTCACCGACAGGATGAAGGGGATCATACACATCAGGCTAGGACAGGCCCGGTGGACTCCATGACCCTAAGGCCACCACAGGTGTAGACTGCACCCCGACCCACATGTGAGGTTCACCTGTACCCCAGAGCTAGGGAGGTGCCACAATGCGGTGAAATCCCTGCCAGCCTCAGGCTAGTAATATCAAGTAAAAGTGCCTACAAGGGATTGTGTTTATATACAACAGTTATTTTTCTCAGATTCCAAAGATTCAATATCAATAAATTCTTTGAACCTATGTGTATTGATACAAGTTTAGGCACTGAATGCACTAGCAATTAAATCAAAAAACAGCAAACACAGGAATATCTTTTAGAAAATGTATTATCTTTGTACTTTTCAAAATGTATAGGGTACATTCAACACTCAGGTTGAAATCAAATGCATACATATGAAAAAGGTACAGCTTAATTTCACCTCACTTTCATAAGTAAAAACCCTCTCCTAATAAAATTATAGAAAAGACCAGTATTTTCACTGAATAACACAGTCACTTAATGTATATTAGAACATTGGAATGTTGAGAGCTCCATTGAAAACAATGGGGTGCTCTGGGCTTATAATGGCTGGTATAAGCCTGGAGCTCCAACATTCCAATGTTTCTTTGTTCACAGCTCTGGCTGTGAACAAAGCTTCAGGGAGCCTGAGGGGATTCCAATCCCCTCACGCTTCCAAAAGGCTTTTTTGTTAGAACATTCTGTCCTCTAGTGACAGAATGTTCTAATAGCCTTATAGCCCTTCGTAGTCGGGCTATACCGCTATTAAAGTCCCTCTCCCTTGTTAAAGGCCCTCGCCTTCGGCTCGGGCCCTTTAACGCTGGAGAGGGCCTTTAATAGCCGGTATAGCCCTCTACGGCGGGCTATAAGGCTATATTATTACATGAGGAGTTGGATAAAACGGTCGACGTTTCAGTCCTCTGTCGTGCGACTCCTTTAGACCATCCTCAGGACAATGCATTTTTTAACAATGACCCTTCTGGCAACTGGCAGGATGTTTGGACCTTGACAGTGTTGTAAAGGCTGGTAAGTTGTTCAGACCTTGACAGTGTTGTAAAAACTTCAACAATATGGTTTTCCTGGTTCTAGTCTGATGTCTTTAATTCTTAACACACCAAGGTTAGGATCTTCACATGATATTTTATGGACCTTTTGTTTAAAAACTATGGGGCATATTACCAACGATTAGCGATATTTATCGCTAACTAGGCTTAGCAATGAATTTTTTATCGCTAAGCATCGCCGGAAATTATCGCTGAGATAACGTGCTATTGGCAACGTTTATCTCCAAAGCGATAAATTTTCCGGCGATAGTGTGAATATCCCTGAGAATACAGCGATATTCACGCATTAGCGACAAAATGCTCTTAGTCATGTTATCCACCTCCCATTGGATAACATGGCTAAGGACTGGTCAGAGCAGGCGCTTGTTTTTGGCGATAGCGGGAATATTTCCATCGCTATGCCTGCCTTGCTAATAGGCGATAGCAACCTTAACGACTGCTTTCAGTCGCTAACAGGTTGGGTACGCCCACTTTGCATGTCATTAGCGATAAATATCGCTGACATGCAAAGCAGGACCCAAACCGCTCGCTATCGCCTGAAGCTGTTGCTAACTGCTGTTAGCGACAGCTTGCTAATAGAGTGATAGAATTATCGCCGCTTAGCGGCCGAAAACGGCCGCTAAAGCGGCGATAATTGCCTATCGCCCTGCTTGGTAATATGCCCCTATCAGTTCTAGTAAATATCCCTTAACGGACTGGTGTCATCTGAACTGCTGAAGTGAAACAGATCCAATTTGTTATCTACACTTTTCTGAATTTTGAAGAGTCATTATCAGATTTGTTGACAGTTGCTCAGTTGACAAGACAATATGTTGATGGCTCGGCTCCCGCTCTGGCTCTGAGCATACTTGCCAAGTACCACGCATCAGGCGTTACTCTAATATATTTCAGTGTGAATGGGCCCGATTCACAGAACTAACTTAAGACAAAATCCTAAACTTACTATCATTTTGGTATTCACAGAAGGCACTTACTCCTTTCGGTATTCACTGATGTGGGAGGAGAGACACACCTCTCTGAGAGAATTAAGAAGGCACATACACCTCACTGAGAGAAAAAGGTTGCACATCACTGATGGAAGAGGAGAGGTACACCTCACTGACAGGATGAAGAGGGCACATACACCTGACTGAAAGAAGAGGGCTGCACCTCACTGATGGAGGAGGAGAGGTACGCGTCACCGACAGGATGAAGGGGATCATACACATCAGGCTAGGACAGGCCCGGTGGACTCCATGACCCTAAGGCCACCACAGGTGTAGACTGCACCCCGACCCACATGTGAGGTTCACCTGTACCCCAGAGCTAGGGAGGTGCCACAATGCGGTGAAATCCCTGCCAGCCTCAGGCTAGTAATATCAAGTAAAAGTGCCTACAAGGGATTGTGTTTATATACAACAGTTATTTTTCTCAGATTCCAAACATTCAATATCAATAAATTCTTTGAACCTATGTGTATTGATACAAGTTTAGGCACTGAATGCACTAGCAATTAAATCAAAAAACAGCAAACACAGGAATATCTTTTAGAAAATGTATTATCTTTGTACTTTTCAAAATGTATAGGGTACATTCAACACTCAGGTTGAAATCAAATGCATACATATAAAAAAGGTACAGCTTAATTTCACCTCACTTTCATAAGTAAAAACCCTCTCCTAATAAAATTATAGAAAAGACCAGTATTTTCACTGAATAACACAGTCACTTAATGTATATTAGAACATTGGAATGTTGAGAGCTCCATTGAAAACAATGGGGTGCTCTGGGCTTATAATGGCTGGTATAAGCCTGGAGCTCCAACATTCCAATGTTTCTTTGTTCACAGCTCTGGCTGTGAACAAAGCTTCAGGGAGCCTGAGGGGATTCCAATCCCCTCACGCTTCCAAAAGGCTTTGTTTTTTTTGTTAGAACATTCTGTCCTCTAGTGACAGAATGTTCTAATAGCCTTATAGCCCTTCGTAGTCGGGCTATACCGCTATTAAAGTCCCTCTCCCTTGTTAAAGGCCCTCGCCTTCGGCTCGGGGCCTTTAACGCTGGAGAGGGCCTTTAATAGCCGGTATAGCCCTCTACGGCGGGCTATAAGGCTATATTATTACATGAGGAGTTGGATAAAACGGTCGACGTTTCAGTCCTCTGTCGTGCGACTCCTTTAGACCATCCTCAGGACAATGCATTTTTTAACAATGACCCTTCTGGCAACTGGCAGGATGTTTGGACCTTGACAGTGTTGTAAAGGCTGGTAAGTTGTTCAGACCTTGACAGTGTTGTAAAAACTTCAACAATATGGTTTTCCTGGTTCTAGTCTGATGTCTTTAATTCTTAACACACCAAGGTTAGGATCTTCACATGATATTTTATGGACCTTTTGTTTAAAAACTATGGGGCATATTACCAACGATTAGCGATATTTATCGCTAACTAGGCTTAGCAACGAATTTTTTATCGCTAAGCATCGCCGGAAATTATCGCTGAGATAACGTGCTATTGGCAACGTTTATCTCCAAAGCGATAAATTTTCCGGCGATAGTGTGAATATCCCTGAGTATACAGCGATATTCACGCATTAGCGACAAAATGCTCTTAGTCATGTTATCCACCTCCCATTGGATAACATGGCTAAGGACTGGTCAGAGCAGGCGTTTGTTTTTGGCGATAGCGGGAATATTTCCATCGCTACGCCTGCCTTGCTAATAGGCGATAGCAACCTTAACGACTGCTTTCAGTCGCTAACAGGTTGGGTACGCCCACTTTGCATGTCATTAGCGATAAATATCGCTGACATGCAAAGCAGGACCCAAACCGCTCGCTATCGCCTGAAGCTGTTGCTAACTGCTGTTAGCGACAGCTTGCTAATAGAGTGATAGAATTATCGCCGCTTAGCGGCCGAAAACGGCCGCTAAAGCGGCGATAATTGCCTATCGCCCTGCTTGGTAATATGCCCCTATCAGTTCTAGTAAATATCCCTTAACAGACTGGTGTCATCTGAACTGCTGAAGTGAAACAGATCCAATTTGTTATCTACACTTTTCTGAATTTTGAAGAGTCATTATCAGATTTGTTGACAGTTGCTCAGTTGACAAGACAATATGTTGATGGCTCGGCTCCCGCTCTGGCTCTGAGCATACTTGCCAAGTACCACGCATCAGGCGTTACTCTAATATATTTCAGTGTGAATGGGCCGATTCACAGAACTAACTTAAGACACAATCCTAAACTTACTACCATTTTGGTATTCACAGAAGGCACTTACTCCTTTCGGTATTCACTGATGTGGGAGGAGAGACACACCTCTCTGAGAGAATTAAGAAGGCACATACACCTCACTGAGAGAAAAAGGTTGCACATCACTGATGGAAGAGGAGAGGTACACCTCACTGACAGGATGAAGAGGGCACATACACCTGACTGAAAGAAGAGGGCTGCACCTCACTGATGGAGGAGGAGAGGTACGCGTCACCGACAGGATGAAGGGGATCATACACATCAGGCTAGGACAGGCCCGGTGGACTCCATGACCCTAAGGCCACCACAGGTGTAGACTGCACCCCGACCCACATGTGAGGTTCACCTGTACCCCAGAGCTAGGGAGGTGCCACAATGCGGTGAAATCCCTGCCAGCCTCAGGCTAGTAATATCAAGTAAAAGTGCCTACAAGGGATTGTATTCATATACAACAGTTCTTTTTCTCAGATTCCAAAGATTCAATATCAATAAATTCTTTGAACCTATGTGTATTGATACAAGTTTAGGCACTGAATGCACTAGCAATTAAATCAAAAAACAGCAAACACAGGAATATCTTTTAGAAAATGTATTATCTTTGTACTTTTCAAAATGTATAGGGTACATTCAACACTCAGGTTGAAATCAAATGCATACATATGAAAAAGGTACAGCTTAATTTCACCTCACTTTCATAAGTAAAAACCCTCTCCTAATAAAATTATAGAAAAGACCAGTATTTTCACTGAATAACACAGTCACTTAATGTATATTAGAACATTGGAATGTTGAGAGCTCCATTGAAAACAATGGGGTGCTCTGGGCTTATAATGGCTGGTATAAGCCTGGAGCTCCAACATTCCAATGTTTCTTTGTTCACAGCTCTGGCTGTGAACAAATGCTTCAGGTAGCCTGAGGGGATTCCAATCCCCTCACGCTTCCAAAAGGCTTTGTTTTTTTTGTTAGAACATTCTGTCCTCTAGTGACAGAATGTTCTAATAGCCTTATAGCCCTTCGTAGTCAGGCTATACCGCTATTAAAGTCCCTCTCCCTTGTTAAAGGCCCTCGCCTTCGGCTCGGGGCCTTTAACGCTGGAGAGGGCCTTTAATAGCCGGTATAGCCCTCTACGGCGGGCTATAAGGCTATATTATTACATGAGGAGTTGGATAAAACGGTCGACGTTTCAGTCCTCTGTCGTGCGACTCCTTTAGACCATCCTCAGGACAATGCATTTTTTAACAATGACCCTTCTGGCAACTGGCAGGATGTTTGGACCTTGACAGTGTTGTAAAGGCTGGTAAGTTGTTCAGACCTTGACAGTGTTGTAAAAACTTCAACAATATGGTTTTCCTGGTTCTAGTCTGATGTCTTTAATTCTTAACACACCAAGGTTAGGATCTTCACATGATATTTTATGGACCTTTTGTTTAAAAACTATGGGGCATATTACCAATGATTAGCGATATTTATCGCTAACTAGGCTTAGCAACGAATTTTTTATCGCTAAGCATCGCCGGAAATTATCGCTGAGATAACGTGCTATTGGCAACGTTTATCTCCAAAGCGATAAATTTTCCGGCGATAGTGTGAATATCCCTGAGAATACAGCGATATTCACGCATTAGCGACAAAATGCTCTTAGTCATGTTATCCACCTCCCATTGGATAACATGGCTAAGGACTGGTCAGAGCAGGCGTTTGTTTTTGGCGATAGCGGGAATATTTCCATCGCTACGCCTGCCTTGCTAATAGGCGATAGCAACCTTAACGACTGCTTTCAGTCGCTAACAGGTTGGGTACGCCCACTTTGCATGTCATTAGCGATAAATATCGCTGACATGCAAAGCAGGACCCAAACCGCTCGCTATCGCCTGAAGCTGTTGCTAACTGCTGTTAGCGACAGCTTGCTAATAGAGTGATAGAATTATCGCCGCTTAGCGGCCGAAAACGGCCGCTAAAGCGGCGATAATTGCCTATCGCCCTGCTTGGTAATATGCCCCTATCAGTTCTAGTAAATATCCCTTAACGGACTGGTGTCATCTGAACTGCTGAAGTGAAACAGATCCAATTTGTTATCTACACTTTTCTGAATTTTGAAGAGTCATTATCAGATTTGTTGACAGTTGCTCAGTTGACAAGACAATATGTTGATGGCTCGGCTCCCGCTCTGGCTCTGAGCATACTTGCCAAGTACCACGCATCAGGTGTCACTCTAATATATTTCAGTGTGAATGGGCCCGATTCACAGAACTAACTTAAGACAAAATCCTAAACTTACTACCATTTTGGTATTCACAGAAGGCACTTACTCCTTTCGGTATTCACTGATGTGGGAGGAGAGACACACCTCTCTGAGAGAATTAAGAAGGCACATACACCTCACTGAGAGAAAAAGGTTGCACATCACTGATGGAAGAGGAGAGGTACACCTCACTGACAGGATGAAGAGGGCACATACACCTGACTGAAAGAAGAGGGCTGCACCTCACTGATGGAGGAGGAGGGATGTATGACGTTACAACGCATACTTTTACCACGCCTACCATTACCACGCATTTTTTACAACGCAGGATCCATGACAACGCATACCATTACCACGCATGTATTTACAACGCATATACCTTTACAACGCATACAATTACAACGTAAGTATTGGTAAGTATATAATATTTTTTAATATTTAATTTAATTAAAATTAATTTAATTAATTTAATTTAATTTAATCAATTTAATTTAATGTAATTTAAATTTAATTATATTTAATTTTTACACTGTACCCTTTTACCCAAAAACCCCAAACTGACCCTGAACCCTAAAAATACCCTTTTACCCAAAAACCCAAAACTGACCCTGAACCCTAAAAATACCCCTTCACCCAAAAACCCAAAACTGACCCTGAACCCTAAAAATACCCCTTTACCCAAAAACCCAAAACTGACCCTGAACCCTAAAAATACCCCTTTACCCAAAAACCCAAAACTGACCCTGAACCCTAAAAATACCCCTTTACCCAAAAACTAAAAACTGACCCTGAACCCTAAAAATATCCCTTTACCCAAAAATTGAAAACTGACCCTGAACCCTAAAAATACCCGTTTACCCAAAAACTGAAAACTGACCCTAAACCCTAAAAATACCCCTTTACCCAAAAACTGAAAACTGATCCTAAACCCTAAAAATACCCCTTTACCCAAAAACTGAAAACTGACCCTAAACCCTAAAAATACTCCTTTACCCAAAAACTGAAAACTGACCCTGAACCCTAAAAATACCCCTTTACCCAAAAACTGAAAACTGACCCTAAACCCTAAAAATACCCCTTTACCCAAAAACTGAAAACTGACCCTGAACCCTAAAAATACCCCTTTACCCAAAAACCCAAAACTGACCCTGAACCCAAAAAATACCCCTTTACAAAAAAAAACAAATAATATTTTTAATAAAATAATATACTTACCAATACTTACGTTGTAATGGTATGCGTTGTAAAAGTACCTGCGTTGTAAATACATGCGTGGTAATGGTATGCGTTGTCATGGATCCTGCGTTGTAAAAAATGCGTGGTAATGGTAGGTCGTGGTAAAAGTTGCGTTGTAATGGTTGTATACCAGGAGGAGAGGTTCGCGTCACCGACAGAATGAAGGGGATCATACACATCAGGCTAGGACAGGCCCGGTGGACTCCATGACCCTAAGGCCACCACAGGTGTAGACTGCACCCCGACCCACATGTGAGGTTCACCTGTACCCCAGAGCTAGGGAGGTGCCACAATGCGGTGAAATCCCTGCCAGCCTCAGGCTAGTAATATCAAGTAAAAGTGCCTACAAGGGATTGTGTTTATATACAACAGTTCTTTTTCTCAGATTCCGAAGATTCAATATCAATAAATTCTTTGAACCTATGTGTATTGATACAAGTTTAGGCACTGAATGCACTAGCAATTAAATCAAAAAACAGCAAACACAGGAATATCTTTTAGAAAATGTATTATCTTTGTACTTTTCAAAATTTATAGGGTACATTCAGCACTCAGGTTGAAATCAAATGCAGACATATGAAAAAGGTACAGCTTAATTTCACCTCACTTTTATAAGTAAAAATCCTCTCCTAATAAAATCATAGAAAATACCAGTATTTTCACTGAATAACACAGTCACTTAATGTATATTATTACATGAGGAGTTGGATAAAACGGTCGACGTTTCAGTCCTCTGTCGTGCGACTCCTTTAGACCATCCTCAGGACAATGCATTTTTTAACAATGACCCTTCTGGCAACTGGCAGGTTGTTTGGACCTTGACAGTGTTGTAAAGGCTGGTAAGTTGTTCAGACCTTGACAGTGGTGTAAAAACTTCAACAATATGGTTTTCCTGGTTCTAGTCTGATGTCTTTAATTCTTAACACACCAAGGTTAGGATCTTCACATGATATTTTATGGACCTGATGTCTCTCAGTTATTCAAACAATGAATGTTCTTGAGTCTATTTTAGAAATAAAGCAGCAGCATGACGAACGGCAATCCTCTCAGTGGGAGTTTTGCGACTAGGGCAGGCCCGGGTAGAGTCTGTGACCCTTAGGCCACCACAGTTGAAGACCGCACCCTGATCCACATGTGAGGTGCACCTGTACCTCAGAGCCATGGAGTTGCCCCAGTGTGAAGAAAGCCCTGCCGGCCCCAGGGTAGAGCAGGCCCTGTGGACTTCGTCACTCTGAGGCCACCACAGGTGAAGACCGCACCCCCACCCACAGGTGAGGTCCACCAGTACCTCAGAGCCAGGGAGGTGCCACAGTGCGATGAAAGCCCCACCGGCACTAGGCCGGAGCAGGCCCGGTGGTCACCATCACACTGAGGCCACCACAGGTCACAGCCACAGCGGCTGCTGAGGTTTATCTCATTCATGGACCTAAAATAAATAATTAAGTCATGAGAGAGCAAAGGTCATATATGTCTCCCACAGATCATTAACCAAGAAGGAAACAGGCTGAGTCGAGTTTGCTCTGCTGACGTCGGCCCTTCACCGTCTCTGTGAGGTTCTAGGAGTGTTGTGCCCTGTCGGACATGAGGCCTCTGTGGAGGGAAAGGTCAGGTCCAGGAATGGCTCTGAGCTCACACTGACTCAAGTTGACTCTTGGTTCTCTACCCCTCCAGACAAACACAGGTGGGCAAAGGCTGAGGCCAACAGGTTCTGGGATATTAGGGTAGGAGAGATAGTATGGTACGAAGGAGGGGTCATTTTATTAGTATTGTGTTCCCAAGGGCCTCAGCCCTTCTAACAGATTGCTACAAGTGTCTCCAACATAACCATAAGCTAGCTGTCATGTACGTCAAAGTACAAAACCTGCTACCGTCAGCGTCATAGCCCACGCGAGCTTTAGACACATCATAGTACAGTAGTATCTACATCAAAGCTCACTCGTCTACACATACACCTCATACCTCACTCTCCTTCAGGTCCTATCTCCCTCCAAGCTATGTTTGTACCTCATACCTTATTCTCACCCAGGTCCTATCTCACCCTGAAGTACACCTGTATCTCATACCTCACTCTTGTCCATGTCCTATCTCACCTAGAGCTATGACGGCACCTCAATTCTTACTCTCCTCCAGGTCCTATCTGACTCCAAGCTATTTATGTACCTTATACCTCACTCTCGTCCAGGTCCTATCTCATCCAAGCTATGTATGTATCTCATACCTCACTCTTATCAAGGTCCTATCTCACTCTTAGCTACATATCTACCTCATACCTCACTCTCACCCAGGTACTATCTCACCCTGAGCAATGTGTGCACCCCATCCCTCACTCTCATCTGGGTCCTAACTCACCCAGAGCTATGTATGTACCTCATAACTCATTCTCGTCCAGGTTCCATCTCTCTCCGAGCTATGTATGTACCTCACAACTCACTCTCATCCAGGTCTCATCTCGCTCTGAGCTATGTATGTACCTCATGCCTCAATATCATCCAGGTCCTATCTCACTCTGAGCTATGTATATACATCATACCTCACTCTCATCCAGGTCCTATCTCGCACCGAGTTATGTGTGTACCTCATACCTCACTCCCATTCAAGCCTATATCACTCTGAGCTATGTGTGTACCTCATACCTCACTCTCATCTAGGTCCTATCTCACTCTGAGCTATGTAAGTACCTCATAACTCACTCTCTTCTTGGTTCTATCTCACTCAAAAGCTATGTATGAACCTCATACCTGGCTATTTAGGTCACTATCCTAAGTTTCAACTGCTGCTTCATGGTCTCCCCTCGACCGCAGATGTCCTGTTTCTAGCTCTGGGACACAATGTTAGTGTAACCAGACGCCCTATCAACAACAATATTATTCTGATACCTCACTCACATTGAAACCTATCTTATTCTGAGCTATGAACGTCCCTCATACCTCACTCTCATCCTGGTCATATCTCACTCTGAGCTTTGTATATACCTCATGCCTCACTCTCACCAGGTCCTGTCTCACTACGAGCTATGCATGAACCTCATACCTTACTCCCATCAAAGCCTAACTCACTCTGAGCTATGTACGTACCTCATACCTAATGCTCGTCATGGTCCTATCTCACTCTGAGCTCTGTTTGTACCTCATAACTGACTCTCGTCCAGGTCCTACCTCACTCCGAGCTATACATGTACATCATACCTCACTGCCATTTAAGCCTATCTCACTATGAGCTATGTATGTACCTCATGCCTCACTCTTGTACACTTCCTATCTGGCACCAAACTATATATATACCTCATACTTCACTCTAATCCATGTCATATATCATTCCGAGGTATGTAAATACTTCATACCTCACTCTCTTATAGGTCCTATCTGGCTCGAAACTATGTATGTACCTCATACCTCACTCTCGTCCAGATTCTATCTCACCCCATGCTATGTAAGTACTCACTGTGGAAAATTAGTGCGTTTTGGTGAACATTATCTGCGCCATCTTGCCTCTTCCCTGATGCCACACTTTTGTCGTGCGCGCCCGCCATTTTAAGATGCCCCGATCAGAACAAACCCTTTTGCATGCCGCTGGCCCCTGACATAGCCCTTTGCCTTCGCTAAGCCCGCACGCTGACCACCCCCTGCTTGCACCTGCCTTGAGTCATAAACCCCTCTCCGGCGCTGCTCTGCCCCAGGCCCTCATCCTGTTCCCAGCGCGACGCCTCCCTGCTTTCCTTTCATGATCTCCGGCCCTTAGATGCAAACCCCTTTTTCCCCGTGTGCCCGTTTTGTCCTCCCCGTTCCCAAGCCGACACCCAGCTCTGCCGATACCATCCTTGCCCCTCCCCGTACAATAGAAAGCTTCCCCCATCAAAGAATCCCCGGGTTGATCAAAGCCCCCACCCCATGAGATCCGATCAAACTCCCCACATTCCGTGAATCGGCGGATTATCCAGCTGCGCGATGCTCATCACCTGTTGTGACTAGGGTGGGGACTTCAAACTGTAAATGTGTGTGGGAACGGGCCCAAAGGGGAGTTCCGAGAATGTCTTTTCCATACATCAAAGCTTTAAACATGTATGTGTAATCTGCAATAAAGTCATAAATGTGGGTATAAGAGGCCAGGCCTCAGAAATACAGTTAGAGCACCTCAGAACGATACCTTCTGTCCGTTTCGTTGTGTTCTCCTCCGGAGAGAATAAAAAACCTTGTTTCCTGCTTTCCAGTCTCCAGCGCCTGCCTCTTCATTGATTTAAATAACTAGAGGGTCACAGAGGCAATACCGCCGGGCAAATATCGATTGTCCCCGACCCGATTGAACTTTTTTTACAATTGGCGTCCCAAGCGTGGGGCCCATCAGCGACTCGTGGATCCAGTGGGAGAGGTCCCGACGACAGAGTGAACGACTGCAACGATCGGGAGAGCTCTTGCCCAATAGACCCTCGTCTGGCAGCCGATCATCCGAACTTCACTAGTTCCGAACAGACCTCTCTCGAGTGATCTACGGTCCTGACTGGGAACCATCAGGAGTGCCGTGAGAAATAAGAGAAAAAGAGGACGATCGGGCGCTGGATTCGGAAGACAAGAAACTGTCCACATGGTCCGGGTAAGGTCGTGTTGCCACGACAAGTTGCAAAAAAAATTTGTTTTGATTGCTTGATTGTTCAAAATACTAGTATTGCTCTGATTATTTTTATTTGGAGATTCACTGTCTGCAAACGGAGAAACAACAGGCTCTCTCTCCCTTTGCAAGCAGTGGAGGATAGGTAGGGTAGCAGCCGTGCTTGTTCTTTTTTCTCCCCCACTCAATAATTGCTTGAAACTGAACTGTTGTTCACAAAACTATTGTTTCCTGGAGATTCCCTGTCTGCAAGCAGGGAAGAGACCACCCTTTTTGCAGATAGTGAAAAGGGTAGGTAACGCAGATCTTTGCGGACCTACTCATTCTCCCCATTGTTATTTATTGGTCGTTTGGTTTTATATATTTTTTTTTGATCCATGAGGTATTCACTACCTGCAAACAACGTAGAATAGAAATATTCTGTCTAGTCTTTGTACCTAGTGATAAGATAGGCAGTGCTGACTTTTTAGTCCCTCGTTACGAGCCGTCATGTCTGTCTTCTCCCCACTGATAAATAGCCTGTTTAGCCCGGACCGGGTGTTAGAGGTGGACCATATAGCTCCACTAGAAGGCACCCCTAATAAGGACATGTTCATAAACTATGGGTTAGTCACCATAGCTTATAATAAACTATGGCACAGGTATACCGAAGATAGCCAAGACAAACAGTGGCCACTGGCAGGATCCTTTGACCTTGATAAAATAGAAACGTTAGAAATAGCCTTTCGAAATAATAAGACGACGCCAATTATGCTCGACAGTCTCGGTATGTGGCGCAGAGAGGCTACGAAACGACAGAGAAAAGACGAGGATAAACCAAGTAGGGAAATATACCGACAGGACAACCCCAGGACACCGCTACCCACAACTTATCCCCCGACACTATGCAAAGGACGACCAGACTTAGGGTCAGACCAATGCGCTTTTTGTAGGTATGTCGGACACTGGAAAGCCCAATGCCCGACTCTACTGAGCGTGAGTAAAGGCAAAGGGCCGACAAGAACGACAGACCGACAGTACGAGAAAAGGCGCGAGACAGAGAAGAACCCGACTTACATAGACAGACCAGACAGAACCACCGCGTTTGATTATGCCCGATGGCACAGATTTCGCCAGGAAAATCTCAGCGGCATGATCAAGTTCTCCTAGGTCGGGCAATGTCAAGACGGGAACCCAGCCTCGTTTAAAATTCACAGACGGAAAGAGATAATTATGACCAATAACTGTTTTTATATTTGTCTTGGGTCTTTGTATGTCGTACTTGTACTGTCCCCCGTCTGAGTTTGTGTGTATGTAATGTACAAATCTGCGTCATCCCTCTACACGTGTTTCCGTGTTACTCGACCTCTGTTAGCAGAAACCTAGCATCAAAGCAACCTGGAAAGAAAGAAATGGTAAAACAAAATCCGTAGACCATTAATAAACTTGAACTTTTAATTTAACACAACAAACAAGGAATAATAACGATAAACTGTAGAAAATGAAAGTCAAACAGAACATTCGCCCCCCCCCCCCATTCTGGAACCTTCCAAAGTAGGGCAGGGTTACGGCTACGCCCAACCAACGGCAACCCATATAAGGCGAGCCCCGCCGCCAACTCTTGGTCAGGAAATCTTAACGTATGGGGGAGCCGGAGGAGAGGCAGGAGCCCGCAGCCTGGGCATTTGCAGGTAGTCCCGCCACATGTCTCCTTGGCCGGCCGCAACGGGCCTGGAAAGACTAAGGTAGTCCCGCCACATGTCCAAGAGGAGAACAAGGCACCTCTTCCTTTTCTCTTCCGTCACAGCCGCAGCAGTCCTGGACGGCGGGATGTCCTGCACGTACCTCCACAACAATTTGTCCAAGTTGGGCTGGGAGGGAGAGGCGACGCGGACGAGCCTCTCCCACCTCCACCGGTAGGAGGTTTCCCAGCCCCCAGCCCGACGCCGAACATCCCCAGTCAGGCGATGGTGCCCATACTTCCACAGCACCGAACACACCATGGTGGTACCCCAGTATTTGCGCAGCACCGAACGTACAATGGTGGCGCTTGGGGAACACCGGATGTGGAGAGGCCTTCATGCGGGGCGATGAAAAGGAGCGGCATGGAGTGCACCGGGAGAAGGAGACGATGTGAACGAGTCTCCCTCGCCCCCCAGGTGGGGGCATCACAGCTGCACCCCAGCTGAACGTCCCGCTCTCACAAAACAGGGACCTCTTCCTTTCACTCCGAAGGGTCTCTTCCATTCTTGCAAACTCGACGAGAGTGGCCCCTGTAGGGCCTCAAAATGGCGTCTGGATCCGCTGGAAGGCGGGCCCCGGCCACTAGAGTAACTTTGGCCAGCCATACAACTCGAACATTTGTCCCATGGAGCACGAGCCCCCATCTCCGACAGCATCTCCGCAGCCTTGAAGATCATACAAAGGTCCCCGGCGGAACCTTCGGCCTTTGCAGGTTTCCGGTAAGGGACGGCTGCCTTGATCGCCAACGAAACAAACATGACATTGCCACACCTTCTGTTAGCGTGAATTCTAGAACTGCCGAAAAGGACTCTGGTCCAAACTGCCAGTAATGGAAACATTTCCCCCTGATGCTGCTTCCGGACTGTGCCGGCCCCGCCCAAAATGGCGCTGGTATCAATCGGAACTTACGAACACCTCGTGGTGTTCCTTCGCACTAATATAAACTTGATGTTCTGAGATTTTATATGATCCTTTGTACACTTGGCTAGAAAAGACGAAGAGAACTCACTCGACGAATAGTGTGAAAAGATCCCCGTTACAAATGTTGATTACGAATGTACAATGTATTATATTTTTATAACTGATGTAAACCTCATTTACGACGCACACGTACGGTATGCATATAGGAAATCTGATTACAACTGTTATGATTATGCTTCTAAATTATGAAAATATATGCCCCCGAACCCCCAGCCAATTAATAGACGTTTTAGTCTCTTACAAATGAATGAGTAAAACTTTCCGATGTTTTTATTGTTGCAAACGACACCCCCCACTGTACGCACTTTAGCCATTGCCACGACCGACCAAATACGACCACACCCTCCTAATCCATATGCTGAAATGAATTTGCAAAATAAAGTCTTTGAAACTATGGACGGGTATTGCATGCTTTATTTTAAAACAATATGGGATGGGTAGGAAAGTTCTTTTTCTGTGCACCCTACTCTGCTCTCTCTTTAAGGTTAAAGGAAGATGGTTGCCCAGCCCTGGAGGACGGATCGGATCGACAACACGACACTCCGTCTTAAAAGTACGCGACTGACTCATGAACTCTCGCGTAGAGGAAGACCGTGACTTCCAAGGATGGGTAAAACGAATGGTGTAAATGAGGGAATGTAAAAGGAGGGTGAAATGAAATAATGTAAATATTGTAAAGTACAACGTTCCAAAGTAGCAGGGACCCAAGAACCGAAGAACTTTAGAACGCCACGGCGTTGAAAGAGGTTTAAGGATCCCGATAGTGAGATATATCCTTTGACTAGATACCTCGCACTAGGCACCTCTGGTTTCCTTTTTATGTTTCCCCGCACACGCCCTACATGAACACACTACCCCCCCCCCTCGACTCCGAAAACTATATCCCCGGGGACCCTGCCCCAAGGAGGAAAGACGAGTAAGAGGTAAGTAAAGGACTTATGAATCCATGTATTTGAATGCGCGCGAATGCTGTCTCCCCCACCCCCCCCCCTTTTTTCCTCCCTCTGCAGGTTACATCAGAGATTACAGCCAAGGTGTGGCGAAGATCTGAGACCTTGCCATGTCTGAATACACGAAACGGACTAGCGCCGCAGGGTGGTGTCTAAGCACGCCTGCAAACTACTCACGTATCGAACAAACCCGAAAAATTAGCACAACCTGATAAAAAGTGATCACCCTTAAACCAGACCGGACGAATGAACCCATGTCACGTATGATGCGAAACTGTGAGGGAATGTGTGTGTGTGTGACTGAGGCGTTGACCCAACTGGTCAAAGGACCGAGAATGCGAGAAAGTGCGACAAAATGGTACCTCCTTTTTTCTTCTTTCCTTTTCTCAAAGCACGTCCCCTCTACCCTATCTAATGCTCAAACTGCATGATTACAAGATTCTAACGCGGACTCGTGAATACCCTTTACTGTGTAATGCACTAAATAGCCTTTCTTGAATGCACTGCCGCCCTCTCTGTTGCACGTGTACTATTTAGCCTGCCGTTGCACTCTCTCTCTCTCTCTCTCTCTCTCTCTCTCTCTCTCTCTCTCTCTCTCTCTCTCCTCTCTCTCTCTCTCTCTCTCTCTCTCTCTCACTCTCTCTCTCTCTCTCTCTCTCTATTTTTGCACTACCACTCTTCCGAGTGGTTAGCCCCGAAATTGGCAGATTGCCACCCCTAGCACACCACCTAATTGGCTTCAAATACCGTCAGTATTTGCACAAACGCTTGTCTTTAATACAATCACCCTGAGGCCGCGTCATTACCTCTCCTTTTCCGCTAGAAGTCAATGAACCCAGGTTGGGCCGTAAGGGAAAGGACAGGTAAGACGACAGAGGTTCCCTAATCTGGCCCGAAATAAGGGAACTACATGTCAACGGCTCCTATAGTATAAAACAAGGACCTCAGAATACGCGACCCTCCCCTCCCCGAATCGTCGCAATACCCAAACCAGAAAAACGATCACCCCCGTTACCTCCCCTGTCTATGTCCCTGGTTGTTTCCCATAAAACCCCTGTCCTTCCTAGTTAAGTAACCGGGCTGTAAAAGGTTACGTAGGACCCAGAATGATGTTTTACAAGGTTAACAGACTAGACCAAGGTAAAGAAATCATCAAAATGAACCCCGCAGTAGTTGAAAAACAGGATGCACCGATAGAAAGGAAATGTTTAGCCATGTTCGTCTCTCAGCAAAATACCTGTGTAGTACCATGTTGACGACTCACTGTACCCTTTTGTAAATGTGAAACTCTAGAGAACGGCATATCTTTGCCAGATTTGTCTCCCGAAGGTGGGTTACCATCAGATGAACTGTCATGCCTGTAATAAATGATTATGAAGGAAAGTCATAGTAAATCCAACAGGTCCGCCACCGGTCATTCATATGCCAGTTGTGAACGTTAAATATAACGGACATTTTCATTCTTTGCCTGGAGCTGGGAGAGAAATAGACTTTTTGATTATCTTCATCTGCAAATTTTCTAAAGACTGTCTTTTCAAACTTGTTTAAGGGTACTGCTGTTGGAGGAGAGAAGGACCGGATGTGGGAGCACGAGGCCCGACTGCAGACTAAGGGACACCTGCGACATTAGCCAAGGCGAGACCACGACTGAAAGGAGCTGCAGGACGAGGCACTGTTTTCGACAGCATGAAAAGAAAGGGTCGACCTGATGCCCCTGCTCGACGTCCAGTGCCTTTCGACAAGTCCCCGCTCTCTGAATTCCGTCGCACGCCCGCCCATTTGAAGTCTCTCGTTCCCCTAGTTTGTTCCCAATTTGGCCTTGCTCCATCCCCCTTTTTTCCTCTGACCTACCCTATGGACTGTTTTGAACGCTCTTCTTCCATCGGAACTTTCTGACAATCACCTCAAAGGACACAGGGCGAAAAGGACCTTTCCGACCAGAAACGCGAGGAAAGGGTCGTGCCCTGCAACGCAGAACTTAGAACAGAGCTGGACTTGTAGCTCCACCGCCGGTGCTCAACAGCGCCAACGAAAGACCACAAAGAACAATGAGAACTCATAAAACTTCGAACATTCGACATCCTCAACCACCGTTTTGCTACGCCTCATTTCTCTCCCAGCCGCCATTGTATTGATCCTGCTCCAATCCGAATCTGAAACATGTATTAACCTGCCAGTTCACGTTATGATATGTACTTGCTGCTCGCCGTTTTTGTATTTCATTCCTATGACTTTCCTGCTTTATCAAATAGGTGCACCTCCTAAAAAAAAACTAGAAACCTCAAAATGTATTGTTTACAACTCTTTTCCATCTAGGGTTCCTACCGTTTTCTTTCTCATGCTCACCACAGTAGAACCGAATAGAAAATGAACCAGCAAGATGTCTTGAATATGTTAAAGGGAGGACTGTGGAAAATTAGTGCGTTTTGGTGAACATTATCTGCGCCATCTTGCCTCTTCCCTGATGCCACACTTTTGTCGTGCGCGCCCGCCATTTTAAGATGCCCCGATCAGAACAAACCCTTTTGCATGCCGCTGGCCCCTGACATAGCCCTTTGCCTTCGCTAAGCCCGCACGCTGACCACCCCCTGCTTGCACCTGCCTTGAGTCATAAACCCCTCTCCGGCGCTGCTCTGCCCCAGGCCCTCATCCTGTTCCCAGCGCGACGCCTCCCTGCTTTCCTTTCATGATCTCCGGCCCTTAGATGCAAACCCCTTTTTCCCCGTGTGCCCGTTTTGTCCTCCCCGTTCCCAAGCCGACACCCAGCTCTGCCGATACCATCCTTGCCCCTCCCCGTACAATAGAAAGCTTCCCCCATCAAAGAATCCCCGGGTTGATCAAAGCCCCCACCCCATGAGATCCGATCAAACTCCCCACATTCCGTGAATCGGCGGATTATCCAGCTGCGCGATGCTCATCACCTGTTGTGACTAGGGTGGGGACTTCAAACTGTAAATGTGTGTGGGAACGGGCCCAAAGGGGAGTTCCGAGAATGTCTTTTCCATACATCAAAGCTTTAAACATGTATGTGTAATCTGCAATAAAGTCATAAATGTGGGTATAAGAGGCCAGGCCTCAGAAATACAGTTAGAGCACCTCAGAACGATACCTTCTGTCCGTTTCGTTGTGTTCTCCTCCGGAGAGAATAAAAAACCTTGTTTCCTGCTTTCCAGTCTCCAGCGCCTGCCTCTTCATTGATTTAAATAACTAGAGGGTCACAGAGGCAATACCGCCGGGCAAATATCGATTGTCCCCGACCCGATTGAACTTTTTTTACAATCACTACCGCTCATAAACGCATATCTCACTCTGAACTACATATGTACCTCAAACCTCGCTCTCACTCAGGTCCTATCTCACTCCGATTTATGTATGTACCTCATACCTCACTGTCATCCATGTCCTATCTCACCTACAGCTATGTATGTAGCTCATACCTCACTCTCATCCAAGTCCTATCTCGCTTCGAGCTATGTATGCACCTCATACCTCACTTCACCCAGCTCCTATCTCACTCCCAGCTACTTTTTAAGTCACTGCTCGCTCTCAGGTCTTGTCTAAGTCACTGATCGCTCCCAGGTCTGATCTATGTCACCCCTCACTCCCAGGTCTGATCTATGTCACCCCTCACTCCCAGGTCTGATCTATGTCACCCCTCACTCCCAGGTCTGATCTATGTCACCTCTAGCTCTCTGTCTGATCTATGTCGCAGCTCGTCCCCAGGTCTGATGTATGTCACCACTCACTCCCAAGTCTTATCTATGTCACTGCTCGCTCCGAGGTCTGATCTATCTCACCGCTCACTCTGAGATCTGATCTATGTCACCACAGAGGGTCGGCAGCGATCCATCTGTGCTAGGGGTAGGCAACATTACTGTGTTAGCTGAGGAATGTTTACTGGCTTCACAAGTCATACCATGCCTAGGGCCTACTGATGATTTAGTATTGTACCCCACCTCAGGAAATTTGTGTTCCATTACATTGGTGAAACCAAACACCTCCACTCTAATTGAAAATGAGCACTCGTCAGTCACCCACCATACCAAGATCGCTGGCTGGAATATAGCCGGGTTGGAGTCAAGACTTTGTGAACCTGATTGGGTGGAATTCATAGATAAAGGGGATGTTTGGACCTTCCAGGAAACTTGGGCGGTTGCTCCCCTATTTCGCACTGGGTTCCTAAACTTTTTTAAACCGGCAGTCAAAGGCCATAGAGGGAGACCAGTAGGCGGTTTGACAACTTGGGTTCGCCAGCATAAAGGAGTTACAGTGGAAGAAATCACAATTGATAGTCCAGACATATTGATCATTAGAATTCGATCGACCAAGGGTCTTTTACATTCTGCTTGTGAACGTCTATGTCAGGGGCCTTCAGGGTGGGAAAGTCTCTCCAACTATTACACTGTTGGAGGACTTTCTTACTAACTCACTGAGTGAGGGCAACAGGGTGGTAGTGGGAGACTTTAACACTTGTTTCGAGCCGTTGGATAGAGTGGATGGAAAGCTCACGGAAGCTGAGGATATGACGTGGGGAATTCCACAGCTAGAATTAGCACCAATAAGGAAGTGGACACAATCTGCTATATATATTAAAGGGAAAGGGCTGTGTCTTAATTTAGGACTGAGGGCAGCTAATGGAAGGGTAAAATCAGATAGGATGGGCAAAAATACCTTCAACAACGGCAGATATAGTAGCCGAATCAACTATATTCTGGTTGATGTGAAGCTATGGTCTGCAGTTGTTGATATGGAAGTTATGTCCAGACCAGAAAGTGATCACAACCCGTTAGTGCTGGCCTTATTCGATTATAGCTTTTTGAGGTTCCCCCCGATGATTCTAACGTCGTTCAAGTGCAGGTCATTCTAAAAAATGATCTGAGAAGGGTTCGTTGGCCCAAGATAGCCACAGATGAAGTAGCTAGAGGTGAGATAAGATCATTAGTTACTCAACCATGGACACCCTGGGGAGTTGTGACACCCAGGATTTAATTATTGCTAGACTACCTAGTGCTCATAAAGAGCTATTCCAGGGGCTGAAAAAGTTGTTTATTAAGAGCATCTCTATCCAGGGTAATAAGGGAATACAGAGGAAAGCCACCTGGTACGATCATAAGTGTAGGCAGGCCCAACAAGAATTGATTGCCGCAATTAAATCTAGAGTACACGGTTCAATACAGACCTGTAGAGCCACCTATAAAGCAGCACAGAGGAATGCAAAAAGAAACTGGGATGAGGAACGCTAGAGGGTTCTCACAGAGGCTTGCGATGGTAGGAATCTGTCGCAATTTTGGCATCATCTTAAATGGGGCAATTGTCCGGACGAACGGCCAAGGTCCGCTTATGTGGACCAACAACAGTGGGTCAGTTTCTTTGAAAATCAGTTTAGGACCAATAATGAGGCTGTGGTGATTCTTCCTCCTCCAAATCCTGAGGATCCCCTTATATTCACACACTCAGAGGTAAAGACCGTTATGAAATCTATCCTGAGTGGAAAAGCCCCAGGTCCTGACTGTATTCCGGCGGACCTTTTCCTACAAGAACAGGATCTTTGGGTTCCCTATATTACTATCCTGGCCAATGCCCTAGCTAATGGTGCACAGGTCCCCGATTCTTGGTTCGGGGCTGAGATTTTACCGATATACAAGAAAGGTGATCGCTCAGTCCCGTCCAATTATCGGCCGATCAGCTTAATAGATGCGGTTCAAAAAATCACGGCCCGCTTAGTTCTGGGACTTATTCAGTCCAGGATGCTTGAGTTTGATATATTAACACCTTTACAGGCGGGTTTTCGAACCCACGTAGGTACCCTTGACCAGGCATTCAGGTTTATGCTACTTTACTGGCAGGTAGTCCTTATCGGGGGTGGTAAACTGTATGCAGCCTTTGTGGACCTTAGATCAGCATTTGACCTTGTACCAAGGCCAAAGCTATGGGAATGTTTATTAAAACTGGGCATGCCAGTAGAATTGGTGAGGCTCTTGGTGAACTTACATGCCCACACGTTCGCACAGGTTCGTTGGGGTAAGCCTGGTGAGGTTACCGATAGATTTGTTGTCGCCAAGGGAGTCAGACAAGGGTGTGTATTAGCCCCTACCTTATTTTCCTTATTTATCAATGGGGTCTTAAATTATTTTACAAACCACCCCACAGATGCCCCTTCCCTGGCCGGTATGAAAATACCTCTGCTCATGTTCGCGGACGACACACTTTTAATATCTAAAACGAAACAGGGATCAGTTAACCCTGTCTAGGTTTGAACTGTTTTGCCGTGAACATGAGCTAGAGGTTAATGTGGCCAAGACCAAGTTTATGGTTTTACGGGGGAAGAGCCCAATTACAGCCAGGGTAACATTGGGAGGGACTACCCTTGAACAGACTTCGGTCTTTACATATCTTGGCGTCACATTTAGTGACAATCTTAGCTAGAACCCCCAGATAGACCTTCTTGCTTTAAAGCATGCCCAACTAGGTGGTGCCCTCCTTAAAGAACATAGATGTTCCCAAACAAAACCCATGTCCCCACTCATGAAGATCTACGGCTCAAAAATCTTGCCAGCAGTGCTGTATGGCGCAGAGCTTTGGGGTTATAGTAATTTGGACCCCCTTAAAGTGGCCCAAAACAAATTCCTTAGGGCAGCTATTGGCCTCCGCAATCTACACCACGCATTCCCCTTCTATATGATTTAGGGTGCCAACCAGTGGAGGATGTTGCGCGATATAGACCACTAGCGTTTTGGCGGCGCCTGTGGACTACACCAGAACTTTGCCTTTATGCGAAAGCTCTGTTGGAAGTTAGGAATCTCCAAGGTTCTTACAGGATAGGCTGGATGAGAGATTTAAGAACTATTTTGATTGGTATGGGGCTGGGCGAACTCTGGTGTAATCCAGACACAGCTTCTTTTCCCCCAAAAAAGCTGTGGAGAGATCTGTACTGGGGATGGGCAGTCTCTAAAAGACATGCCTCTTTGGTAGACGGCTCATTGACGGCATTCTTTGTGCTAGTGAAGGATGTTTGTCAACTTGAAAACTACTGGAATGTCATCACTAGGCCCCTGGATTGTAAAGCTATTCCACCAGCTTAGAGTTGGGACTTTACCACTTAGGGGTCTAACAAAGTCCTGGGCCAACCGCAGTAATGGATATTGTCCAGTGTGCACAGAGATGGAAGAAACAGTTGACCATTTTATCTTTGTCTGTCCTGTGTACCATGCTCCTAGACATAAGTGGTTACGCCCAGTCTGTAGGACATTGGGTACAAGTTCGGCGAAGGTAGCTAGTAGAATCCTAAAGACCGATACCTCACTACTGTTGGTAATTGGGGTCGCTAAGTTTATCGGTTGGGCCTGGATCCTACGTGCAAAGTTGATTAATTCCTTATTAACTGCCCCCTAATATGCTAGATTGGGTACAGGTTTGTTGCACCTAGGCACGATATGTTGTACTCCAAATGTTTT
Organism: Lissotriton helveticus; assembly: GCF_964261635.1. NCBI lineage: Eukaryota > Metazoa > Chordata > Amphibia > Caudata > Salamandridae > Lissotriton > Lissotriton helveticus. The sequence goes on from NC_136068.1 coordinate 31,221,336, forward strand.
GTTTTTATGGGTCCCTTATTGTAAATGAAGTCTTGTATATTGTGATTTAATGCTATTTTAGACTGTTCTTAATACATAATAATTTATTGTATTAAACTATTGTATATATATTTTTTTAATTACGTACGTGGATCTGTACTGAAGAGCAATATTCCCATTTTTAACTTGTTATATTTCTGGGTTGAATTGTTTTATGCTTGATCTATGTAGTATGTCTTTTATGATGAAATATCGAATAAAGACTTCTTTGACTGACTGATGTCACCACTCACTCCCAGGTCTGATCTGTGTCACTGCTCGCTCCCAGGTCTGATCTATGTCACCACTTATGCCCAGGTCTGATCCATGTCACCTATCGCTCCCAGGTTTGATCTATGTCATCGCTCGCTCCCTGATCTGATCAATGTCACCGCTCACTCCCAGAATAGATCTATTTCACCGCTGACTCCCAGGTTTGATCCACGTCACTGCTTGCTCCCAAGTCTGATCTATGTCACTACTCGCTCCCAGATCTGATATATTTCACAGCTCACTCCCAGGTCTGATCTATTTCACCGCTGACTCCCAGGTTTGATCCACGTCACTGCTTGCTCCCAAGTCTGATCTATGTCACTACTCGCTCCCAGATCTGATATATTTCACAGCTCACTCCCAGGTCTGATCTATTTCACCGCTCACTCAGAGGTCTGATCTATTTCACTGCTCACTCCCAGGTCTGATATATTTCTCAGCTCACTCTCAGATCTGGTCTATGTCCCAGCTCACTCCCAGGTCTGATCTATGTCACCGCTCACTCCCAGATCTGATCTATGTTACCACTCGCTCCCAGGTCTGATCTATGTCACTGCTCACTCACAGGTCTGATCTATGTCACCGCTCGCTCCCAGGTCTGATCTATTTCACTGCTCACTCACAGGTCTGATCTATGTCACCGCTCGCTCCCAGGTCTGATCTATTTCACCGCTCACTCACAGGTCTGATCTATTTCACTTCTCGCTCCTAAGTCTGATCTATGTTACCACTCGCTCCCAGGTCTGATCTATGTCACTGCTCACTCACAGGTCTGATCTATGTCACCGCCTTCTCCCAGCTGGCTTCATCTCATGTTTCTGTTTCTGTTTCTGTTTATGCAATTTTTATAGCGCGCAAATACCCGGGGGTGTCTCGGCGCACAGAATACAGACCCATAGACAGTGGCAAGAATTATGATGAGAAGAACCATGTTTTTGGTTTTTTTCTAAAACTGATGAGAGTGGGGGCAGTTTTGATGTGTAGGGGCAGTGTGTTCCAAAGTTTGGCTGCAGAGATTGTGAAACACCTATCACCCCAGTAAGCCCTTTTTGTTCGCGGGACCTTGAGCAAATGAGCAGAAGAGGAGCGAAGTGTTCTTGAATGCTCAAGCGGGCAAAGAGCCATTCTAAGGAACTGTGGACCCATGTTGTTGACTGCTTTATAGGCAATGCATAGTGCCTTGAATTTGTAAGTCAGATATTCTCTCTACAGATGCAGTTATAGTTAATTTCCAGTTCTGTTCCTCCATGGTTCTTGGCAGATCTTCTGCAAACTCTCCAAGAGAGGCACAAGGAAGGAAGGAAAACCTGACCATGGGTGAGTGTAGACAGTGAGAGAAGAGGGTATGAAGTTCCTCGGGTAGAACAGGGAGAGAAAAGAGGCTGTCGCCTCTTTTCTCTCCCTGTTCTACCCGAGGAACATCATACCCTCTTCTCTCACTGATTGACAGGGCATGTGTGCTGGACCCCTATGAAAAGCCCTATAGTCCCTCCCTCTCGTTGATAGAGTGTGGACAGTGCCTCCTGAGGAGGACACTGACAGACACTCCTGCTAAAGCAAAGCACCAAGGGATTGTCTGTGCCGGTTCAGGAGTCTGAATCTGGAACCCAGTGAATCGATCTCTCAAGATGGAGTAGGGATCCCAGGAGGTCACTGACTAGTGGCGTGGCTAGACCTCTTGCCTCCTGAGATGGACCGGTGCAGGAAAAAGCGCGGGAGTGTTCGACAGATGACTTGTATTTGGGGGGTAGACACCTTGCTCACCCTTGTCGCCACCAAAAAGAGCCCCCCTCGTCCTACACCACTGCACTGACATGTCAGGCTCCGCACACTGCGCAGCTGAGACTTAATGGTTGTTGCTTTGATGGCCCAGCGGGGTTATATGATATATCCGGATGGTTCTCTCATAGGTTCTGATTATTTGACTTGATTCGTTTAGTTTTGTTTTGTTGAAGGGTTGTAGGAGTTTTTCGATGTCTGCTTTAGGGTTGACTTCTTATCTCTGAGTCACGCCTTGACAAAACGCGCCTACGGGCACTTTGGTGCACTCATAGTTCACCTCTACTATGGAAATCTGTGGTTTTGGCCCAAAACACTGTTTCTGCTCTGATATAGGAACAGTGGCTGGGTGATGGCGCACACTCCAGTTGCGTTAGTAGATGTCCATATATGATGCAAAATGATATCTTTGGTGCTTCAGGAGGAAGGAGAGCCATCTAATCTCCCTCAAAACAGAAGAAGATCTGAGTCTTTTCCTTAAACAATTTTTTTAAACAAGCTCCAAGCAGTCAATAGTACACTCACAAATGTAATTTCAGTAATTAATGTGCAATGTCTTTTTATTCAGACAAATTCTTCTCCTTGTTTATAATGTTCATCTGTACAAAAAATCTTGGAGACAGCAACTTCAAGCCATGCCAACACGTGTTTCGTCCATTTAATTACAACTGGACTTCATCAGGGCTCATAGCAATCATTATCGTGTTCTATATTGTATTGTCCACGCAAATCAAAATCAAAATCCGTCCATTAGTCCATATTCACTCAAGGACTCTAAAATTATCAGTGTACTCCCACTTCAAAACCGATCGGTTGAGTGCTCCCGCCAGGAGATTATCAACATGACAGCTGTCATCCCTCTACCCAGTAAGGCACGCAGAAGGCTAAAACATATTTAGTAAGCTGGCTCAGAGAATAATGAAAACCCTTAAGTGCCAGAAAGAGTGCAAATATGATGAAATCAAGATCACATTTACATTTGTGATCCTTGTTTACAATAAAATTGATGTGTCAACCTAGCCTCGTGGTCCAACTATAGCAGAACTGTAGTTTGGTGAGGATTTCATTCTTTATGCACTAAAAGTAAAGAAAACACACTTTTCCAGTGAAAGATTACTGTTGTAGATTATGAGTGTGTGCTCACAATCCAGAGCATGTGCAGGTCAGTACCAGTCCCTGAAGGATCCCCCTGTGTCTGGCTATTGATGCACTGGTATCTGGCAGAGTGAACTACTGTCCTTCTAAGCTCACACAGTCGTGAACATGCATGTGTGCATTGGTTCATGTGTAACCAGCCCACCACCTCTTTCCCTAGCTGTGCTTCGGACTTTGTTTTAAAAGGCAGCACCGGTGGAGCTCGCAATCCATTTTTAGAGAACTTGTAGTGAGTGACCCTCAGCTAGACAGACTCACCCCCAGCAAAGGTCCAAAAATGGCATAATCCAAAAGCAAAAAAAAGAATAACTTAGTTCAGATCATATTTTCCTACACTATCACACTCCTGCACAACTAAAGTGAGTGAGTTGTCAAGTGATGTAACACCAGTGAACAAGTAAAGGTACTGGGCACAGGTCTGACGTCACGCCAGAACACAACTAATGTTCAAGCAATGAATGCATGCTTAGTTGAGACTGGATTGGTTCCTCTTTGGCTTTGCATATGTAAATATTTGGGTAGGACAAACCCTTTCAGATGTGTGTACGCACAAGGTCACCATGAACTTCTAAAAAGTGTCACTTTTCTTTACTTACATTTCCTGATGTCACTTTGTGTCAGATGATTCCTCCACAGTTTTTAGGTCTCACCTAGGCAGCGCCTGTGCTCTCTCTTTGAGACATGCTGTATCTACTCTATGGGCTATCATCACACCCATCGATTTTTATTCATACCTTCAGTGCCATTCAAAATTCCTTCCTTTTAATTGGTGAAACTTTGCTATGTGCCCCGTCTGTGGGTCTGTTTTTTACTTCCATGGCTACTGCCTTGTTACATGTCCTACTACTCTTTTGTTTCCTTAAGGTTTGGCATACAATTCTTTTCTTGTGGGTTGGTCCCACGCCGTCTATTGCTTGTTATATGTTGTTTCTGCCTGCAACTTTTTTAATGCGGGGAGTTCTCCCTTTATGTGTTCACCCAATCCTGGACGCATTCACTCAAAGGTAGTTCAACAATTACCGTAGTAATATCGGAATTTGCAATTTTGTTTCAATTCACCATTGTTTATTTATTTATTTTTAGAGTAAACGCGAGAGAGCCAACGACATGACTCAGACCTGGTTCCCCAGTTCCTAAGTCGGCAGCTCTGTGTGTTACCTGACATCCTCTCTATTGAGGCCTCAAGGACAGTGCATTTGTTATTGAGCTGTGTTCCTCAGATACTGCGCTCCGAGATGGGGCTAAGAAAGAGCTCTCTATCCTGCCTTACCCGCACTGACATCTGTGTCTCTCAGTTTTGTCCGGTTGGCTATTTTCTGGTCTTGGGGGTTTCTATGACGAATGTCCACGCCCATAAGTTCCCTGAAGGAGCATAGAGGCCCCAACAACCCCATGGTGTGGGAGGGAAAGGCATGCCCCTGCAGAGCCTCAAAGTACAGCTTCGGCCCAGCCCATTATAGAGTTGGAGAACCGGGCACGCACCAACCCTGTAAGATATTAATGCTCAGCATCCATAATGACAGATTCATTATTGATAATACCACAGACCGGGGCTCCGTTAACCCATGGTGTGCAGCCAATATTTTTATGTAAAGGTGTTGCCTAAACTTACAGTGCGTTCCACTTAACGGGCGCTTACAGACCCAGTTCTAACCGGTGTGCTGTAGTTTCAAGGAGATGACGACGTAGCCGCCGTCCCCCCAGTTTATAGTTCTCTGATATTTATTTACACATAAGAGATTTGTACAAAGCAATCTGCACACTAAATCCCCCCAGACCTGGAATGATCGAGTCTGACCTCTGGCTGTGCTTGCTATGTTAACGTCTCTGATGGAGGTACCGCCTGCCCACTTACAACTGGTGCCCGCATGGATTCTGGTGCTGGCTGCTCAGCAACCTTTCGGAGATCCCCTGAACTGCTTCTCAGTGACCCCAGATGGATTCCAGAAGTGGGTATCGTTCATATTGTTTTCATTGGTTGCAAATGGAAGTATTAAGTAGCGTTATCCATTTTTGTTAGATTCTTCACGGGTACTTTACTGTCCTAGTACGCATGTGCGGCAACCCTGGTCTACAACCTGCTGCTTCTCTGCTTCTCTGTTCCCTGATTCAGACTCCCCAGCACCAAGAGACCTGTTGGTGTACGTGCGCTATACAAATTCCCATTTAACATAACATAACATAACTGGGTCCGATTGATGCCATTTGCAACATGACAACTGGAAATTCCACCATGCCCATCCAACATAGCAGGCGTCATGCTTACTCAGGGCCCTGATAGCCTCCAGCTCTAGATTCACAAAAGTACCTCGGGTTCAACCCCGATGGGGCCTGCTCACCTTGTTATCTCTACTATGTCGGTAAAATGGGTGCTACTAAATGTGGTAATGATGGCTCTTGCTATTTAAAGGACCATGAGCGACAATCCGTTTTTGTGGTGTGATCTATGCACAACTCTATTATAAATATAATAATAATAATATATATTGTTGGGATCCTCTTTATAATACATTATGTTTTTTGACCTCAAGCTTATTGTCACAGTTTTGCAACAGTGTCAACAATAGGCGATGATAATTACCCAAATTAACAGTAGTCGCTTAATAGACAATGGGAGGATGAAATGCTGGGTAAACCCCTACAATACATGAGCCGGGTTGCCTGCACATAAACAACAGCTCTCTTTTGTTATTGCATCAACTCCACCTAGGGCTTTTATTCCACAAGATATCCCCTGCATCAAGCTGCAATGCCTTTGTTGTTTTCCATTTTTCTCTGCATAAAATGGACGGGGAGCAATGTCAGGGGACTGTATAAAGTAGTTGGGCCACACCACCCAAAACATCAAACATTTCACAAAAAACATGCTGTCTGCAGCCCTGGAGCCAGCCCAGCCCTCACATGTCACAGTCCTGCCTTCAGTGCCCATAGGACGATCTCTGGACACAGCCCCAGCCAGACATTCACATCCCACAGCCGTCTCTTCAGTACCCACAGGGCAGTCTGTGTGACTAGCCCTAACTTGGCCATCAAATGCCAACGACATGTCTTCAGTGGCCACAAGACGGCCTCTTGATACAGACCTCACATGCCACAGTCCTGTCTTCAGTACCCGCAGGGCAGTCTGTGTGACTAGCCCTAACTTGGCCATCAAATGCCATGACATGTCTTCTGTGGTCACAGGAAGGTCTCTTGACATCTCCCTGACATGCCACAGTCCTGTCTTCAGTGCCCATAGGACAGTCTCTAGAGCCAGCTCCTCCATCACATGCCACAGTCATGCTTTCAGTGCTCATATGACGGTCTTTAAAGGCGGTAGTTGAGGTTGCGAGAAGTATTGAGGTGGCTACAAAATCTATACAGGTGGTGAGGAAGGAGAGCAAGAGTGGTATGAATAGTTAATATTGGAAAACATATTAAGGAGAAAGGGAAAAGCTGGGATGCCTTGGGCGCGAGTTGATTTAATAACAGTGGGCCAAATAGCAGTTGTAAGGGGATGACATGCTACAGGAGTGGGCCCAGCAGTCATCTGGCTAATTCTGAAACATGTCCAGCAGTAAGCAATTTGTGTGGTACGTGCAAGAAAAGAGTATGTGTTAGTCGGGTATGTAAGAGTATCCGTGGAAGGTTAATTATGGTGCAGAGGATGCTGGTGATGATGAGTCTAGCATGCAAGGTGTAGTTTTACGTTTCCAGAATGACGATGACGAGAAGAGAGGGGTAAGATTGTCCAGTTGTTTGCTAAATATTGATGGTGTGCAGGTTGAAGTCATGGTGGATTCATGTGCATGGTACACCACAACGGACAAGAAATTGTTTGAGAAGTTGTGGCCTGGAAGGGAACTGTGTGGTACCAGTGTAAACCCGAAAGGTATTCTGGTCATAGAGTTCCAATGGTGGGTGTAATGCACGTTGAATTGATATTTGGTGCCAGGAAAGGTTCTGGGGACATTTATGTGGCAGAGAACGGTGCCATGATTCTGGGTTGCCTCACATCACGGTGCTTGATACCAAAGTAGATTGAAGTGTGAATCCACCTGTGTATTCTGTATGCGATGAACAAAATATAGCCAATACGAGTAACATGGATTATGAAGGACTGAAAGAAGAATTTCCTAGTGTATTTTGGGTATCAACTAGACAAATGAAGTGTATTGAGCATAAGATAATCTGATGTGAGAATGTTATGCCTGTAAGGCAGAAATTGCGAAATCTGCCTTTAAACCATAGAATGAAATTGAAGGGCATTCTGTGTGATCTATTTGAGAAGTGCATCATTGAACCTATGGAGAGCTCAGACTGGTTATCTGCAGCCCTGATTTCACTCAAACCAGATGGGGATTTGAGACTAAGGGGGTCATTAGGATGGCGGACAAAGCCATCCTATCATAAATTGGGATCGCCCGCCATAAGGGTGAGAGTTCCGTGGGGGCCATTAGGATGCGCCCGCCACAGTGGTGGGCGCATCCGGCATTCCTGCCATTGTGGCGGGCGGTGCACTCAGCACGACCCGCCACAATTGCCAGGAAGGCATGTCGTGCACTGTCTTCCATGCACAACATGGCAGGCACCGTGGGGTGCCTGCCATGTTGTGCATGGAAGTGCAGGGGGTACCATTGGTACCCCCCATGTGCACCTCCCACCCCCCATAATCCCTGGGGCCCGCAATGGGCTCCCACAAGCAATTTCCACAATGCCGCCACGGAAGGCATTTTTCCGCACCCATAGTAATATGGCTGGTGGTGTCTAACAGACACCGCCACCATATTAAACTCTTTTCCGCCGGGCGGAAAAGCGGCAGACGGTCTTTCAGTCCACCGTGGTCCCCCCCATGCGGGCGGTGGCAATCCGCCCGAGATCCTAATGGGCTCCTTAGTGTGGGTCTAAGATGTCTTCATGAGGCCATTTGGGTGGAATCATTCCCATTACCAAATCTGCAGGATTGAGTATCATCCATTGAGGAGGCTACAGTAGCTACAGCCATTTATCTCGCCAGTGCGTACCACCTTATTCAATTGGATTGGGATTCAAAGGATTGCACAGCTTTAATAACTACCAAGGGAATGTTTCAGTTTCAAAGAATGCCATTCGGTCTGGCAAACTCTTCTGCTGTCTTCCAGAGGGAAATGCCTAGGAGTTTTCCGGGGATAGCAGGAGTATTTCAGGATGACATTTTCATATTTGGGACGGATAAACATGAGCATGATTGGAACTTAAGAAAGGTGTTGCAGGTTCTTATGCAAAATGGTTTAACTGTATAAGAAGAGAGATGTGACTTTGGGAAACAGCAGGTGGGATACCTGGGACAAATGTAAACCAGAGGAAGGTATCTGCCCAAGGCTCAGCCATGCAGAAGCCATTGTCAATGCCCCAAATGTAAGGAAAAGTTCATGTCTTTTCTAGGTCTGACAGAATGTTTTTCTTGATTTCTGGAAAATTATGCCACCAAAGTAGAGAATATATGGTCATTATTAAAATAAAATGCTGCATTTCGTTGGGGCAAAAAAGAACAAGTGATGGATTGAATGTGGATCAATGTCACACACTCCCCCAGTCAAAAGATCTGGGCCCAAATCCATCGTTTTTTGCACTCCACACCACCCTGGGTCAGATAATGGCTTTATGCAAATCAGCTCTGACCCTGTTGCCCCATGGGAACAGTCCAGTCCGAACTACAACAGCCATATCTTTCCCAGACCGGAATCAAGCATCCGAGGACCGGACCGGTTTCGAGGTAACACCTCTCTTCAGCCCGGCTAGCTTGACTCCAAGTGGTGTGGAGTGCCTGGGACCCACGTCTGGGCATCCCCAGCGCACTTAGGGCGGCAATTTATTTATGTATTTATTTATTTAATTTGTATAGCGCGTTATAACCACCGGGGTCTCTAAGCGCTGATTGTCCAAATTACCTAGTGGGGCTCAGCTTATTACTTGATCTTGGCAGTGCACCTAGTGGCTGCTCCATGCTTGTTTAAACAAAACAGTTTTTAGCTTTTTCCTGAAGGTTAGCAAATTGCGTTCCTTCATTAGATCAGGGGGCAGTTTGTTCCACAGAGCTGGGAGTGTTTTAGAAAAAGCACGTCCCCCCACCGTAGCCAATTTAAACCGGGGTTGGGATAGGAGAGTAGCATCTGATGAACGTAAAGTCCTACTCGGCGTATAGAGGGATATTCGGGACTTCAAATATTTTGGTGCATTCCCGTACAGCGCCTTATGCACTATACACAGTCCTTTGAATGCTACTCTCTGCCGAATTGGGAGCCAATGAAGCTCCTGCATCAGAGGGGACGAGTGGGTCATCCTGGGTTTCTTGTAAATCAGCCTGGCTGCGTCGTTCATGACCCCCTGTAGCTTATCCAGCAGCCGCTGGGGTAGCCCTATGTACAGAGAGTTTCCATAATCCAGCCTAGCCAAGATTATAGCTGAAACCACATGTTTCAGGGTGGAAAACGATAGCAGTGCCGAAATTTTTCTCAATTGCCGCATTAAGCCAATACAGGTGCCTACTACAGTCGTGACCTGTTTTTCCATGGAAAGTTTTCCATCCATGTACAGACCCAGACTTTTAACTGCAACCGCTGGTTTCGGTGGTACACCCAGCTCTACAGGCCAGAATTTCTCGTTCCAGGGGTTGCCCGTGATGGAAATGGGCAACACTTCCGTCTTGTCCGGGTTAATTTTTAGGGAGTTTTTTGACATCCAATTAACCGTGGCTTTAAGTATGTCCTGTAGCCTGGTAGACGTTCCTGGACCTTCCTCCAGCCGGATGATAATCTGGGTGTCATCAGCGTAGTTATATACTAGGCAGTCCATCCTGTTCAGGAGTGCAATCAATGGCTGCAAATAGATGTTGAAGAGTAGGGGTGACAAAGCAGAGCCCTGAGGGACCCCGCAAGTAATAGGCGCAGAGGTGGAAAGCAGGTCCCCCAGTTGTACTCTTTGTGTCCTACCCTGCAGAAATGATGCAAGCCATGCCAGAGCTGTACCCCTGATACCAAAAGATCTCAACCGCGACAAAAGTTGTTCATGACACACGGTGTCAAAGGCCGCGGAGAGATCTAATAGTACCAGGGCGCTAGGTGTTTTTGTATCTGCAAAAAAGAACAAGTGATGGACTGAATGTGGATCAATGTCACACACTCCCCCAGTCAAAAGATCTGGGCCCAAATCCATCGTTTTTTTGCACTCCACACCACCCTGGGTCAGATAATGGCTTTATGCAAATCAGCTCTGACCCTGTTGCCCCATGGGAACAGTCCAGTCCGAACTACAACAGCCATATCTTTCCCAGACCGGAATCAAGCATCCGAGGACCGGACCGGTTTCGAGGTAACACCTCTCTTCAGCCCGGCTAGCTTGACTTGGGGGTCAGAAACAAAGTGAGGCGTTTGCTACAATCAAGAATGAGATGTTATGTGCACCATGTTTTAAATTGTTTGTAATGGGGGTGGATTGCATAGTATCAGTGGACCCAGTAGGTTTGGTGTTGGCTCTGAGTGGGTTGTTGCATATGCATCACATACACAAGCAGAAATGAATTACTCAGTAATAGAAAAAGAGTTACTGAGTGCCACATGGGCTGTAGAATGGGTCAGGGTGTATGTATAGGGGAGAACATTTTAAATTTGAACAGACCATAAACCTTTGATATATATTTTGAACTAAGGTAGGGGAAAAACCTTACACCACGGTTAGCACATTTGCCTTCAAAATTACAAATGTACCATTATGACATTGTATATATTCCTGACAAGGATAATTGTGTTACGGATAGGTTGTCATGGTTACCATTGGAAACAGGCAATAGTAGTGAATTGGATGAGAGTGAGTGTGATGTAGCATTCACTTATGAAGATGTGATGTGTGGCAGAGGCATGGATGTGGAAATGGGTCTTGAGTTGTCTGAAGTGAGATGGTTGCAGGAGATGAAAAAAAGATGTGGTATTGTTGGCCACAAAAAAGTACATTCAGCAGGATGGCCTTTGGAGAGTCAATTGAAAGGCAAGTTTTGGAAAGGGAAGGAGGAATTATCAGTTTGTAATGATGTAATTTTGAGAGGAGATAAGATTTTACCTCCTATTGTGGTATGAGAGAAGTTTGTCAAGTTGGGACATGAAGGCCAGGACAGAGCACAGTAAATCAAACCATTGTGCCTTCTTTCACATCCTCTGGGGATGTCCTGACATCCAAAAATACTGCGAGGGGTTAGCCTGAATTATGTCTGAAGTGATGGGCTCAGCAATACCACTGTAGGCTAGGTGGCATATACTGTGTGAGACGGGTGAGGAGACTTGGCCGAGATCCCAAATATGATGGCTGATGGATGCGGCTATGGTAGGTTTTGGGTCGCTGGGTTGAGTATTCGGGTCTTTGAAGGTTCTAGGGACCAGGGTTAGGAAGGGAGGGAGCTAGGCGATCCCCCTTTTTTTGTGATCCTATGGTAATGTCTGAAATTCAATATCTTTAGTAAGTTTTATTTTTTTATCTGGTGCTGGATATACTAAATATAAGTGCTGCAATGACATTTACTGTGCTTGATACCACACAGCCTGTTGTTGTGATATTATACTCTGCAACTGAGAAATGTTTAATAAAAATAATTCTTTAAAAAACAATATCATCAGTGATGTCATCAATTTTTTTTTACAGAGTTTTATATAGCACGAAGTTGACTCGAATCGGGTATCAGAGCGCTTTACATAGCACCAGTTGCATTACATGAGGACACATTCATTTGTGTTAGGCACGGGGAGATTAGGTGATTTGCCCAGAAACCCAGGATGTTCAGCGTCATTGTCAAGACTCGGTTAGATGTCCTGCACATCTAACCTGGGATTCTATAGGAATTCTATAACGGATATTAGCAAGCCTATTGTCGCCGTTTTATCGGCAGTTTCCTGCCGATAAAACAGCGATAATTTTAACGAGGCCCTTGCTAATGTGGAGGAGTGTGGCACAATGGTTAGAGCGGCAGACCCTGATGCAGAGTTCTGGCCAGGGACCAAGGTTTGATTCCCGCCTCGGCGGGGTCTCGGGCTCAATTTCCTCGGACCTGTTAATTCTCGCCTCGGTGCCTATTCTAATCACGGGCCCCACGCTGCAACTCTGGGCAATAGCTTGCTTATCCTCCACACCGGCACCAACAGTGCTAAGGATGCCTGGCTTCACCCTGGGGGTGCCCAGGAGTGGACACTTCACAGGGAAAGCCAGGAGGGGTTCCACAGCGGTATGAGTATCAGCGCCAGGAAGCCGAATAGGCGATACCGCAAGGTGACCGTCTGGTGACAGTGCGCTCTATAAGTACCATGACATTAATAATATGCCCCTCAGTTACCCAGAATCGAGGTCTACCGCCCTAGCCGTTAGGCCAACTCCTCTCCCCAATGATGAACTGAACATGTCATGAGGGATATAATATGTGAGGTCATAGGCAGTGCAATGCAAAGTGCAAGTTATATTTAGCTCGAGTAATTATAACTGTTGAATGTCAGTGGTTTTTTTCTGTTTTAGGTGGTATATTTAAATTAACAGATTCACATAACCGTATTCTCACTTTGTGTTTTTAGTGAATATATACATATATGTATATATTCTTGCCAACGTACATTTCTTCTTATGGAAGAACCTATTAACCTAAATTAGGCCAGATATATTGCTTTACCAATATGTGTTTATTTTTTTTATGTTTTACAACTGCATATTATTTTCATTACTTGTACACTTTTAAAGACTATTGTATCAGAATAAAACAAAAGGCAGACTGGCCAAGGCCAAACCTCTTGGCTTTGCCAGTGCTTGTTTTATCAGATGGCATGCACATGCAACACCGATTCATATGTGGAAAGCCTTTGAGTCTGCGTTTGTTTGTTTTACCTGGTTCAATGACTGGACATTGCTCTTCTCTTGCTGCGAGCTTGGGTCAAATTTGTCATTTCTTTGTCACCATCCCCCCATCCCTGTTACCGCCTGCTGCGGTATTGGCCAGAGTACCAGGAAGTTAAGTCTCATAGATGGACAGAGTTTTATTCAAAAGTGACAGGCCGGTGCCAGGGAGGGAGTATCCCGATCCCAGCTCTTTCCACCTGAATAATCGGAAAAATCCCCCTGGAGAGGATTCAAAGCAGAGTCGGTGGATTCTGAGCAGAGAAAGACATCTTCATCCGCGACAGAGACACTCTCAGCTTGGAGGAGGGAAGTGTGACCTGGTGAGTGACAGAGCCACTCTCAGACAGCTGAAAGGACAGGATAAGTAACAGAGTCCCTCTCAGACAGCTGAAAGGATAGGACAGGTAACAGAATCACTCTCAGACAGCTGAAAAGACAGGATAGGTAAAAGAGTCACTCTCAGACAGCTGAAAGGGCAAGACAAGGAACAGAATCACTCTCAGACAGCTGAAAGGACAGGATAAAGAACAGATCCACTCTCAGACAGCTGAAAGGACAGGATAAAGAACAGAGCCACTCACAGACAGCTGAAAAAACAGGATAAAGAACAGAGTCACTCTCAGACAACGGAAAGGACAGGATAAAGAACAGAGCCACTCCCGGACAGCTGAAATGAAGGGATAGGTAACAGAGTCACTCTCAGACAGCAGAAAGGACAGGATAAGGAACAGAGCCACTCTCAGGCAGCTGAAATGACAGGATAAAGAACAGAGACACTCTAAAACAGCTGAAAGGACAGAATAGGTAACAGAGGCACTCTGAGACAGCTGAAAGACAGGATAAGGAACAGATCCACTCTCAGACAGCTGAAAGGACAGGATCAAGAACAGATCCACTCTAAGACAGCTGAAAGGACAGGATAAAGAACAGAGCCACTCCCGGACGGCTGAAATGAAGGGATAGGTAACAGAGTCACTCTCAGACAGCAGAAAGGACAGGATAAGGAACAGAGCCACTCTCAGGCAGCTGAAATGACAGGATAAAGAACAGAGCCACTCTCAGACAACTGAAAGGACAGAATAGGTAACAGAGGCACTCTGAGACAGCTGAAAGACAGGATAAGGAACAGATCCACTCTCAGACAGCTGAAAGGACAGGATCAAGAACAGATCCACTCTCAGACAGCTGAAAGGACAGGATAAAGAACAGAGCCACTCTCAGACAACTGAAAGGACAGGATAGGTAACAGGGTCACTCTCAGACACCTGAAAGGACAGGATAAGAAACAGAGACACTCTCAGAAAGCTGGAAGGGTGAGTTAAAGAACAGAGCCACTCTAAGACAGCTGAAAGAAATGATAACGAACAGATCCACTCTCAGACAGTTGAAAGGACAGGTTAAAGAACAGAGGCACTCACAGAAAGTTGCAAGGACAGGATAAAGAACAGAGCCACTCTCAGACAACTGAAAGGACAGGATAGGTAACAGAGTCACTCTCAGACATTTGACAGACAGGATAAAGAACAGAGCCACTCTCAGACAACTGAAAGGACAGGATAGGTAACAGGGTCACTCTCAGAGAGCCTGAAGGACAGAATAGGTAACAGAGGCACTCTCAGACACCTGAAAGGACAGGATAAGAAACAGAGACACTCTCAGAAAGCTGGAAGGGTGAGTTAAAGAATAGAGCCACTCTAAGACAGCTGAAAGAAATGATAACGAACAGATCCACTCTCAGACAGTTGAAAGGACAGGTTAAAGAACAGAGCCACTCACAGAAAGTTGCAAGGACAGGATTAGGAACAGATATCACTCCAACTGCATCCCACATCCATGGGGTATGTCTCCCGGGCACTGGGATAGTCCTGGTTAAAGGTTTCAGTGATTCCGTAACAAATTCAATAAAGTTAATCCGTCGGTTCAAAGTGATTTTAATATTGTTGTGTCATCACAATATTGTTCATGAACTTCAAATCCCAGAATACTTCATTCCTGGTGCGTGATTCATCAATGTCTCAGTATATCTTTCACTCCAGGGCTGACGTGGCGTTCACAAGGGGCAAAATCGCCAATAAAGATTCTATTTTGTTTCTTCCGTCAATGCATTATTATTCCCATTGACTTCATCTTTTTCAATATTTACACAGGTTCTACTAGAATTCTGCAAGAAATTGGTTTTTCTTGCAGCGAGACCCATCTTTTGTGAACACAGAACTCACCCGAAATCGAAGGAAAGTTTTAGTGAAAACTCTGAAAGCGGTTCGGATACAGGGGGCATGCCCTGAAGTCCTTCCTTCGTTTCTACACATCCACCCAGAGCAAGGTTTACTATGCTAATGCAAATCATGGGATCTGGCAGACAAGCTCTTACATGCTCTTCCACTTCTGTGGGTGCATGTCTCCACCCACACCACCCCTCTGCTGCTCTATATCTCTAACTACTCTCTATGCCTTCACTACCGCTTCCTTTCACAGCAGGAACTAGTGTCCCCAGGGGCAGTCTAGTGTCCTCAGGATCTTATGTTCTTCTTTTTTAATATGCATTTATGTCAGGACCAAATACACGTCTCCAGTTGTGACTTCCCATCCAGTATCTATGTAGAACAAATGCACCCAAAGTGTCAAAGTAAATAAATTAAATGAAGGCAAAGAGTAAAACCATGACACACATTGAAAGATCCATAATTAAAAATCGATAGAGAGATACTTTACAATGGTGTCACATTATTAATCTCCTACACACACACACACACACACACACACCACACACCCACCCAGGACTTCTGTACACTTGGCGGGTAGTTTCATGGCTACAGTCCAATTATGTCTGCTTGCCTAGTGGAGCAATATAAGTCATCACATATCTTGGTTATGTGAAGGAGATGTTACTCAAAACCAAACAGGATCATAAACAACATTCTAACGTATTTCCATCCCATGGACACAATTGTGTGCACACCCATAAAAAGAACAGCAAATTTCCTTAGGGGTCCTTATTTGAAACTGAGCGACATAGGGTGGGATATTTATAACACATGGTAAATACTATCCCCCACTGTGAGATATATTGTACACCGGGTAAATCCCTCCTACTTTAAGTTTTTAGTTTCAAAATGAGGCATGACATCCAGGATTGGTTTTCATGCATTGACATTCAATGATTTTAACTTTTTTGTAACTTTTCCTCAGATAAATCCTGGCAGGTTTGACCAAGTGCTAAAGCCAGATAAGAATACAGATCCAAATAATAGAAGTAGGCAATTTATTCACTAAACCATACTGCATTCTATTGTATTGCATCATTTATATAGCGCTTACTACCCCCATGTGGGACGCTCATTGCATGTTTACATAAGTAGCATGCTACACCGTGTAGGGTGCTTGGTTGGAAGGTTGTTCTGATCCTTTGTGGGAAGTGTTTTCATGTTGTGTGTGATGACCACTGAGGTGCGATCATCATGTTTTGTGACACAGTGCATAGCAGAGCTTTGGATGAAGAAGTGTAAGAGGCAGACACACAGTTTGCTGGCAGCTTTGAACAGCTCTGCAGGTCCAGTTATGGTATTTCATGACATAATCTGCTTAACTGGTCACTAAACTGGGTTGTCTGATCTGAGACTGTGTGTATGCTTAGAGTTTGAAATGGCATGGTCAGAGAGATGGAGAAAAGGAGAGATCTGTTGGGATGGGAATTTTTATTATCATCCCATAGTTGAGTGTCTTTGTGAGATGTATAGAAGGGGTCAGATTGTATAGATATTTGAGTACTGCAGAGAATGCACTAGATTAAATTCCTTCAAATTGTCCAGCAATGTGTAATAAATCTGTTGCGTTATTCCATGTCTGTTCCACTGGTGATGGCTGTACAGTGCTGGGTGATGGACAACCTTCATAGCAGATATGTAATATGTGAATTTAAGTGGCATAATTTACAAATTATCGCTGACTGCAATAGTGGGCCATAACTGTTATATGAGGAAGAACATAGGTTGCCTGCATATCGAAAGCAGTGTGCTGTTTGAGGTATTTGCGATGCCTGGGTTATAAGTGGAGGATTGCGTTTGAGGGATTGATCGGTTTCTGTTCTCTGTTGCTGGGTTATGGGTGGTGCAGTTATCTATGAAATAGTCATGTTTTTCAGCTGTCTTCGGAACGGTTCAGTGACTTAATATCGAAGGACATAATATAGAATGCCCAAAATATCGACTCCAAAATATCGAAGGACAAAATATAGAATCCCTATCTACAAACAGGTAAGTACTAAAATATCGAATCCAAAATATAGATTTTAAAAAATATAGTTAACTAAAATATCGAATTTTTTAAATATATTAAAAATAATATAAAATTAATTAAATACTAAAAACATTTAAATAAAACATACTTAAAATAATGTAAGAAATCTTAAAATATAAAAATAATAAATATAATGTAAAAAAAAAGTATAGAATTTGTTGGATAGCGAGTGGGTAAAAATTACTATTCCCACTCCAGTAAGTGCAATAGTAGGGAAAGCGTTGGATAGCGGAGGGGTAAAAATTACTATTCCCACTCCAGTGAGTGCAACAATAGGGAAAACGTTGGATAGCAGGGGGGGTAAAAATTACTATTCCCACTCCAGAGAGTGCAACAGTAGGGAAAGCGTTGGATAGCGTAGGGGTAAAAGTTACTTATCCCACTCCAGTGAGTGCAGCAGTAGGGAAAGCGTTGGATAGCGTAGGGGTAAAAATTACTATTCCCACTCCAGAGAGTGCAACAGTAGGGTAAGTAATGATTTAATATTAAAATGAAATTACATTAATTATCAATACCAATAAAAAATAATTAAACATAATTATCAAATAATAAAAAATAATTAAAAACGTTAATTGCCAATAAAAATGTATGACTAATTATTAAAAATTATTTACCAATTAATAATTGTCAATCAATTATCAATACATATAAATAAAAATAATTTGTAATTTTATTACAATTAAATCACTTCCCACCCTATTTCCCTATAAACCCACAACCCGCTCCAAACAAATACAATTAACATAACTATCAATTAACAATTAATACACATTGATTACCAATTACTAAAAATTAATTACCAATTAAAACAATTATTAATTAATTATCAATACATATAAATAAAAATTTATATTTAATGTACTATAATTGAATTACTTCCCACCCTATTCCCCTATAAACCCACAACCCGCTACGGAATTAAATTACGCAAAAATTAAATTACATAACATTCATTTATTTAAAAAAATTAAACATATATAATTTTAATACATATACTACCATACATAACACAAAAAAACTTCGATATTATGGAAATCGATATTATGAGAAATGAGATATTATGGAATTTGATATTTCATACCCTAAATTAGATATTCTGGGCTGTCTTTATTTTAGTATTTCGATATTTAGGGTTGTCTATATTTTTGATTCAATATTTTGGGCAGTCTATATTTTGGAATCGATATTTAGGGTGTTCACCCTTCTGAAGTGTATAGGCTGCTGGATGCTTCTAGTGTTGGCTGGTAGTGAATTCCAGAGCTTTGTGATTTGTACTAACAAAGCAGTATCTTCTCCAAGTATTTATGATAGACATGCGTCGCCATTCACAAGACATGTATTCATCATTACTCTTGTTGCGCTGCACAGCATTGACAACCCCCCTCTTTTTTTGTCTTTTCTGAGTAGCATCAGCATGTATTAATGGCAAAGCTACTCATTTTGCACTGGCAAAGCTAAAAGGTAAGACCAATACCCTTTGCCAAAGCTTATTTTTTTAGTTGTCCATGCGGAGTTGTATTAGGTCGTCAGATCACAGTATGTCAAATCCAGGAAAGCCTCTTCTTTGGACCAATAAGAATCATTTCATTTTGGTGTGAAGTGCTTAAAGCTTAAGAAACAAAATGGATTCTGTAGCTGGTCTAAAGACACCCGTCTGCTTGGTGGGAGCCTTACTGTTCCAGTAGTTATATACAATGTTTTTAATTTAAACATCTCATTGGAAGACGATGCCCTTCTTAAATGTAAATTAACAAAGATGAACCTGTGACCATAAAGCCCTTTCAGACACAGAAACATCTTGCCACAGCAAGTCTTTGGGCATTTTATTTTTATTCCCCCCCTCATTGCAAATCCATGAGACTATGAAAACAAAAATCAGATTTAACAATATTGTTCAAACAACCTGCTTTGAAGATAAAGCCCCAACATACATAGGGTTTCTTGTGGTACGGAAATAGAAATAATTATGTTTGTTTCCTAAATCCAAAAGGAACTGTGGATGCTAAAGCAAAGACTGAATGGCCCTTGCCCTTTTTATCCACAAGGACAGTGGTCCATCCCAAGCTTTAACTTCTTTAAACATTCAACTAAAGCCAAATGTATAGACATCACTCTTCGACCAACAGTTAAAGGGGGTTTAAAGCCCACCTAGAACCTCTACTTCAGAAGGACTAATAGAGGAAAAACAAGAACCACTGATGAGGCCATTTTATGTTTGGAGAACCTACAAGTAGACAAGGCAGAGGTGTTTTAATGTATACTGTGGTGGCCAAAAGAATCACTTCACAAAAATGACAACACACTAAGTAAATAATACTAAGGGCCACATGTACAACCATTTCATTTTGCGACTCGCAAATTGCAATATTTAGCAACTCGCAACTTGCAAGTCATTAAATGAAATCAACGAATGTGTCTCCGACATATTAGTGATAACCAATGGGGTTGCAAATGACCTATCTCATCAATATTCATGAGGCAGGTCACAATTTGTGACCCACTGGGAATGGGCAATAACAAAGGGACGGTGGCCTGCTGGGCACAGCAGATCACCATGTCTTGGATTGCTTTTAAATAAAGCAACTTTTTTTTAAAGGAAAACGGGATGCGTTTCAAAAAGATAAATGAAACGTTTCTGGTTCATTTTTGAAGGGTAGACAGTGGCTCCTGTTTCTGCTGCCAGTCACAAAAGGGAATGGGTCTCCAGAGGACCCTTTCCCATGTGAGACTGGCTTACCACCTTCTTGAACTAGTGGGTGAACTGCGAGTATCGTGCGACCACATTGAAGTCGCAAAACAATCGTACATGCCCTTGCTACTCACTATTAGGAAGGGAAGCCCTTGGCACGCCCCTTTCTATAGTAACACGCAAAGCCTATTTTGCGTGTCAGTAATGGGTTACCAACTCACACAATAGGGTTGGTACATTGCACAAGCTGTTTTAGCGGTCACAAATGGGCCGCATTTCCATTTGCAACAGCTACAAACGGTTGTATATGTGCCCCTAGGATCTTAAGACAATTACACAAAACAGCACAAAACAATCCCCATTGGGAAGACTGGAAATAAAGGTGGTTTTCAGCTTCAAACTCTCCATAATTACAGCACTGGTGTCCTGGTTACAAACACAGAGCTCATTCTGGTTTGGTGCAAACCTTTGCTTGGAACCGAATTGGGATTTCACTTTGGCCGCCATTTCCCTCCACCCTAATTGCTCATTTGTAGTTTGCACACCTCATGCTGTCAACCCACAGGATTTAGCAGTAAATCCTTGCACGTATCTTGTTGGAAAACAGCATGACATTTCAATAAGCACACCAAGGAGTTTGCTCTCAAAATTGAATTTAATCAGTAATTGTAAGCATTCCACATTAAATAAGCACGGGCAAAATCAATAGGCCTAGCCTTGGCAAACTATTGCCCAGATTGTGTATTCATTATTTTTTGCAAGCATGTACATCACAATTAAAACAAGCATTGGCATAGCCAATAGGTCTCGCTTTTTGGACCCTATAAGTATTTAGTTATGCAGCAGAATATCCTTGGTGCAGCAACAACGACTGTTGCATGGCTAAACACTTATTAGGTCCCAAATGCGAGACCTATTGGCTATGCCAATACTTGTCTATTATTTCTTGCTAGGTGAGTAGGACATCAAAGCATTTGCACTGTTGTCATGTAGCCACATTAAAGCTTCTTTGCATTTGAAGATATCCACATAGAGGGGACATGGCCAGCTGCGAATGGAGCCAGTCGCGCAAACCTCAGCTATGGCGCCAAACCCCACTGGGGCATTTCTCCTAAGGTCAGAGCCCCAATCTGATAGGACTATCCCAGCAGGGGCCCCCCAGTGATTCTCACAATGGCTGTGGCACCCATGTCCTGAGTGTGTCCGGCGATGTGGGTATCACGGGTTCCCTCTGTGCATTCTTTCACAAGGCAAGGCGGGAAAGCCCTCTACCAGAGGACCTGAGACAGGCCACAATTGTCTTGAACCACAAGCCTGGGAAACCGAGTGAGGATTGACACTTTTACAGGCTGATGTCACTGCTATATGTAGAAACCAAGATTCTTGTGAACGTCTTGGCCAACCGCTTGATACAGGTGGTTAATTCCCTGTTGGGACCGGATCAGTCAGGTTTTATGTCCTACACAGCTACCAGATGCAACTTGCTTCGCACGCAGAAACTATATAGCCATTGGCAGTTGTGTTCGCCCTGGACGCCGAGAAGGTATTTGAATCATTAGAGTGGTCACACATGGGATGGGATTCAACACCAGATACTTGTACTAGGTGAGACTCCTCTACACCAACCTGATGCCAAGGGTTAAAGTCAATGACACAATCTCCACAAAGTTCAGACTAGCCAGAGGCACCCGGCAGGGATGCCCATTGACCCCCTGCTGTTCACTGCCCAGCTGGAGCCACTGGCCTTTTGGGTATTACATGGGTTGCAATGGAATCCAGACTGGGAGGTCGTAATTTCTCTCTATGCAGACTATATCCTGCTCTATCTGGCAGATCCAGAGAACGCTGGATCACGAAATTTAGCAAAATCTAGCGAATTTTTTGTCCTACTGAGTGATTTGCATCAATTGGCACAAATCTCTAGCATACCCCCTGTACCGAAAAACCTACACTCCACAATGGGATAGCCCTCTGAGATGGGAGTCAACCGAGTTTTCAATCCTAGGAATATTTGTGACCACGAATAGGGAAGAGAAATAATCACCGGAATTCTCTTTTTTATTTTTTTTATTTTTTATTGAGCAGAGCACAGGTAAGGTACAATACAAACAATGGAATTTTGAGCAAAATGGATAAAATACAAAAAACCTTAAAAAACTTCATATTAAGAACTACGACAAGAGGAAGCTCTTCAACTAAATACAGTCCATAAGCAGTCAAGTTACAGAATAAAAAAGCATTATCAATTTATAAGCAATGTGCAAAATACGCAAATTCAAACCTAAAGTGCAAATGCAATTACAGTATACTCCAAACGGAGACAAAAAGTGCCAGTGCATTGAAATTTTCAAATAGTGGAAAATACGCCAAAGAAAGTGCATTTAATAGCTTATCTATTGAACCTGTCGAGAACTAGGACTGCTACAATATATTTTTAACTTAATACCAATATTAATCTGGGATGTTTAGCTTATTTAGCTTAACCCCCTCGTAACCTCGAGAGTCTCCAGATATTTCCAGTTACTTTCAAATCTCCTGATTGCACCCACCCTCTTAGCATAAGCTTTTTCAAAACGCCTTGATCTCCTCATTTTATTAAGCCATTTCAGATGTGATGGAACTTCCTTGGTTTTCCAATTTTGGAGAATCAGGGAACGAGCAATGACACAAGAAATGTTTCCTCTGTATTTTTAAGAAACCCTCTGTCAATACTTATCCCAAATAGGGCCAACTCTGGCGTGGGCGAAAGTTTTTTACCACCTAGAGCCACCTCCAAGTCTGCGAAAATGGCTTCCCAGAAAGATGTAATCTGGGGACAAGTAAAAACAATATGAAGCCAACCACCCTGGCTCTCAGCTTGGCATCTGAAGCACTTATTTTCAACCTCAGGGAACCTTTTCCCGAGTGCCTCCGGAGTCCAATATGCCAGCCAGCGGGACAAAAAAGCCATTCTCTTAAAATTGGCAGCACGCAAAGATTTATAGCCCAACACACTTAAAGTTTCCCAGTCTCTATGTGTAAAATTACATTGTGTTAGGCTAACTATTTTAGCTAGATGACTATCTATCATAGCGGCTTGCCCCTCATAGTGAAGCTTTTTGTACCAATTTCCTATCCTGCTGATTTTAGACTCATACAGAAGTGTTGCGATCTCGCTCGTTAAAGCTAATAAACCACCTATGTCTTTCCTTAAGAAATGAACAATTTGTAAATATTCAAAAAACATAGGTCTATCAGAATTACATACTCTAGCCAATACGTCTTGCCATGTGATAATGTTATTTTGAACAATGAAATGCCTTAACTTCCTAAATCCCAGATTCTCCCAATTTATTATATGGCTATTTCTGATTTGCAGGCCCAAGCAAGTACACTCTCGTAGAATCAAAAACTTAGAGGCAGGGGAGCCGAGGTTTTTTTTAAAAAAGGACTGTACTCTGAATAAACAATCTTTCAGAGTCTTATATCGTGTCCTTTTTGGGAGCTTTGCAGTTTTTAAAAATACCTGGACTTGAGAGTTAGCCTCCTTTAACATCTTTTCTAAGAAGAAGCAATCATGAATGTTTTTTTCGCCTATCAGGCCTGTCACTATATCAATAAAAGCCGCTTCATAATACGTTTTAACATGTGGCAGAGCCAGTCCTCCCTGTTCAGTTGGAAGTTGAATTACGGACAGCTTCACCCTAGGTGTTTTTCTACCCCATACAAAGCTTCTAATCATAGTTTCCATGTCCCTGAAAAAGATACCATTCAATTTGATAGGAACATTACAAAACAAGAATACTAATAGGGGAAGGATCGACATCTTAATCAAGGATACCCTGCCAATTAGAGTGAGGGGGAGCAAAAGCCATTGAGAAAAAAGACTCTTAATTTTATTGATCATTCTTCCATAGTTGAGAGAATACAACTGATTATATTCGCAGGTCACATATATGCCTAAATATCCTATCGGGTCTCGGCTAGCAGCCTGAGCACGTAAACAAGATGGAAAGAGGCTGAGTTTAGTATTTAAGGCAAGAACTTCGGTTTTCTTTGGATTTATTTTGTAACCTCCTATTTGTTCATAGGCCTTGAATTCCCTCAAAATACAATCTATATTCTCTTTATTCGGCTTTAAATAGAGAATAATATTGTTGGCGAAAAGCTTGAGCCTCGCCATCCCATGGATAGGGGGGAAATGGACGGATTGTTTCTAATTTTGATCACCAAGGGTTCTATAAAAAAAGTAAAAAGTAGGGGAGATAACAGGCAGCCCTGCCTGGTACCACGATTGATTTTGATAGAACCGGCATTGATTGAGTTTATAATCACCTTCGCTGAAGCATCCTGGTAAATATTTTGGAGCATCTTAATCCCTTGTTCTGGGAACCCAAACTGCCCCAGAGAATAAAACAGGGTTGACCAGTTTACTAGGTCGAAAGTTTTTTCTGCATCGACCATTAGGATGCAAGCAGGGGTTGAATTAATGTTGAAGAAATCCAGAGCCTGAATTAAAAATTCAGTATTTGAGGCCATTGAACGGCCAGCTATGAATCCAGACTGGTCAAAATGTATAACTTCTTGTGCAGCATAAACAAAACGACGAGCCCAGATTTTCATAAGGGTCTTATAATCTGAATTTAAAAGGCTAATAGGCCGATAGGAGTTGATATCTTCTGGATTTTTATCTTTTTTGACAAATGATACTATAGTTGCTTCCTTAAAGGATGCAGGTACCAGTCCACCCTGTTTAATATGATTGAATACATTCTTGAGAGGTGTCGATAATTCCTTTATAAAGGTTTTAAAAAACTCAATTGGGAATCCGTCCTGCCCGCAAGCCTTCGCCCCTGCTGTGGCTTTTATAGAATCTACTATTTCCCCTATACTAATTTCAAGCCCAAGTTCAGAAGCCCGATTAGCCGAGATCTTTGGGATTTCTATGTTGAAAAAATAATCCACTATTTGATCCTCCCTCACCAAATATTCTGTGGTATAAATACGACCAAAATGCTCCAAAAAAGCCTTTTGCATCAGATCATTGTTCACTAATTCTTGGCCGTTCGTGGGATCCCTAATTTTAACTATAGAGGCAGACTCCTGTCTCTTTTTCGTAGAACTAGCCAGGAGCTTGCCCACCATCTGGCTATCCTCATACACCCTCTGCTGGAAGGTTCTAGAGCTATTAATTTCTTCCAGAATAAAAAAATCTCTTAGCTCTGCCTTTGCTTGTTCCAGTTGATTTGGGTTTTATACGGAGCTGGAGGGCGTATTCTTTATCCACCGTTTTTTGAAATATTGATATTTTTTGTTTCCTCACTTTAGCCAAGGCCGATGTAAAATATATTATCTGACCGCGAGCTGCTGCCTTAAACCCCTCCCAAACTGCAAATGGTTCGGCTGTATCATTATTGATTTTAAAATATTCCACAATCCATTTCCCGAACCCAGTCACCCACTCCTGATTCTGAAGCTGGGTGCGGTCCAGCTGCCACCTGGATTGGTCCCTGCTTCCTACACTAATACTAACCTCCAATTCTACCTTCCCATGATCAGAAAAAGGATTGCACCCGATAGATGAGGCTAGGGTCTGGATGGATCTAGATATCAAAAAGAAATCAATCTTGGATGCCGTCCTAAAGCGATGAGAGTAGCAAGTAAATGACTCCCCATTTGGATTTAGCAGGCGCCATGGGTCAATAAGTTGGTAGTCTGACATTAAGGCACCTAGAGATTTTTTGGTGTTAGGTTTTAATTGTTTCTTATTTTTATTGGGGGTGTCCTTTTTTAGATCTTGTATAAAGTTGAAGTCTCCTCCCATAATAATCTGCCCAGGAGCCCCTCTCAGAAAATCAATGATTTCTAAGATACTGGAGACTTCATCAGATATTTGCCCATAATAGTTGATAAAATTCATCACCTTCCCGTATAGTCTAGCCACGACCCATATCCATCTCCCTTTAGGATCCCTTTCAGTTTGTATAACTTCCCAAGGTAATCTTCTGACAACACCTCTCTGGGCAACCCCTACTACTGATGCAAATAAAGCATGGGAAAAGTATGTTGGAACAAATAGATTGGGAGCATTTGATTTTAAGTGGGTCTTTTGGAGAAATAGCACATGGGGATTCTGGGTTACTGCCCATTTTATAAGAGCGCCATATTTCTGTTTGTTTAAGACACCATTGGCATTCACTGATAGGATACCACATTTACTCATTTCCAGAATTTTTTTTCCACAATTTTAGGTTCTCATATGCGAATAAATTCAAACCCTGTCTGTACCTTCTGCTCTTTTTAACTGCTTTCCCCCCAACCCCCCCATGCCCCCAACCCCAAATGGATCCCCACCCCCCCTGAAATGTGGAGCCTTCCGTCCCCCCCACGCCGACCACATTTCACCCCTACCTCCTGACCTTGGTGTCTTCTTGTTACACCCTGTGTGACCCTGAAAACCCCCCGACCCCCTCCAGCAAAGGTGAACTACATCCTATTTTCTATTATTCCGATAGAAGGGTGAATCAAAATATCCTATACATAATTCGTATATAATCAAACTTCATTACACCCTCCTAAACAGAGCTATAAACTTGCTCAAGCATTCGCCCCTGAAGAGATCTCCTTGAGGAGAGATTGAGCCTCCTCTATGTCAGAAAACATATAAAACTTTCCCTTCACCAGGACCTTTAGTTTCGATTGTTGAGCGATAGAAGCCTGCGCCCCCTGAGATTTAAAAAGATTAAGTATTTTTACGTATTCTTTCCTCCTTCGTGCAGCCGTGGCAGTCATGTCAGAGAAAATTCTACATTTAATTGTCTCAGATGCTGAAAATTGTCGCTGTTGGAACGCCTTCGATAGGATTTTTTCCTTTATCCTGTAATCTGCTAAATTCATCAAAATAGTTCTAGGAAAAGCTGAGTTTGCGAATCTCTGTGCCGGAATCCGGTGGGCTCGCATAATTGTTTAGTCTCCCTCAAACTCCGGTAGTACTTTTTGGTGAATAAAGGAGTTGGCCCATGAGAGCATGTCTGACCCTTCAAGGCCCTCAGGGACC
This sequence comes from Lissotriton helveticus, assembly GCF_964261635.1. Lineage (NCBI taxonomy): Eukaryota > Metazoa > Chordata > Amphibia > Caudata > Salamandridae > Lissotriton > Lissotriton helveticus. Next base: position 31,248,467 of record NC_136068.1, read on the forward strand.
CCCACTATCCTTAGATTGGATCTACGAGAGTGGTTCTCCAGTTCCTTGAGTTTATTCTCAAGTTTGTGTTCCATCAAACTCTTTTTACTGGCTGTCTCTTTAGCTTCCGCTCTAGCTTGATTTATGTGGTCCTCCAGAGCCGAGATTCTTTCTTCCACCTCATACAATCTATTAGGAAGTCCTGACATTGACTCTTCAAATTTTTCTAGTCGGGAGTATAAGGCGGCTATCTCAACTTGCTGATTTACTTTTATCGCACGAATCTCGTCGAGAATTAAGTTTAACATCTCACGAATATCGAGCTGATAATTCATTTCCTTATCTAAGGTATCACCTTTCCCCTTGGCTTGGACTGCTGGAGTTACAGATGTAGCTGTCGTTGAAGCCTTTTCTTGCTCTGAAATAGTTAAGGGAGATTTAGTAGCTTTACTCCAGCTTCCCTCCTCACCTGGGCCCGGTCTACTTAGAACTGCCATTGGTGCCCCCTCCGAGTTTTCTGGAGGGCACACTTGGATAGTTTTTGACTTTGGCTGTGCTGACTGTATTACATTTTCGGACAATTTCGGCGGAGAGTTGATCTTTTCGTGCACTACCATAGGTGTGGGGGTGAGCCTAGAGAAAGGGCTAGCGTTTCAGAGTCTTTTTCCAGCTGGACCAACGATAATTGCGGAGCATGGGGAGCCTTTTTAACAAACAAAGGAAACAATTGATTTTGCCCTTCCTGAGCTGGTTTGGGTGGAGATGCAGACAGAGAATCTGTATCCGCCTCTACCGCTAACACGTCTTCTTCCACATTGTCTGGAGAAATTGTAGTGTTTTTGATCTCCTCTACACAGACACATCTCATAGCAATTTCTCCAACCCTTTCGTTAGATGGAGAGGTTAAAGAGACTTGATGTTCGTCTTCTGAACTTTCCTGTGTTTCTAACATTATGTCTTGCCCCAGAGCAGGTACGGCCTTACCTCTCTCTTTAGCTGCCAGCCGAGCTGTTTTTCTAGCTGAGGCTAAACGGGTCCTAGTCTTATGACGGGACATTGATTCAGACTTGGTAGTTGTATCCTCGTTATCCTTCAATTGCTTCCCCATTGCCCTAACAGCAAGCACCAACTAAAAAAAAAAAAAAAAAAAAAAAAGGATTTTATTTCTTTTTTTTTATGCCTTAACACGAACAAGTTTTAGTGGTAAGAAAATGGGCAAAAAGACAAAAGAAACACCCAATGCTCTCCCTATATCGCCCCTCCTCGCCTCACCATGTTTCTTTTTGCAGAAGTCCAGTCGGTATTTTCTCACTTGCCAGAAAGCCTTTAGGATCCCTTTTTTCTTCTCCCTTCCAGTCAAGGTTAAACGCTGCTCCTTATGTCCCAAAAACGAGTCCTGTCTCTCTGACTCTCCACTGCAGCAAAGCCAAGAAACAAAAGCCGCTGGAGATCTCGATCCATTTAATCAACGCCCGGACATCAAGGCATGAGGACGCCGGGGGACAGTTGTTCCAGTCAGTTTCATGCAGTTCCTCAAGGGCACCAGCTCGCACTTCCAAATGTCAGGGTGACGAGGTTCTCAGCTCAGCTCCGTTTTCTTGCTGTTTTTCATTACTCATAAACGCCAGCTCGCTGCTCCTTTCGCCATTCCTGCTTCCTCTACAACTGTCGAGGAGAGGGCGGGGTCACAGGTCACAAGGCTAACCGGAGGCGTGGAACTCCGGAGCCATCCTCACCCTGCAGCCTGCTGAATGTCAGTACCCAATCACCGGACTTCTCGATCGCTATAAAATAGATGTAGTTCGCTGGAGCAAATTCCTACCATCACTGATGGGAAGGGCACCCCTATAGAAAATTATATATTGCCAAAATTTCTATATGTGTTACAGAACACCCCATTTGAGGTTTTGGATGAGTTCCTCAAGTCCGTTGACTATGCCACTAGGGCCCTGACCATAAGCCCCTAGAGGGCGGAATCACCCAACCCAACCTGCGCCTATACTACTGGGCAAATCAGCTGCAGATGATTAATGGCTGGCCATTCTCCCACAGCAGGAACCATCGCTCATGGGAGACTGGCCAGCAAAGAACCGGGGGGGGCAGGGGGATCTACATGTGAGGCCTCTGTGGGGGGCAGGGGCTGCACCACTTCCCCTCCGACAGATGTGGTTATAAAAATTGGAGGAGGGCGCCAGAAACCCTGCGATGGAGTGGCAAAGTGACGCTTAAAACCCCACTATGTGATTTTAATATATTGAAGGGACTGTGACCGATGTAAACAGCGTGTAAAGTGATACGCTGCAGTGTTACTGCTGGACAGTACTCGCCTTCCACCTGCTGGTCATGATTTCCATGTACGGTACGTGATAGCCAATTTCCACTGACTTTATATTCTCGAGGGGCTACAATGCATTTTTGTTTATTGCATACATTACAGTAGTTTCAAAACTGGCAATTCACAAGAATTATATTGTGTAAATGACAGATTTCCACCACAGGGAATCCTAATAATAATATTTTACTCATAATGTAGCAATAATGTAGCAATGTATACTGTGGTTGAGCAATGTCATCTTGTGGTAGTGATGACAACCACTGACAAGCCCTGGAGTTGTGTGTGCGCGTGCGTGCGCGCTAGAAGTAGAGGGGGAGGAGGGGGACCTGCGCGATTTACTTGCGGGAGTGATAATTGCTACCATATGGCGGCGCTCGCTCCCGCAAGTAAATCGCCTCACGTGCACACATTGCCATTGAAGGCAATGGAACGTGTGCACGTGTTTGGCTGAAAAGCCATGGTAATCTGAAAAGGTCTATTTGCCTATGCAACGCATGTGCACTGCGTAGGCGAGACCTAAAAAGGAAGCTATACAGCACAAGCTTGCTTTTAAAAAAAATCAATAACATTTACTGATGTAGCTTATTTGACGTTGATGTTTTAGAAAAAACAAACAAACCTTTTAGCTGGAAATCATCATCAAAGCAAGAACTAAAATTTCAAGCAGTTAAAATGTAACAATGTAAATAAAACCCTTTATGTATGCAACTTTAGAAAAGAGGCAGAAAATAAAACAACATCTAACAGGACACTCGAAATTTAGGCAAACAGCCTATGTTTAAAGTTAATGTAAAAAAAGTAAAAACTATTATCAGGCTGATGTGAGCAATGTACACAGACTTAGAATTTTGTGGAAAAACAACAATCTGGTGGAAGTGCTAAGTGGTCTCAAATCCAGATCTAAAAAATAATGGTGCACCCAACTTCTACACAATGACACCCAAAAGAAGAGAACACGCATGAGTTTTCAGTGTTGTAATAAAGTCTTCTCATCGTGTTCAGACACGTAGTGATGTTTGGTTGCTCGCTGCAGCAGTAATCCTCTCTTTCTGGCCGTCGCTCACTCACAAGTGAAGAGACCAGCCAAGTAATCTATGGTTTCACTACTTCATTACTGAAACATAGTATAAATCTGATAGGCGTGTTTTGAGGAGCAACACCTCTTTGTTACCACTGAAGTATAGGTAAGTAGTTTATGGTCTGACGAAGATAACCATGTGACGTTGTTGAAAATGCATTTGTGGTGCGGCGCCAGACTTCAGCGCGAATGGTGACTCAACCATAGTTCTACCAAGGGACTGCGAGAGTGTGAGCCTTTCTTGTGCCTCATGCTCACACTTCATCCAGATGCCCTAGATTATGCCACAATAGCTCAGGATGGTGACCTCCTGCCATAGGTGCGGACCGTCCTCTTCCTACCTGTGCGGGAGCGAATCCACACCTCTCCTCCAGCGGGCCCTGTACCTTGCTGCATCTGCTGTCTAGCACCGAGAGAATTCCGTGCTCCCCTTCATCGACCAGGAGCATCGTTTCTACATCTTCGGACTGGGAAGTCACCCCTGCCAGGGGGACTGAACCCACACACCGGGGGCCAGACCACCATGCTCTAAAGCACCCATTTCCATGACAGAATACCACACAATGATTTCTGGCCTTCAGAGTCTAGTGTTCCTCTAAGAATGGGGAGCGTGTAAAAAGGAATTTTGCGGGTGGAATTCGATGCTAGGGATTCATTAGGATGATTGTATGGGCTGCTCGGTGACCAGCTGGGTGGTTGTTTTAAGCTGTCTTACTTCCTACAATAAATCAACTTCTATTTACCCACATCGCGTGTACGGGATATTTGTACAAGAACTGCGGTATGATGAGGAGGTATCCGTTGAGTTCAAATCCATATTATGTTTAGGTAATGTTAATTGCAAAGGTTTTCCCAGATATACAGTGGAAATTGATGGTAAATCCGTAATTATGATGATGACTCGTGCTTGGTACAGTAACCTTGGGATAATGTTGTTTTACGAGCTTTGGGTGAGAAGAAACTATTCCCACCCGATATTCAGCCTGGTGGTTTTTCTGGTCACAAAATTGATTTGCAAGGGTACATGTGGGCTGATCTCAAAATTGAAGGGAGAAGAACTAGGGGGAAAGTGTATATGGCAACAAAGGGAGAGGCTATTTCTGGGTGGCCTCATCAACAAGAGATGGGTATAAGATTAGATCCTAATGTCAGCCCGCCCGTATATGAAGTTACAGCTAATAGTGAGGAATATGTCAGTATTACCAGGACACTTTTTCCAAATATTTTTAAAGGGAATTTGGAAAAGTATGTTGATTTTGAACACCAAATTATAATTAACCGCATGCGCGCTAGCGGTTTTCCCGCTGCGTGCTGCGATTCACAAAAACCCTCGTTACGTGACAAGGTCAGCTCTTCACACGCGCAGCGCAGGTAACGCCCATGACGAGCTGACCTTGTCACGCGCGTCAAAAGGGTTAAGGACGAGATAATACTAGTGAGGCACACGGTGAGGAATGTACCATCTGGTTGGGTGTAAAATAATTGAACCAATGGAATCTACTCCATGGGTATCGCAAATTTTGTTATCTCTTAAGGGTATGGGGGATCTCCGGTTGTTTGTGGATTTACGCAGTTTAAATAAGGAGATTTGGATTGACAAACACCCCCTTCCAAATATCCATGAATTGATTTCCACATTGTCTGGTGCTTCCTTTTTTTCTACTATTGATTTAACGAGTGCTTACCATCAGGTGGAATTACATGAGGAATCCTAACGTTTAACTGCGTTTGTGACACCAGAAGGGATGTTTCAATTTTTGCAGATGCTGTTTGAGTTGGCAAGTGAAGCTTCTGTTTTCCAGCATTTAATGAAAGAGGTGTTGGAAAATATAAAGGGAGCCATTGTCTTCCAAGATGATACTCTAATTTTGGGAAAACTTATGATGAACATGACAAGAATTTAAAAGATTGTTGAAGGGAGTGCAAGATAAGGGACATACTTTAACAATTTCTAAATGCAAGTTTATGCAGAGAAAAGTGGAGTATTTATAGGAAGGTGTGCAGTGTTACTCTTAGAACGAGGAGCGTGTAAATAGGAATGTTTCGGGTGGAATTAGATGCTGGAGATTCGTTAGGACAGTTGACTGGGCTGGTCGCCGACCAGCTGGGTGGTTGTTAAACTATCTTACCTCCTACAATAAATCAATTTTAATTTACCCACATTGCATGTACATGATATGTCTACACAGAGTAGTCCCATGGTGAAAGCTCAATACCAGGACATCGCTGTCAGTGGACAGCGACAGCCGTGGGGCCCTCCAGTGTAGGTATAGGCAGTCTGGCACTCTTTGTACCTGCCAGGAATCATAGAAAGGGGACTTACAATTTGCCCGCAATAGTGGCACGGGTTCCACCTCATAATGCCTGTGGGTTCTCCTGAGTTATGCCCACACTTGAGGCCTGCCTGCTTGAGGGGCTTGAAGAGACTTGTACACCAGCCATGGGCCCAGGCCTGCTTTGAATTTGGTGCACCAGCTCTGGACGCCTCACGGGCATGTTCTCTCCAGAAGGTCCAGGGAAAGTCACACCAGCACCCTTGCTGGACCGCTGCCATTCCGCTCTTCTTGGGCACACTGCCCATCCGAGGACCATGGCCTCACGGCCCCTGCAATTTTGAGGCAATCGACCTCTGGACTCTGGTTGATAACATCGTACTCCACAGGACCCCCAACACTGTGGCCCTGGCTCTCTGACTCGGCTCAGGAAAATGAACATTGGGCCTCTTGGAGCCGACCACCATGATCATAACTTTTCAGGACTGCACAACTGAATACCATTACCTACAAGGCCTGGAATCCTTCCTGGATTCCCTGGAAAAGGACTGGGAAGTCTGCCCTGATTAGGGACAAATCAAAGTCACCCCACAAGCCCTGACAAGTATTGAACTTCGTATGACAATTGACTGCAATTCTCCTTTAATGAATATCTGCTGTCTCCCTCTCTTCTCACCCCTGGGTAATATTGGGGACTGTTGAGGAGGAGGTTTCATTCTGGGTGGTGGGCTGGGGTAAGATGGCTGGGTGTTGTTTTGTGCCTACTCTAAAGCTTTGCATGCTCCAGCAAGCCAGTGGTTAAAACAATATTGAGGCTTGTCTGCCTGGGGTATCCCTAATCATCTCCTTTCTCCTACACTGCCTGTATCCCCCTCCCCCAGTTCCAATACCTCGTCCCCAACTAGACAACATTACCCTGATATGTAGAGGCAACAGCTCCACCCCTCCAGGTAATGGAGGTTTCTCTGTAATCCTGAGCTCAGATGTTTGCCCTGGGTCTGGCAGCACTCAGTGTCTTGCCTCCAAGACTTCTCTTGTCCCATTGAAGACTCCCTTACTTTAAACCTGTGTGTCTCTTTGCTTGACCATCCCCTACCTCAGGTACACATGTTCTACTACCCACTTATCTCCCAACAACTAGTTACTGGATTGACTACTTCTGTTGCACTCCTCTATTGCTCCAGCAATTGACTGAAACATGTGAGACGTTGGCCTGGCATATGCTGTCCACTATTCTAGTGGGCACCTTGCACCAGTCCAAACGACCCTTATTGATGGTAGGTTGTAAAGTCAACCTTATAGACAAGCTATCCTAGTGGTAGCTGTGGAGAGCAGCCTTCAGGCAAAGACTTAGAGGCGAGTTAATCAACTTGGTTTTCCAAATATAGTCCCTTGAAAAGCCAAAAGAAAGCACACCACACAAGGTATATATCAAATATATATGTATTTAATCTAAATACAACCCCTCTGGACTCTTTATGAGGTCAGAGGTAAAAGTACAATACAAGGAACTTAATTAGCATACGATAAGATGCACAGTATACGTTTCACCCTGGGGGCCTCACAAACCATATACTAAAATAGTGGTATAAAAACCACGAGAGGGTTAGAAAGCAGGCCTAGGGCCTGTAGGACCGCTGGGGAGACCAGGAACTACCCAAGGTAGGGACGCAGGAGGCCCACGGGGGACGCGTGCATTGTCTAAACATAGCCGCGGATCACCATTGACTTTCTATGGAGAATGAACAAGTTACAATTTTAAAGATTAAGGGCACTTAGAGGTGAACTGCGATGGAACCCTTTTAGACTAGGACACTGCGAGAGTCAAGACCCATGGGAGCACCGGAGTACTCGTGTCACCTCACCCAGGGAAGCCGGGTGCATAGGTGTCTTTTGGTGTCGGGTTTCGTTGTTGATTCCAATGGAGAGCTGCGAAGAACTGCTGCAGGCGACCAGAGGAAAAGTGTCCGGGTGGATCCAAGGGTGGATCGGAGATGTGAAGAACCTGAAAGCAGAGGAGACAGAGCCTGGGTCACTAGCCAGTGACCAGGGTGGCAAGGAGAAGATGCCAGCCGATGTCGGGTGATTTCAGGTGAAAGAGGTGAAGCTTGACTCTTCAGCCACGAGGACCAGGAGGCGTCGATGACAACCAGGAGCTGGATTCGAGCTGTCCCACAAAAGATGTCGAGTGCTGCAGTGTCGGAATCCGGATTGGACCCAATAAGCCTTGGCAACAGCAACCCATGCAAGATGTTGAGATTGGCTTTGGTTTAGACCAGCAAGGCCTGAGGGATTCCTCCTTTGGAGAGGAGTGAGAGCACGTCTGGAGCAACCAGGAAAATTAAAGAAACAAAGGATTGTTCTTCATGGGGGCTCGCTAGCCAACAGACTAGGAACCATGAAGGGCCCTAAAGCGGAAATGCACAAAGTGGACCCACAGAACACTAGTGGAGTATAGGCCTCTGAGCTTCAGTGCAAAAAGTGCTCTAGGTAGGGGCTTCAAATACCCCAATGCACAACTTCGGGGAACTTTGGAAAATAGGTGCAATTGCAGAAATGTAGGATGTCCAGGAGGTCCGGTCCCACATCTCTCGTGTCCGCTACGGGCCTTAGCTTTGCTGAGAGCACAGGTCAGCGTCAGAGATGTCTGGAAGTCTGTGTCCTGTGTCACAGAGTCTTCGGGATCCGGCGGGAGCCTCGAAAATGCAGACTGGCAAAAATGCTTATGTTGCCTGTTTGAACAGGGTGGTCACTCCTTGACCACAAGGGAGATTTCTTCTGTCTTGCAGTCGATGTGGAATGTCAAAAGTCCAAGATATATGTTGCAGAGTTTCGTCCAGGGTAATCTAAAGTCCTAGGGACTGGGTTCCTATTCCTATAGTAAGTTTAGGGGTTGGACTAACTCTAGAGTCCACACCTATGGGAGGACCTGGGGAGGGGGTGGTTACACCCCTTCCACTTTGTCCAGTGTCGTGCCAGAGCTGTGGCTGAGGGCCCCAGCAACCGGTTTGAACTGCGAAATGCATGGAGCACCTTGTGTTCACCAGGCAGTGTCTGAAACGCATTCACTGAATGCAACCCACCCTGCCCCAATACACTAAAGCCTGTCTGGGGGGATGCTGACACCTCCCTGGACAGGAAACCTATTGTCCAGGCCTCCCCTGCTGGAGTTTTGTCCAGCAGCAGGAGGGCAGACTCATGTCTGTGGCAGCAGCACCCATTTTGTGATTCTGAGGTTCTGTTAAACTTTAACCGGGTATACCAGTATGTACATGTCTTCTCCCTCTAGAAGGTTGGAATGCAACCCTCGCCGCCAGAACTGGCGGGGGGGGTTGTATTCCAAAGTGTTTGACACCTTACATGACATGTTTTGATAAAGCCAAACCAAAGTTAGCATTAACCGCGAGGATTATAATGCACTTAAGAGTATATGGTATGGCTATATAATATAACAGCTATAAGGAGATGGTTCCGAAAGCTGCAAAGGAGCTCAGCTCATGCTAGGGCACCCTCAAACAAAACCAAGCACTCTGCCTTCAGGATTGTCAAGGCCTGCCATAGGAGTGACTTATAGGTTACTATGTGTCGATATGTAAAGGTAGATATAATTATACTATGCTTACACCACCTTACCCAGGCTGCAAGTGCAGACCTGTGGTGTCATTTTAGAAGGCTGCCCAGGGGTGGCACAATACATGCTTCAGCCCCTGGTAGGCCTCTGGAGTACCCATGCTCTGGGTACCTAAGGTACACTATACAGGGACTCACAAGGGTAACCCAGTAACCAATCTGGTATTTACCTAAAGTACATGGAATCCATTTCATAGAGAAAGCAGATAGACTGGGGCCCTGAATAGCAGGATCCCAGGCCAACTAAATTGAAAACCAGCAAAACACCAGGCAAAAAGTGGGGGTAACCATGGAGTCAGATTCAACCTTCCTACAAAACATCCATAATTTCCTGCAAAATTTCAGATCACAACCGTATAGAACTACATCTGGACTTGGGATTGTGGCTACCTCCATGGGGTCATTGGCACCTAAATAGATCCTATTAAAACACCCAGTAGCCAAAGGTCACCTTGCTGGCCACGTAGAGAGATTCCTAGAGGGAAACAAACACTTGCTGACAGTGTGGGCACTGGAAAGGGCGCAGTGAGGGGCTTATTGACCAAACAGAGGCTCATGGAATGGGAACACCAACTACAAGCCCAGATCTGACCTCTGACCTCTGCTTACTCCACATCCCAGACACCTGTGACTGTACGGGAACTCCTTGCAACTTAATACACAACAGAGGCGGAGAAAGGGCTTTTCCGCATCCAACAAAGACATAGCGAGCATGGGGAGAAGGTGGTCCGGTTGCTGACTTACCAACTTCGCTAATTAGACCCCAGGAACCTCTGTGCCACTGGGGTCTCTGTAATCCTCGCTGACGAAAGATCATTCTTTGAATGCATCAACGTGTTCAAACTGACTTTTGCCCAGTCGGGCACGTTGGAAGGGGAGGTCACTGCCAGGGAGACTGCTACAGCCATTGCCTTTATGCCAGCCAGAAAGATGCCCGGACACGTCAGATGGCTCCTGGCAGAATTTTACAAAGTGACTCATCTTTCGATCCTCCCTTTCTTGTCTCCATATATAATGAAGCCCCATATCATTAATAAACACGGATGCCAATATATTGGCTAAGATCTTAGCAACCCACCTGAATGACGCAATAATGGTCCTAACACACCCCTCTCAGCTGGATTTTATACCTGACTCATCAATTATTAGTGCCCCTTTACCACATACTCTGACCGGAGAGGAAACACGGGTAAAACGGCTCTCCCTCCTCTCCTTCGATGCTGAAAAGGTCTTTGACCGTGTGGATATGGGTTATCTTTTTTGGCTCGCGGTGAGGATGGGTTCAGGTTCTCACGCTTACCAGAGGGATTCTCGTGAGTCATGCCGCACTTGAGGCCTGCCTGCTTGAGAGGCTTGAAGAGACTTGTACACCAGCTCTGAGCCTTGGCCTGCTTTGTATTTGGTGCACAAGCTCTGCATACCAAAGTTACATGTTTTCTCCAGAAGCTCCAACCTCACAGCTTTCACAATATGGGCAGTAACAATATCCAACAAATTATTTATACCACGAAACGTGACTTCCACAGGTGTTCCACCTTGAATCTGTCCCTATGGGGGAAGGTTAAGGTCATCAAGATGAATGTGACCCCCACATTTAACTATATCTTTGGAACGCTGCCCCTTTTTATTCCCCTTTCTCCTTTAGGGACATCTTTTGCTCCATTTCCCTTTTCATCTGGGGATCGAATAAACAGATTAAAGGGATCGAAGTTGTATTCTTGTGGCGAGAGGAACTGCCTCTGATTACCACATTTAAAATTAAACTGGTTGGCGCAGCAATTGGCCCTCTCAAAGTATCTTCTGCCCATGTTCAGGGCTGCACCCTCTTGGGTTTTTCTGGAATGCCACATTTTACATGAGACTGTGGAGTGGTGTGGCTCACTGGTTAGAGGTGGCAGACCCGGAAGCAGAGAACGGCCCGGGACCAGGGTTCAATTCCCGACGCGGCAGGGTTGTGGACCAGGGTCAGCGGACTCGATAATTCTCGCCTCGGTGCCTACTCTAACCAGGGATCACACTCGGCAACTCTGGGCATTAGCTTGCCTCATCTCCACAACGGCCCCCCACATTCGCCGGGTATGCCTGGTTTCACCTTGGAGATACCCAGTAGGGACCATCTCACAGGGATAGCCAGGACGGGTTCCCCAGCGGTCTACAGCGCCACGATGCCTCAGGGCAGCAGTGCACTTTACAAGACACATACAATACAATACAATACATATTATACCTCATGACACTGATTCACCCCGCTTTCCAACCCTATCGTACACGCTTCTCAGTGTGCATGACACAGACTCCACACGATGGGGAAAGTACCTGCCCCCTACACTCCAAGACACCGATTATGGTGCAAAGCAGCCAATACAACAGGGAGGGAACAGATCTGCAAGTCACTCTGGAAAAATCCTAGAATTTGCCATAATGACAATATTCTCTCAAACAGTCCCTTAAAACCGTTCCAAGATCCATGACTCGTGTTTGACATTCCCTGCTCCCAGGAGTGGAGATACACTCAATTGTTCCAAGGCTTAATGACTAACCTGGGGAGATCCATAGTTGACCTGAATCGCACCCTATGGAAGAATTTCGGGGAGTGGGGTCATTGGGAACTATACACCAAATTGATTGCTCACTGTTTTCCACTGCACACATGGTGGGAACACACAACTCAATTCAGAATTCCTGGAAGATGACTGGGATCTTGGTGGACCATAACAAGGGATTGAGTGAGGCTTGGCTAAAGTACAGCTATTATCAAATTCTCCATTGCTGGCTCTGGTGTCAGGTGAAACTGTGTAAAGCCCTCCTGAGCACGGAGTTGGGATGCTGCATGTGTGGAGAGCAGAACTATGACATTATTCATGTGTTGTGGTTATGCACTATGCTACATGGCATTTGGAATCAGACCTTGGACCATTTGAGGATTGAAATGCAGGTGTCCAACATCTGCCCACCTGCCTGGTCCTACTACACGACCCCCACTTTTTGCTTAGTGTCAGTATGTTTTTGACTTAGTCTGACTGGGATCCTGCTATTCAGGACCCCGGTCACTGCGCTTTCTCCCTAGGTTGACCATGGTAAGTCATTTAGTACATCCACAATTGGCTACTGGTGTACCCTTCTAAGTCCCTAGTTTATTGTACAAAGTTACCAAAGGCATAGGTACACCAGAGGTCTCCCATGGGCTGCAGCATGTGTTGTGCCACCCATGGGAGCCCACATAAACTGCAATTACAGGCCTGCCATTGTAGGTTATGTGAGTTGGTGCTTGCACCTCTCACAACAGATATGTTTCCTTATATCTGAGGTCACTGCACTTAAAACCTATAAGTCAGCCCTATGGCAGGCTCTTCAATCCTGAGGACAGCGTGTTTGGTAATAAGTGTGAGGGTGCTCCTGCATGAACAGGACACCCCTAGAAACACCAGAGTTGATTTTCCAGACTTTGTAAGTGTGGGTGCCCATTTAAATATATATAGTGGACATCAGTCATTATGACATGTCTAACTATATAGTGGCTGCACCGAACCTTGTCATGTTTTGTATCAAACATGATAGAATCCTACCCCAACACTGGTCCCAGTGTTGGAAGTATGATCCCATGTCTTGGGGGCTCATTTGGGTACCCCCCTGTGCTCCCGGTAACAGCCTTTCAGGGTCTGTCAGCAAGCTAGTGCTACTGCCGACCACAGGCATGATTCTGCCCTCCTGATGCCGAGCCAAGCTCGAGCAGGGGATGGTAGAACAATAGGGTTCCTGTCACCGGGAGGTGTGACCACCTCCCAGTTGGGACTTAGTATATTGGACTGGAGTGGGGGATCTTGCTAGCTCCACCAGACTTCTTTGAAGGGCAAGTTTGGTGCCCTCGCATACTTCAGTTTAAGCCAGTTCAGGGAGACCTTGGCTACTGCTCTGGTGTGAAACTGGATACAGGACAAGGGAGTATCCTCCGCTCAGTCTAGCCCCCCTGGGAGGGAACCCAGAGTTGTTCCAGCTCTTTCCTTAGGGTTCTTAAGGGCTAACTCATGAGTGGTTCCTTAGATTCAACATGGGACAAGACTGAAGCCTGAAACTATGTTGCTCTTCGACCATGTGGACATTTGAACTTTGCTGGACTTTGCCTGGAACCGAGACTGCATCAAGGAAGACTCCTGCTGCTCCTGGTCTCCCTTCAAGTCGTCTTTGTCATCGGTGTCTGTGCTTCTTCCAGGTTCTTCAACAGACCTTTGGGCATGAAGGATACCCGAAGAAATTTTCCTTGGAGTGAAGGAGTCACTCTCCTGCATCCTACGTACTTCCAGAGGCTCAGCAACACAAGTGGTGGTTCTGCAGCACCCATCTTTTGAGCGGAAACAATGTTTACTACACAACTTTTACAACACAGTACTTCACGATGCGGTTGTTACAATGACCGCGTTGTTACCATACGTGTCATTACAACGCAAGTCATTTCAATAACTTGCTCTAGGGGACATGCCACACCAGGGAATGTGTTGGATTTTAAATCCAACACCTTCCCTGCTGTTGCGCAAACTGGAGTAGGAATAGTAATTAATACTATTCCTAAGTCCAGCGCACCCGTTGTAATGACTTGCGTTGTAATGACACGCGTGGTAACAACGCGGTCGTTGTGATGTCCACATTGTAAAGTACCGGGTTGTAAAAGCACCCATTGTAACGTGCTATATTCACCCGGAGGTCTGACCTTTCCTCTCTGCAATTTCGAGGCCAGTATCCCTCGTCAGAACTGCTGGGGCCAAACCCATGTTTACCGCGTTGACTTTCCATTACCAAGATTTGGTGGCTCTGCACTCCAGAGATATTCAGGCTACAAGAAGCTCTAGCCTCCAGCATCTCTTCCCTCCAAGATCAGCGTCCTCGCTGCATCCTCTGCACTGTGGGCCTTCATCCTTGGTGAGCTGCTCGAGGTCCTCTTGAGACGCCTCTGCCCTTGGCCTGTGGGTCCTCCTGAGGGTCTTCTATCACTTCAGTGGGCTCCCCTGCTCTAACTCTCCTGCTACTGGTGAGTCCCTTGGACTTTGCTGGTCCCATCATTGCTCCTTCTTCGTCTTTCACTCCACTACAGAAGCTTATTGGTTCTCCCCCTGGACACCGACCGCCTAGTCACTGATTACCAACGCGGGACAGCTCGTACAGGGCTCCTGGTCTTCCTCACCATCGCCTGATCCTCACAGCAGCAGCGACAATGTCACCGCTGAATCTTCTGAACCTCACAACATCGGCGGGCATTGTGAATTCGTGCCTCCTGGTCATGTCCGAGTGGCATAGACTCTGTCCCCTCTGCTTACAGGTTCTTCACTTTCAGAATACACCTTTGGATTCCACTGGACTTCTTCATCGTCTTCTCCAGAGGCATTTTCTTCTAAGTCTTCCATTTTCATCCACGGAGGTTTCTGATGTCTCTTCACCTCTATGCATCTTGTTTCCCTGGTGTAGGTAACATGGTTCCCGGGGAATCCTTGGGTGGGGTGGCTCTCCAAACTTCCATCCTCCAAGGGAATTCTTCAGGGTATTCTGGGAAGGGTCCCTCTTCTACAATGCTGCAACTGCGACTTCTCCATTGATTTCCATTGTTCACAGGGCTACGTTTCCACTCGCACACAGCCTGTGTGGAGTTCCTGGCTACTTACCTTGGGTGGTTCCTTGTGTTCTTGGCTCCTCTGGGTCTTCTGGTCCAAGTTCTGTTCTGAAAGTAACAAGAGAGTGTACAGAGTTCCCCAAAGGGGTAAGTTAACTAAGGGAGGGGAAAAGGACAATCGCTCTCTCTAGGAAGGATAGCAAAGTGCAGCAGGGAATCAAGTGAACCATTAACGGAATAAAGGATGCCTCACACAATTAAAAGGCTGGACAACTGTAGCCATCCGACCTAATGACTGTATCGTGTCATCATTGGCCTCCTGCTCCAGCGACAGGCTGGCGGTGCAATGCCTGCCGGGTAGCACGTAGTGCTACTCTTTTAGCGGAGTTCTTTTATTCCTGGCCAATGGGTGCATGCGTGTGAGGGACCTAGGGAGTGCAATAGTGAGCGTGAGTGACAGATTAAAATAAGTCAGTAGAGTCCATTAGGAAAACTTTAATGATATGGCTCACTGCTTAATTAAAATTGGTAAAGGGAGGGGTTGCGAAGCACAACGGGTAAGGTAAATTGGCCTCGTTCAACCCTCGCCTATGGTGTGGTCAACATGTTTCATGCCGTAAAGGCAATTCTTCAGGACCTATGGAAGCTCATCAGTTCGTGCGAATTCTCAACCTAATTGAAGAAAATGTCATATACAACCTGTATATCAGGGCAGGGAATGATCCTGCGGTGGTCCATGCCCTAAATGTTGGGAAGAAATGGACACAATCAGTCCTGGGTACAATCAGGCAGGATCTTCCATGTAGAAGCATACTAAAGAATCAACTATGATTCAGGGAGTGTACATCCACAGCCTGGTGATGTAAAAAAGGGAGGAGAGAGAGAGTGTGTGTGATGTGTCAAAGGAGGGGCGGGAGGGTAATGATGTATACCATAGATAAAAATTGCTAGGAATACATAGGTTGAATATATACCAGTATTTATACTCCATGCTATGACACCCAGTCGTGTTTTACAGATTAGCGGTAGTATCATTGTGAAAAGGAATTCTGAGGGTACAGAGAAAGCAAAGGCAAATGTGTTTTACTAGGGTAATAATAGCGAGGTCATCAGACGGGTGACTCTCGGCAATTCCTTACCCTTAATCCCTGGTAGCCGGGCCCCACGAGCTGTCCTTGGGAAGGCCTGAGCAGCGAGGAGTCCCCTGCATGAAAGGGTAGACGGAATATATTTTTTGGTCGCAGTTTGCGTGATCACAGAAGTGGGTCTCACACTTTTGTTAGCTACTAATGAGTATCGATCAAGCGGGCATCCATCGTGCCCGTCCCCTGCACCTTACCTGAGTTGCTCGAGGCAAAGCGGGTCAGCACCTACCCATCCCACGGCGGCGGTATCGCAGGACAGCCGGTGGATCGGTGTCCGTCCGCGAGGTATAAATGCCGGTAACCGCGGGCGCCGTGGGTGGGCGTGTCAAGGGTGCGTTGCTAGGAGGCGCGAGGGAGCGTCATGTGGAAAGAAAGGAGGGACAGTCAAACCAGCGACGCCTCAGGCCGGCCAAAAATGGAGCGCCATCTTAAAGTGGGGAAATTTGAATGTGCATAAGGATAATCGGTGCCAGGTTGGCGATTTACCGAAAAGCGCTCAGGCTCAAAGGGGGAGAAATGAATCTCACGGATAGGGTTCACCAATTAATAGTTGGAAAAGCTAAGTTTGATTTATCTGGCCAGCACATTCCAAGGAATAGAATCGTTAAGACCCTGGGCATCAGTCTGAAGGCGGTGCACCCACCGCTGTTCCATTTTGTACAGTGCCTGTTGACTGATAGATGGATGGCATTCAAGAATGGTCCATTGTATATCTGCAGGCAAGTGATTTTGTTGTCTACAGTGTTCGTACAGCTTAGTGTGTGTCTTCTTGCATCGGATGTTGCTGTAATGTTCCATGATGCGCAATTTGACAGTGCGCATCGTCATCCCGATGTAGAGCAATTTGCACGGGCACATAAGCATATAAATGCATTTTGCACTGTTACAGTTCGTATGCTTATTACGGTGCCAAGTGAAGTCGTTGGGGAGTTCAAGAGTTTTGCCCTGGAGAGTCTGAGGGCATACCACGCAGGAACCACACCGATGATGACCTACGACAGGGGGCAGGTCCCACAGGGTTTTCAGAGGACGTGTGCTGAACTTCTTAGGGCGGGTGTGGATTAAAGTGTCCTTGAGGTTGGCTGTCCTTTTGAAAGCAAACCGGGGCCGAGGTAGATCAAGGCCCGCTGTGTTTAAGATTCCCCAATGTGAGTTCACAGTTTTCTTTATGAACGAGGAATTTCTCGTGTAGGACGTAACGCAGATGATCAAGTCATCCTTCTCCTTGGTGTGTGTTTCCAAGAGCGAGTCTCTGTTGTTGTTAAGGGCTCTTTTCGATGAATTCTTTAGGAGTTGCGTTGGGTACCCCCTATCCAAGAGCTTATGTTGTAGAGTCTTAGCTTCTTGTTTGTAGTCTGACACTGAGGTACAGTTCCTGCGGAGCCGTAGAAATTGCCCGAACGGCAGGTTGTCTCTCAGAGATCTGGTGTGGTGGCTCTTGTACAGGAGCAAGCTATTCCGGTCAGTCTCTTTCTTGAAGAGGGTAGTAGTAATTTCTGTGGGATCCAACCTGATTGTTAGGTCTAGGAAGGGGACCGACTTCTCGGAAATTGTGCCTGTGAACTTAAGAAAGGGGTCTTGTAGGTTAATCCATGTACAAAAGGCCTCACAGCTCGTTCGATCACCTTTCCAGAATATTAGAATGTGGTCAATGTAACGACGCCAAAGGGTAAGGTGTGCCCGGAACGGGTTCTGTTCGGGTGGGTAGATGTGAATCTTTTCGAAAGTTGCCATATAAATACAGGCCAGGCTGGGCGCGAAGGTAGAACCCATAGATGTCCCGCTGACCTGGTGATAGAGATGTGACTCGTATCTGAAAAAGTTCTCTGTGAGAGCTATGTGGGCTAGTTCCATGATGAAAGCGATGGGAGTTGGAGAGGACCAATCTTCCAGTCGTAATGTAGATTCCACGGCTTCCAAGGTGGCTTGTTGAGGGATGTTGGTGTATAATGCCTCCACATCTAAAGTTAGGAGGAGGTCAACATCCTCTCTGCCATCCACTTCATCAATGAGGCGAAGGACATCTCTGGTGTCCTGCAGATACGATGGAATTTGCTTCACCAGGGGCTGCAGGAAGGCATCACAAAATTGGGATAGTGGCTCCAGGAGTGACCCAATCCCGGAGAGTATGGGTCTCCCCGGGACCGGGGTAATCCCCTTGTGAATTTTGGGGAGGGTATAGAAATAAGGCGTGATAGGTTCCGTGGTGGTAAGGAAGTCCGCCTCTTTCTTGGTAATCCATTCGTTGGTTTCTCCCTCAATTATAAGGCTCATGATAGTTGTGGTTAACCGTTTGGTAGGATCCTCAGTGAGGGGTCGATAATGATTAGTATTGGACAGTTGTCGTCTGCATTCACAGTCATAGTCCTCATAGTCTTGGATGACTGTTGCTCCCCCTTGTCTGCCTGTTTTATGACGATGGATTGATCCTGGCCCAGATTTATGGATGCTTGTCTTTCTTTGGACGTAAGGTTGTGGAACTGTTTGACTGATGGTTTGTTCTTCAGGCTAGTCAGGACAGCTCGTTCGAAAGTCAGGATCTCCGGGGGGACCATCCCATCGGTGGGAGTAAAGGTGGACGGTTTTCTCAGTCCAGTGTCATCATTGATGGTTTCAGGTTTGTCGTCAAAAAAGGCACAAAGACGTACTTTCCTAAATAGTTGTTGGATCTCAATCATCTCCTGGAAGCTGTCTGGGGTAGGGGTCGGGACGAATCCGAGTCCCTTTTCCAAAATGCTGGTCTCCACAGGTGAGAGTACTTTCTTCGAGAGGTTGACGATCAGACTCTTCTCCCCCTGGATGTGATGCTCCTGGTTTCCATTGTGGTTGATGGGGTCGGTTGGTCTTGCCACTGTACTCCTTTCTGTCCTCCTCGCCTTCGCCCTCTTCCTCTGCCCCAGCCTCTGCCTTGAAAAGGTGGCGGATTTGGAGGGTAATACTGTGGAGGGCCTTGTGGGAAGAACGGATATTGCCACGGTGGTGTCATATGGGGGGGAGGGGGACCCATGAAGGTAGGACCTGGTTGGTAGCCCTGCTGCCAGGTGGAGCGTTGTTGGAACCGAGTGTTCCTGCCAGGGTGGCCACCACTGGAATCACTACTCGTGGAACCTCGTCTACTCATGTTGTTATCCGAATTCTCATCTGAGGAATAGCTAGTCTTCTTCCCTGTGAAACCATCCTTAAGGTACGGGTAGACTTTTTCTTTCTCGAATTTGGTAATGTCTTTCTGGAGTTTGGTTGTTTTTTGATTAAGGAGAAAATCATGATGATCTGACATTTCTTGATTTATTTCAGTTAACTTAGTAGTGAAGGCTGTTTTGTTATTCTTACTGATGGCACTTTTCATAGTAGCTTCTATGGCTGAGATTTTGTCCTGTAGGGCATCAGCAAGGCGCTTAGCTGTTTGTGAAATCAGGAAAAGGGTATACAACCTTTACCACGCAACTTTTACCACGACCTACCATTACCACGCAACTTTTACAACGCAGGACCCTTTACCACACATACCATTACAACGCTGGTATTTACAACGCAGGTACTTTTACAACGCATACCATTACAACGTAAGTATTGGTAAGTATATAATTTTATTTAAAATATTTTAGGTTTGGGTTTTGGGTAAAGGGGTATTTTTAGGGTTCAGGGTCAGTTTTCAGTTTTTGGGTAAAGGGGTATTTTTAGGGTTCAGGGTCAGTTTTCAGTTTTTGGGTAAAGGGGTATTTTTAGGGTTCAGGGTCAGTTTTCAGTTTTTGGGTAAAGGGGTATTTTTAGGGTTCAGGGTCAGTTTTCAGTTTTTGGGTAAAGGGGTATTTTTAGGGTTCAGGGTCAGTTTTCAGTTTTTGAGTAAAGGGGTATTTTTAGGGTTCAGGGTCAGTTTTCAGTTTTTGGGTAAAGGGGTATTTTTAGGGTTCAGGGTCAGTTTTCAGTTTTTGGGTACAGGGGTAATTTTAGGGTTCAGGGTCAGTTTTCAGTTTTTGGGTACAGGGGTATTTTTAGGGTTCAGGGTCAGTTTTCAGTTTTTGGGGTACAGGGGTATTTTTAGTGTTCAGGGTCAGTTTTCAGTTTTTGGGGTACAGGGGTATTTTTAGGGTTCAGGGTCAGTTTTCAGTTTTTGGGGTACAGGGGTATTTTTAGGGTTCAGGGTCAGTTTTCAGTTTTTGGGGTGCAGGGGTATTTTTAGGGTTCAGGGTCAGTTTTCAGTTTTTGGGGTACAGGGGTATTTTTAGGGTTCAGGGCTGGGTTTGGGTTTTGGGGTTCAGGGGTATTTTTAGGTTTTAGGGCTGGGTTTGGGTTTTGGGGTACAGGGGTATTTTTAACATATATATTTAAAAATTAATAATTAAATATTAACATAAATAATTAAAATATTAAATATTAAAATATTAATTTATTAACTTAAAAAAATATTATTAATAATTATTTTACCATATTATTTACTTACCTATACTTACGTTGTAATGGTATGCGTTGTAATAGTACATGCGTTGTAAATACCAGCGTTGTAATGGTATGCGTGGTAAAGGGTCCTGCGTTGTAAAAAATGCGTGGTAATGGTCTGCGTGGTAAAAGTCCGCGTTGTAACGTCATATATCCAGTCTTGGGATGATATTCACAATTAAGCCTTGTGGAGCTATGTTGCTTCTTAAGTATTCGGTCATCATCCTGCCATGAAGCGTGATTCTAATGAGTTCTTTTTTCATTATCGTTAGGGTGGACCAATCGTCACCAATCGTTACCGGCATTTATACCTCGCGGACGGACACCGATCCACCGGCTGTCCTGCGATACCGCCGCCGTGGGATGGGTAGGTGCTGACCCGCTTTGCCTCGAGCAACTCAGGTAAGGTGCAGGGGACGGGCACGATGGATGCCCGCTTGATCGATACTCATTAGTAGCTAACAACAGTGTGAGACCCACTTCTGTGATCACGCAAACTGCGACCAAAAAATATATTCCGTCTACCCTTTCATGCAGGGGACTCCTCGCTGCTCAGGCCTTCCCAAGGACAGCTCGTGGGGCCCGGCTACCAGGGATTAAGGGTAAGGAATTGCCGAGAGTCACCCGTCTGATGACCTCGCTATTATTACCCTAGTGAAACACGTTT
Source organism: Lissotriton helveticus (assembly GCF_964261635.1). NCBI lineage: Eukaryota > Metazoa > Chordata > Amphibia > Caudata > Salamandridae > Lissotriton > Lissotriton helveticus. Next base: position 31,269,610 of record NC_136068.1, read on the forward strand.
GGCTTTGTTTTCTCGGTACCCTCAGAATTCCTTTTCACAATTATACTACCGCTAAGCTGTAAAACACGACTGGGTGTCATAGCATGGAGTATAAATACTGGTATATATTCAACCTATGTATTCCTAGCAATTTTTATCTATGGTATACATCATTACCCTCCCGCCCCTCCTTTGACACATCACACACACTCTCTCTCTCCTCCCTTTTTTACATCACCAGGCTGTGGATGTACACTCCCTGAATCATAGTTGATTCTTTAGTATGCTTCTACATGGAAGATCCTGCCTGATTGTACCCAGGACTGATTGTGTCCATTTCTTCCCAACATTTAGGGCATGGACCACCGCAGGATCATTCCCTGCCCTGATATACAGGTTGTATATGAAATTTTCTTCAATTAGGTTGAGAATTCGCACGAACTGATGAGCTTCCATAGGTCCTGAAGAATTGCCTTTACGGCATGAAACATGTTGACCACACCATAGGCGAGGGTTGAACGAGGCCAATTTACCTTACCCGTTGTGCTTCGCAACCCCTCCCTTTACCAATTTTAATTAAGCAGTAGCCATATCATTAAAGTTGTCCTAATGGACTCTACTGACTTATTTTAATCTGTCACTCACGCTCACTATTGCACTCCCTAGGTCCCTCACACGCATGCACCCATTGGCCAGGAATAAAAGAACTCCGCTAAAAGAGTAGCACTACGTGCTACCCGGCAGGCATTGCACAGCCAGCCTGTCGCTGGAGCAGGAGGCCAATGATGACACGATACAGTCATTAGGTCGGATGGCTACAGTTGTCCCGCCTTTTAATTGTGTGAGGCATCCTTTATTCCGTTAAGGGTTCACTTGATTCCCTGCTGCACTTTGCTATCCTTCCTAGAGAGAGCGATTGTCCTTTTCCCCTCCCTTAGTTAACTTACCCCTTTGGGGAACTCTGTACACTCTCTTGTTACTTCCTTGTAGGACACGTACATTGGACCCCGGTAAATATTGTCCCTCATTGTCCCCCTTGATTGCTAGCACTTCTATACGTGGGCTTCCCCCACGGGACTTACAGGTTACCAAGAGTGGAAAACTTTTTCACCAATTGGCCCAATCCAATACAATTATTCTGATCATCTCAGAATCAAAGCCTTCGTTTCTCTGGCTAGCATATTTCCAATACCCGTGTCATCTTCCTCCACCACAATGGAGGATGTACCTGGGCTCAGTTTCGATGAGGATGCCATAGCTGAAGTATTAAGAGCTGCTCCACCTCTGCTGACCGATCCGACTGCCTCCACATCTGGCACGTCTAATGACGATTGGTCCACCCTAACGATAATGAAAAAAGAACTCATTAGAATCACGCTTCATGGCAGGATGATGACCGAATACTTAAGAAGCAACATAGCTCCACAAGGCTTAATTGTGAATATCATCCCAAGACTATTTTTGGAGGACAAACTATTTAAAGTCGATTGGTGCCAGGTGTCCTGGAAATGCACCAAAGACCTACTTTTCCTGATTTCACAAACAGCTAAGCGCCTTGCTGATGCCCTACAGGACAAAATCTCAGCCATAGAAGCTACTATGAAAAGTGCCATCAGTAAGAATAACAAAACAGCCTTCACTACTAAGTTAGCTGAAATAAATCAAGAAATGTCAGATCATCATGATTTTCTCCTTAATCAAAAAACAACCAAACTCCAGAAAGACATTACCAAATTCGAGAAAGAAAAAGTCTACCCGTACCTTAAGGATGGTTTCACAGGGAAGAAGACTAGCTATTCCTCAGATGAGAATTCGGATAACAACATGAGTAGACGAGGTTCCACGAGTAGTGATTCCAGTGGTGGCCACCCTGGCAGGAACACTCGGTTCCAACAACGCTCCACCTGGCAGCAGGGCTACCAACCAGGTCCTACCTTCATGGGTCCCCCTCCCCCCCATATGACACCACCGTGGCAATATCCGTTCTTCCCACAAGGCCCTCCACAGTATTACCCTCCAAATCCGCCACCTTTTCAAGGCAGAGGCTGGGGCAGAGGAAGAGGGCGAAGGCGAGGAGGACAGAAAGGAGTACAGTGGCAAGACCAACCGACCCCATCAACCACAATGGAAACCAGGAGCATCACATCCAGGGGGAGAAGAGTCTGATCGTCAACCTCTCGAAGAAAGTACTCTCACCTGTGGAGACCAGCATTTTGGAAAAGGGACTCGGATTCGTCCCGCCCCCTACCCCAGACAGCTTCCAGGAGACGATTGAGATCCAACAACTATTTAGGAAAGTACGTCTTCGTGCCTTTTTTGACAACAAACCTGAAACCATCAATGATGACACTGGACTGAGAAAACCGTCCACCTTTACTCCCACCGATGGGATGGTCCCCCCGGAGATCCTGACTTTCGAACGAGCTGTCCTGACTAGCCTGAAGAACAAACCATCAGTCAAACAGTTCCACAACCTTACGTCCAAAGAAAGACAAGCATCCATAAATCTGGGCCAGGATCAATCCATCGTCATAAAACAGGCAGACAAGGGGGGAGCAACAGTCATCCAAGACTATGAGGACTATGACCGTGAATGCAGACGACAACTGTCCAATACTAATCATTATCGACCCCTCACTGAGGATCCTACCAAACGGTTAACCACAACTATCATGAGCCTTATAATTGAGGGAGAAACCAACGAATGGATTACCAAGAAAGAGGCGGACTTCCTTACCACCACGGAACCTATCACGCCTTATTTCTATACCCTCCCCAAAATTCACAAGGGGATTACCCCGGTCCCGGGGAAACCCATAGTCTCCGGGATTGGGTCACTCCTGGAGCCACTATCCCAATTTTGTGATGCCTTCCTGCAGCCCCTGGTGAAGCAAATTCCATCGTATCTGCAGGACACCAGAGATGTCCTTCACCTCATTGATGAAGTGGATGGCAGAGAGGATGTTGACCTCCTCCTAACTTTAGATGTGGAGGCATTATACACCAACATCCCTCAACAAGCCACCTTGGAACCCGTGGAATCTACATTACGACTGGAAGATTGGTCCTCTCCAACTCCCATCGCTTTCATCATGGAACTAGCCCACATAGCTCTCACAGAGAACTTTTTCAGATACGAGTCACATCTCTATCACCAGGTCAGCGGGACATCTATGGGTTCTACCTTCGCGCCCAGCCTGGCCTGTATTTATATGGCAACTTTCGAAAAGATTCACATCTACCCACCCGAACAGAACCCGTTCCGGGCACACCTTACCCTTTGGCGTCGTTACATTGACGACATTCTAATATTCTGGAAAGGTGATCGAACGAGCTGTGAGGCCTTTTGTACATGGATTAACCTACAAGACCCCTTTCTTAAGTTCACAGGCACAATTTCCGAGAAGTCGGTCCCCTTCCTAGACCTAACAATCAGGTTGGTGTTAGGAATCGAGCTAGTCCTACCTCTGTGACCATGCCTTGCCATCACATGACCAGGGATAGGTAGATAAAAACCAGTCCTACCTTTAGCTCATTGCTCGTTATTGCCAGTGTTTGGATTCCCTCCCTGGTTGTTGGTTGTTGCAGAAAGCAGAGAGCTGAGCCTCCTCATCGTCTTCTCTACTCCTTTGAAGCTGTTCCCTTCCTCTCACGGGCTCGTGAGAGGGTTTGTGTGTCTTCCTGCTACGTTTTGGTCCCTTTCCCGTTTTTTTGCCATCCCCTTCAGTGTAGGTAGCGGTATCCCGGTATCCCTTTCCCTTTAGTGTTCTCCCCTTCTTGTTAAACCCCTGTGTTCCCGTTGTCGAGTGTTCGGGGGCTCCCGTTCACTCCAGCGTCATTGTCATCATTATACGCTGTGTTTTCAGCTCGTTATTAGCGGGAGCGTTAGCTCGCGGTTGCCGGGTGACGCTCCGCGTTGTTGTATGCGGAAGTGACGTTTTGGGTCACTCCGCGGCGGCTTTTGTTTACATTCGCGCTGATTGTTTAGCGCTCTGGAGGGTTCTCTGTTTATTGCCCTTTCGCGTTTTCACGTTTGGTTTAGACGGGGTTTTTTGGTGTCAGCTGCAAACCCAAGCCTACCTTTTTCCCCGCTTATATTATTTTTGATTAAAGGACACAAGACATTTAGCTCCTTCACTAAGTCTGCTATTGTCCTAGAGCAGACACCAGAACCCTCCATCCTTCTGGTGCTGTGATCTACGTCCTCACGAAGCAAAGCCTGCCCAAGCCACGGGTGAGGAGGGTTGTGTGGTGGTTGGGGTATGGTCATTGGAGGTTGGGCATATTAGGGTACAGCGTATCTGAATGGTATTGTGTTCCCCTATTTTGTACCACAGGTGCAGAAGCGTAAGGACCGAGGGAGCTGTGTCCTGTAAACCTACAAGGGTGGAAGACTTGGTGTCTCCTCAATATTACCACCCTCTTTTCTGGTTCACAGGTGCGTCCACAGTGTTTTTCCTGTGGGCGTCCAGTGGGCAGGAGAAGGGGATTGGTACTTGCTACGTTCCCGCAGCGCTTGGGCCGGTGGGAGTCTAACAGTTGGATCCCACAGAAATTACTACTACCCTCTTCAAGAAAGAGACTGACCGGAATAGCTTGCTCCTGTACAAGAGCCACCACACCAGATCTCTGAGAGACAACCTGCCGTTCGGGCAATTTCTACGGCTCCGCAGGAACTGTACCTCAGTATCAGACTACAAACAAGAAGCTAAGACTCTACAACATAAGCTCTTGGATAGGGGGTACCCAACGCAACTCCTAAAGAATTCATCGAAAAGAGCCCTTAACAACAACAGCTGCGTTACGTCCTACACGAGAAATTCCTCGTTCATAAAGAAAACTGTGAACTCACATTGGGGAATCTTAAACCCAGCGGGCCTTGATCTACCTCGGCCCCGGTTTGCTTTCAAAAGGACAGCCAACCTCAAGGACACTTTAATCCACACCCGCCCTAGGAAGTTCAGCACACGTCCTCTGAAAACCCTGTGGGACCTGCCCCCTGTCGTAGGTCATCATCGGTGTGGTTCCTGCGTGGTATGCCCTCAGACTCTCCAGGGCAAAACTCTTGAACTCCCCAACGACTTCACTTGGCACCGTAATAAGCATACGAACTGTAACAGTGCAAAATGCATTTATATGCTTATGTGCCCGTGCAAATTGCTCTACATCGGGATGACGATGCGCACTGTCAAATTGCGCATCATGGAACATTACAGCAACATCCGATGCAAGAAGACACACACTAAGCTGTACGAACACTGTAGACAACAAAATCACTTGCCTGCAGATATACAATGGACCATTCTTGAATGCCATCCATCTATCAGTCAACAGGCACTGTACAAAATGGAACAGCGGTGGGTGCACCGCCTTCAGACTGATGCCCAGGGTCTTAACGATTCTATTCCTTGGAATGTGCTGGCCAGATAAATCAAACTTAGCTTTTCCAACTATTAATTGGTGAACCCTATCCGTGAGATTCATTTCTCCCCCTTTGAGCCTGAGCGCTTTTCGGTAAATCTCCAACCTGGCACCGATTATCCTTATGCACATTCAAATTTCCCCACTTTAAGATGGCGCTCCATTTTTGGCCGGCCTGAGGCGTCGCTGGTTTGACTGTCCCTCCTTTCTTTCCACATGACGCTCCCTCGCGCCTCCTAGCAACGCACCCTCGACACGCCCACCCACGGCGCCCGCGGTTACCGGCATTTATACCTCGCGGACGGACACCGATCCACCGGCTGTCCTGCGATACCGCCGCTGTGGGATGGGTAGGTGCTGACCCGCTTTGCCTCGAGCAACTCAGGTAAGGTGCAGGGGACGGGCACAATGGATGCCCGCTTGATCGATACTCATTAGTAGCTAACAACAGTGTGAGACCCACTTCTGTGATCACGCAAACTGCGACCAAAAAATATATTCCGTCTACCCTTTCATGCAGGGGACTCCTCGCTGCTCAGGCCTTCCCAAGGACAGCTCGTGGGGCCCGGCTACCAGGGATTAAGGGTAAGGAATTGCCGAGAGTCACCCGTCTGATGACCTCGCTATTATTACCCTAGTGAAACACGTTTGGCTTTGTTTTCTCTGTACCCTCAGAATTCCTTTTCACAATTATACTACCGCTAATCTGTAAAACACGACTGGGTGTCATAGCATGGAGTATAAATACTGGTATATATTCAACCTATGTATTCCTAGCAATTTTTATCTATGGTATACATCATTACCCTCCCGCCCCTCCTTTGACACATCACACACACTCTCTCTCTCCTCCCTTTTTTACATCACCAGGCTGTGGATGTACACTCCCTGAATCATAGTTGATTCTTTAGTATGCTTCTACATGGAAGATCCTGCCTGATTGTACCCAGGACTGATTGTGTCCATTTCTTCCCAACATTTAGGGCATGGACCACCGCAGGATCATTCCCTGCCCTGATATACAGGTTGTATATGAAATTTTCTTCAATTAGGTTGAGAATTCGCACGAACTGATGAGCTTCCATAGGTCCTGAAGAATTGCCTTTACGGCATGAAACATGTTGACCACACCATAGGCGAGGGTTGAACGAGGCCAATTTACCTTACCCGTTGTGCTTCGCAACCCCTCCCTTTACCAATTTTAATTAAGCAGTAGCCATATCATTAAAGTTGTCCTAATGGACTCTACTGACTTATTTTAATCTGTCACTCACGCTCACTATTGCACTCCCTAGGTCCCTCACACGCATGCACCCATTGGCCAGGAATAAAAGAACTCCGCTAAAAGAGTAGCACTACGTGCTACCCGGCAGGCATTGCACCGCCAGCCTGTCGCTGGAGCAGGAGGCCAATGATGACACGATACAGTCATTAGGTCGGATGGCTACAGTTGTCCAGCCTTTTAATTGTGTGAGGCATCCTTTATTCCGTTAAGGGTTCACTTGATTCCCTGCTGCACTTTGCTATCCTTCCTAGAGAGAGTGATTGTCCTTTTCCCCTCCCTTAGTTAACTTACCCCTTTGGGGAACTCTGTACACTCTCTTGTTACTTCCTTGTAGGACACGTACATTGGACCCCGGTAAATATTGTCCCTCATTGTCCCCCTTGATTGCTAGCACCAAGTTCTGTTCTCCCTTGCAGTTCGCATTCCATTTTCATTTTATGGTTTACTCTCCCCCTGGAGACCACTGTAGTTGTGCTACTTACTTGTTACAACTGAAGTCTTCTTCTGTAATTGTGTTTATATCTCTGGGTAGGAGATATACCAATGTGTTAGTGTGTGTTGTGTAACAAATAGTAAGTATTTTTATATAAACACTGTTTCTTTGTCACTTAACCTACACTACATGGTTAAACTGGTAAAACAAGCTGCTAAACCCTCTTTCAAGATACGCCTGAAGGCTGTTCTCCACAGCTCACTGACAGTCAAAATATCGACTTGCCAAAATATCGAGGTAAAAATATAGAATGCCAGAATATCGACTTCCTATCTACAAACAGGTAAGTACAAAAATATCGACTCCAAAATATCGATAGGAAAAAATATAGACAGTCAAAATATCAAGTTTTTTAAATATCTTAAAAGTAATTTTAAAGTAATATAATTATAAATATAATTAATTTAAACATACTTAAAATACTTAAATAAACTTAAAATTAATAAATAATTAATGTAACTTTAAAAAAAATCTTTTTAAAACATATATATATATATATATATATATATATGTATATATATATATATATATATATATATATATATTTATATATATATATATATATATACATATATATATATATATATATATATGTATATATATACATATTATTAACAAAACATTTACAATATATTTTCCGTAGGATAGCGAGAGGGTTAAATTTACTATTCACACTCCAGAGAGTGCAACAGTAGGAAAAGCGTTGGATAGTGTAGGGATAAAAATTACTATTCCCACTCCAGAGAGCGCAACAGTAGGGAAAGCGTTGGATAGCGTAAGGTTAAAAATTACTATTCCCACTCCAGTGAGCGCAACAGTAGGGAAAGCGTTGGATAGCGTAGGGGTAAAAATTACTATTCCCACTCCAGTGAGTGCAACAGTAGGGAAAGCGTTGGATAGCGTAGGGGTAAAAATTACTATTCCAACTCCAGGGAGTGCAACAGTAGGGCAAGCGTTAGATAGTGAGAGGGTAAAAATTACTATTACCACTCCAGAGAGAGAAACAGTAGGGAAAATATTGGATAGCGTAGGGGTAAAAATTACTATTCCCACTCCAGAGAGCGCAACAGTAGGGAAAGCATTGGATAGCGTAGGGGTCAAAATAACTATTCCCACTCCAGAGAGTGCAACAGTAGGGAAAGTGTTGGATAGCGTAGGAGTAAAAATGACTATTCCCACTCCAGTGAGTGCAACAGTAGAGAAAGCGTTTGATAGCGTATGGATACAAATTACTATTCCCTCTCCAGTGAGTGCAACAGTAGGGAAAGTGTTGGACAGCGTAGGAGTAAAAATGACTATTCCCACTCCAGTGAGTGCAACAGTAGAGAAAGCGTTTGATAGCGTAGGGATAAAAATTCCTATTCCTACTCCAGAGAGTGCAACAGTAGGGAAAGTGTTGGATAGCGTAAGGATAAAAATTACTGTTCCCACTCCAGTGAGTGCAACAGTAGGGAAAGCGTTGGATAGCGTAGGGGTAAAAATTACTATTCCCACTCCAGTGAGTGCAACAGTAGGGAAAGTGTTGGATAGCGTAGGAGTAAAAATTACTATTCCCACTCCAGTGAGTGCAACAGTAGGGAAAGCGTTGGTAGCGTAGGGATAAAAATTACTATTCCTACTCCAAAGAGTGCAACAGTAGGGAAAGCATTGGATAGCGTAGAGATAACAATTACTATTCCCACTCCAGTGAGTGCAACAATAGGGAAAGCGTTGGATAGCGTAGGGGTAAAAATTACTATTCCAACTCCGGAGAGTGCAACAGTAGGGAAAGCGTTGGATAGCGTAGGGGTAAGAATTACTATTCCCACTCCAGTGAGTGCAACAGTAGGGAAAGCGTTGGATAGCGTAGGGGTAAAATTACTATTCCTACTCCAGAAAGTGCAACAGTAGAGAAAGCGTTGGATAGCGTAGGGGTAAAAATTCCTATTCCAACTCCAGAGAGGGCAACAGTAGGGAAAACGTTGGATAGCGTAGGGGTAAATATTACTATTCCCACTCCAGTGAGTGCAACAGTAGGGAAAGCGTTGGATAGTGTAGCGGTAAAAATTACTATTCCCACTCCAGTGAGTGCAATAGTAGGGAAAGTAAATACTTCATATATAAATATAAATAACATAAATATTATTACCAATTACAAAATAATTAAAATATTTTAACATTTTATAAAACATATTAAATAATTAATTAAAATTACAAATACAAATACAAATTAACTAATAATAAAAATTACCTACTAATATTAATTATTTACCAATTACCAATAAATTAATTTACAATATAAAAATAAATAAAAATTAGACACAAATTTTTTTAAAAAAATATAATTACTTACAATTAAATTACTTCCCAACCTATTCCCCTATAAACACACAACCCACTACAGAAAATAATGTAATAAAAGTAACATATTTATCAATTAATCAATTACAATAAATTACAAATTATATTTTAATTAATTACCAATTAATAATTAATTAACCATTATTTCTAAATAAATAACAATAAATAAAATAACATATTTAATTAATTATGATTAAATTACTTCCCACCCTATTCCCCTCTAAACCCACAACCCGCTACAGAAAAAAATTACTAAAATTAACATATTTATCAATTAATCGATTAAAATTATTTACCAATTATATTTTAATTACCAATTAATAATTATTTAACAATTAATTCTAAATAAATACCAATAAATAACATATTTAATTAATTATAATTAAATTACTTCCCACCCTATTCCCCTATAAACCCACAACCCGCTACAGAAAATAAATGACTATAATTAACATATTTATCAACTAATCAATTAAAATTAATTACCAATTATATTTTAAATAATTACCAATTAATAATTAATTAACAATTAATTCTAAATAAATGACAATAAATAAAATAACATATTTAATTAATTATAATTAAATTACTTCCCACCCTATCCCCCTATAAACCCACAACCCGCTACAGAAAATAAATTACTCAAATTAACATATTTATCAATTAATCAATTAAAATTAATTACCAATTATATTTTAATTAATTACCATTTAATAATTAATTAACAATTATTTCTAAATAAATAACAATAAATAAAATAACATATTTAATTAATTATAATTAAATTACTTCCCACCCTATTCCCCTATAAACCCACAACCCGCTACAGAATTATTTTACACAAAAAATAAAAATTTATATTAACTTACCTTAAATTCGATATTTTTGTTGTCTATATTATGTCTAGTCGATATTATGTCCATTCTATAGTTTATGATTCGATATTATGTCCATTCTATTTGATATTAAAATTTTCTAGTCGATATTTTGGTAGTCTATGTTATGTCTAGTCGATATTATGTCCATTCTATATTTTTACTCGATATTATGTCTAGTCGATATTAAAAACTCGATATTTTGACTCTATACCGTTCTCCACAGCTACCACTTAAAGAGCTTTCCATGGTTATCAAAGACCACTGAAATCACATAAAGATTGCCTGAATTAGTGCAAGGTGCATCACCTAAATAAATGTGCACCATATACTAAGCCAGCCTCCTTCACCTACTATGATGGAACATGTCAATATATGGCGCTCCACGCCCCCTGGACACTGCAAGTTGGCCATCCTGTGCCGAACGAAAACTACTGAAATTCCTTCATTCCAGCCATGACCGGAAAGTGTGTATGATATGGAACAATTTGAGATACTAATTTGTAAGCTAAATGACAAGCTGCAGACTTTTGTGGACTTCTGGGGAACCTTCCTCTGGGGCTAACGTCAATGACAAATCATCCACTGCACGTTTGTTACCTGCACGCCACCCTGCCTTTGGTCTTTGGATGACCCTAACTTACTGTATACCACTCTTAGGATGTTATCTCTCAATCAATCAATCAATCACATTTGTAAAGTGCACTACTTACCCGTGAGGGTCTCATGGCTCTGGAGGGGGGAATACTGCTACTGCTTTAAGAGCCAGGTCTTGAGGAGTCTTCAGAAGGTCAACAGGTCTTGTGTCTGCCATAGGGGGGTGGGGAGGGTGTTCCAGATCTTGGCGGCGAAGTGGGAGAACAATCTGCCACCTGAGGTCGCTCGTTAGATGCGGGGGACAGAGGCGAGGGCGAGGCTGGAGGAGCGGAGTTGGCAGGTGGGGGCGTAGAAGCTGAGTCTGCTGTTCAGGTAGGCTTGTCCGGCGTTATGGAGTGCTTTTGGGTGCGTGGGTGAGGAGCTTGAATGTAATCCTCTTGTCGACGGGGAGCCAGTGTAGGTCTCTCAGGTGGAGGGTGATGTGGCTGCGGCCGGGGACATTGAGGATCAGTCGGGCGGAGGCGCTTTGTGTAGGTTGTAGTCGGCGCAGGTGTTTGGCTGGGATTCCTGCGTAGAGTGCGTTGCCATAGACCAGCCTGCTAATGACAAGGGCCTGTGTTACCGTCCTTCTGGTTTCAGTTGGGATCCACTTGTAGATCCTGCGGAGAATGTGGAGGGTGTTGTAGCAGGAGAAAGTGACGCGCTGACCTGCTTCACAATGGAGAGGGAGGAGTCAAAGACGAATCCTAGGTTGCGTGCGTGGTCGGTGGGTGTCGATGCTGTTCCCATCGTGTTTGGCCACCACGAGTCGTCCCATGCTGAGGGGGTGGGTCCGAGGATGAGGACCTCCGTTTTGTCCGAGTTCAGCTTCAGACGGCTGCTCCTCATCCAGTCGGCGATGGCTTTCATTCCTTCATGAAGGTTGGTTTTGGCGGTGTGTGGGTCCTTGGTGAGGGAGAGGATGAGCTGGGTGTCGTCGGCGTAGGAGATGATGTTGAGGTAGTGCTGGCGGCCAGTTGTGCGAGGTGGGCCATGTAGATGTTGATCAGGCTGAGGGATGAGCCCTGGGGTACGCAGCAGATGATGTCGGTGGCTTCGGATCGGAAGGGTGGGAGGCGGACGCTCTGGGTCCTGCCGGCGAGGAAGGATGTGGTCCAGTCGAGGGCCTTTTCTTGGGTTCCTGCTTCTTGAAGGTGGGTCTTTAGTGTGCGGTGGCAGACCGTGTCAAAGGCGGCTGACAGGTCCAGGAGGATGAGGGCAGCTGTTTCGCCTTTGTCCAGTTGGCGTCTGATATCGTCTGTGGCGGCAATGAGGGCTGTCTCTGTGCTGTGGTTCCGCCTGAATCCAGACTGGGATGGTTCTAGGATGTCGTTGTCCTCGAGGTGGTGGGCCAGTTGTATGTTGATGACTTTCTCGATAACCTTCGCCGGGAGCAGGGAGATGTGCCGGAAGTTCTTGAGGTCTTTGGGGTCCGCTTTAGGCTTCTTGAGGAGGGCGTTGATTTTGGCGTCTTTCCAGCTGTTTGGGAATATCGCTGTCTCGAAGGAGGTGTTGATGACCCTCCGTAGCTGGGGTGTGATGGCTGCCTCTGCTTTGTTGAACACATGGTGTGGGCAGGGGTCTGAGGGTGATCCTGAGTGGGTAGAATTCATTGCTTTGCGGGTCTCCTCGTCGGTGACGTTGGTCCAGGCGGTCAGCAGACGGTTGGTGCGGGGGATGTTCGTAGGGATGGTGGGGTCTGGAGTCGTCTGGCGGGTCGTGGTATTGAAGCTGTCGTGGATATCAGCGATCTTGCAGTGGAAGAAGGTGACCAGAACGTTGCACAGTTCTTGTGAGGGCAGGATGTCGTTGATGTTGGCGCTGGGGTTGGAGAGTTCTTTCACAATGCTGAAGAGCTCTTTGATGTCGTGTGCGTTGTTGTCCAGGCTTTCTTTGAAGGAGGATCTCTTGGCTAGCCTGATGAGGTGGTGGTGTCGGTGGGTGGCGTCTTTGTGGGCTGTGTGGCTGTCTGGCGTGCGTTTGTGGAGCCAATTCTTTTACAGTTTCCGGCATGTGCGTTTGGAGGTCAGGAGCTTGTTGGTGAACCAGGTGGCTCTATGCTGGCGTGGCTGTTGGAGGGTTTCTTGAGCGGGGCGAGGATGTTGGCGCAGTCGTTAATCCATTGTCGCAGGTTGTAGGCAGCAGTTTCTGGGTCGGTAGGTGGGTTCTGGGCAAGGGTGGTGGTCAGCTGGTCCTTGGTGATTTTGCTCCAGCAGCGGCGGGGCAGCTGTTGGGTGTGGTGGTGTGTTGTTGGTTTCTTGAAGGTGAAGTGGATGCAGCGGTGGTCGGTCCAGTGGAGTTCGGTGGTGTGGTTGAAGGTGACATGGGCACTGGTGGAAAAGATGGGGTCCAGCGTGTGTCTGGCTGTGTGGGTGGGTGTGGTGACGAGTTGTCTGAGGCCCGAGGTTGGCGAGGTTGGCGATCAGGGTGGCAGAGTTGGTGTGGTTTTCTTCTCGAGGTGGAAGTTCAGGTCCCCGAGGATGATGTAGTCTGTGGAGGCGAGTGCGGGGGTGCTGACGAGGTCGGCGATGGAGTCGCTGAACTGAGCTCGGGGTCCGGGGGGTCTCTAGATGAGTGTTCCTCTGAGGGTGGTGTTGAGGTCGGCGTGGATCCGGAAGTGCAGGTGTCCTGAAATTCTTCTTGTATTCTTGACTTAATCTGAGCAAAACTAATGACAATTTCATGATACAAGTAAAATACATCAGCACCTGTCTTACTTCATACAAACGTCCCACGCTGATCTGCCTCAGTAGTTATTGCACAGACCCAAATCTCTAAAACTATAGCTGAAAATTACTTTCCAGTCATTGTATTTCCTTCTCCTCCCACACAGGAATGTACGCAGATTGGAGGACTCCATTTACGTCAATAGCAAGGGACCTGGTCAAAGTCTGGAACTTACCTTTAATTCAACAATATGCTACCAAGTGAGCTATGGTCAAATAGGAACCACAGGCTATGGGGATCCATCCTAACAGGTAAGAGAAACCTATGTGAGAGAGCATATACAAGGGCTTGGTGTCAAATTCATATCATGAATGGTGGGTTTCTATGAATCTTGGTCTCCTGAGTTCAGACGAGTTTTGTTGTTGTTTTTGGCTGGGTCAACCTGATGTAATTGAACATGGACATCAATTCACCAAAATGCCAAGTGTAGAGTAAGTAACATTTTGTGTCCTTTGACCACTATTGCATCACAGGAAATGACAATATATGAACTTTGAACCAATAGTATTCTAGGAGGTGCGGTCACATGACCTAAGTGCAAGTTTAATAAAATTACAGCAGTTAGTTACAAGACTAAAAGGCTGCAAAGCTATGCCAGAAGCACAGCCATCACCTATCCAGGTACAGCCATAATATACCACAAGAGGGCGAACAGCAAGTCTGGCTGAAGCTATTGCTTAACACTCATCCCTTAATCACAATCTCAGTTGCCCTATGTCTCTTTTTCCCCTTTATGCCTTGCTTTCCTTGTCTGTCTTCTAAAACACTTCAAGTGCTTTGTGTACAATGCTCTTTCCTTACTATTCAACGTTCTAAAAGCATGAGAACCTGGTGGATGCTGTTATCTGCGATTAGGTATTCCAATAGATTTTGATTTGTTTGCATCACCTTTCCATCTCTCTTGTCTCTTTTATCACCTTGTTCTCTCTGCTACCTTTCTCATTTGTTGCTGCCTCTATCACCTCTATCCCTTGCCTCTCCCTCTCTCTGAGGACTTCTGTCTTCTCTGTGTTGAGACCGAGACAGTTTTCCTTAATCCAGTTGGCGACCTTCATCATACATTTGTGTAAGTTGGATCTGGTGGTGGAGTGGCTTCTGACATCGAGAGGATGAAATGGGTGTTGTCGGTGTAGGAGATGATCTTGAATCAGTGCGCACTGACAGTATTGGCCGGGGGGGTTGGGCCTAAGGGCCAATCCTTGGAGGGCGCTGTAAATGATCTTCTTGGGTTCCAAAATTAACAGTAGGAGATGAATACTCTAGGTTCTTTCATTGAGGTATGATCAATTTGAGGGTGTCTCCCTGGATTCCAATGTGGTGGAGTCTGTTGCTCAAGATGTCATGGGAGACAGTGTCAAAGGCGGCTGACAGGTCCAGGAAGATGAAGGCTACTGTTTCGCCGTGGTCCAAGAGGGCCCTGATGTTGTTGGTGGCTGCGATCAAGTTTACCTCGGTGCTGTGGCTGACTCGCGATCCAGATTGAGAAGGGTCTAGGAGGTTGTTGTGTTTGGTGAGTTGCTAGTTGATTGCCTTTTCGATCACCATTCCTTTAAAGGGGAGCAGAGAGATGGTCCGGTAATTTTTCAGTTCTGCTGGGTCGGCCGATGGTTCCTTTAGAAGGTGCCTCACTTCATAATGCTTCCAGACATCAGGGAAGAGAGCCGAGGTGATGGAGGTGGTCAGGACTTTCTTGAGCTCTTCGATAATCGCCTTGCTCTTGTGGTTGAAGATGGGGTAGGAACAGGGCTCTGTGGGTGCTCCCGAGTGCACGAAGTTCATGATGGAGATTGTGGTTTGAGTTGTGAGAGGGTCCCAGTGGGTGTGTAGGTGTTTGAGGTTTGTGTTTGTGGGTATGAGCTGGCTGATACGGTTGGTGGCAGGGGTTTGAAGTTTTCGAAAATGGCTGAAATCTTGTTATGGAAGAAGTCTTCCAGGGTGTCACAGAGTTCTTGGTACAAGGTGATGTCATTCTCGGTAGTCCCGAGGTAGGAGAACTAATTCACATTGGCTAAGAACTTCTTGCGGTGGTTTGTGTTGGCTTCAATGCAGTCCTATGCGGTCCACTAGGGCATTCTTCTCTTCTTTCAGGAGCAGTGGTACTGGTTGAATGCTGTCTTGAAAGCGATATGGTCTGTTGTCGTTTTGCCTGTGACCCTCTTCCTTTCCAGTTGCTGGCATTTGTTAATGTAGGTCCATGGGATTTGACTTGTTATGTGGGGGTGATCGTATTGGTGCATTCTGTGATCCATTGAGAGAATTTCTCCAAAGCCTATTCTGGGTTGAGTAATATGTCTGGGGGTGGGAGTTGAGTGGTGAGAGCGTTGCTCCACTGGTCTTCTGATAACTTTTTCCAGTCTCTGCGCGTGGAACTGCGAGGCATGGTGCCGGTGTTGTCGGGTGTTGAGATGGTGAAGTGGTCGTTCCAGGGGAGCTGTGTGACGTGGTTGTACTTGACTCTCCTCCTGGAGGTGAAGATGGGGACGAGTGTGTGTCCTACGATGTGGGTAGTGTTGGTGACAAGGTGCTTAAGGTTGATGTTGCTCATGCTTTTGTTGTGTAGATCCTATAAACCTATATAGGATCTGCGCGTTTAGACAACATGCACTGTAGGATTGGTGTCCATACTGATTCTAGACAACCCCACCAAGTATGCTAGCCTGCATACCAGCTGGCTCACAGTGCTACTAGAAACCTCTCTTACCTAGGAAAGAATAGTTCTTGCCAACTATCGAACATGATAACTCTGTCTCATCAGGGATCGCGGAAACAGTACGATACTTTTCGCCCAGTCACTCATGCTCACTTTGTCTCAGAGAGATACACAGAAAAAACGGTGGGGAAGTTTTGCAATAAGCATTTATTGAACCAGCGTCATTCTAGTGTAAAATAGGTGTGCTGAGACAACCATTAGGCAAATAGATATAAATGATTAGAAGCACCAAAAGAGTAAAAGTATGGTAGACTTCTACCATCTTGCTAAAAGAATGAATACAGGCAAGTAAAATACATGACTGTAATAAAAGTGTACTCCTTCGATGCGACCCTTACTAGATGTACCTAAGTGTACCTAGCATGTATGTAGTTGTAAAGCCAAGAATCCCTCTAGGATAAAGTCAACCCCATTACCTGAAGTGAGAGACTGTGGGACCCCCTCTTGGTCTCGAGATGGACACCCCGCGATCGATGTCAGACCACTGCGAGCTGGAGTGTCTGCGTGCAGGAACCTCAGCGTCTCGCGTCAGTGTGTCAGCATGGAAGTCCTTTTCTCCTCTCACTGCCTCAGCAAGGGTTTTTATATACCCAAAGTGGTACCCTCAGAGGTTCTACCTTGCTGCGTCATGTCAGACTTAGGATGATGGAAGGTACGACCCTTATACATAGTTATTATGCAGGAGATGGTAGTTCTGCTGAGTTTACAAGAATCCTCATGCATAATGGAGAGGCTAGTTTCCAGGGAAAACCCTATGCCCTGTAAGCAGTACGTAACTAGGCAAAAAGTCAGTCCCAAGAACCCTTATGCAGTGTAATGGTAGGGGACAATATAGGTAAACGGTTAGGTGAATACCTGAGCCTATATTGGGTTACCAAATGAAACATAGCACCCACTCCTCATCCGACTGGACGACATACTAAAATCCTAACGTATTCATAGGCATTGTACGCAAAGAACTAAGATGATTAAATCCCAAAAATAGTATTTAAAAAAGAGATAGAAGTCTTTACTTAAATATGTTTGTATATATATATATATATAGTTCAAACACCTACGAGTGACTGAAAGCCATGCAGGTCAGCAGAAGTGTCTATTGTTTAAAATTCCAAATTTGGTTGTTTTTGAAAAAGCCAAATTTTTCCTAGCACACAATGAGCCAAATGTCTATGTTTGCTGGTAGGGAGCACAACATCACGGTTGCCTGCAATCACAGATGACGGTCCCTGCAACACCTCACAGATCAGGTCAATCAAGCACAGATCTTCCTCCCTATTCTCCACAGCTGCTGCTGGGGATGCCTGTGTGACAACCAAGGCCAGAGTATGTGTTGAGGTGGCTCTAAGAATGCAGACATCACCATTGGAATATGCTGAGGACACAGCAGAACATGGGCCATTATCAAGTCCAGTTAAGCTTCAACGTTCTGTGATGTAACTGATGGAAGTGTTAGAAAGAGATCTAACACGCCTTCTTGTCTGCAGAACAGGCATCGGAGGACAGACAGAATATAGTCGATCCAGCTGGTCTAAATCATTGGAACCAAGATTCACTTCGTTCGCGATGGCAAGGTGTGCCCAGATGGAGTTCCATGCGATCACGGTATCCGCATTCCAAGAGCGTTTTTTCCATCTCCTTGGTGACTGAGACGTCCATTGCGCAGCAAAAACATGACAATCAGGATTCCTGCTATCAGGAACAGGTTCAGCGGAAGCCCTCCAAAAATGCTTCCAAACACAGAGTGTGTACAGTTGGAAATAACTCATAAGATTGTCTGAAAGGTGCTTAACAGTCCATCACTTATGGTCTGAAATAGGTGTACTATACCCGTCGTATCAGACATGTTAAAGATACGTTGTACCATTTCTGTGAAATGGAAAGGGCAGTTTGTTCATACTAGTGCCTGTATCTCAGCTGAGGATCTTGCGACATGAAGATCATGAGTATCTCGGGCGGAGGTTAAGGGCAAGGTTTTCTGTACAAGTATGGCTTTGACTCGGAGTATCAAACCATATTAAGGAAACATTCAAAGAAGGCCATACCGGCGCCTCCCTGACTGTATGGGTCGGTGGAAACAATACTTGCATACAGAAAATAACCCTAGAGCTTACACTGACAAGATATGTGATTCCCGGGAGCATCCCAAAGCAACCTTGATCATTCAACGTCAAGAAACTCCTATTTGAAAGTAACTTGAACAGCGGATAAATCACGCAGCTAGGGCCCCTTTCAAGTGACAGGATAAGTGAGCAACTGAACCATTACAGGCCCCGTGAAGCATGAGATCCTGGCATATAAGAGATTCACTTAAAGCATTCTCGCAGTTTGTACCACTTAGAAACGCTTCCATGTCCTTACTTCTGCATCGAAATCTGTGTGGCAATTTCCAAGATTCCTTGATGAATTCCCTACCCATCACTTCATATCTGCCTACCTTTTGTTGTTCTAGGCAATACTGAAACTGGAAAGTTGTGATCAGTAATGTTATATGGCCATGGATTAACCATTCTGTGGATTGTGACTGCCACAGTAAAAGGTATTTGGTCCAGTTTTTCAATATGCAGAATTGTATATTTTGCTTCCTTTTGTGCCTTTGTTATCTGCGTCTCAGTTAGATTTTATGCAGAAATTAGGGACATACTGTTGATAAATTGCCATGGCACTTACCCAGCATGTAATGGTTGCAGCGTCCAGCTTAATAACATAATCGAACTTAGATGAGATTGTCTGTGTTGTAGAATGGACAAGTCTTGTTCTAGTATATCTATAGCAGAAGATACAATGTTGCCCAGTGAATACATGCTGGATGTTAATGTAGTTATACAATTGTAAACCACAACTAATGCCTTTTCTAGGTTAATCCTATCCATTTCATGAAGTCTCTCCGCAGCTTCTTGTTGAGAGATCTTCCACATTTCATTATAAATAGCGTATAAGAAATGTTTTCAGAGGAACTACTCACTCCTGATATTGGAGGAGCTACTAACTCCTGATATCGGAGGAGCTGCTCACTCCTGATATCGCAAGAAACTACTCACTTCTGATATCAGAGGAAATGTACTCACTCCTGAAATTGCTGTAGCTACTCTCCCCTGATATCAGAAAAACTACTCACTCCTGATATCAGAGGAGCTACTTACGCCTGATATTGGAGGAGCTAGTCATTCCTGACATCGGACTGAGAGTCCGACCGTCCATCTGCTATCCCTCAATGTGACCTCCATTTGCCCCTGGTGTCAGCTCTGTGAGAAGAGATCACAATAAGGAAAGGTCTCACAGGTCAGATATTTTCCTTGACATGCTCTAAACTCAGGGAAAGGAGGGGCACTCATGCCTAAGTTCATGTGGTTCAATCTG
This sequence comes from Lissotriton helveticus, assembly GCF_964261635.1. Lineage (NCBI taxonomy): Eukaryota > Metazoa > Chordata > Amphibia > Caudata > Salamandridae > Lissotriton > Lissotriton helveticus. The sequence continues at coordinate 31,289,433 of NC_136068.1, forward strand.
CTGACTAAGAGGTACTTCATCCTTTACTACTACTTAACTGCTAGATACTCAAGGCTATCTCTATCCTCCATAGAATTCTAGTGTCTGCGACTCCCATGGTGTCTCCCTCCCACTGTTTTTGTGCTCCCTCTGCAGGGATCACACGCATTACATGGCCTCCTTTCCCATTGGTAGAGAGGCAAGACTAACGTCTGTGGTTGAGTATTTTTACAAAACTATGTTTTTAAACCCTGGTGCAAACTCTTCTTTCTTTCAGTCTGTCTCAGTGTCTGGACTCAGCCGGCCTCAGCCCAGGGGGCCACTGTAGAAGTGATTAATGCCCGAGTGGGAGACACAGTAATCCTCACTGCCCCGGTCACTGCGATTGTGATGACGTCTGTCTGGTACAGAGGGACAGTAGTGGCTGATCCACAGGTGATCTGCTATCACAGCATTTCAACATCACTACATTTCCTTGGCTCCCAATTCACGGGCCGGGAGACCTGTCGCCCAGACGGATCTTTGGAGATCAGAGACGTGCAGACAATCGACACTGGAAATTACACCGTGAGTGTGGCACAGAGTCCTGCATCCCCAGTAACAGCCACCAGACAGCTGTGGGTCTACGGTGAGTGCTCGACCTCTGCCCTGGGAGTTCATGTTTCCTCTTCCTTTGCAGGGTTATGTGTGGCCTTTTATCCTGGTTCACCTAAGGATGTTTTGTGACATGTGTGGTTAGGATGAATTGTCCATTTGATCATTGACCTGCTGCATGACCCTTTCACAAGACGTCATTCTGTACACGGCTGGCATCCATTCTGCTGGAGTAGGGAGCAGGTTTAACTCACAGTTCCATAAAATGTACAGCAAAGCACACAGATATGTATACAACACCTTCTAATGTTTAATTATATGTTCATAAGGTCGTAGGATCTCAATCCTAATGAGAAAGACCTCATGAAGAAGACCTCATGCCTGTCTAATCCCAAACAAGAACCTTAATTCAAAGCACTGCACCAGTAGTGTGTAACTGAGAACATGCAAACCGTGTGTACTGCAATAACATATGTGACCAAAGAGGACATGTTAACTTGAGCTGGGTCAGGACCCACTACCAGGTACCATTCTGAATCACATCATTCTGTTAAAATCAGTAAAGTTTTCCTTTCTTTTCACTTTTGAAAGTGGATCAAATTGAATTTTAAAGCAGAATATTTCTTTTATTCCCTTGTGGACTTAAATCCTAGACACATGTTCTAGACGGTTTGCTTAAAAAATTAATGTGTTGGGGAGTTACACATGCTCTAAATAAAGCCTAGTTACTCTGGATTTACCAACATTTTGTTAATCCAAAAAAAGTTTAAAGTATTCTTTCCAATACTCCTAACCTTCACGTCAGGATTTACACAAATATAGGGGATATATCATTTTATGATTAGAAATGAACCTTTCTTGAGGTCTTTCTTCTTACAGTGAATAATAGAAAGCTGTTGGATCCCACCTGTCCTTACTATTGAAATAAGGGCATTTTTACAGATTAAGGTAGCAATTTATCGGAGGAAGCAAAAACCGATTCCACAGTGTATACACATATTTTTCCCGGGGAGTTCTTGTACTGGGTATGTAATGTTGTCCATAGTGATAATTGCCAGCATTTAATAAGAGTCCTCACTGTCTTAAGTGGGATATGCCTGAAGGTTTAACAGACTTAATATCCAATTGATCTGAAAGGGTACCGGTTATTATAATATCATCAAAAGCACATTTGAGAATGTAGGATATCTGTAGTAGCTCCATACGTCCCGTGATCTGATAAGGGCACCTTCCTGCACAAAAACAATCCCCTGAGGTATATTCATCTTTCTGTCTGCTGCAGAATCCAGCACACAAAGAAAGAGGAGGAATAAAGATATTTCTGCTCGTTACACCTCCCCTTGGAAGGCGTAGCATTTTCCCGCAGTCCCAGGTTTATTAGTTCTGGTATATCTGGGAATGCGTCAAAATCCATGGGACTTGCATGGGAAGATCCATGCAACGCCCATGGAACGCCTTCCAAGGGCAGAGTAACGCGCTGCAGTAATTTGTGCTGCGTTGCGTTACTCCAGATTTATGAAGCCACTCAGGTCCACTCAAAGTGGCCTTGCGTGGGTTCATTAATCTAATTTTTTGAGCTGCGTTGCGCATGCACCACGTTGCCTGGTGCAAGTGCGACCCAACAGGCCTCATAAAAACTGGCCACCACTCTCTATTCAGTCTCAACCATGTATACTTGGAGTCCATGCAATACAGCTGTCTGTTTTTTGGTCATTAGTTTTTGGGGAGAAATTAGGGAGTGCAAGGGCTTCACTCACTGAAAATAATTTGTTGAGTCCTATCTAATTTAAGAAATCCCAAAGGGACTATCTTAATGCATTTGAAGGATGTCACACTCCTTCTGCAAGACTTCCGGTGCCACATTCCTTCTCTTGCTGGATAATTCATATCCAAGAATAATCACATTCAAGTAAGCAATTGTGGATATATTATAATTAAATATGCAACCGCGTGTGTGTGATCATTACTGTTTTTATCCGATTCAGCCTAGCAAGGTGTTGTTCTAGGTCCTCGTCCATGATGTGAACAGTTCAATTTAAAATATCTTCTTGTAAGATGTCCAAAATGCATGTTGCAGATATACTAGATGCCTGATTCACAAAGGAAAACTGAGACAGAAGTTTAACTTTACTACGTTCGGTATTCACAAAGGACATTTAGGAGTGATAAAGTTAGAATTTGTCTCAGTTAAACTTTTGTTTTGGTCTTAAGTTTACCTGAGACCAAAAAGTTAAACTTTGAAAGGTTAAAATGCGTCTGCGTGTCCCTGCTCTCAGGTTGCCATTTTAGTGGGCACCCACGGGGACAGTCTGAAAACATAAAAGCGGATATTGCGATTGAGGTAATGCTTCCCTGGTCCCATGCTTCAGCTGATTTCTAATGCCTAAACAGGTCAGTCGGCTTTCATCAGAACCATTTCAGTCACTAATCTTGTATTTGGATAATCACGTGAACTTCACCATAATCACTCACTCCCCCATGCAATATCATGTATTCCAGTTGTTTTTTGGTATTTCCCACACTTGTAAATCTACTTCAGGGCTTCAAAAGGCCCCATGGGAAATCGCGTCAGTCTGGTCCATCAGTCATACTGTCATCAACGATCTAGTCCAGCATGCAACTTACCTGGATTCCCATAACTCATGAATGTTCGGGAGTTGCGGGAATCCAAGTAGGTTGCCTGCTTGGTGAGGTCTTGATAATGAAACATGCCACATAGAAATATGAGGGGGAGAGTATTCTAAAAAAGAAATACTTTTTTCCCCTCCTCTTGTTGAGAAGAGATTCTGCAGGGTCAACCCAAACCTTTTTTGCCTTCCTCAGTCTATTTTTTGCCAAATTTGTTTTTGTTGGCCCTAGGACTCTGCACACTTTACCACTGCTAACAGGTGCTAAAGTGTCTGTACTCTCTCCCTAAAACATAGTATAATTGTTTACACCTGTTTAGCATATTTAATTTACTTGTAATTCCCTTGGAGAGTGGCATATCATATACTCAGGGCCTGTTAATTAAATTCTACCAGCGGGCCTGGAGCACTTGTTGTTCCACCCACCTAGGTGGCACTCTAAAACTAGTCCCAGGCCTGCCACTGCAGACTGCATTCAGTGTTAGACTGCATTGTCAACTTGGCATTTAAAACACCATGTCAAGCCTTTAACTGTAGTTGGAAGCTGGAAGCTACGATGCCGTGGACTACGCAGTAGGAAATCGAAGGGGGACAACTCGAAATAATCATAAGAAACTCTGAGGCCCTGAATTAAAGGTTGACAACCGAGGTGGTTGAGAAAGTCGAGAACGACAGAATTAAAAGAAGCGCAGGTTCAATATATTGAATTGAAGATACGTTGTTTATACAACGGTCAGTAGCAAGGCGAAGAGATTGATACCCCCATAGGATCCAAGCCCATAGAGTGAAACCAACCATGTGGGATTAATTAAAATAGAAGTCTCCACGTAGGAGTTATCAAAATAGAAGTCTCTCTGCATGCATATGGAGATAAGAGAGATAAACTAAGAAGCAAGATTGTGGTACGCTCCTATATCCTGTCTCCAGAATTCTAAAAAATGGGGCTGAAGTCAGCACTAGTCATTAATACTCCAGGTTGTAGAGAACCTTTGTTGATTTATCTGGAGGGTTATTTACCACCGAAACGCGTTGGCCAAATCCTTATAAAATCTTACCCACTGGGGTTCATGTCGGACAACAGATAAAGAAGGAAATAAGATTGTATTATGATTATGAGTAAATAAAGTTGTGTATGGGGATGAGTGTGAGTGTATGTTTTTGATTAGGGTTTTCTCTACCTGGAATAGAAGTTACAAATATACTGTTATTGATGTATGTTATTTTGCAATATGAACTGAGATGAAAACAAATGATTTTGTAATGGAAAAAAACTTTTTTAATTGTGTAACAGTGATGCAAAAAGAAATTTAATGAAAAGAAAAAATAATTCTAATGAAAAAGTAAAAACATTGTGATGTATTGTTGCCCTGTTAATCAGAGGTTGTACCCTGAAATAACAGTTTGAAGGTCACGAGGGAGCTCTTTTCATGATTATATTTGCAAGGTAGCCCATTGGGCAGAGTGCTATGTAATTGAAAGGTAGGACATGTGCTTTTAAGTTTTACATGTCCGGGTAGCGAAAACACCCCAAATAAATTTTTTTTACTACTACCCTGCTCATAGGATAACGTTGGGGATTCCTTATCACATTTAATAAGCTGTAATTCCTAATTGAGAGGAGGTAGAGCTCTCATATTTAGTACTCATGGCAATATAATGATGAATCCTCTTTACTGGCATAGTTGGATTTATTGCTACAATTTTGAAAAGGGCCCTATTAAAAAGTTGGCATTTTCCTGCTCTTAGCCCTGTGTGCCTGCAGCCTGTCTCTGATTGCACGTCTGGGTTCGGTGACAGCTTAGCTTTGTGTATTCCCTCTAGACAGCCACACATAATAGGAGCTTAGGTGTTACTTGATGGGCCATCCTTGGAGGATGAGAGTGAAGAGCTGGGCACAGCCTCACTGTGCCACCTGATTATAGCATGATGGGAGAACCTCTGTGCACTTGAAAGAACCTTCTTTGAAGTCTTTCCCACTTCAAAGGCACCACTGGATATAATAACTGGACCTCAGACTCCATCACTTCAGTACACTTCTGGACCTTTGACCACTCCACCAGGAAGAAGAACTGCTGTGCTGCTGAAAGACTGCCACTCTGCTGGACTGCTGTTCTGGAAGAACTGCTGCCTTGCTGTGTTTTTCCTTGCTGCTTTCTCTTGCCTGGGTGAGAAAGACTGGTCCTCCACTCCTTGTACCCAGATTGACACCCAGGACTAGCTAGCTGGCCTCCTGATCTGAAGTCTCAGGGACTTAAAAGACTTCAAACCACCCAGCTCCTACACCTGGAGCATTGGAAGTGGGACCAAGGTGTTTGCTTCAGCGGTATCGCGGCATCCTCTGCTGTGGGAGCAGAATTGGTACATCGACGCTGTTGCGAGATCAGGACAGGCGCATCTTCTTTTTAATTGGCATATCACTTTCGGAACAGATGCATCCTCTGCTGCAGGAGCAGAATTGACCCATCTGTTGCGGGATTGGCACTGATGTATCGCTTTGACTGCACCCCAGATCTTCATCAGTGCAACCCGGATTAAGGTACTTTCGTTCCAATAGCCTCAAGGGGTGCCTGTATCCGGCCTTCGCTCCCTTGCAGTCAGCCTGAACTTTCTAATTTGTCCTTGTCCGGATTGGGCAGACATCCAAGGTATGTGCTTATTGCTTCTAAACACTATTTTTCAGTTTATTCTTTTAAAATTCATATCTCAAGTTCTACTTGTAGGATTTGTGTCATTTTGGTCTTGTATTATTTATTAAATTAAGCTATATTTTTCTAACCTGGTATGGAGTCTTTTTGTATGGCGTTTTCACAGTTTAACTGTTTGAAGTGTTGCACAAATACTTTACACATCCCCCTAAAGTTAGGCCTGACTGCTCAGTGCCAAGTTATGAGAGGTGAGCGCAGGTTAATGTAGGGTGTGCTTGTGACTTACACTGATTAGGGTTGTGGTTACTGCTTTACCAGGGCTTATACCCCAATCAACAAGGATCCCAATTTCTAACACTCTCCATTTGGTCTGGTGTACTCACAAGTCAACTATCCAAATTGAACGAGAGGTCCCAAATGTGACATTTGAACTCTAAATACAAATATTTAGCAACTTTTTTTATTTTTATTAGTTTTGCTTTGAGCGAATTCTGAGAGAGTATTATCGATGGATTTGATATGAAGAGCACTTTCTTTTTCCTTGTTCAACTTTGAGAGAACATGACAATTGACTTTTGACCTCTAAATACACTTTTTAGGTGGATTATTCCATCACTGTTAGATCCTTTATTACACATATTGTATCATTTAATCCTCAGTTACATGTTTTACATTTTCCTTTATTAACTTAGTGGTTGGAATTCCTGCAGTTTCATTTTTAACCTCTAATTCTACTTTTCTAACTTTTCAAGGTAATTTTCCGTCATTGGAATCCTCTTGATAAGTACTTACAGACAATCTCCTTAGTTAAATTGTTACAAGCATTATTCTATTTGACCTCTGACATATAAGTACACATCTAAGTGTTTGAGGATCATTTTTCCACTACCGTTGGATCGTTTTTCACTAGCGTGTCATCATTTGAATTTTAATGAAAATTACTTGAATTTCCATGGTTATGTTATTAGAGATGGGATGCCTCTAAATCCACAACATTTACAGATTAATTGACTTCATTCTTTCATTGCTAAATCAGTTTTTACTGTTATATCATTGGACTTGTCATGATGTGTTCTAATATTAAGAGTTCTTGAATTTCACTTACTCAAAATAGTAGAGGGGTTAATTAAATTTGAAACGTTTAAGTCTACAAAATATCAAGAAAGGAACATGACGCCTTGTATAAAGGGAAGAGTAGCACTATCAAATTCAGACACAGCCCTTTTCAAGAATGCACCACGACTTGTCGACAAAAGTAAAGATTGAGAAAATGGAAGCTCTGCAAAGCATGTCTCGAAAATTTATAAATCTGTTATATTATTGTTATTGTGTTAATTATTTCAATATTAGTAGTTAATGTCATTTAGTTACAGATAGAATAAGGATCTCTGTTTGAAGATTTAGTCAATTCATAAAAGTACATAAATGCATAAGCTGGGCCATCGGAGTTCAATAAGCATTTGATTCAAAAGAAAACACAGCGAAAGGTCAGTAGAGTGTAACCTCTTCCATGCTCATGACGGCTCCCGGCCGTCATGAGTCACGGTGGGCGTGTGCTGATGACGGCCGGGAGCTGTCATGACCACACCCCCAATCGGAATGTTCAGCACTGCGGCGGAATTTGCGCCGCAGGTATGAGGTTAAGTACAAATCTAGGATATATTTGCCTTCAAAGGATGGGGAAAGTGTCTCCTTCCAGCATAGAGTATTCTCACCCTTTTATAGGGCTTTTAACAAAGGCTTAATGGATTTACTACATTAGTATATGGTTCACATGCGCTAGCCAATAGAAATCAAGCAAAGAGCAACAGTTTGCAATGAAATACATTTGAAGATTTTCTCGCTGTTCTACTGCATGGAATTCTAGTGTTCACTACATCAGTGCTCAGTACATGAAATGTTACATAATATAGCCTTATAGCCCGCCGTAGCGGGCTATACCGGCTATTAAAGGCCCGCTGAATCGTTAAAGGCCCGAGCCGAAGGCGAGGGACTTTAACGAGACAGCGGGACTTTAATAGCCGGTATAGCCCTGCTACGAAGGGCTATAAGTCTATTAGAACATTCTGCCACTAGAGAGCAGAATGTTCTAAAAAATTAAACAAAGGGTTCTCGAAGCTCGAGGGGATTTTGAGAAGCCTTTGTAGAACATTGGAATGCCTTTACCGGCCCGTAGAAGCAGGGAGCACTCCATTGCCTGCAATGGAGCTCCCAACATTCCAATGTTCTAATATGTTATTCAGCCTGGGACAGTTACTCTGTCCTTGGGAAAGTACACGCCACTCAGGTGAGTACAGGGCATCATTTTCTCAACTAGTGAAATTTACAAGTCTTTAATACGACTCAGAATAAACAGTAGTTCGGGTGACGTGTTAAACAATTGTCCTAAAGTAGAGAAAAGATACATTTATATACTGAAAGGATTGACATTTTCAAAAATAAAGCCAATCCATGCTAACAAGGGCATAGCAAGGATGAGATACTGGACCACAGTGCATAGATCCTATACATTCCCAGTTCTAGAACATATTTAGCCCTTGTAATGTGTGGGTTCTCAGCTCTCTAGGGTGTAGAATCAAAGGAACATTCTCTATCAGCACTGTAGTGGGACTCAAACGCCACTGGTGGGCAGAGGCCAGAGAGAGGCAGAATGAAAGCTCGGCTCACCCTCTTTGTTCTGATTTATTTAACCACATTGATCCTTGGTGCCCTCAGGGAATTTCAAATCCCCCAAGAGAGTTTTAGCAAGGGTAATAGCCACATGTGCTGCCATTTTCCAACAATGTCCCTCCCACAATCTCCAGGATTGATGGAAACCCATGATCCTTGAGTAAAAGCCTTTGCATGAGGCCAGTGGTGTCCCTGACAGAAATACTCCAGTTTGAAGAGCATGGTCCTGCCACAGTCCCCAACCAGGAATCCTTCTCTTAAGAGTTTAGTTTAAAAGAGGAGTAACTCCCTTTCAAACTGTGCCTCTCCCTCTGTCTCCAGGCCTGGGCTGCTCTGATCTTGTCCCTTTCTTTGGGGGTGACTGGTCGCAAGAACTTCCTTAAACTGATGTTAAGTTTTTGTTGTTATGTTAACATGTAATTTTAGTTTTATGTTCTATTAGAAACCCTTGGCAGGGATCTATGTATGACTGGAGTAGTATCACTCAAAGGTTTTCTTCTCACCTCCTTCCAGCCTGGCTCGGTGTCTGGACCCCGGTGACGGCGGATCAGGGGCCCGGGGCGGAGGTGGTCACTGCTATGTTCAGACAGACGGCCACTCTGTCTGCCCCGGTCACTACAGGCGCATACTCCTTTAAACTGGTACAGAGGAACAGCAATGCATAATAATATACTGTTGATTATCACTTACCTCCCAACAACTGGTGCACAGACCCTTGGTCCCCAGTCCACCGGCCCGGGAGTCGGTACTAGGGGACGGATCCTTACAGATCAGAGACCTGCAAACAAGTGACACTGGTAACTACACAGGTTTCGCAACACTGGCAGATGGACCACTCGTAACAGGAGCCCCCTGGCAGCTGAGGGTCTATGGTAAGTGGCAGAGCCCCATCAGCGAAATGTTTCTACTTCCTCAGCATCAGCCGTCTTAGGGGGGCCTTTTAGGATCTATTACAACATAGATGTTGAGTTACAAAAATATGCCAGGTGTTGCTTAAGTGACATCACACATACATAACCTACAGGTGTGTAGCTTGCTCAGTATAATTGGAGGGTCACATTTCTAACCATTCACACTTACATATTTTACTAAAATATATTATATCTATGGCACTTACAGACCTTTTTGCTAGACAGTGGTCGAAGTGGGGAAAAAAAAGTAGGGGAACGGTGGGCGGAGGGATCAGAGAGCGGGAATAACCTGAGGATTGGATTAGTGGGCGGAGTCAGAGGTGTGGCCAGAATGTGCAAAACATCCCAATTTTTTGTATTTGTTTGGCATTTCACTGACCAGTTGCACCTTATCATGTTATTTAATTCAACCAATGGATACGCATGTTTATTTAAGGTTTAATACAAGATGTTGACACTAAAATACATTCACAAAGTGGAATATGTTTTCAATGTTTATAGACCAATTGGGATTTGATTCCTCACTCAAATTTATACTTTGTTGATTTTGTGGTTAGGTGAATTTTCTTATATTTTGGTGGTGCATAGGTTGGCAATCCTACTGAGCTGCTGGATTGATATAATACTGAAATTCGAATATGGATCCTGTGTCACAAGATACATTCCAACCATGCACTCTTGTTTTGTTCATCGGTGATTACTCATCACATTAAATAATTTCAATGATTTCATAGTTTCATTTTTCATTTCTTGGTAGCGAAGATTTTTTTGATTTCTTCAAATCTTTCTCATGAATATTTCACTTCATATTCTACGATTATTTCTTTGCCCAATGCATTTCAAGCATATAGCCCTTCATCAGGGTGCTTCTTATATCTTTGATCTTCGTTTACGGTCTCTGTGTGCGGCAATTCGCATGAATGCGTCCTTTCTTCGCTACCGTCGGCGTGCGACGCTCTGTCTATGTTTTCAATCACAGAATGTCCCAAAGGTGCTTTAAAGTGGACTCAAAAGCCATTTGTCTCCGAGCCATGCAGTTTCTGTCACCAGCACTTGTTGGAGAGTAGGATCAGCTTCTTATGGTTACCCCCACTTTTTGCTGATGTTTCACTGTTTTTTTTTACTTTAGTCAGGCTGGGGCCCTGCTATTCAGGACCCCAGCCTAGCTGCTTCCTCTCTACATTGATTCCATGTACTTTAGGTAAACTCCAGATTGGATACGGGGGTACCCTTATGAGTCCCTAGTATATGGTACCTTAGGTACCAAGGGCATAGGTACCCCAGAGGCCTACCAGGGGCTGCAGCATGTATTGTGCTACCCCTGGGAAGCCTTCCAAAATGACACTACAGGACTGCTACTGCAGCCCGGGTAAGGTGGTGCATGCACCCCTTACTCAGATATAGGTTACCTATATCTACCTTAAATCACTACACATGAAAACCTATGAGTCACCCCTATGGCAGGCCTTATCAATCCTGAAGGAAACATGCTGGGTTTTGTGTGAGAGGGTGCCCATGCATGAGCAGGGCCCCTCTGCAGCTTTCTGAATCTATTCTCTGGGGTTGTTCTGTGAGGCAGCCAGACCATATACTCTTAAGTGCATTATAGCCTCGCGTTAAATGCTAACTTTGGCATGGCTGCATGGAATCATGTCGTGTTTGGTATCAAACACTTTTGAATCATACCCCCCTGCCGGTCCTGGCAGAGGGGGTATAGTCTCTCCCTTATAGAGGGAGAGACATGTACAAACCGGTATACCCGGTAACAGTTTAAAAGAGCACTGGCATCACAAAATGGATGCTGCCACCACAGACACAATTCTGGCCTCCTGCTGCTGGACAAAACTCCAGCAGGGGAGGTCTGGACAATAGGCTTCCTGTTGTGGCATGGTTTGGGCCAGGTTTACGTACACTGTTATGTTAGCACGAGCTTATTAGAGGTTTAAACGCCATTTTACCTTTTTGCTGCTTTTGCACACGACACTGCATATATCTGTTGTTGAACGTTAGGCTACGTGAAAAAGCTTTACATGAGAAAGGTTTGCTTTCAGCTTCCCTAGACTTACATCGTATCCCTAGTCTGCATATTGAGTGCCGAGACTCCAAGGTTATCATAACAGAGTGGCTGTTTTTCGAAAGTGATCGTTTCATGTTTATAGCCATAAAACACAGGCAGCTGCAAAACAACATGATTCTGGCGTCTTTAATATCACACTGTAAGCATGATTGCGAACACTTGGAAGTTTCCCGGTTCCAGTGAGAAAGATCTTTAGCAGAACCCGATGTGATTAATCTCTACTGATCTTAGAGGTATGGGGTCGCCCACACAAGCCTAAGAGACCTTCTTTAGTTTTATAAAACATAGATCCTAGCTAGGGAGGGTGATGTACTAGGCGCTATAGTACCTTTTTTCACCATCATTGTAATATGATTTCTTCTTTTGTGTTTTATGGAATTATAACAATGCTGACCATATTATTTCTAATACTGCATCTTAAAGCACGTCGTTAAAATAAATATTTTAACTCTGCCTGTGTCTCTTCCTTACTCCTGTTGTGGACTGGTATTAGAGTATAACGAAAGAGTGTTCTTGCATCCCACCATTCTTGAGTATATACTAAGTTGCATGTTCTGGGTTGTATAATCATTGGTTCCTTTGCTATAGGACGAAGAGCTAATGAGACACTGATGCTAGCTGGTTAGTGTTTCTAGGCACTAAGGTGAGTTTTCTGGTCTACCACAATTCACTGAGGTCCTGGGTCTCTGTGCACAGTTCTGTGTAGGAGCAGAATACTTGCGACACTGACACAGGAAAGTGTAACCACCTCCCAGACAGGCTTTAGTGTATTGGGGCTGGGTGATTGCACTCCAAGAGTGCTGTGAAGTCAGCACTGGGGGCACATTTGGTGTCCCTGTGCATATGCCAGTTCAAACCGGTTGCAGGGGCTACCAGCCCCTGCTCAGACACGAAACTGGACAAAGGAAATGAGTGTAGCCACCCCTCCCTCCTGACCCTCCTATAGGAGGGTTCCCAGAGTAAGTCCAACCCCTTCCTTAGGTATAAGTAAGGAACTCCTGGCAACAGGACTTTAGAATTCCCTGGACAAAACTCTGTGACTGAATCCTGGACCTTCGACAATCTACTCAAGACTAGAGGACGGAAGAATCTCCCTTGGAGTAAAGGAGTTACTCCCCTGCTTGGCAGGCACCGATGATGCACCTGACCAGTGTGCATCTCTGAAGCTCCCGCCGGACTCCAAAGAATCTGCAACACAGGAGGTGGGTTCCTAGACTTTTGAGAGGCTAACCTGAGCTCCCAGCAAATCTGAGACACATAGCCCTCGTGGGGACCGTGGAACCAGAACCCCTGGACACCATGCATATTTGCAAGTGCATAAGCTTCTTGTCAATCCTTGAGGCTGTGCTTTGAGTTATTTGTAGCCCAGGCCCCGAGCAACATTCCCACGAAAGATTGTTGGCCTCCACTCCACGAGTGTTCCGTAAGCCGACTTCTTGGGATATCTCTTGAGGTACCTTTGCGATCCCTGGCCCATTGGCCTGTGGGTCCCTGAGAGGGTAACTTTAACTTTCCTTGTGCTTCCCTGTTTGCTCCAGGCATGCCCTGACTCTCCACCACTTGGTAAGTCTCCTGGACCTTGCTGGTCCACACTGAAGCATCTTTTCTCTTCCTGCGTGGGTTGCTGTTGCCAAGGCTTGTTTGGTCCAATCCAAGCACTGACACCACAGCACTCGACATCCTTTATGGGACAGCTCGAAACCAGCTCCTGGTCATCGTCGGCGCCTCCTGGTCCTTGTGGCTGCAGAGTCAAGTTTCACCTCTTCGCACCTGAAGAACCCGACATCGGTGGGCAGTTGTCTATCGTGCCCCTGGTCACTAACTAGTTACCCAGACTCTGTCGTCTCTGCTTTCAAGTTCTTCTCATCCTCGATCCAGGCTTACATCTCCTCAGACACTTTTCTTCTTCCCAGGCAGCAGCACTTTGCAGCAGATCGCCATTGAAAATGGCGATGATTCCCGACACCAAAAGACACCTATGTACCCGGCTTCCCTGGGTGAGGTAACTTGAGTACTCCGGTGCTCCTGAGGGTGTTGGCCCTAGAACCCCTTAAGTCTAGGTGTTTGCTCAAAGTTCGCTCCTAAGTGTCCTTTTTCTTTAGAAACCCAACACCGACTTTTCCCACAGAAGCTAACGACGATTCGCAGCTGTGTTCTCAGACTGCACAAGTCCCCCTGGGTCCCCTGTGTCACTACCGTGGGAGGTTCCTTGTGGTCCCAGTGATTCTACAGGCTCTAGACCTTGTGTCTATGCAAGTCGTGGTTCTTATACCACTTTCTTAATATATGGTTTGGTCCCCCCCTGGGGCACAGTGTATATTGTGCTATTTAATGAAGTTCTATTGCTATATTTTGATTGTAAATTGTGTGCTTTGACCTCTAATCTCATTAAGGGATTAGTAGGGAGTGTTTAGAAATAAATACATATATTTTATATATATACCTGGTGTGGTTCTCCTTTCATTTGTTTATTCAAGAGATTATAGACTGGTAAAACAAGCTGCTTTACATTCCTCCAAGACTTAGCCTGAAGGCTGCTCTCCATAGCTACCAGTAGGATAGCTTTCAATAAAGGTTGTCTTTAACCTATCATCAATAAAGGTCGTTTGGACTGGTGCAAGGTGACCACTTTAATTAGTGATCAGCATATACCAGGCCAACTTCTTACAGCACTTCTCCTACCTTTTTCCACAAGAGCAGTTCAAACATGATTGGCAAAATATCCTAGTTTGCAAATGTTTTCTACATAATTAAGGCTATGCCATATTTGTCACATAATACAACATTTGCTCCATAATCCGACAATTTTAACTAATAAATTGTTTGTAGCTCAAAAGTTACTAAAACATGTGACTTGTGTTACTGCGAAATGGACAGCCCTTTGCAAAGGTTGACAGATCACCTTTCTCACTGCTGCATTTGTATGTTGAACTGGTACTAATAAGGCGAAATATTTGCAGAGACTGTTAGTATGTGTAAAAATGTCAAAATAATAAAGTATCAGAAAATATACCACATTACGCTGCAGCCTTTTTTTGCTGCATAATTTAGTCAACACAGAGGCATAATTTTGTCCCCCATTGCTGCCTAATTCCAGTGGCTTCAAGCAGGCAGCACCTGTTAAAAGTGCTTGAGCATGAAGCAGAGAGACAGTGAAGTTTGCAAACTTAGCTTGGTGGGAGTGCAAATCCTGCATTGCCGATCCCTGGTGAGTTGCAGCTACTACTGCTGAAACAAGGCCAGTGGAGATACCAATGGGTGAAGCAGACTGATCTCAAGGGCAGGGCTGGCTTTAGCGGGGGTGGTGCCCTCTGCAATGTTTGTTGGTGCCCCCCAATGACCACCTCCGACATGGATTCCCTCACTACCACTCTTTAACAGTGCGCCTCAAGTCTCCATAACCATACTCTCCCTCAGATGCATTTAATTTGATTGACAGTGCCACTCATACCAGTTTAGTGTGTCAGAGCACTTTACATCACTCGCATTACACGGAGACAATCAATTACACGTGTGTAAATCTCTGTATAGGAAATGTTCCATAAGGCAAAGGACTACAAGCTGTAGTAGTCACATGTGGTTGGGGTTCTCTTTAATAATCAGAATTGATTTCTATCCAAATGAGCACTTTTTGCCACATCAGGATAATCAAGGGAAAAAACCTAACGCTCTAATCCATACATTGCAGTTTGTTTACAGCTCTTAGATGATAGTTAATAACTCACTGTTCTATATTGAGATTTTAACTTATAAACTGCAAGTAACAAAAGGATTTCTCTGATAAAAGCAGTAACCCAATGACCTATTTACATTAAGTGCACTTTGTGATCCGCATGGTACATGTTCTTTGCAGCAGGCACATTAACGCTCTGTGCTACCTTTTCATGAGTCTAAACTTCCACTCGACAAAACTCCGATCTCTTTCTAGGACGAACATTAAAAACCGGAGTAATCATGACATTTATAGTGTTGCCGAAAATTTCTGGAGGTGAGGAAGAAGGCAGCAAGAACTTTTAAAAGCATAATATACTTGCAAAGTAAGAGCCTGGTACGATCCCACCGGTTGCACTGCCCTAGAGACGGGCCTTCTCAAGGGGCCTGTGCCCTCAGTGACAGAGTCGCACTTGCTCTAGGGGGTGCTGCTTCATA
Source organism: Lissotriton helveticus (assembly GCF_964261635.1). Lineage (NCBI taxonomy): Eukaryota > Metazoa > Chordata > Amphibia > Caudata > Salamandridae > Lissotriton > Lissotriton helveticus. The sequence continues at coordinate 31,305,085 of NC_136068.1, forward strand.
GGCCTGACCAGAAGACTGGAGGTGAACTTCAGTGTGGATTGTGGTGGGCAGGCCTTCAAGGCACTTGCCACCACTAGGGGCCACCCGCTGTTGCTAAGACACCAGGGCTTCTAAGGTCTTGCAGAGCCTTCTATGGTCTGGCATGGGAATGTGCTTCCACAGGAGAGTAGTCCGGGGACTGGGCAAGAAGGCTGGATTTGGTTCCCCAGTTCCAAATTCGGCAGCTCTGACCATAATGCCATATCCTCTCCCCCACTGAGCACCATATTACCCCACTGAGAGAAACTCGCACTGCCTTCAACTACAACCCACTTATGCCTTGCTATAAACAGCTGGATGTAACTCAATCCAAATTACGCACTAGACAAGAGTAATATGCTGCCTAAAAAAAAGTAACAAAGTCCTGGAAAAAAGCAAACACTCATGGGAATGCAAGATTAAGAAAAGCATGTGAAATGCAAACAGCAACAACATGGCAACCTGAACACTTTTACACTCATTTAGAGCCAGTGAGTGATTTTGCCTGAAAAGTTAAAGACATGAGTACAGCACCCGGAAGGGACCCATTTCAATGTCCGTTACTTATATCCTTTAAAAAACGTAAGCAATATGGTTTAAAAAGACCACATCTCTGAACAAAGAGCTGCTGTGCACAATTTGTTTTCTAATCCACCCATCAATCAGGCATTGCAGTGCCTCCAGGAATAGTGCACTTCCCCATGCGGTGAAAATAATGCTGTTCACAGAAAGACAAGAAAATAAAAGTAGCGCTTCATTGCAAACTCTGTCAAGTGATGCTGATGTGTTTGGGTGTGCATAAAATCAATCTGACCACTTTACGACCACTCTGTCTTTCTTTATTTAGATATTTCTTTATTTTTTATATTTTGAACCTTTTAATCCCGATATGCTACACTTTGGAATAGTAAAATGTCAGAAAAACACATTTTGGATCCATTTCAAAGTGGAACAAATAAACAAAAGGAGGAGAACCGTTTCTAGAAGTCACGTTTTTCAGAGAGGAGGAGCTGGACAGAAACAGAGGGAATAAGAGGAAGGAAGAGTGGAGGGGACAGCGGCCGAGCAGAAGTGGACACTGTCCTTGTCTTGGCATGAAGGTAAAAACTGACAGGCAGATGCATCAAAGAAAATACCGGGAGCAAACGGGCAGATTCTCAGAATCTGGCCGTTTGCTCCCGGTATTTTTGCATTTGGGATGCATCATCCACAATGCAGAAATCACAATGTAAGGAATCTCTAAATAGCAATTCCTTAAATTGCTCTTGCATTTAAGGAATCCCAAAATGAGATTCCTTAAATGCAATGCATGAAACCCCAAAAAATAGCGAATTCGCTAATAGGGGGAGCAAATTACCATGAAGTTGAACTTCGTGGTAATTTGCTAAAACTTTGAAAAATGCATTTTTGTGCATTTTTCAAAGTTACATGTTGCGCACACACATGCCCTTAGGGCATGTGTGTGTGTAACATTTGTGCACACGTCCATTTCAGGGGTGCAACAGGGTGTCCTTTGGACACCCTGGCACCCTTGAAATAGCGGAACATTAGCGATTCGGTAATAGCTAATCGCTAATAAGGAATGTCTTTCCCATTCATTCCTATGGGCCTTTAGGCCCATAGGAATGAATGGGAAAGACATTCCTTATTAGCGATTAGCTATTACCGAATAGCAAATAAGGAATCTGTAGGAATCGCTATTAACATTGCGATTCCTACATGCATCCCGTTTTGCTAGTCTTTAATAGCGATTCCTTAAAATTCGCTATTAAGGACTCGCAAAACATAACTTTGATGCATCTGCCAGTTAGTCCTTTTCCTTCTGTTTCCCTCCCCCTCCACCCCCCACGTCCCCGAACGGACACCAACACCGAGCCTTATCCTATAGGCCTTCCTGGAACGCAATAAAAAAAAAGTAGGGGAACGGAATGTTTGAAATTAAAGAAGCAGGGGCACGCCGTTCCCTGCCGATCCCACCCACTTCGACCACTGGTGCTAGGGTGTGTACGTCAGTCTAGTGTAGGTTTTGTACTAGAATGATTCAATTCCAGTTAAAAATGCAATGCATATATAGGTTTAAAACTTTTCCTACGTTGTGTGTGTGCGGTACAGTGTAGCACACACGCAATGTCCGAAAAGAAAGGAGAAATGAAAACATTTCTCCTTTAAAGCCTACTTTCAAAAGGCAGTAATATGTGGCGCAAAATCCTATATTATTATTTTTGAAGATAGAGATTTGCATAAAAAAGCATGGGTGGTTGCATGGGTTACCCACTTAAAGCCCCCTTGAACCTAAGTAAACAAAGCAGCCCTTCACTCTAGTCTGTGTTACTTTTAGGCAATTTCCAGTGGAAAACAAGTTGTGTGCTGTAAAGCAAATAATCAAAAAAACATTTTGTCCTGGCTTGCGTCACTTTTGTGATGGCTGGAAAGCGCCAAATATTGGTAAATCTGACCCAATTTTTTGTAAAATAACCAACTGTTTTAAGAACTTAAAAACGGAGAGAGTGAGTTGTGTGTTGTGTGTGTATGTTTTTGTCTGAATGTGCTGGTAAAAATCCTACGTGAAATCTGACAACCACTTCACCATAACCGATGACTGAAAGCACCTTTACCTAACTGCGTACAAGAGAATCCATTTATTAGGGGTGTATTATACCTCAAACAGGTCCCCGTAGCTACGCCCCTGGAAACAACCCATGCTACACGTTCTGTGTCCGCAGGCTTTTTTTCCACAGGCTTAATAGGAGAGATTCAAGGCTCTCAGATGTTTACCCTGGTGCCTGAGTCTGAAAATTCCTGTGTGTTACAACCTCAAACTAAAGAATGTGACAACAGGTTATGACATTTGATATTGCTCCCTTTGCCGCTGCATTCAAGCTTGCATCCCTGATGAGGGGTTTTACCCCAAAACGGTCCCAAGATGCTTGTTTCCAGTTCAGGGAAGTCCTGGCTTGGCAGTTTGGGCTGGACTGTTCCCATGAGGCGCAGGGTCAAGACTGATTTTACATATAGCTGTATCTGAACTGCGGTGGCTGAGTGAGCTAACGAATGATGATGGATTCAACCCAGATCTGTGACTGGGGGTGAGTGTCTGAAAAGTTTCGGAGCCACGTCCATCATCTTGTGTTTGCTTTGTCCACCCTAAGTTGGCAGGGTATGCCCAGACATGGGTCCCTTGCTCACTTTGCCACTGGATTCAATCTAGCCTGGCTGATGAGGGATGTTACCCTGAAACCGGTCCCAGGATGCTTGTTTCCGGTCCAGGGAAGACATGGCTTGGCAGTTCGGCTGGACTGTTCCCATGAGGCACAGGGTTGAGACTGATTTGCATATGGCTGCGTCTTAACTTGGTGAAGTGAGCTAAAGAACGATGATGGATTTAATCCAGATCTGTGAGTGGGCGTGAGTGTCTGAAAAGTTTAGGTGCTCCGTCCATCATCTCCCTGTGTTGATATTGGCCGTGATGGTGATGCTGTAAGGACTGGTTCATGTGCACTGCATTAAGTAAGTGTATTCCATGAGGTTTGTTGTGTGATGTCTAGGGTTTTAGGAGTTTATTGAGAGTTTCATTCATTTTTGGGCAGATTCATCAGATAGGTTAACCCCTTGAGAAATGCGATGGTGAGTTGGATGGATAAGTTGGTGATGATCCTGGATTTCTTCAGTGAAGGCTGTTTTGGGTCCTGGAGCTCTGTGGATCTGGTGGAAGTTCTCAATCCAGTGGATCCAGAGCAGTAGATGGCAGCTGAGACATCCCATAAGTTTGAGGGTTGTGACATTGTTCAGGATGTAGGAATAGGAGAACTTTTGAAAGTAGGTGCGACCTCCTCCTGTCGTGTGGGAATGAGGAAGTGGAAGATGTGTGAAGATGTCACTGTGAGCCGTGTCACTGTGCTGAACATTGCCTTGACTCAGTTCATTGCGGTGATGTTGGTGATGCACTCAGAATGGGGTATAAGAGGTCGGTGCTGAGAATCATGACATGTTCTACCAATGTAACTGATGGGCTCTTCTAGTGCCCAGCTGCAAAATGTATTCGAACTCATGACGTGGATGCGCCATATTTCACACTATACAGCACATTCCTGTTCTTTCCTTGTGCTGGCGCACTTTTGGTTGGCCAGCGACAATGCAAGCACCCTTGAATCATGTTGCAAGGGTGCCTGCATTGCAAGCCAGATTGTTTTTGTGTAGAAAGAGACACCTTCCTGCACAAAACAATCCATAGAGGTCATAGTCATAGTCAAATCCTTTATTCGATCAGATACAAAATTATAATAAGAGTACATATGTAAAAAAAACAATTTCCAATATACAATTCTATATTAAAGTTAAAAGTACAATAGGTTATTTTATCCAAAGTAAAAATTGAAAATCAGAGCTATAAAAAACATCTATTACCCTGTTTTAAACTCCTGTAAGATAATTTTCATCCAGGAGCTAGTACTATTGCTGTCTTTTTTCTTTTTTTCATACAGGCCCATAGGAATGAAGCTAATGTAAAACAAGTGAAGGGATCAGATAAACGTTTTTTTAAATATAGTGCCACCTGGCATTGTTTAAAATTCATCTTCTGTAATATCGGTTTTAAGTAATCGTTGCTTTCCTTCTTATACAGTTTGCAAAATAAAACCAAATGCAAATCAGTTTGTCTTGACAGTCTGTCACATGGGCACAGAATTTAATCAGCATGGTTATATATTTTACCAGGATAATCTAACATAAGTAGGATCATATTCAAACGAAACCTAAACAATATGAATCTATGTTGTGCATTTGTGATGTCTGCCAGATAAAAGAAATGTCCTTTCTCTATCGCTGGAGGGATTGATCTGAAGCTTACCACTTCCTGCTTCTGTCCAGGATGTTTCTTTTGTCTCACACTCCACCCTCCTCATAAACATATTTTTGATCTTTTCCTGTGAGACCTTCCTACATTTGACTGGGTCCTTGAACAGTCATGGTTGGCCAATTTTATTCAAGAGTGTTTCTACATAGCACAACCATCTGGATCTCCTACAGTTATCCATATGTAAATAATTCTTTATTATTGTTTGTGTCAGCGGGACTGTGTCCTTTCTCCAAATTGAGTGCCACAAAAGGACAGGGGCCAATTGTATTGTATCTGTGATGTTGGGGGGTCCCAGTTCTAAATGTAAAATATAATTAGGGGTCGAGACGGGGAGTCCAACTAGGAATTTAAAAAACTTATTTTGGATAATTTGTAGGGCACCCGTTTCTACAGTGCCCCAAACTCCAGCCCCATGCGCCACTGCTGCCGTAACTTTGGTCTGATAAATATGTTTTATTGGTAATAATGGTCTATCACCCAATTTTTTTGCGAAAGTTTTTACAGCAGACAGGGTTCTCTCCATTACACCTCTGCGTCCCTGCACTAACTTTGTCCATGACAAGTCCTTGTCAATAAGAACCCGAAAATATGGGAAGGAGTCCACGAACTCTATCCTTTCATTCTCCACATGGAGATACAGTGTTCTCTTTCTTTTTCTTGCTCACACTATCACTGCAAAGGACTTAGTGCAGTTTACCCTCAGTGAGTCCATGAAGGATGCATATGAAGATATCAGATATTGGAGGCCGAACCCCATCCTGGCCATCAACACCGCATCGTCTGCGTTTGCCAAGATATGTAGGAATTGCGAGTTAAATATTGGTACATCTCTTGTAGACTTGGTAAGGGCTTTTTCTACTTTATTTGTATAGATAGAAAAGAGAAATGGAGCAAGGACGCAACCCAGCCTTACTCCTCTGGCGATTTTAAATGGGCGTGTGCAGCCTCCATCTTTTGTGTTACGTACCGAGGCCATAGCATTATAATACAACTGTCTAATAAAAGGTAATATTAATTGATCGACTCCCCTCTCCCTCATGAAAGTCCACAGCTTTTCATGGGTCACAGAGTCGAATGCTGCTGACAGGTCCATGAAAGCCATGGATATCTTTCCCTCCTTCATCCTGGTGTATTTTTCTATTATGAGTGCCAGGTTTAGGCACTGATCTATGGTGCCCCTTCCCTGCTGGAATCCATATTGGGCCTGAACTAAGATATTGTTTTCTTTGGCCATTCGTCTAACATAGAAAGGAGGAGCCGGCCCACGAGTTTTGATGTTGTGTCCAGTAGGGCAATTGGCCTGTAGATTTGTGGGTCAGACCTGTACCCTTTTTAAAAAATAGGGACCATAACACATGCAGACCAAGATTAAGGGGGACCGACTCGAATTATGCTATTCATCACGTTCGTCAATAATGGTGCCCATAGGTCTGGTTTTCCCTGAAAAATATCCAAAGAGACACCATTCGGTCCAGGGGCCTTGCCTGAGCTGAATGACATCAAACTTCTCCTTACTTCCCTGAGTGAGAAAAAAGGGAGCATGTTGACCTTTAGTTCCATATTAACAGATGGGTATTGGAGTGTTGAGGCAAAAATATTCTCAAAATGGGCAACCCAAGCTTCCTCATCTACATTGTTATCTACTGTGGGATCTGCAGGATTTTTAAAGTGCGGTGCATTTATTATCCTCCAGAAATCACGGGTGTTACCCATTTTTGCTGCCTTTCTAAGATCCTCCCATATATCTTCTTTTATTGCCTTCTCTCTATTTCTCGTTTTAAATTTATATGTAGCCCGCAGTCCCCTGATTTCATCCTGGTTTCTGGGTCTGCTTTTCAGAGCATGCATCAAAGCTCTCCTTGCTGCTGAGCAAGGTGAGTCAAACCATCCCCTTTCGGGTCTCTTACTCCATAGAGGTGTTCTAATCTTTCTAGCATGGGATGCTACGCGTGTTCCACTTGGTATGGTACCCACCGTAGAAGAGTGTACTGCATGGGGAACAATCATTGCAAGTATCTAATCTACTATTCATGACACACCATCATTGGAGATGTTATGGGAGGTGTTATAACAAATACATAGTGAGGATAAAAGTGCACCAGCTCTAGATTTAGGAATTAAAGTAATAGAACATTTTGAAACTGTTTCCTCAATAGTTCTGAATAACATTAGAGGAGAAGCCACAATTCTGGAGTGCACCAGCTGTAAGCATCAATTCCTCGTCAAGACTGTGAAGAGTAGCCTCGTAAAAAATCTCTACAGCTCTCTGTGGGATACTTTAGGTTCTCAAGCTTCAAATCCTGAACTCAAAAGAAAAAATGAGACGCATGGCTTCAGTAAAGAGAAACCTGCACCAGAAACTAGGAAAAGGCAGAAAGCAAAACAGAAAACCTGGACTGGATGTCCTCCACTGGGTTGTCCATTGTGGTGGATATAATTTGGAGGCCTGTGATAAAATCAGAAAGCCGGGTTGGTATCGGTATTCTTCCCACTCTCTGCAGGACGCTTGAGACAGTGAAACGATGGATTTAGGCCCAGATCTTTGTACTGGGGTGAATGTATGACATTGTTCTACATCAACTGTGTTTTTTGCTATTGAGACAGTCAAAGGACAGAAAGAAGTGGATGGACTAAGTTTTGCAGAAGGACAAATACATCAGACAGAAAAAGGACCCATCAAATGAGATTGAAGCCGGTGTGAAGAACGATACAAAAGGTTTGAACTTGAAGACTAATTTTAAAAAAAATTAAATGAGCCAGGCTTATCTTGGACATTTGATCCAGCTCAACTCTCCAACAACCCTCAAACTCATCCCACTTAACCCAGGAGAAACTTATTTCTACTCATTGGTGGGGCCCAAAGCACCACGAGTCACACATTCACACACCACACTGCCCCAGAATCAGTGAAAAAGAAGGCGAGCTGCTGGTTAGCGGGGTACCTTATTAACTGAAATTCTATATTTTACACATTATATACATTTCAGGGTATCTTTCATCCTGTTATAGGGAAAACAAAACATCAAAGTACTCCGCTATTTGTTTGATGGATCAACCAGGGACCAGCCTTTCTCACTCAACAAGTCACTCCCTACCGGCCCACCCGGTCCCTGCGATCCTCAGATCGACACCAGCTGGAGGTACCCCGCACCAAACTGGTTTCATGGGGCGATAGAAAATTTCTCGTATCAGCACCCAAGCTCTGGAATACTTTGCCACCATCCATAAAAAGTAGCCCATCCCTCTGGTCCTTTCGAAAGCACCTTAAAACCTGGCTTTTTGATCAATGACCCCACCCTCCTTTATGGTTGAATTCAGCAGATACTTAGCGCCGAGATGCCCACGGGCCCTCGTTCGCGCTTTAAAAGTGTTTAAAATAAATAAATAAATAAATAAATAAATAAACTAGTAGAAGTCATTTAATGGCGATTAAGACCAGCTCAATCACAGTATTCCCATAACTTTTAACTTTAAATTCTGTCATGACCTTTATTAAGATAAAAAAATAAAACAGACACAAGTTTATAATTTCAAAAGTTTATCTTCTTCATTTAGGAAAGAAATCTAGAATTTTCTTTGGACAAGCAAAATGTTAAGCATTTATTTAGCACGTGTTAAGGAAAATAAAATTAGAAAAGCATATTACCCATCTGTCATAGGCAAATGACAGAGTCACATTAAACAAGCTATCTATCTTTCTATTCTCCTCAATGCCTCCCTTCTGACATAAAATCTCTGCAATCAATCATCTTCTTTGCTCCATCAAAGTTAAAGTCCAAAAATATTTCAAAGTCTCTAGCACCATAAAATTGTTCAAACCAACAGCATGTTGTGGTGCAAAATAAAATCCCTTGAGCCAACTTTTCTCCCTTTTCGCGCAAGCTCTGTTTATACCTTTTTTCTCTAACTATTTACCTTAAAATTGAAACTTTTAGGGTCCACAGTCTTTTTTGATTGGCCCATTAGAGGGGTGGTGAGGATCACCTCATGTACTCCTTGTTTAAACCAGTTTAACTTATAGCCATGTCACTCTCAAGGCTTCCTCACGATGTCATTCCTCAAGTGTGTGCTTGTCGTTCATTCCTTGTATCATTTATTCATATTAGTTGGTATCTGAGACTGCCATAGTCCTCCAATTGCTGTAATTCTCTGTTCCTGTTTTATTGTATTGCACTTGGCCCCTGTTGTATTTTTTGTTGTTCTTTAGCTGCTCCTGTCATTTTTTCCCACTCTGTACCGCCCACCTCCTGCTTGCCCCTCCTACTTCCCAGGACTATTTATGGAGGCTGCAGCTCGGACGCACACCGGACGGTGCACAATAGGCAAGCCCATCTGTTATGTTATGTTATGTTATGCACTTTTGTATTGCGCACAGCTGCCCCAGCCAAGGGGCGTCCTGGCGCATGGCAGGCAAAGTGCAACAGATAGCAGAAACACAACACCGATAAAAGAATTTATTTAAAAAGAAAAGTTTTCAGGGCTTTGCGAAAGGCCAAAAGATCAGCCAATAGCCGTAAGTCCACTGGGAGGGAATTCCAGAGTTCAGCCGCCCTCACCCGAAAAGAGCGGCCACCAACCCGACACAACCTGTATCGGGGGACCACCGCGAGCGCCTGGCTTCCCGATCTCAGAGCGCGGGATGGAACATACCACGACAGAAGATCAGCAAGAATTGGCGGACCTACTCCCCTCAAGATCTTAAACGCCCAGCACAACACCTTAAACTGAATGCGTGGTTTAATGGGGAGCCAATGCAAAGATCTCAAGACTCCAGAAACAGAGCTCCTTCGGGGTAGGCCAACAATGGCTCTCGCCGCGGCGTTCTGCACTCGTTGGAGGCGGGTAGTCTCCGCCACATTGGTCCCTACCAAAAGCGAGCTGGCATAGTCCAGGCGAGATAATACCGTGGCCTGGACTATCAGCTGCCTGGTACCACGGTCAAAGAACTTAAGAATGGGCCTCAGCGACCGCAAGATGCCAAAACAGCAGGCCGCGATTTTCTTAGAATGGCCCTCGTAACTGAGAGCGGGATCCATCCACACCCCCAGGTTCCTAAGTTCAGTGACCGGGAGAGGGACCGGCCCCAGTTCAACTGGCCACCACTTGTCCCCCCACAGCTCCGCCCTCCTGCCAACGATCATGATCTCCGTTTTCTTCGCGTTGAGCTGGAGACAGTTGTTCTTCATCCAGCTTGCCACCGCCCTAAGTCCACTCTGAAACCTGGGGGCATCCCGGTCCGCATCCCCGCTGATAGTAACCGCTAGCTGAGTATCGTCAGCATATGAGACCATAGTCATGCCCCATTGCTTGACGATCTCAGCCAGCCTGGGTTTCACCCAGTTTTTTTTTCTTTTTTTTTTTACAAAAAAGGGGGAGTGTGGCCCATTCGGACATGAGTGGGGTAAGGGCCCATATAATTTATGAAAAACAAGGAACCCACACTCAAAATCTTTTCACACCGTTTTAACTCAGGATGAAGAAAGATAAACAAACCTGAATATGTTTATCTCGGCAATTACTTACGCCGTTTTATTCAAGAATTTTTTGAAGTGAAAAAACGATTTATATCAAGAGAAGTATCAATGTCTTGAACTTACTTGCCAAACACGTAAACTTATACAAAATCAAAAAAATACGTGAATGCACAAACATGTGAAAGGGTACATATGCATTAACCCCTTCGGGGCTGATGACGAGCTGGGCTCGTCATGGCGTAGCCTCCTCGCACGCTCATGACGAGCCCAGCTCGTCATGAGCCCCACCCTCGGGGGAAGCGCCAGCGCTCCCCCCGAGTCAGCCCGATTTTTTTAGTTTCTGCGGGGATGGCAGGGGAAGACCTTCCCCTGCCTCCCCCCGCCCTCCCCGCCCGCGTCATCAATGACGTCAGCGCGCGAGGCGCGCTGACGTCACCGGAGGCTCCTTTTGTTTACCGACGCGCAGGGAAGCCATTTGCTTCCTGCGCGTCGGATGGGAAAGAGGTTTGTTTTGCGGCTGGGGCGGGGGAGATTGCTTGTAACTTCTAACGAGGGAAAGGAAAGGCTTTTCCTTTCCCTCGAGGGCACTTTAGAGGTTTCTTGCTGCACGATCGTGCGATCGTGCAGCAGGAATGTTAGGGATTTTTTTTTTTTTTTTCATGGATGATCAATTTCGTAGTTCGGGGAGCGGCCCCTTGGGGAAGGGTCGCTCCCCTTGTTGGGGGAACATTATCTATGAAGTCTTCTCTTTGCTGCAATGTTGTTGAAAGGCCGTTTTTTCTACAAAAATGCCGATGGGGGTCATTTATAAAGTAAAATAATAGTGCTCATTGTAATGAAGGATGCAAGTGCCTCTGTCCTTCATTACTTATACTGATGTGTGTTTCTGAAGTGGCTAAAAAACACACCTGTGCTGCCTAGGCAAAGCTCACTAGTGTTTTTGGCCTGATGAATGTTTTTTTTTTGTGTGCTGCTTTTCAAACACATGCTTTGTCTCCAGTGACCATGTGTGTGTTACTATGCCATGTGCGAAGGGGTCCCTTGAGTGAGCTGTCCATCATAGTGGGAAGCTCACAAATGTTTTTGGGCTGTTGATTGTTACCTGAATTTGTGCTGCAACTCTAGCGCCATCTTTGTCTCCATTGACCATGGGTGCGTTACTATGCAACTGCACAAATGTGCGCAGGGGTCCCTTGAGTGGGCTGTCCATCATAGTGGGAAGCTCACAAATTTTTTTGTGTTGATGATTGTTTTCCTGAGTTTGTGCCGCAACTCGAGCGCCATCTTTGTCTCCAGTGTCCATGTGTGCGTTACTATGCAATTGCACAGATGTGCGCAGGGGTCCCTTGTGTGAGCTGTCCATCATAGTGTTTGGGGTATGCACGAAACATGTCGACGATAGGAGTTGATAGGTACATCTGGACACATTACGTTTAGGGCAGCCTATCTTTCCACCCCGTTTATTACCACCTAGAGGCAAGAATAAAGTTTATTGTAAACCTACTGGGCAGGTATTTCACACATCACATAGTCCACTCCTCAAATACACATGCACCACACATAGTCTAATAAAGTGCTCCTACGTAACTTTCGCAAGTCGCAGCACGCCCCAGCCCGTAGAGGACTGGGATGGCCCCAATGATGAAGCATGTCACCGTGGGGCAACCCTGGTGAGTGAGGGGACACCTAAAAGAGGAGCATTTCTCCCCTTTTTTGTACACAATACCATATTTTCACAATCGACCCCAGTGTGTGTTGGTTGTTATCTGAATAAACTAGCAACGCTCTTAGGTATCTGGAAGCAGAGACCATTTGTTCATCATAGTGGGAAGTTCACAAATGTTTTTGGGCTGATGATTGCTTTCCTGAGTTTGTGCTGCAACTCGAGCCCCATCTTTGTCTCCAGTGTCCATGTGTGCGTTACTATGCAATTGCACAGATGTGCGCAGGGGTCCCTTGTGTGAGCTGTGAATCATAGTGGGAAGGTCACAAATGTTTTTGGGCTGATGAATGTTTTTCTGAATTTGTGCTGCAACTCGAGCGCTTGCTTTGTCTCCAGTGTCCGTGTGTGTTACTATGCCATCGCACCAATGTGTGCACAGGTCCCTTGAGTGAGCTGTCCATCATAGTGGGTAAATTTAGGAAAGATGGTGCACTCCGCTAGTTGGTGGGCGTTGCCAATAGGGGATCTTCTGTGTGAGTTCACATGCCTCTTATGTGTATAAATGGTCAGAGACTGTTGAGAGCAGCAGATGGGGAGAAAGAAGCTCCTGGTCATAGGAACTGTTTTAGGATTGCGCTTGTGAAAATCAAGGATGCAAGTGCCTCTGTCCAGCATCGCAGTTAACCACAGTAATTCTGTTGTCCCCCTCCCCATGAGAATCCCTGATGATGTCAGTGCGCACAGCACGCGCCAACATCTTCAGGGATTCCCAGGCGGTCGGGAAGCCATTTGCTTCCTGCGCCTGGAGGTGTTAGGTTGGTTTTGAGATATTTGGGGGGGTTTGCAAAGAGGCTTCAGGGGAGAGGTAAGTGATTTTCCTCTCTTCTGATGTCTCTTTGCAGGGCATTTCTGGCTCACGGTCGCGCACAGCATTGCGATTGTGCGGTGGAAATGCCCTCACTAGCACCAGGGATTTTATTTTAGATTGTAGGAAGTGACCCATTGTGCAAGGGTCGCTTTCAGGTGGGTCGGATTTTAAATTTAGATGTTCTGGCCCCCCCCCCCCGGTGGGCAAATCAACCCGTACTTTTGTCCGTTTTGCCCTTTTTGATGGCCCATCTGTGTGGATGTGATTTTGGGGGTACATTTGTGTATTGTTTATTCATTTGTTATGTTGTTTGTGAAATGTAGTATTAAATTATTTTTTTTCTTCTTTGTTTTTGATCCAGGCTTTTGCTGTTTGTATTGGTGTAGGTTGTGGTTCGGTTAATGCTGGTTTTGCAGCTTGTGTAGTTGCATGTGCTTGGTAAGTAAATGTTTTTTGTACTATTTTTCCTAGATAAATGTGTTGTTATGAAAAGTGAAGTTATTGCTGTTTGTGTGGCTTTGTGTTTCTTGATTGTTAACTTTTTTTTTGTATTGCTGCTTGATGTGTACTTTGTCTAATCTATACTTGTTTTTTTTTCTTTCCAGTGGGATTTCCTTTCTTTTTGCTGTGTTTCAGCAGAGTAGGTGCTGGTGAGTCTTCTTATATTTGGTTAGATTTGAATTGTTTTTGAGTGTATTGATTTTTGTGTGAAGACTCTACCTTGTTTACTTCTTCCTTTGCACAGTGTAGGTTGTTGTTCACTTGTGTGTGTAGTCTTCTTGATTTGTAAGGATAATGGCTGCTCGCAGGATTACTGCTAAGCAGGTTGTTAGTTTGCTTTTTGAGTCTTCCTCTGACCATGGTCCAGACACTGACTCCGATTCGGAGCTTGAGTTAGGTGCAGAAGATTCAGGCAGTGAGTTTTCTCTTCGCATGGTATCATCGGATGATGATTCTTCTTCTAGTGCTGATGAAGTGCCTGTGGTAGAGAGGGACATTGATGTGCCGGTAGAGAGGGAAGAGCCATGTGAGCGGCAGCCTAGGTCCTCAAGGTTTCCCTTTTTTTCTCGTCAGGAACAGGCAAGTGTGGTAAAGGCTGCGCCCAAAAGGTTTCACATTGCTGTGGTGCGCCAAAGGTTATCTGGTGCTGCTAGTCTTCCTGTTGTTGAGCAGCATGAGGCATCTGGTGCTGCTAGTCTTTCTGTTGTTGTTGAGCAGCAAGTGGCATCTGGGGATGCGAGTTCTTCTGTTGATGTTGAGATGCAAGAGGCAGCTGGGGATGTGAGTTCGTCTGTTGGTGAAGAGATGCAAAATGTATCTGGGGATGCTAGTATTCCTGTTGGTGTAGTGAGGCAAGAGGCATCTGGGGATGCTAGTGTTCCCGTTGATGTAGTGCAGCAAGAGGCATCTGGCCTGCAGGCTAGGGTGGCTTCTTCTCCTCATGTTAGTGATGACGTCTGGGTTGCCCCTGGCATGGTGCAGCCGGAATTGCCAGACTTCACTGGTGTTCCAGGGTGTAGAGTGGATACTGACAATTTTTTGCCAATTCAATATTTTCAATTGTTTTTTGACGATGAGTTTTTGCAGGAGATTGTGGAGCAAACTAATTTGTATGCAGAGCAGTATTTGAGGGACCACAGTGCCAGCCTTAAGCCCCATTCCAGAGCTACCCATTGGTCTCCCACATATGTTGAAGAGATGAAGAAGTTTTTGGGATTAACTTTTTTGATGGGCTTGCTAAGGAAGCCATCAATGTCTTCTTATTGGTCCACTAGTCCCTTGATGGCAACATCTATATTTCCAGCACTTATGACTCGTGATCGATATATGCTTCTTCTTCGCATGATGCATTTTGTTGATAATGATTTAGCGTTGCCACGCGATCACCCTGATTGTGACCGTCTTTTTAAGATTCGGCCTGTCCTTGATCACTTTGTTGATCGTTTTCCTGAGATGTTTGCACCTGGAAGAGAAATAGCTGTGGACGAGTCTTTGGTGTTGTTCAAGGGCCGCTTGGTTTTTAGGCAATACATTCCTAGTAAGAGGGCACGCTATGGCATCAAACTGTATATGCTGTGTGACAGTGAGACTGGATATGTTTATAATTTCAGGGTGTACACCGGTAAGGATTCCAGCATTAACACTTCTGCTTGTCCGTCCACTTTTGGAGTGACTGAGAAAATTGTGTGGGAACTAGGTAGACGATTATTTAACAAAGGCCACCATTTATATGTAGATAACTTCTACACTAGTGTGCGTTTGTTCAAGGAGTTGGCCAAAGTGGGCACTGTTGCATGTGGCACGATGCGCAGTAACCGGAAAGGTTTTCCAATAGAACTTGTTTGCAAAAGGCTTGTGCGGGGACAGTCTACTGCATTGCGATGTGGGAAGCTTCTAGCTGTGAAGTTTTCAGACAGGAGAGATGTTTACATGCTGACTACTATCCATGACGAAAGCACTGAAGCTCTGCCAGTTCGGGGTGAGACTGCTGAAGTGCGTAAACCTGTGTGCATTTTAGACTATAATAGGCACATGGGTGGTGTTGACAGAGTAGATCAGAGGTTGGAACCTTATGCTGCTCTTCGAAAGGCTTACGTTTGGTACAAGAAGTTGGCTATCCATCTTTTCCACTTGGCATCCTTTAATGCTTTTGTTGTTTTCCAGAAATCTTGTCCTGAGTCAAAGATGCCTTTTGTTAAGTTTCAGGAGACTATAATAGGCAGCCTTGTACTAGTGGAACAGGCAAGTGTGCCAAGATTTGGAGTGGTGGAGGAAGTGGCTAGACTGAAAGATCGCCACTTTCCAGAATACATTCCTCCCACAACTGCAAAAGACAAACCCACTAAAAGATGTAGAGTCTGTTGGCGAAGAGAAGTGCGGAGGGAGTCTCGTATGCACTGTCCTGACTGTCCTTCAAATCCTGGATTGTGTGTGCCAGCTTGTTTTAAATCGTACCACACACAAAAGAAGTTTTGGGAGTTTCATTGAGCTTGTAAGTGTACTGTCTGGTTTGTTTTCTGTAATATTTTTTTGTTTGCTTTTAGGTTTGCATTAGTGCAAAGCATTTAGGTTTTGAATTTGTGTTAGCAGATTTGTAGGTTTCTACATTTGATTTGTGGTATTTCTTTAAAAAATTCTAATTTTGATGGTGGTGTGTGCAGGATTGTGCTTGGATTGTTGGTGTGCGTGGACAGGCGCTTGGCTGGTGGTGTGCGTGGTCTGGTGCTTGGCTGGAATAGTGCATGGATTGGAGTTGTGCTGGGGGGGTTAGTGGATTTTTGCTTGGCTGGCGGAGTGTATGGTTAGGTGCTTGGCTGGCGGTGTGAGTGGAGTGGTGCTTGGCTGGCGGTGTGTGTGGAGTGGTGCTTGGCTGGCGGCGTGTGTGGAGTGGTGCTTGGATGGTGTTGTGTTTGTGGAGTGGCGCTTGGCTGGTGGTGTGCGTGGAGTGATGCTTGGCTGGTGGTGTGTGTGGAGTGGTAGTTGGCTGTCGGTGTGCGCTGAGTGGTGTTTGGCTGGCAGTGTGCATGGTCTGGTGCTTGGATGGTGGTGTGGGTGGACTGGCGCTCGGCAGGCGGTGTGTGAGTAGTTACTTTCTGTTGGTCACTACACACACTGCTAGTTGAGTGACACTCCACACAGTCCATCATTTTGTGTAGTTGCAGTGTCAGAAATGTGGGCGTGTGAAAGTGATGGGCCCTTGAATGGCGCTGTTTGCTGGTGTGAGTGTTGAAATGTGATGGGTCCGCGGCTGGCGGTGTGAATGTTTTGTATGTGTCACGCGTACGAAA
This sequence comes from Lissotriton helveticus, assembly GCF_964261635.1. NCBI lineage: Eukaryota > Metazoa > Chordata > Amphibia > Caudata > Salamandridae > Lissotriton > Lissotriton helveticus. The sequence continues at coordinate 31,321,751 of NC_136068.1, forward strand.
GGTGTATGAATGGCCTGTAAAGAGGTTGGTGCCTTGACGTGGCTTTACAGCTCACGAGCTGCGAGTCAGTGGTTCAGTTTATCATACTTTCAATTATACGCAGTGTATTTCATTTTTGATGAAATTACTTGCGTATCCAATTGTATGTACTGAATCATCACTCACCCTCGTGCCAAATCCAACCAGTATGTGTGTGTGCTTGCGGATTAGATGGGTGTGCAGTAATAATTGTTTTTTTTCTAATTTCTGCAGTAGGGTGTACCTTGCCCCTTATTGTGATTGTTGTTATGTGTTGCTTTTCCATTCGGATGGTGTCAATGGTCTGGTTTGTATCAGGTATGAAAGGTGCGTGAATGGCCTGTAAAACGGTTGGTGCCTTGTCGTGGCTTTACAGCTCACGAGTTGCGAGTCACTGGTTCAGTTTTTATGCATTTATTTATTGACAGAGCATTTCATTTTTTTGAAATATCTTGTTAATAAAATTTTATGTACTGAACCATCACTCGCCCTCGTGCCAAATCCAACCTGTATGTGTGTGTCTTTGAGGAATAGATAGCCGTGCTTGAATGTTTGACTTTTGAGTAACTCTGTTAAGGTGTGGTATCCTTTTACTTGGGAGAACAAGGGGAGCGCAGGGTGGTAGGACTTTTTTGCCGGCACGGCGATCCCACGCCAAAATGTTTGGAAAAGTGCTATTTTTACCTATTTTTAAGGTTTGCAAGGAGTTCTGGGTAGGAAAACATTGGTGGACCCACACATGCCATACCTCCCTGGACTCTCCCGGGTGTCTAGTTTTCAGAACTGTTTGGGTTTGCTACTTTCCAAAGAATACCACCCATCCCGGGCCAAAAACTCAGGTGCCTCCCCCCAAAAAAATCAAAGTTATATTGCTTCAGGGTATTTTATATTCACCACTGTTAGATTTGGACCTTTTCCTGTTGCAGCCACTATGGCTACCCACGCAAGTGAGGTACCGTTTTTATCGGGAGACCTGGGGGAATGCTGGGTGGGAGGTAATTTGTGTGAGCCCAGTGATGCCACGCTTTCCCAGACTACAACGTGTGAAAAAATTGATTTTTTTCTGCTAAAATTGAGGTTTGCAAGGGATTCTGGGTAAAGGAACGTTGGCGGATCCACGCAAGCCATACCTCCTTGGAAGCGCCCGGGTGTCTACTTTTCAGAAATGTGTGGGTTTCGTAGGTTTCCATAGATGGCTGTCTCGCACGGGGCCAGAAACCCAGGTAACCCCTAAGTCCACCAGCTTTTGCAAGAGGGGTTACCTGGGTTTTTGGCCCCGTGCGAGACAGCCATCTAGGGAAACCTACCAATCCCACACATTTCTGAAAAGTAGACAACCGGGGGCTTCCAAGGAGGTATGGCTTGCGTGGATCCTCCAACGTTCCTTTACCCAGAATCCCTTGCAAACCTCATTTTTTGCATGGTAAAAAATCAGTTTTTTCACACGTTTTAGTGTGGGAAAGCGTGGCATCACTGGGCACACACAAATTACCTCCCACCCAGCGTTCCCCAAGGTCTCCCGATAAAAATGGTACCTCACTTGCGTGGGTAGGCATAGCGGCTGCTTTAGGAAAAGGCCCAATTCATACTGTGGAGACAAAAACTTTACCTTTAGCCAAATAATCTTATTTTTTGAGGGGGTCACCTGAGCTTTTGGCCCGGGGCTTGGCAGGCATCTTTGGAAACTACCAAACCCAAACAGTTCTGAGAACTAGACACCCAGGGGAGTCCAGGGTGGTATGGCATGCGTGGGTCCCCCAATGTTTTCCTACCCAGAAACCCCTGCAAACCTGAAATTTTGGTCAAAAAACCCACTTTTCCATACTTTTTTGGGTGGGATCTCGCTGCCGGAACAAATGTCCTACCACCCAGTGTTTCCCTTGTTCTCCCGAGTAAAATGATACCTCACTTGTGTGGGTGGGCCAAAGGCATGTGACTTAGGCTGGGGTGCTTAATTTGTAAAACGTAAATATGAGTAAAAACTACTTTTTTCAAAATTTATTTTTGGCGTATTCTGCTTTGGGGCACCCACACAAGTGAGGTATCCTTTTACTCGGGAGAACAAGGGGAACGCAGGGTGGTATGACTTTTTGCCGACCCGGCGATCCCACGCCAAAAAGTTTGGAAAAGTGCAATTTTTACCTAATTTTAAGGTTTGCAGAGAGTTCTGGGTAGGAAAACATTGGGGGACCCATGCATGCCATACCTCCCTGGAGTCCCCCGGGTGTCTAGTTTTCAGAACTGTTTGGGTTTGCTACTTTGCAAAGAATACCACCGAGCCCCGGGCCACAAACTCAGATGCCCCCCCCCCCAAAATCAAGGTAGTTTTGCAATAAGGTAATGTAAATTCACCACCGTACAATTTGAACCGTTTCCTGTTGCAGCCACTATGTTTACCCACGCAAGTGAGGTACCGTTTTTTTCGGGAGACCTGGGGGCACGCTGGGTGGGTGGAAATTTGTTGATCCACGCAGATTCCAGAACTTTCCACCACAGAAATGTGAGGAAAATGTGTTTTTTTGGTCAAATTTTTATGTTTGCAAGGGATTCTGGGTAACAAAACCTGGGGGTAGGCAGGCGAGTCACCCCATCCTGAATTTCCCTGGGTGTCTAGTTTTCAAAAATGTATAGGTTTGCTAGGTTTCCCTAGGTGCTGGCAGAGCTACGGCGCAAAAACAAAAGGTAGTCTTTTTGTCCGAATCGTGCTAAATTTCACTGGGAAATTGAGGTGCGACCATGCTGCGTTTTGCGCTGTTTCATGTCGCAGCCACTATGCCTACCCACGCAAGTGAGGTACCGTTTTTTTCGGGAGACCTGGGGGCACGCTGGGTGGGTGGAAATTTGTTGATCCACGCAGATTCCAGAACTTTCCACCACAGAAATGTGAGGAAAATGTGTTTTTTTGGTCAAATTTTTATGTTTGCAAGGGATTCTGGGTAACAAAACCTGGGGGTAGGCAGGCGAGTCACCCCATCCTGAATTCCCCTGGGTGTCTAGTTTTCAAAAATGTATAGGTTTGCTAGGTTTCCCTAGGTGCTGGCAGAGCTACGGCGCAAAAACAAAAGGTAGTCTTTTTGTCCGAATCGTGCTAAATTTCACTGGGAAATTGAGGTGCGACCATGCTGCGTTTTGCGCTGTTTCATGTCGCAGCCACTATGCCTACCCACGCAAGTGAGGTACCGTTTTTTTCGGGAGACCTGGGGGCACGCTGGGTGGGTGGAAATTTGTTGATCCACGCAGATTCCAGAACTTTCCACCACAGAAATGTGAGGAAAATGTGTTTTTTTGGTCAAATTTTTATGTTTGCAAGGGATTCTGGGTAACAAAACCTGGGGGTAGGCAGGCGAGTCACCCCATCCTGAATTCCCCTGGGTGTCTAGTTTTCAAAAATGTATAGGTTTGCTAGGTTTCCCTAGGTGCTGGCAGAGCTACGGTGCAAAAACAAAAGGTAGTCTTTTTGTCCGAATCGTGCTAAATTTCACTGGGAAATTGAGGTGCGACCATGCTGCGTTTTGCGCTGTTTCATGTCGCAGCCACTATGCCTACCCACGCAAGTGAGGTACCGTTTTTTTCGGGAGACCTGGGGGCACGCTGGGTGGGTGGAAATTTGTTGATCCACGCAGATTCCAGAACTTTCCACCACAGAAATGTGAGGAAAATGTGTTTTTTTTGGTCAAATTTTTATGTTTGCAAGGGATTCTGGGTAACAAAACCTGGGGGTAGGCAGGCGAGTCACCCCATCCTGAATTCCCCTGGGTGTCTAGTTTTCAAAAATGTATAGGTTTGCTAGGTTTCCCTAGGTGCTGGCAGAGCTACGGCGCAAAAACAAAAGGTAGTCTTTTTGTCCGAATCGTGCTAAATTTCACTGGGAAATTGAGGTGCGACCATGCTGCGTTTTGCGCTGTTTCATGTCGCAGCCACTATGCCTACCCACGCAAGTGAGGTACCGTTTTTTTCGGGAGACCTGGGGGCACGCTGGGTGGGTGGAAATTTGTTGATCCACGCAGATTCCAGAACTTTCCACCACAGAAATGTGAGGAAAATGTGTTTTTTTGGTCAAATTTTTATGTTTGCAAGGGATTCTGGGTAACAAAACCTGGGGGTAGGCAGGCGAGTCACCCCATCCTGAATTCCCCTGGGTGTCTAGTTTTCAAAAATGTATAGGTTTGCTAGGTTTCCCTAGGTGCTGGCAGAGCTACGGCGCAAAAACAAAAGGTAGTCTTTTTGTCCGAATCGTGCTAAATTTCACTGGGAAATTGAGGTGCGACCATGCTGCGTTTTGCGCTGTTTCATGTCGCAGCCACTATGCCTACCCACGCAAGTGAGGTACCGTTTTTTTCGGGAGACCTGGGGGCACGCTGTGTGGGTGGAAATTTGTTGATCCACGCAGATTCCAGAACTTTCCACCACAGAAATGTGAGGAAAATGTGTTTTTTTGGTCAAATTTTTATGTTTGCAAGGGATTCTGGGTAACAAAACCTGGGGGTAGGCAGGCGAGTCACCCCATCCTGAATTCCCCTGGGTGTCTAGTTTTCAAAAATGTATAGGTTTGCTAGGTTTCCCTAGGTGCTGGCAGAGCTACGGCGCAAAAACAAAAGGTAGTCTTTTTGTCCGAATCGTGCTAAATTTCACTGGGAAATTGAGGTGCGACCATGCTGCGTTTTGCGCTGTTTCATGTCGCAGCCACTATGCCTACCCACGCAAGTGAGGTACCGTTTTTTTCGGGAGACCTGGGGGCACGCTGGGTGGGTGGAAATTTGTTGATCCACGCAGATTCCAGAACTTTCCACCACAGAAATGTGAGGAAAATGTGTTTTTTTTGGTCAAATTTTTATGTTTGCAAGGGATTCTGGGTAACAAAACCTGGGGGTAGGCAGGCGAGTCACCCCATCCTGAATTCCCCTGGGTGTCTAGTTTTCAAAAATGTATAGGTTTGCTAGGTTTCCCTAGGTGCTGGCAGAGCTACGGCGCAAAAACAAAAGGTAGTCTTTTTGTCCGAATCGTGCTAAATTTCACTGGGAAATTGAGGTGCGACCATGCTGCGTTTTGCGCTGTTTCATGTCGCAGCCACTATGCCTACCCACGCAAGTGAGGTACCGTTTTTTTCGAGAGACCTGGGGGCACGCTGGGTGGGTGGAAATTTGTTGATCCACGCAGATTCCAGAACGTTCCACCACAGAAATGTGAGGAAAATGTGTTTTTTTGGTCAAATTTTTATGTTTGCAAGGGATTCTGGGTAACAAAACCTGGGGGTAGGCAGGCGAGTCACCCCATCCTGAATTTCCCTGGGTGTCTAGTTTTCAAAAATGTATAGGTTTGCTAGGTTTCCCTAGGTGCTGGCAGAGCTACGGCGCAAAAACAAAAGGTAGTCTTTTTGTCCGAATCGTGCTAAATTTCACTGGGAAATTGAGGTGCAACCATGCTGCGTTTTGCGCTGTTTCATGTCGCAGCCACTATGCCTACCCACGCAAGTGAGGTACCGTTTCTTTCGGGAGACCTGGGGGCACGCTGGGTGAGTGGAAATTTGTTGATCCACGCAGATTCCAGAACTTTCCACCACAGAAATGTGAGGAAAATGTGTTTTTTTGGTCAAATTTTTATGTTTGCAAGGGATTCTGGGTAACAAAACCTGGGGGTAGGCAGGCGAGTCACCCCATCCTGAATTCCCCTGGGTGTCTAGTTTTCAAAAATGTATAGGTTTGCTAGGTTTCCCTAGATGCTGGCAGAGCTACGGCGCAAAAACAAAAGGTAGTCTTTTTGTCCGAATCGTGCTAAATTTCACTGGGAAATTGAGGTGCGACCATGCTGCGTTTTGCGCTGTTTCATGTCGCAGCCACTATGCCTACCCACGCAAGTGAGGTACCGTTTTTTTCGGGAGACCTGGGGGCACGCTGGGTGGGTGGAAATTTGTTGATCCACGCAGATTCCAGAACTTTCCACCACAGAAATGTGAGGAAAATGTGTTTTTTTGGTCAAATTTTTATGTTTGCAAGGGATTCTGGGTAACAAAACCTGGGGGTAGGCAGGCGAGTCACCCCATCCTGAATTTCCCTGGGTGTCTAGTTTTCAAAAATGTATAGGTTTGCTAGGTTTCCCTAGGTGCTGGCAGAGCTACGGCGCAAAAACAAAAGGTAGTCTTTTTGTCCGAATCGTGCTAAATTTCACTGGGAAATTGAGGTGCGACCATGCTGCGTTTTGCGCTGTTTCATGTCGCAGCCACTATGCCTACCCACGCAAGTGAGGTACCGTTTTTTTCGGGAGACCTGGGGGCACGCTGGGTGGGTGGAAATTTGTTGATCCACGCAGATTCCAGAACTTTCCACCACAGAAATGTGAGGAAAATGTGTTTTTTTGGTCAAATTTTTATGTTTGCAAGGGATTCTGGGTAACAAAACCTGGGGGTAGGCAGGCGAGTCACCCCATCCTGAATTCCCCTGGGTGTCTAGTTTTCAAAAATGTATAGGTTTGCTAGGTTTCCCTAGGTGCTGGCAGAGCTACGGCGCAAAAACAAAAGGTAGTCTTTTTGTCCGAATCGTGCTAAATTTCACTGGGAAATTGAGGTGCGACCATGCTGCGTTTTGCGCTGTTTCATGTCGCAGCCACTATGCCTACCCACGCAAGTGAGGTACCGTTTTTTTCGGGAGACCTGGGGGCACGCTGTGTGGGTGGAAATTTGTTGATCCACGCAGATTCCAGAACTTTCCACCACAGAAATGTGAGGAAAATGTGTTTTTTTGGTCAAATTTTTATGTTTGCAAGGGATTCTGGGTAACAAAACCTGGGGGTAGGCAGGCGAGTCACCCCATCCTGAATTCCCCTGGGTGTCTAGTTTTCAAAAATGTATAGGTTTGCTAGGTTTCCCTAGGTGCTGGCAGAGCTACGGCGCAAAAACAAAAGGTAGTCTTTTTGTCCGAATCGTGCTAAATTTCACTGGGAAATTGAGGTGCGACCATGCTGCGTTTTGCGCTGTTTCATGTCGCAGCCACTATGCCTACCCACGCAAGTGAGGTACCGTTTTTTTCGGGAGACCTGGGGGCACGCTGGGTGGGTGGAAATTTGTTGATCCACGCAGATTCCAGAACTTTCCACCACAGAAATGTGAGGAAAATGTGTTTTTTTTGGTCAAATTTTTATGTTTGCAAGGGATTCTGGGTAACAAAACCTGGGGGTAGGCAGGCGAGTCACCCCATCCTGAATTCCCCTGGGTGTCTAGTTTTCAAAAATGTATAGGTTTGCTAGGTTTCCCTAGGTGCTGGCAGAGCTACGGCGCAAAAACAAAAGGTAGTCTTTTTGTCCGAATCGTGCTAAATTTCACTGGGAAATTGAGGTGCGACCATGCTGCGTTTTGCGCTGTTTCATGTCGCAGCCACTATGCCTACCCACGCAAGTGAGGTACCGTTTTTTTCGAGAGACCTGGGGGCACGCTGGGTGGGTGGAAATTTGTTGATCCACGCAGATTCCAGAACGTTCCACCACAGAAATGTGAGGAAAATGTGTTTTTTTGGTCAAATTTTTATGTTTGCAAGGGATTCTGGGTAACAAAACCTGGGGGTAGGCAGGCGAGTCACCCCATCCTGAATTTCCCTGGGTGTCTAGTTTTCAAAAATGTATAGGTTTGCTAGGTTTCCCTAGGTGCTGGCAGAGCTACGGCGCAAAAACAAAAGGTAGTCTTTTTGTCCGAATCGTGCTAAATTTCACTGGGAAATTGAGGTGCAACCATGCTGCGTTTTGCGCTGTTTCATGTCGCAGCCACTATGCCTACCCACGCAAGTGAGGTACCGTTTCTTTCGGGAGACCTGGGGGCACGCTGGGTGAGTGGAAATTTGTTGATCCACGCAGATTCCAGAACTTTCCACCACAGAAATGTGAGGAAAATGTGTTTTTTTGGTCAAATTTTTATGTTTGCAAGGGATTCTGGGTAACAAAACCTGGGGGTAGGCAGGCGAGTCACCCCATCCTGAATTCCCCTGGGTGTCTAGTTTTCAAAAATGTATAGGTTTGCTAGGTTTCCCTAGATGCTGGCAGAGCTACGGCGCAAAAACAAAAGGTAGTCTTTTTGTCCGAATCGTGCTAAATTTCACTGGGAAATTGAGGTGCGACCATGCTGCGTTTTGCGCTGTTTCATGTCGCAGCCACTATGCCTACCCACGCAAGTGAGGTACCGTTTTTTTCGGGAGACCTGGGGGCACGCTGGGTGGGTGGAAATTTGTTGATCCACGCAGATTCCAGAACTTTCCACCACAGAAATGTGAGGAAAATGTGTTTTTTTGGTCAAATTTTTATGTTTGCAAGGGATTCTGGGTAACAAAACCTGGGGGTAGGCAGGCGAGTCACCCCATCCTGAATTTCCCTGGGTGTCTAGTTTTCAAAAATGTATAGGTTTGCTAGGTTTCCCTAGGTGCTGGCAGAGCTACGGCGCAAAAACAAAAGGTAGTCTTTTTGTCCGAATCGTGCTAAATTTCACTGGGAAATTGAGGTGCGACCATGCTGCGTTTTGCGCTGTTTCATGTCGCAGCCACTATGCCTACCCACGCAAGTGAGGTACCGTTTTTTTCGGGAGACCTGGGGGCACGCTGGGTGGGTGGAAATTTGTTGATCCACGCAGATTCCAGAACTTACCACCACAGAAATGTGAGGAAAATGTGTTTTTTTGGTCAAATTTTTATGTTTGCAAGGGATTCTGGGTAACAAAACCTGGGGATAGGCAGGCGAGTCACCCCATCCTGAATTTCCCTGGGTGTCTAGTTTTCAAAAATGTATAGGTTTGCTAGGTTTCCCTAGGTGCTGGCAGAGCTACGGCGCAAAAACAAAAGGTAGTCTTTTTGTCCGAATCGTGCTAAATTTCACTGGGAAATTGAGGTGCGACCATGCTGCGTTTTGCGCTGTTTCATGTCGCAGCCACTATGCCTACCCACGCAAGTGAGGTACCGTTTTTTTCGGGAGACCTGGGGGCACGTTGGGTGGGTGGAAATTTGTTGATCCACGCAGATTCCAGAACTTTCCACCACAGAAATGTGAGGAAAATGTGTTTATTTTGTGAAAAACTTAGCTTTGCAAGGGATTCTGGGTAACAAAACCTGGTGGTAGGCAGTCGAGTCACCCCATCCTGAATTCCCCTGGGTGTCTACTTTTCAAAAATGTATAGGTTTGCAAGGTTTCCCTAGGTGCCGGCAGAGCTAGGGTGCAAAAACTACAGGTAGGCACTTTGCCAAAAAAGGGTCAATTTGTAACTGCTAAATTTAGGTGTGACCACGTTGCATTTTCCGCCGTTTCCTGTCGCAGGCACAAGGCCGACCCACACAAGTGAGGTACCGTTTTTATCGGGACACTTGGGGTAATTCAGATTTGTAAATCAACTGTTATTACCAATTGAGCTTTCATGCATTTCTCCCTTTGAATGAAAGACATTGAGTAAAAAAAAAATCTTTATGAAAAATGACCAATAATTCTCATGCTAGTATGAGTATTCCCAACTTTGAAAATGTGCAATTATATACTGTTTCTGAAGTCTATAATTTGTACCCAATTCAGAAATACATAGGTGTCTTTCATACAGATTATTCCATGTATACATTTTCCAAGACAAAGTGCACTATACCCAGTAAATGAAAAAATACCATTGCAAGTTGCTGCTCAGTTTTTGGATCTGGGTTCGTCGGGTTCTTGGTGAAACTACAAGTCCTATATATCCCCACAACCAGGAAGGTCTAACGGATGTAACGGTATATTGCTTTCCAAGAGCTGTCAAAATTAGAAAAAGTTATAGGTGAAAACGTTGAGACAAAAGGCTGTTTTTTTCAACAAAATTTCAAATATTCCAATATCTAACTGTTAGTTTCTATAACGAAACCTTCATGGATTTAGACAAATGACCCCTTTCTGAATTCAGAATTTTGTCTACTTTTCGAAAATGTAAAGCTTTCCAGGATCCATTATTGCTTTCAAACTCATTTCTACCATTAACTGAAAGGAGGTGGAAAGCTCTAAAAATAGCAAAAATAGGCTATGTCCCAGAAAAATGCCAAAACTGAGTGAAAAATTTCGGTTCTCTGACAAAAGTCTGTCATTCCCTGAAAGCTGAGAAAATGGAGATTTCAGCCCCACAAACCTTTTTGTGATACCATTTTCAGGGAAACACCCAGAGGCTTTCATTTGCAGCCCGTTTTTCCCATTTTTCTGAAAAAAACAAAAAAATCACTATATTTTGCTAAATTTCTGGGCCCCCTCCAAGGGAATCCACAAACCCAGGGCGCCTTTAGAATCCACATGATGTTGGAAGAAAAGGACGCAAATTTGGCGTGGATACCTTATGTGGTCAAAAAGTTACAAGGGCCTAAGCGCGCACTACTCCAAAACGCCAAAAAAAGCCTCAGCACAGGAGGGGAAAAGGCCTAGCAGCGAAGGGGTTAAAGACTCAAATCCAACATAACATAATTGCGCAATAATTAGACAAAAACAAACATTTAAATTATGCAGAGCATAAAACAAATATGCATTTCAAAAAAAAAAAAAAAGTGCAAAGGGAATACTCATTACATCATCATACGGTATTCAAAAATATTTGACCAAAATGAAGCCTTTTGGTGTGCTTCCATATAACAAAGCAACCTCTCGGTAGCAATGTTAACAGGCGTAATGTTCCTAACAGTCTTAATTATTTCTAAACTGGCTAGGATTTAATCCTGCACGCCTACGCGTTTCGAGTTTGGGAGGGGTCTTCTCAAACTCTCTTCAGGGCCAAATGTATTCCATTCCCCTTTTGTTGACCAATTGATAAAAACACAAAAATTGAAGGTACTTATTACTGAAAGCTCCCCTCAACCTGCTCAACCTGCCTCTTTTGTACAACAGTAAAAATAGACGTACCTCTAGGGATTTGAGGTAATTCAAATCGTCCAGAAAAATCTTGCAATTCAATACGGTCTGTGCGGTACTCTAAAAAGATTTACACAAAATTTTATGAAACCTTGGAAGTTGAATAGACCTTTTAGTAATGAATTAAATGTGAAAACGGCGTGTAGTTCCTACCTGAATAACAGGTACAAGAGAAACCAATTTGGGCTGTAGTTCTCATATATGTAGATATCCGTTTAAAGCCTGGCGCGCTGTAAACAAATTGGGCGCATTACATATATTAAAAGCGGTTCATATTAAAGCTGTCCAGAGAATCATATATGTTAGAATCTTGACTTACTGGTAGCGCTTTCGCTGTTTCGAAGTTCAAGCGTCTCTTGGTTCACGGTGAACTCAGTAATTAATCAGGGTCCCTTCTTGGTAGTTTTCTCTATTTCCGCGGTTCTGTGTAAACAAACGCGGGTAATTGTTTAGAGGGCACATTGTGTGTTGTAAACGGTTGGACGCGTGCTGGCTATTATGTTAAAACAAAGCCGCGGTGAAGTTTAAAATGATTATGCTCGGCTGGCATTACCGAAATAAGATATTTAATAAGAAAACACGCGCGGGACAGCGTGGCAGCTAGCTCTGCTGTTTCCAGTTTATCATACCTGTCAGCGCCGCAACCAGCGTCACTACCGCATTCCTTCACACAGTGAATGCGCGTCGGTTCTCTCAGAACCATGAAGGGACCCTCCTCATCAGGCTAAGCCAATCAGAGTGGGATTAGTTTTGTGGCGCCGCAATGGGGCATTATGGGACATGTAGTGAAACAAGCTCATTGTAAAATTCATGTCACCTGAATCTATCACCATTCCCGGGCTATGGGTCAAAGACCGCTGTGGTGCGGGGATTAAAGCCTAGACAGCTCACTCATTGAATTGAGGCCGGTGTTGATTGTATCAAACCGCATTATTAGATATGCCTCTTTACGCAACAAGGCTTGCTCTACGTTAGGCGATTTGTGTTGTGGATCCATTCCAGCCAGAACGGTCCATTTGAAATCAGTTTCCTTGTGGTTTGCGTTAGCAAAATGTTCAACCATTGGTGCATTTGGAACCTTTTTCTTAAGCCGTGAGCGATGTTGGGTTATCCGGACATTCACCTGTTGGCATGTTTTGCCTATATACAATTTATTACAAGTACACAGGATCCCGTAAATTACATTTTTACTCTTGCAGTTTGTGTGTAAACTGTGTCTCCATTTTGTGCCATTGTGGCAAAATTCATCTCCTTCTACAACACTGGCGCAGGCCACGCAAGTACCACATTTATGGTGGCCTGTGATGGGTTTGAGGTTCCATTTGGAAATTAGATCACTTTTGGGTTTTTGAATGAAACTATCGGCTCTTATGATTTGTTGGCCAACGCTCAAATTTTTCTTCATGGCAAAAATCGGTTTTTGTAGAGGGAAACCCATTCCCTCCAACAAATGCCAGTTGCGCAGAATAATCTGGCGAAACTTGTTCGTGTGTATTCCATATGTAGTGACACAAACGAGTTTGTCCAAGTCTTTCTTGGTTTTTGTTTTAAGGAGTTCTTCTCTCGGGGTGAAGCGTGCTCGTTTTTTGGAGTGTTTCAAAAGCTTTTTGGGGTAACCTCTTTTGCTTAGCTCATCACAAAAGATGTCAGCATTTTCACCCAGTGGCAGGAACCCTGTCCTTACAGCCACTTGGAGGAACACCTCCACTAAAGCCCTGAGCCCAGGCCTCTGCAACGACAACTGCTGCCGCTCTTCACCCCAATCCACGGTATGACCTTTCTCCTGCTGGCACTACCTTTTCTACTACAACACCAAAGCTCTGGCACCCACGGCAACCACCACCACGCCTACCCGGACCACCCCAGAACATCTCCAATGCCTTCCGCTCAATGCACGATCTCACTGCAAGCACGCCTCCGAAACTTGGAAGAAGATCACCTCCCTCTCTTCCTACAGCATCTTTCTCACTGAGACCTGGCTCAACCTCTCATCAATGCCCGAGATCGCCTCAGCCATGCCGGACAGCAACAAGATGGCACACAAAGACCATATCAACAAGAATGGAGGTGGACTTGCCATCATTCACAAGGAATCCATTCACTTGACCACCACCGCAGACTAAGTCACCCCGATCATGGACGCCTAATCTTCCAAGTAAAAACCGACAGAAAACCCAACAGAGGCACCCTTGCCTACAGACCTCCAGGACCTCTCCCCAGCTTCTGCAACACCATTCTCAATTTCATCACTCGGCTCGCCGTCAACTCCCAAAACTACATCTTCCTTGGCAACCTCAATTTTTACCACGAAGACCCCATCGATACCAACACCACCACCCTCCTTCAAGCAAGAGCAACATCAACTTCACCCAGCTGGTCATTAACCACACTCACATCACAGGACACGCACTAGACCCAATTTCTGTGGCCAGTGACAGAATCAAGTACAGCCATGTCACCAAGCTCACCTGGACCAACCATGCCATCCACCATCTAAGGATCCCCAGCACCAACCCCAAGCAAAGCTGCACGTCACACTGCAGCTGGAACAAGATCTCATAAAGCCAATGTATAGATGCCCTCAACACCTCCCTCCCTTACACCACAACAAACCTAGAACAAGCGTTCAAGAACTTTTCTGCCTGGATCACCGACTGTGCTGACAGAGTTGCCCCCAGCAAACCCGCTAAGCTGAAAAGGTCCTCCAAGCCAGCCAGTTGGAACACAACAGAACTTAGAACTATGAAGTGCACCTGCATATGACTCAAAAGGAGATGGCACAGCAGCATGGAGCCAATGGACCGAACAACATTCAAAACTGCCCTTAACCAATACCACCAACTCCTAAAAAAGATTAAATTAGGCGCCCGGCTGACCACATCGAAGCAAACTCCAACAACAGAAAGGAACTCTTCAACATCGTCAGAGTTCTCGATCCCCTCAGCCACCAAAAATGTCATCACCCATTCACAGGAACTCGGCGACTTCCTGGCAGACTTCTTTCATGACAAGATCTCCACCATCTATAGGAGTTTTGAATTCCAACCCACCGACCTCCTCAGCCATTTCGCCCCCAGGAATGAGGAACACAACCATCTGCTCACCGCTTGGGACCAGCTCACCATGCAAGACACCACAGCTATCATGACCTCCATCCATTTAGGAGCACATGGACCCCTGCCCCACCACATCTCCAACCTCGGGAGAAAGACAATCAGCAAGGAGCAAACTGCCATCTTCAACGTATCCATCACCATGGCCACATTTCCCAAAGAATGAAAGCATGCAGAAGTCAAGCCCGTACTCAAGAAATCATCCACTAACCTCAAAGAGCTCAAGATCTACTGCCCCATCTCTCTACTACCCTTTTCTGCCACAGTCCTTGAGAAGGTCATCAACCGGCAACTCACAGAACACTTGAAGAACAACAATCTTCTGGACACTTGGGATTCCGCACCAACCACAGAACTGAAACAGCCCTGATTGTAGCCATAGACGACATCAGATCCCTCCTCGACCAAGGAAAAATGACAACACTGATCCTCCTGGACCTCTCAGCAGTGTTTAACACAGTATCACACCACACCCTATTTAAAAGGCTTCACAACATTAGAATCCAATGAGACGCCCTCAAGTGGATCACCTCCTTCCTTACAGGTAGACCCAAGAGAATCTGCCATCCGCCATTCATCTTAGAACCCAAGAACACCATTTGCGGTGTCCTTCAAAGTTCAAGACCAACATCATCAGATAGCATGGACTTAACATCATATCCTCTATCGACGACACCCAGCTCATCCTCTTACTATCAGATGACCCCTCCGCCATGCTGTCCAACTTCTGCATTTGCTTGATGAACATCGGCGATCGGATGAGAGACAACTGCCTACAACTCAACACAGACAAGACGGAAGTGCTGATCTCCAGGACCTCCACCCTCTGAAATGACAGCTGGTGACCCCCCTGATCTAGGACCCTCACCCACTCCAACCGACCACACCCATATCTCAGGCATCATCGTGGACAGTAAGCGCACCATGAAAAGATAGATCAAAACAGTTTCTTCCACTTGCTTCCTCACCTTTCACATGCCTCACAGTATTTTCAAGTGGCTCGCCATCGACACCAGATGTGCTGTCACGCAAGCCCTGGTCACCACTCAACTGGACTACGGCAACGCACTCTATGTAGGAATCACATCACACCTCCTCAAAAGACTGCAAGATATACAGAACTCAGGGCCACATGCATCACACTAAGGAATTGCAATTCCTAAATTGCCATTTTTAAGGAATCTTGCGATTTCTACACGTTTCTTAATTGCGACTCGCAAATTGTGATTCGCAATTAAGGAATGGCTTGGCCGATAGGAATGAATGGGATTGCAGACGCAATTTGCGAGTTACAAAGATGTACTCCCAAATTGCGCATGAAATTTGAAGGGTGCAAGGGAGCCAAAAGACCACCCTGATGCACCCCCAAAAAAGGTAGGTATGCACTTGTGGTTCACAGACATGCCCAAAGGGCATGTGTGCGCAGCACAACGCACTATGAAAAATGCATTTATTTGCATTTTTCAAAGAAATTGCAAATTACCATCAACTTGCAGTTGATGGTAATTTGATGGTAATTTGCAAAAACGCAATTTGCAAATGCATGATGCATTGGGAATCACAATTTGCAATTCCCTCACTGCATTCGCAATTGAGGGAATCGCAAAAAATATGTGATTTCCTTAATTGCGAATTGCGAAAAAGGTACATGCATCTGAAAAGGCCATTTTGCAATCGCAAACAGCCGAATTTTGTGATTCGCACTGTTTACGATCGGAACATGGTTTGATGCATGTGCCCCTCAGTGGCCAAACTCATCCTAGACCTTCCTAACGGTCCCACATTGAGCCCCACTTCAAGAAGCTCCACTTGCTCCCCATTCAGAAGAGATGCTAGTTCAAGATGTGGATCCACAACTTCAAGGCCTCCACAACCAGGGACCAGCGTACATCAACCACTGACTGAACTTCCACCTTCCCTCGAGACACCTGCGCTCTAACTCCCTCTGCCTCACCCACACCCCCTGCATCTGCCACAACAACAGTGGAGGACGCTCTTTCTCCTACCTCACTGTGAAGTCCTGGAACGTCCTCCCACTTCACCTACAGACCTCATTCTCTCTGCTGGAATTCAGAAAAGGACTCAAGACCCGATTGTTCAACTAGGTCCCTACAGCAGGACTCTCAGCGCCTGGATACCCTCATGGGTGATTAGAAGTGTTATACACATCCAGTGGCTTATTTATGAGCCTCTTGCTCCATTGGTGCATCACGTTATGTGACTCACCAGTGGCTTAACTCTGCTGCGTGATATTTATAAGCACACGTAAAACCAACCTGCCTGGCTTTACGTGTGTTGATAAATATTGCCCCTTTTCACGCAACATGCTGCGTGTTAGGGGCCTGACATGGGTGTTGCTGGGGTGTTCCCACACAACACCCATGTCCACTGATGCATATCCAGATTTACGAGTAATGGTAAATCTAGAAATGCGTCAGAATGCTACACCACCCCCACGGAGTGGCGTAGCATGGCACAAGGAGGAGAAATGTTTTAATTTCTCCTCTGTTTTTTCCTCCTTCAATGCCTTCTGCATTCTACAGCACACATTAGAAGAGGAAGTCACCTCAATTGATTTCTTTTTTGCAGGAAGGTGCCCCTGTCTGCACAAAAACAATCTTCCCACGACGCAGGCATCCTTGCACCATGGTGCAAGGATGCCTGCTCCGGCGCATGGCAGCAGTTTGTGCGCCACTGCAGGGAAAAGCACAGAGATGCGCCATTTTGTTGTAAATATGTTGCATTCCTGTGCCTCGAAACTAACACAGCGTGGCACAGCAAAATAACATGCAGCACTGTGCTGTGTTAATTTCTCATAAATAGGGCCCTAGATTGATTGATTGATAATCTCTTGCTCATATATGTCCATTTAGTACACTCACTCTTCTATCACAACCCCTAAGTCTTTATTGAGATGGCAATATTTGCCAGCACCCCTTCTCTAAAATTTGTTACACCACAGCGTGTGCTCAGACACAGTGTATATAATTCAGATACTCACCGGCTGCTTGTCTTCTGCTTCCTCCCACAGACAGCCTTTGCTCCACCGCCGGCTCCTGCTGGCGGACCACCCTGGGTGTGGCCTATAGAGTTCTCCTCGGTGCTGCAGTCATTGTGTCAGTGATGGCGGTTCATTGTGAGTGACGTCTGAAACAGAAGGACACAAACAAAGGTAAAGTTCCATAACATGGCCCTTAATTAATCTCTCTGTATATTATATAGTATATACTCTGCATATGTAACACAACAGTAATGCTGCAAAACAAACAAGATGATGGACGGAATGTTGCACAATGGCAAAACATTCCCCCACAGTCACAGATCTGGGTTTAATCCATTGTTATTTTGCTCACCGTGCCACCCCGGTTCAGACATGACCACATTCATGACCACATTCATTCCTATGGGCCTCCGGGCCCATAGGAATGAATGGGGAGGTATTCCTTAATTGTGAGTCACAATTTCTGATTTGTAATTAAGGAATATATAGGATTCGCAAAATTATTTGCAAATCCTACATATATAGCGTTTTGGGATTCTCAAATAGCGATTCACAAAAAATCGCTAATTGAGAATCACAAAAGTACATTAGGATACATATGACCCAAAGCTGGGGTCTCATCCACCCCACCCTTCCTTCGTCCCATTTCTACGGCCACCCTCTGCTTTGATAAATCGTGTATTCTGCTTGCTGACACCAGTCGAGATCAGAGATCCAGTTTGCTACTTCCGGAGGCCCAGGAGTTTAGCAATGTTATGTTTTGCAACCACTGAGGCTAATTTTATTCATAGTTTTTTGTAGGTTGGACACATCTGCTCATTCGATATCACCAGTAGGAACCATTTGGGGTCATTTAAAACCTCTGTCATAATTTTCCCAATATTTTGCACATATGTCTGCAGCACTGGGCATTCCAACAGCAAATGAAAGAAGGATCCCTCCTGCCCACTCCGCCCGTGGCACTGACTATTCCCAGGGTGTCCTAATTGGTGTAATATGGTTGAGGGATAATGTACCTTGTACCTTTTTAAAAATACCCTTATTGGGGTGCTCAAGCCCCCCACACGCCCCGGGGACCACCACCCCCCAGGGCTTTGTAAAATGTGGGAGGTGGGCTGCGCGCCCCCCCTCCTGGAGCCTTGTTGAGGCCCTGGGGACTGCCACCCCCCAGGGCTGGCTCCTGCAGTTTCTCGGGGTGCCCACCCCCGGGACACTGCCGTGGGAGCCTTGCTGATCCCACCCTGTCATTGCAAACTGCTTTGCTATTTGGAAGAGAGAGCAGGAAACCTGCTCTCTCTTTCAAGTAGCAAAGCAGATTGCTTTTCCACAGGGGGAGTAGCATATTAGCTGCTCCCCATGTGCACAAGCAATTCCGGCTCCCACAGAGCGTGGGGAGCTGACTGGGACTGTGGAGGGATTGGGGACCCCCTCCACGGCCCCCAACAGAGAGGGCCAGCCCCAGGGGATGGGATCCCCGGGGCTATAAGTGGCCCGCGAGGGGGGCCAGGTGGCCCCCCTCCTCCAAAAAATTAAAATAAAAAACAAAAGCCGGCCCCGGGGGGATGGGTCCCCAGGGCCATAAGTGACCACAGGAGGGGGGCAAGGCAGCCCCCCTCCAAAATAATAATAAAAAAAGAAAAAGGGCCATGCCCCGGGGAATGGGGTCACCGGGGCAAATTATGGCCTCGGGAGAGGGGCCACGCAGCACCCGTCCCAATTTCTATCTTTAAAAAAAAAAATTGGGGGCAGTACCTGGAGGATGGGGTCCCCAGGGCAAATAAATTAGCAAAAGAAGGGGGGCTACACAGGTCCCCTTCTTTAAAACAAAATGTAAACGGGATCGCGCTTGAGGCCATGCCCCCTCCACGCCCTCCAGTGTGTTTGCAGATGGGGAACGAATTCCCCTTAAATACTGGGGGTCCCTGGGGGCCAACTAGCCCACCAGGAACCTCCAGTATGCTCCAGGGGGCTGCGTTGCAGAGAGGTGTTCTGAGGCCACACCCCTTTTTACACTTCTCTGCCACGCAGCTCCTTGCTGCTTACTGGAGGTACCTGGTGGACTAGTTGGCCCCCAGGGGGCCTCAGGATTTAAGGGGACTTAATCCCCCAACTTAAAAAGCGTCACGGGCGCATTTGCACAGTGGTGAAGGTAGGGGGCGGGGCCTGAGGTGATATGTGTGCAAACACGCGCTGTGGCGCGTTTTAATTTGGGGAATTAATTCTGAGGTCCCCTGGGGACCAACTAGCCCACCAGGTACCTCCACTAAGCGACACAGAGCTGCGTTGCAGAGTGTTGTAAAAAGGGGCCTGGCCTCTGAACACCTCACTGCAACGCAGCTCCCTGGTGCATACTGGAGGTACCTGGTGGGCTAGTTGGTCCCCAGGGGACCTCAGGATTGTAGAGGAATTAATTCCCCAACTTAAAACGTGCCACAGGGCGTGTTTGCACACATGTCACCTCAGGCCCGCCCCCTTCCTTCACCATTGTGCAAACGCGCCCTGTGGTGCGTTTTAAGTTGGGGACTTAATTCCTCTTCAATCTTCAGGGTCCCTGGGGGCCATCTAGCCCACCAGGTACCTCTAGTATGCGCAAGGGAGCTGCGTTGCAGAGAGGTGTTCAGAGGCCACGCCCCTTTTTACACCTCCCTGCAAAGCAGCTCTGTGACGCTTACTGGAGGTACCTAGTCGGCTAGTTGAACCCTAGGGAACCTCAGGATTCAAGGGGACTTAATCTCCCAACTTAAAATGGACACAGGGTGCGAATTTCACAGGGGCCAAGGGAGAGGACGTGGCCTGAGGTGACGTGTGCAAACACGCCCTGAGGCGTGTTTTAAGTAGGGGAAATAATTCCCCTTCATTCCTGAGGGCCCCTGGGGGCTAACTAGCCCACCAGGGGCTTCCAGTAAGCGCCACTGCGCTGATTGGAGAGAGGTGGCCCAGGCTGTGCCCCTTTATTCACCTCTCTGCAACGCAACTCTGTGGCGCTTACTGGAGGTACCTAGTGGGCTACTTGGACCCCAGGACCCTCAGGATTCAAGGAGACTTAATCAACCAAACTAAAACTGACACAGGGCGCGTTTACAGAGTGGTGAAGGGAGGGGATGGCGTAGGAAAGTGGCTCTATATATAGTGGACCAAAGTAGAATCAGCCGAACTACGAATTCCGATTTACTCAACTGTTATCAGGGAGACCTCAGTGCTGCATCTTTGAGCCCAGTACTGATCATGAAAGGTAATTCTAACCGTACTTACCAGTAACTTGAATTTCCTTCCATAGGATAACATTGACTAGTTTCACTTGGAAATTCTTTTAAGTGTGGGGTTTTGGAACTTTAAAATATTCACCTAAAATCATCCTAACAACGAACTCCAATTTACTCACCTGTTATCAGGAGAGAACCCAGTGCTGCATCTTTTAGCCCAGCATTGACCCTGAATAGTAAATCTAACCGTACTTACTAGTAACTTGTATTTCCTTCCGTAGGAATCCATTGTCTGGTTTTCGCCAGAAAAGTTTCTAAGTGAAATAACTACAAATATTCCTTAAAAATCGCCCGTATGACTTAAATGCATTTCAACTGCTAACAGGAGATGCACCAGCGCTGGATCCAGGAGCTACCACTGAGTAAGAAAAAGTAAACATAACACTACTTACCTGCTAAGTGAATTTCCTCCCATAGGATAACATTGGTGATTCTATGTGAAAAAGTTTCTGTGTCAACTTTTAAAATTCAATAATATTCTTTAAAAATCACTACTGTAACCAAAGTGCTTTTACTTAGCTGTTTACAGGAGATGTTGAAGGACTGAATCAAGGATCCAGTCCTGTGGTTAGAAAAGTAATCCATAAAGTAACTAATTGCATTTAACTAGGTATTCCCATTGAGCTCAATGTTGCATTGCGTTTGAAATTGTGTAGTTCATTGTAACAACTGTACTTAAAAGTCTATTGCCTAGTTGAAAAGTATTTAAACTAAAGTAATTCATTCTGAGAAAGTATATTTTGTAATGTAATGTATAATGTAATTATAATGTAATTTAAAAAATAAAATATCTGAAAATAAATAGTTAAAAAAATTTAGTAAATCAGAATCAAAAAAATAAATATAACAATTAATACATTTAAAAATTGTCATTTACTAAACCTTTGAAATTCACTGAAAAAGCCATAGGTTTCAGACATGTTATAGTTAGAAATTAGCATTTAAAAAACCTTAGAAATTCACAGAAAAAAACATAGGTTTTAGGGGTGTTATAATTAGCTAGACATTTTATTCCTACAAAACCATTGAAATTCCTCCATTATAGTTAGTTGTACTCACTATCGCGCGCCCGCAATCCACTGCTGATGATGTCACATATTACATCATTCATGACATGGTCAGTGGCATCACGTGACAACCTGATACATCTCATCATACACTAGTATAACCTTTCAACACTCATTATAAAATATGGAGTACCATATTTAAACCATTGACACATCAATAGAAGTTTCTAAAAACCCACTCAGTGATTCCTACACCTACACACACATCTAAACACTTACCTATAGATTCACTCATACATGCTACCAAAGATCAATAGAACACTATTTACTTATACACCTACATTGACATTACACACCAGCACACATCCTATTCACTTATGCAGTCATCCTACTCACTTATGTTATGTTATGCGGATTTGTAAAGCGCACAGCTGTGCCAGCAAAGGGGCGTCCCAGCGATTAAACCAGATTGGTACCGCTGAAGACAACAGAACTACTTATAACGAAGGGAACAAGAATGTTGTTGATCGCTTTGCGAAAGGGCAAGTAAAGCTGGAGACTACGGATGGAGATGGGGAGGGAATTCCAGAGCCGAGAAGTCAGCACTCGAAAAAGCGGCCGCCAGCACGCGCCCTCCTCACCCTAGGGACAACCACCAGGTTCTGTCCCATAGTGCGGAGTTGACAGGAGGAAGTATAAAAAGAGTGCAAGTCAGACAGAATGCTGGGTGATGAGAAGTTGAGAATTTTTAAAGTGATACAAAGGGCCTTAAATTTGATATGCCAGGTGACCGGAAGCCAATGGAGGCAATGGATAGCATTGGAGACATAGCATTGCCTTGGCATGCCAAGGAGCACCCGGGCAGCGGCTTTCCGAATCCTTTGAAGTCTAACAATCTCGGTCTGATTAGCTCCGATGTAGAGGGAGCCAGCATAGTCCAGTCTGGACAGAATCAGAGCCTGGACAACAGCTTGCCTTACTGAGGGATCAAAGAAGCCGAAAAGGGGTTTAAGCCCCCGCAGCAGCCCGAAACACGTCCCAGCCACCTTCTTAGTTTGAGTTCTAAAGTTAAGGGCAGTGTCCAGCCAGACTCCCAGGTTCTTTACTGCCTGTTTGGGGGCGGGTGCCACCCCCAGAGCGGTAGGCCACCAATGCTCACACCACATCTCTGGGTCTCTCCCCACTAACAGAACCTCAGACTTACTAGTGTTGAGTTGTAAACAGTTGTCATCCACCCAGCGATAGCCTCGAGATCGCGGCGAAATTTGCAGGTGTCTCGAGTAACATCGTCGGTGAGAGTGACTACCAACTGAGTATCATCTGCATACGACACCACTGTAAGCCCTCTGTTCTTAGCCACCGCTGCCAAGGGTTGCATATACAGATTGAACAAGGTGGGGCTCAAAGCGGAGCCCTGAGGAACCCCCTGATTGACAGCATAGACTCTAGATGAAAAAGGAGGGGTGATCAGCTGGGAAGTCCGCCTGGACAATAAGGAGATGAACCAAGCCAGTGCGCCATCGGCTATGCCTGCCGCCTCCAAGCGCCTGAGCAAAATCTGATGGGAGATCGTATCGAACGCGGCACTGAGATCAATCAATATCAGTACCGACGTGCGACCGGCATCCAGAGCCCATCTCAGGTGTTCAGTTACCGCCAGTAGAGCAGACTCCATGCTGTGACCAGGGCGGAATACATTCTGAGATGGGTCTAGAAGATTGTTAATCTCCAGGTAATCCGTCAGAATGGCATTGAAGTGGACCTCAGAGATTTTCGAAAGCCAGGGCGGGAGGGAGATGGGACGGAAACTCTCCAGCTTAGTGGCATCCAAATTGGGTTTTTTTAATAGAGGAACCACTTTAGCGTGTTTCCAAGTGCAAGGCATAGGCGCTGGGGAAAGAGAGAGATTGATAACATGACACAACGGGGGGATCAGCACAGGAAGGATTCTCAATGCAAATGCCGGCTTCAAGGGGTCCGACGGGGAACCAGACTTGACCTTCCTGCAAATTGCTGAGAGTTTCTCCTGAGAAATGGCTGGGATAGTAGTCAGCGAACAAGAGGTGGAGGGCAGAGCCATGAGAAAAGGAACTGGTGCAACCTGAGGGAAGGATTGGTAAATCTTCTCTACCTTCTCCACAAAAAAGAAGTCCAGGGCATCGCATTGATCATTAGATGACAACATAGTGGCAGTCGAGACAATAGGAGATTGCAAAACATTCAGTATTGAAAAAATACTTTTCGATGGATTGGTGCTGCACTTAACCTCCTCCGCATAATAAATAGCCCGTTCTACTTGAATAGACCCATGGTATTGCTTAATAGCTGCACCATACAGCTTTTCCAGATTAGGGTCGTAGTGCCTTCTCCATGCTCTCTCCAGCCTCTTACACTCTTTGCGCAAGGAAGCGAGCTTGGTGTTGTACCAGGGACTGGATCTGGTGCTACGCCCTTTAGTCCACTTTACTGGGACGAGTTGATCAAGCGCATCAGAAATCCAGACCGACACAGATTTGTCAGCTCGATCACAGTCAGCTGGGAGACATGGTAGGGTAGAAGAGAGAAGCTCTTGAAAATGTACAGCATCAAGTTTGTGCCAAGGCCGTCTAAGTACAGGCTTAAGAGACATCCTGCTCACCGGTGCCACACCAGAGAGTGTCATCACTTATGAAAACAATTGATCATACTTACATTTACTAAGCTACACACTTATAGAAACACCACTTTATTTATTCATATAGATAGTAACTCATACTTAGTGTGTTATAAAATCACTATTACAAGTATACAGTTTTCGATAAGGTCACTCATACAATCACTGAGTCTTATGTATACTTATTTATATACAACAACTGTCACATACACTGGCTTTTATATTTCTAGTTTGTTGGACATGTATCAATGAGAAATGTATTTACTTATCACCACACCCATAAAGAGATTCACTCACCCAAACAACTGTTTCCACATACAGTCTTAACCTCATATACCTACTGAATCAACTATTTATACATCTTTGGACAGTCACACCCCCCACCCAACCACACACACATTCACTATCCCATACAAATACTCACTTAACTAATTAATAACTAATATAGACTTTCACATAGCTAGTAACCAACGTATGCAGTAGTGTACACAACAAGAGATAGAGTGATACAGATATTCACACAGTTTAATCACTATCCCATATATTTATGGAGGAATTTCAATGGTTTTGTACGAATGAAATGTCTAGCTAATATATATATATTCACTGAAAAAACCATAGGTCTCACACATTTATAGTTAGGAATTATCATTTAGGACCGAGAGGAACATGGCGGCAGGCTGACGCCAGCCACGAGTGCTCTGTCCCGTCTTGGAGATGCCAGGAATCTATCGAGTGCCTAACCGTCTTAAAATCTCTCAAAAGTCATCCCAATGCGGTGAGATTATGGGGATATTATTATTTTTATTGGGAATTCATCGTACTAACCGTTTTAGCGTGAGGCGTGGGCTCCGAGACGCCGCGATTCCTGACCTACGCAGATGGGATGTATGACATTACAACGCATGCTTTTACATCGCATGCCTTTACAACGCAAGTATTACAACGCAGTCCATTACAACGCATAGTGCTTTGGGGTGCTGGATAGTGAATAGTTTAATTTACTATTCCAACTCCAGTCCCCGTGGACACTAGGGAAGGTTATTGGATAGTAAATTAACCTATTCCCTATCCTAGAGCGCCCCCCAGAGCAATGCGTTGTAATAGTTTGCGTTGTAATGATTGCATTGTAAAGGCTCTGCGATGTAAAAGTTGCGTTGTAAAGGTTGTTTACCACGCAGATGACGGGACCCGAGGTCAAGCAGGAGAGAGGAAGAGGCGTATGGGGAGCAACCTGGGCCATATTGTGGCGTAAAATTAAAGCAGCAGCAGCACAGGCTTATCCTCGTCCGGCAGTAACAGTGGTGAGCCGGTATTGTTCCGAAGTTGGTCGGTGGGGGGTGGACCTACCCGCTGTGTTGGTTAATGCTCGCAGACTTATGTTCGGAGTAGCCGAGACTGAAGGGTGTTCTATTTTAGCTAAGCGAGTAGTTTGCAAGGGAATGGACATTTCATCTGTGCCAGTCCCCCCCAACACACAGATAGAGGAGCCCAGTGAAAAGAAGGACCAGAGAGGGGAGACATTCCCTAAGGTGGGAGAAAAGAACGTTAGTAAGGGAGATCAACTGACTTTACCAACACAATTAGTTCAGTCGGCCCCTCCAGTAGTAAGGAATAGATATCTCCTCCGCTCTCAGCCAGAGAAAGAGCGTTTATTATCCTCACTCAGCCAAACCACTAATCAACTGGTCCCTCTTACTCCACGCCAAAAAAAGAGAGAGAGAAGAGAGAGAAATAAAATAGGGGAGGAAAAAAGACCTAAAAGAAGCTCTATGATATCTAAACATGCTCCCTCTCTAAAATCCTATTTCAAAATAATGGAGAAAGCGATGTCAGTCTCGGATAGGGGTGACAAGGTGACGGAAATCCAACCAGCAATCCAGAACTCTCCACTTTCTTCGCATCTAAAGGGGACAGTCACTTTACAGAACAGCTATGCCCCCCTTTTACTGGAACCCGACACAGATTTGGGTATGGGAGATCCTCCACCGGTATCGGAAGCTGATGGGAATATAGAGAGTGGATTTAGCCCCCAGCCAGTATCAGTGTTGTCTTCAGAGCCCAACCCTCCACCTCAGGCTACTCACACCAATAACCCTCTGGTAGTTGGTTCCTTGGAATTGCAACAACAGGAACATGAGGGTAACAGTTCGGGTAAAAGTATGGAGAGTTTATATAGATCCTTACACGAGGATCTGTTGGCTAAACTGCTCTCAAAATTTGAGATTTCGGAGGGTAATCAGAGGGAGATTGCAGAGAAATGTACCTCCTTGGAAAGCAAATTAGACGATGTATGCTCCAGAACAGAGGCATTAGAAGGGGAAGTGGCTATCCTCTCCAGGGCCTCTCAGACACATTCTAAAGCAATATCTGAACTTACGGCCCAGAACAAGTCCTTACAACTGGATATAGAGCGTCTGGAGATCCATGCGAGGAGAAATAATCTGAAATTCCTAAAAATTCCTGAAGGGGCTGAGAATGGGGATGTAAAATCATTAATATGCAAACTTTTGAGAGAAGGCGTCCTGAAGGATAGACCAGATATCAACCTGGAAGACTAGATTCAATGGGCACATAGGGATCCGTTCCATCGACACCAGGATAGGAGTGCCCCAAGGAAGATTCTGGTCAACTTTCACACTTTCGCAATAAAAGAGCTGATTCTGACCAGGGCTCTTATTGACCCAACCCTCCAGATTGATTCTTCAAAATACCTGATTCGCTCTGATGTTGGCAGAGTCACGGCGCAAAGACAATGGGAGTTAGGGTCTCGAATGTCAGATCTAAGAAGCCAGGGAGCCCAGGTCATGATGAAGTTCCCCGCGGCATTAAGGGTAGTATGGAGAAACAAAACGTACAACTTTACCTCCGTACAGGAGGTCGATAGCTTCCTAATTAGCATGAAAGAAGCTCAAAGATAGTTTCTCTTTTCTTCTCCTGCCCGTATCAGGATTAGTTGTGTAATATGGAAAAAAAAACACTTACCCCATAGCCCAGAAAAAAAAAAAAGGCACATAAAATATAAGAAAAAAGAAGTAAAAAAAAAAAAATAATAATTTTCCTTGTTAGGGGTGATGAACAAAATATATAAGGGTGAAGGCATAAAAACACGTACTAAAGCACGAAATGAGGCAGAATCCAAGCTTGGGGCCGAGCTCTCAATGACGATGGGATCGCCAAAACCCCAAGAGGGAGGGTTCCTCAAGGGGGGCGGTGAAGGGTGGGATGAGGGGGTTGACAAAAAGAAAAATGATTCCTCATAGAAACATAAAATCTGAAATAAATATGAAGCAAATTTTCCCAATGCAAGGGATCTGGCCCAGAGTGGAGCTATGCATGAAGCATCTATCCCAATTTTATGTCTAGTACAACCAATAAAATAATAAGTTGGAATGTTAACGGCTTGAGGGACGGAAAGAAGTTAAATAGAGTTTGTGAATATTCAAATAAATTCAGGGCCCATGTCATTCTCTTAGAGGAAACGCATTTGGAACCAGTTGAATGTAAAGAAGCTTTTAAAAATCAAAGGTGGATCCAAGATCTGCTGTGCTCTAGGCAAAGTGGAAATACCAGGGGAGTAGCAATGATTATTCGGGCACACTGCGGGATTAGAGTAGAAAAATACAAGACGGATTCCTCAGGTAGATGGCTGACTGCATCTCTGAGTTTAGATAAAATTAGATTAGCCTGTGCAGGGTACTACGGGCCTAATCAAGATTCCCCTGAAGCCCTGTTGAATTTGAGAACCAGTCTATCTGCTGTGAATTTACCTGTTATTCTGGGAGGTGATTTTAACCTGGTTTTTTATTTGAATTTGGATCGTAACTCCAGAGCCATCTCTTCCCCTGCATATAATCAAAAAGGGAGCTGAAAAACATCATGAAGGATTTTAATCTTTTGGATGTTTGGAGGATCAAGAATGGAAATAATAGGAACTACTCCTTCTATAGTCATAGGTATAGGTATCATTCGCGTATTGACTTCTTCCTCATAGATCAAGCCTTATTCCCTGCAGTCGTCTCTACCTCTTATATTCCAGCAATATTATCAGACCACTCCATAGTAGAATTAATAGTTAAGTTCCCGCAGAAGTCACAGATTAGACACTGGACTCTTGAAAAATCTTTACTTTTACAAAGTGATGTAAAAGAGTGCGTGCTGAAACAGTCTGCTGAGTATTTCAGATTCAATTCTCCCACTGCCGTCCTGACTCCGTCAGACGCGGTCGCTCCCCCTCGCTCCCCGGCTTCAGCTTGCAGCATTTGGTATCGTTACCTGCTTTCTCTGTGTTACTGCTGCCACATTGCACCCTTTGGTGCCTGCGCTCTTTCGTGTATTATTTAATTTGCCACATTACCTGCTCTGTGTTACTGCTGCCACATTGCGCCCTCTGGTGCCTGCGCTCTTTTGTGTACTAATTGATTTGCCACATTGCCGAATATAGCGTCTGTTCCTGTCTGTGCCTGCGCCTCTGCAAACCCCATTTTTATCGTGTTTCCGTGTTGTTACCGCCATCTTGTGTGTTGTGCCTTCCAGCCCGCCCCTACACCCAGCGCCCGCCTCCCAGCTGACCCTCCCTCCCACAGAATAGATATCGACGACCCCTCTCACCGCAGCACCGTGACCGTCCTGACTCCGTCAGACGCGGTCGCTCCCCCTCGCTCCCCGGCTTCAGCTTGCAGCATTTGGTATCGTTACCTGCTTTCTCTGTGTTACTGCTGCCACATTGCACCCTTTGGTGCCTGCGCTCTTTCGTGTATTATTTAATTTGCCACATTACCTGCTCTGTGTTACTGCTGCCACATTGCGCCCTCTGGTGCCTGCGCTCTTTTGTGTACTAATTGATTTGCCACATTGCCGAATATAGCGTCTGTTCCTGTCTGTGCCTGCGCCTCTGCAAACCCCATTTTTATCGTGTTTCCGTGTTGTTACCGCCATCTTGTGTGTTGTGCCTTCCAGCCCGCCCCTACACCCAGCGCCCGCCTCCCAGCTGACCCTCCCTCCCACAGCATAGATATCGACGACCCCTCTCACCGCAGCACCGTGACCGTCCTGACTCCGTCAGACGCGGTCGCTCCCCCTCGCTCCCCGGCTTCAGCTTGCAGCATTTGGTATCGTTACCTGCTTTCTCTGTGTTACTGCTGCCACATTGCACCCTTTGGTGCCTGCGCTCTTTCGTGTATTATTTAATTTGCCACATTACCTGCTCTGTGTTACTGCTGCCACATTGCGCCCTCTGGTGCCTGCGCTCTTTTGTGTACTAATTGATTTGCCACATTGCCGAATATAGCGTCTGTTCCTGTCTGTGCCTGCGCCTCTGCAAACCCCATTTTTATCGTGTTTCCGTGTTGTTACCGCCATCTTGTGTGTTGTGCCTTCCAGCCCGCCCCTACACCCAGCGCCCGCCTCCCAGCTGACCCTCCCTCGCCCCCGCCCCCTCCACCATCCTCATATGACAGATGCTTTTACGCGCAGCGATCGCGCCCAATTCGCGCCGAAGGTGCGCCAAAGGTAAGCCCGTCTACGCCCGTCCGCGCCTGGACCGCGCCCAGCGCCAGACCCCCTGGTCCCCGCCGCTCCCAACCCTCTAGAGTCACATATGATGCCGCTTCTCTCCTCGCCCTCAACCCCGGACGCACCCTACTATGCTGCGAAGCTTCCCCAGGACGTACCCACGGCCCATTCGCCTGCCTCTCCTGCAAATTCAACTGCCTCAAGACCCTCACCAAACCCACTTCCTCCACACGCAGCTCCGAACTCAACAGCCTGAAATGCATCCTACTGAACACCCGCTCGGTCCACAGACATGCAACAGAACTCTGGGACCTAATCGACACTACGTCACCTGACATCGCCTTCCTTACTGAAACATGGATGAACGCATCTTCTGCCCCCGACATCGCCATAGCCATACCGGACACTTACAAGATCATTCGAAAAGACCGCACCATTCAAACTGGAGGAGGCATCGCCATCGTCCATAGAAACACCATCAAAATCACAACCTGCTCTGACGACAATCTTGCAACCGCCGAACATCTCCACTTTCAGATCCACACCGACCCTAGGACCACCCTTAGAGGCACCCTCATTTACAGGCCTCCAGGCACCCAATCTCAATTCAGCGACGACATCACAGACTTCGTCAGCCCGCACGCCCTCACCTCCGAGAACTACATTCTTCTAGGAGACTTCAACTACCACCTTGAAAACATACTCGACAACAACACCACCACCCTTCTAGACAACCTGTCCAATCTCGGACTCAAACAACTTGTTGACACCCCCACTCACACAGCCGGACACACGCTCGACCCTATCTTCACCTCCAGCAAGCACATCTCCTTCGATCGCACTACAGCTCTCCACTGGACGGATCACAGCTGTGTTCACTTCAACTACAAAACCACCCTATCCCACAACCGTCCACAACCCATTCCCCGGAGAAAATGGAATAAAATTACCACCGACCAACTCCTCACATCACTCAACCAAAACCCTCCCTCCCTAGCAATGGACCCAGACCAAGCGGCCACCAACCTCAGGCAATGGATTACCCACAGTGCGGACGAACTAGCACCCCTGAAAAAACACCAGTTGAAATCATCCAGCAAAAAGGCTCCCTGGTTCAATGATGACCTTAAAAAATCCAAGAAGACATGCCGCACCCTGGAGAAAAATTGGAGAAAAGAACCAACCCCAGACAACATGGCCTCCCTCAAGACAGCCACCCGCAAACACCACCAACTGATTCGATCCGCCAAGAAATCAGCATTCAAGGACCGCCTCGACAACAACTCTCATAACAGCAAGGAACTCTTCAATATCGTCAAAGAATTCACCAATCCCTCCGCAGCGTCCAACGACATCACTAACTCCCAAGACCTCTGCGATGCGCTGTCCTCCTTCTTCTACAACAAAATTGCCGACATCCACAACAGCTTCAAGATTACTCCCAGTGACCAACCCGCCCCACCCCCTTCAGATCCCACCCCTCCAACTAACAACCTCAGCTCCTGGAACCCAATCACCATTGAAGACACCATTCGCCTCATGAACTCAATCCACTCTGGCTCGCCTTCTGACCCCTGTCCCCACTACATCTTCAACAAAGCTGACTCCATCATCGCTCCCCAACTCCGCGATGTCATCAACTGCTCTTTCAACTCTGCCACCTTTCCAGAAATCTGGAAACACGCCGAACTCAGCGCCCTTCTGAAAAAACCCACAGCAGACCCCTCAGAACTGAAAAACTACCGACCCATATCCCTCCTCCCTTTCCCGGCCAAAGTCATCGAGAAAGCAGTCAACAGCCAACTCGCCACCTTCCTTGAATCCAACAACTCCCTGGATCCCTCACAGAACGGCTTTCGAGCCAAACACAGCACCGAAACCGCCCTCATTGCGGCGACCGACGACATGCGAGCACTCCTAGACAACGGAGACACAGTGGCCCTCATTCTACTCGACCTCTCCGCCGCCTTCGACACTGTCTGTCACAGCACCCTCATACAACACCTCAACAACATCGGCATACAAGGAAAAGCCTTGGACTGGATCATCTCTTTCCTAGCTGGGAGAACCCAGAGAGTCCGACTTCCCCCATTCTACTCAGAGCCCACCGAAGTCATCTGCGGCGTACCTCAAGGTTCCTCACTCAGTCCCACCCTCTTCAACGTCTACATGAGTCCTCTCGCCTCCATCGCACGTCAACACAACCTCAACATCATCTCCTACGCCGACGACACCCAGCTAATCCTTTCCCTCACCAAAGACCCCAACACCGCCAAAACCAATCTTCACGAAGGTATGAAAGAAGTAGCCGAATGGATGAAACAGAACCGCCTAAAACTCAACTCAGACAAAACGGAGGTGCTCATCCTAGGATCCTCCCCCTCAGCTTGGGACGACTCTTGGTGGCCTTCCGCTTTGGGATCAGCACCCACACCCACAGACCATGCACGTAACCTTGGCTTCATTCTAGATTCCTCTCTCTCAATGTCCAGACAAGTCAACGCCGTATCGTCCTCCTGCTTCAACGTCCTTCGCATTCTCAAAAAGATCTTCCGCTGGATCCCCCTCGAGACAAGAAAGACTGTCACCCATGCACTGGTCACGAGTCGACTAGACTATGGCAACACACTTTACGCCGGAATTACAACAAAATTGCAGAAAAAGCTCCAGCGCATCCAAAACGCGTCAGCAAGACTCATATTAGACATCCCGCGCCAAGAGCACATCACCAGACACCTAAAAAACCTCCACTGGCTTCCCGTCAACAAGAGAATTACTTTCCGCCTTCTTACCCACGCACACAAGGCCCTTTATAATCTGGGACCCGAATGCCTCAACACCCGACTGTCCTTCTACATTCCCACCCGCCAACTAAGATCATCCAACCAAGCCCTCGCTGCAGTCCCGCGCATCCGAAAAACCACCATGGGTGGCAGATCATTCTCCTTCCTGGCTGCCAAGACCTGGAACTCACTCCCCACCCACCTCCGCCTTACTCAGAACCACATCTCCTTCAGAAAAGAACTGAAAACCTGGCTATTCGACAAATAGTGAACCCCTCCCTCTAGCGCCTTGAGACCCTCTGGGTGAGTAGTGCGCTATACAAATTCCTGAACTTGAACTTGAACTGCGTCCGAACAAATAGTCTGAGAAGCATTTAAGTCCTATATAAGAGGTCTGTTTACAGCTCTGATGGCTGGTAAAAATAAGGCTAGGAGAAAAGCAGAGGAGGAATCCCTATCCAGAATAAAATTAAAAGAACAACAGCTACAGCAAGCATCACTAGAGCAGCAGACGAATCTGGAGGCCTTACAGAAAGAGCTGGAAGGATTAAAAGCTAAATATCAGGCTAACCTAGATAAAATAATCAAGGATAGGTGGGATGCGAGTAGGCTGCAGAATTTCTCCAACGGAGAAAAATGTGGGCGTATACTGGCATGGAAGGCCAGATTGGATAGGGCAAGAAATCAAATTTGTGGGTTAAAAATGCACAGTTCTGGTGACATATCTTATGACAACGATCAGATCTCCGAAGAAGCCAGGGTATATATGCAAAATCTTTATACAGGAGAAAGGGAAGCCCCGATTCAAAGAGCAGTCAATTGGCTAAAGCAGCTGGGCCTACCGCAGTTAACGGTAGCAGATAGTGTCTTTATGAGCTCAGCCATCAGTGAAGGTGAGGTCTATAACCAGCTGAAAAAAATGTCTAAAGGAAAGGCAGCAGGCCCAGATGGGCTTCCGATAGAAGTTTATCAAGTAGGCTCTGACATCATTGTCCCAGTCCAAACGTCCCTATTTAATAAAATACATCAGACTGGTGAACCTACCCTCAATCCTGGTTAGAAGCCACAGTCACCTTGGTTTTGAAGCCCAATAAAGATCCTCTGATAGTCGAATCATATAGGCCAATCTCGCTACTAAACACTGACTTTAAAATGTTTGCAGGGGTTTTAGTGGCAAGATTGGCCAAAGTGATTAAATCTGTGGTACGCGAAGATCAGAGGGGCTTTATGCCAGGGCGGCAGCTTAATGAATCGACTTTCCAGGCTATTGCCGCAATAGACTACGCTACAAACAGGAAACTCCAGCTAACAATTGTAGCAATAGATGCCGCTAAGGCATTTGACCAGGTCAGCTGGTCATATCTATGGGAGGCATTAGCTGGGTTCGGTCTCCCGAAAAATTTCATATCATCCATAAAAGCACTGTATTTAAACCCAAGTGCTAGAATTCTGGTCAATTGAACCATTACAGATTGGGTTCAGATATCTCGCGGCACAAGACAGGGGTGTCCCCTTTCCCCCTTATTGTTTAATTTATATATTGAACCCTTGGTTACACAGTTAAGATCGGATCCTTTGATAAAACCCCTTTTTTTTACATGAATTAGCACTAAAATGTGCACTATATGCTGACGATCTTTTAATATTTACTACTAATCCGGAGATTTCAATTCCCCTACTTTTCGAACAGGCAGAAGCCTTTGGCGAAATCTCCAGATATAAAATAAATAAGGAAAAAACAGAGGTTATGCAGTGGAATCAGGAAGTAACATCCACCTTAGCTAAACCACAGATGAGATATCTTGGAGTTGTACTGACGCAAGATATCTTGGATATATCAAAAATGTATCTCAATAGAATCCTTAAGGAGGTCTGTGGGCTTCTTTTGCGTTGGTCTGGTCTTCCTTTAAATATCTTTGGTAGAGTTAATTTACTAAAAATGGTTATTTTACCCAAAGTTACTTTTCTGTTCAACGCTATTCCTTTGAGTTTTAGCCCTAAACAAATAGCAAAAATACAGGGTAAAATCGGAACCTTTATTTGGAACTCGAAATCTCCTCGAATATCCTGGAAAAAGCTGAGGAGAAAATTCAAAGTGGGGGGTTGGTATTGCCAGACTTACTTCTCTATTGCCATTCATTTCACTTTAAAAACGTTTGGTTGCTGGCAGATAAAGCTGATATGTCATCTTTGGGCCGATTATTTCAGGCATTATTGCAGGGCATCCATCAAAGGCGTGAATATTTTCTTTATAAGTTTGGTGACCCCAGATTCTATAAGAAAGTAAGGTTACAGATCTTAGAGACTGCCCTGAAGAACTGGGTATTCATTAGGAAAAAACTGGGAATCCCTTATTTTGTGTCCCAAGCACCAATATGGGATTCCCCAGGGACACCTGAATGCCTTAAAGATCAATTGTCAAATCCCCTCAAAGCGGCAGGCATCACACATTGGGGGGACCTACACACAATACACAGTTAATAGATTTGGATTCCATCTCTAGGTTGACGGGAGGAACTCTTACTAGGTTCAAATATTATCAGTTGTCAGCCTGGTGGGCTACTATATCATGGGCCTCAGAAACTCTTGAATCCAAGTTAGATCTAGTAAATAGAAAGGGGAAATGGAAGAAAGAGGTATCTTTTTGGTATGAGGCCATGCTAGACTCAGATGGAATTACTGAACGAGAACTTCTAAAGTTGTGGGGAGGGACAACAGTCTGGGAAGAGGGTAACCTAAAAATCTTGTGGGCCGATTCTTTTACGATGTTAAACGCTGTAGTTAAGGCGGCACCCCTCAAAAGAAATCATCTATTTACCCTACATCGAGTCTACATCTCTCCCCAAAAATTGGTTAAGATCACTAATTTAGAACATTGCTGTCCAAGATGTAAAGCTCTCGACGCTGACGACCTTCACATGTTTGTGGATTGTCCCAGACTTACAGATTTCTGGTCCAGAATAGAAGACCTTATAACTGATGTATTGGGAATACAATTTCCCATCACCCCCACAACAATCCTGTTTGGTTAAGTTTCAGAATATCAGCCCAATGAATTGGCAACCAAATGTATCTTTTATGTGATGGTCTTAGCGAGGCGGGAAATATGTAAGGCTTGGAAGGACCCTATGCCCCCCACGTTTTCTGATTGTCTGAAATACATTATATATATAAGCAAATCTGATTTGGCCTGTGACAGCTCCAGCCAGGATAAGATCTGGGCGGCCCTAGTGGCTTGGCGGAACCGATGAGACTACTTTGGTTGTATTTCGATGATTTCACCTGGGCACTGCTGGTGTCGGCTCTCCAATTCAATCCAAGGGCCACATAGATATTGAGAGTTGGAGTGGAGCTTGCAAACAGTTGAAATAGAGGGGTATCCATATCTTTTCCTCTCCTTTGTTCGAATTCTGGAGGTCGGAACATCGTTGCAAAGGAGGGAAGAGGGGGATTTCCTCATCTAGAATGCCCATTCTTGGTATATGAGGAATACAAAAAAAAAAAAAAATTATTACATCATTCATGACATGGTCAGTGACATCACTGATGACATCTCAAATGACATCACTGATGACATCACTGATAACATCATCCAGTGAATGTTGTTTGGGTCGATATTTATATAAGTATTATATATATATAACAATTTACATTAAAGAATGAGTGGATGTATAAGTTTGTCGATGGTGGATTTAGTAGCACTGTGATTGACTGTCTAAGTGAGTAATTTAAAGTGTCTCACTAAATATATGGGACAGTGATTCAATTGTGTCGATCTGTGATTTACTTTATCTGTTGTTGTGTAAACTACTACATACGTTGATTACTAGGTGTGTGTGTAAGTTTATATTAGTATTAATTAGTTAATTAAGTATTTGTATAGCATAGTGAATGTTGACTTAATAGGTATGTGAGGTTAAGACTGCACATGAAAACACTTGTTTGGGTGACTGAATCTCTTTATGGGTGTGCTGATGAGTAAATATATTTCTCAATGATAAATATCCAACAAAGTAGATATATAAAAGGTACTGTATGTGACAGTTGTTGTTTATAAATAAGTATATATAAGACTCAGTAATTGTATCAGTGACTGTATTAAAAACTGCATACTTGTAATAGTGATTTTATAACACACTAAGGGCCCGATTAGGATT
Source organism: Lissotriton helveticus (assembly GCF_964261635.1). NCBI lineage: Eukaryota > Metazoa > Chordata > Amphibia > Caudata > Salamandridae > Lissotriton > Lissotriton helveticus. Next base: position 31,358,135 of record NC_136068.1, read on the forward strand.
GCGGTGAATCCGCATCCTCCGGGCCGGCGGAAGCCACCGCCGTCCCGGAGGATGTGGATTCACCGCTGCGGTGATTTAAAAGACCCCCCGCCAGATTAGGATGGCAGAGGGGTCGGGAAGACCGTCCACAGCACCGTGGCAGAAAAGCTCTAATATGGTGGCGGTGTCTATCAGACACCGCCAGCCATATTAGGATGCATGCGTAAATATGCTTTTCCATGGCGGCTTTTCCGCCGTGGAAAAGCATGTGGTCTTTTCAGTTTGGGGGCCCGTTGCGGGCCCCCAGGGTGTGAGGGGGGCGGGGGGTGCACATGGGGGGTACCTATGGTACCCCCTGCTTTTACATGAACAAAGCGGCAGGCACCGCGCGGTGCCTGCCGCTTTGTGCATGTAAATGCTATACATGCATTTTTAACATTGCGGCGGGTGCTGCTTGAAGCAGCACCAGCCGCACTGTTAAAAATACAGGATGTGACCGCCAGGGTGGCGGTCACATCCTAATTCACACGGAGAGACCGCCGCTGCCCCTGCGGACGGTCCCTCCACCTCTGGGGTGGCGGATGGACGCAGGTTCGTCCGCCATCCTAATAGGCCCCTAAGTATGAGTTACTATTTATGTTAATACATAAAGTGGTGTTTGTATAAGTGTGTAGCTGAGCAAATGTAAGTATGATCAATTGTTTGCATAAGTGAGTAGGATGACTGCATAAGAGAATAGGATGTGTGCTGCTGTGTAATGTTGATGTAGGTGTATAAGTATAAGTATATATATTGATCTTTGTTAGCATTAATGAGTGAATCTACAGGTAAGTGTTCACATAGCTAGTAATCAACCTATGTAGTAGTTTACACAACAAGAGATAGAGTGATACAGATATTCACACAGTTTAATGACTATCCCATATATTTATGGAGGAATTTCAATGGTTTTGTACGAATGAAATGTCCAGCTAATATATATTCACTGAAAAAAACATAGGTTTCACACATTTATAGTTAGGAAATATCATTTAAAAAACCTTTGAAATTCACTGAAAAAACCATAGGTTTTTTATAGTTAGCTGGTCATTTCCCTCCTACAAAAAAATTGACTAAAATATTGCATTTGTGATGTGTGGTGAATGCATAGGTGCAGAATTATACGGAAGTGCTGCAGCATGACACTGTAAACTGTTTAACTACAGCATGCTGTGGTACTTCCGAAGCACAGGGATGCAACATATGTATATAAATATGTTGCAGGTCTGTGCTTCCCTCTGCACAGCCGCTTAAACTGCAGCCATGTGGTGACACAGGCACCCTTGCACCATGGTGCAAGGAAGCCCGTATTATGCAGAGATTGTGTTTGTGCAGGAAAGGATACCTTCCTGCACAAAAACAATCAGTAAACGCGTTTTTCTCCTTCAATATATGCTATGCATTGTAGCATATATTGAAAGAGAAAAAATGAGGAGAAGTGAAAAGGTAAGGCATCTCATTACTGCGCGCAGCGCTTGGCTTTGTAGGCGCTTCTTGTAATTTTAAAATACCCGTTTTGTCTTTATTACTTAAATTTTTGTTTAATAATTATCCCCTGATTTTAAATATCACACTCCGCATTCTTGCACCTTAATAGTGCCCTGCACCGCTACTTTGGCGGACTGTCCATCGCGCCTTCCTCGAGTTTGAGCGCCATCTTGGGGGGATTCAGGGACGCTGACGTCATTCACTGAGCGCTCTAGCAGTCAGGTTGACTAGCTAGAGCCCTATATAGCTCCGGTATGATGGCGCGCAGCGTGTGCGCGCTGCGTGTGTGCCGGAGCGACGCCGGAGTCACGCCAGAGTCCAGCCCATCTGCGCCCGTCCGCGCTGAGGACGGGCCGGACGGCAGGTCGGCTGGACCTGCTGATGGCGAGTCTACAGGTGTCAGGTAGTCTAGCCTCGACCTGCTAAAGCTAAAGCCATCTAGGCTTCCCTGCCACTATAGATTTGCTTCTGAGGATCTTTTAAACTTCCCCCATTGCGGATGTTTACAAGAGGGCCACGGGGGTTCTGGTTTTCCCTCGGCTCCTTCTCTGACGGGACAGAGTAGTAATGTGGGAGGTAGTGCTTTGAGGGAAAATGGCTTCCTCATTAATGCTCGTTCTTTAATTAAGCACAACGTCGCTTTCAGGGATTTCGTCATGGATAGAAAACCCACTTGGGTATTTGTCACAGAAACCTGGGCAAAAGATTCTTCGGGTCCTGACCTAGTGGAAGCAGTCCCAGAAGGCTACTTTTTTGCTAGGCAGGATAGAGTAGGACGTACAGGAGGAGGGCTGGGCATCTTATAACGGGATAGTCTCCTCTGTCACACTTTGCCGCTATCTGACCCTCAGGATGCTTTTCAGGCCCTGCACTTTTCCTTAAAAGGCTCCTTTGAGATTCCATTCACTGGTGTCCTGATTTACCGTCCCCCCGGGTCTAGAACTGATTTCGGACAAATTATGCTTAATATCTTAGAACCATATTTTGGCTGCGAGCATCTAACGGTCCTGGGAGACCTGAATTATCACCTAGAGAATTCGGAGTCTAGTGATACCCTCTCCCTGCTGGATGCTCTGTCTGCATGTGGGCTGAACCAGCTTGTGAGGGGTGCCACCCATCAAGCGGGCCATACGCTTGATGGGGTCTTCTCAAATGATGGCAGGGTGACAGTGAATGACCCTTTCCTTCTCTCATGGTCTGATCACTATGCTGTTCCGATAGAAATGTCCTGTCTCACTATGGATAGCAATGTAAAGGGTTTAAGTAAGATGGAACCTCGGAGGAACCTTAAGAACATCTCTAATAGCATCCTTGCCCCTAGGAATCCCAGTATTACAATCTCTCAGGAGGAAGACGTATGTCTGGCGGTCTCTCAGTTATAAAAGGCTGTCACAACGGCGCTTGATGAACTTGCCCCCGTCCGCATGCGCTACTCTGCTAGGAAAAAGCCGTCGGCCCCTTGGTTCTCGGAGCCATTAAGACTCCTTAGGCAGGGAGTTAGGAGGCAGGAGCGTCTCTGGCGGGCTAGTTGGGATCTGAGGGATAAAGAGGCTCATAAAATCTTATTGAGGGGCTATAAGGCGGAGGTAATAAGAGCTAAGCAGGAATATTTCACTGCCCGTACCACCTCACTTTCCTCCCCGAAAGAGCTCTTCAAGATTGTTGATTCCCTGACTTCCCTTCAGATTCCTGATCCCGTTATTGGCTCTCAGCAGCTGTGTAATAACATAGCCATTTTCTTTCAGGCAAAGATTGCTGACATCTATTCGGCCTTAGAGCTACAGAAGGCCTTAATCTCTGACTCCTCTGGTCTCTCTGATTCTGCCTTAATGTTGGCGGAGGATATTCCCTCGGGGCATTTGGCCTCTTTTCCACCTCTCTCACTTCAGGAACTAGAGAACCTTTTAAGTAAGACCAGGTCAGGCTCCCCCTTAGATCCCTGTCCTCTTAAGCTCCTTAAGCAGTGTAAGGAGACTCTTCTGCCTCCCCTTTTAGATATTATGAATAGGGCAATGAGGGATGGCACCTTTCCTCAGCAATGGAAGAGGGCAGTGGTAAAGCCACTGCTCAAGAAGCCAACACTGGACCCAGGGGTACTTAAAAACGTTTGCCCTATCTCGTTGCTCCCTGCTTCTGCGAAGATGCTAGAAACCCATCTCAACAAGCATCTCGCAGTCTTTCTGGAAAACTCTGGTCATTTGGATCATTCGCACCACGGATTTAGGAGGGAACACAGTACCGAGTCGGCCCTTACCATAGTGTTGGACAACATCCGCACCCGAGTTGATAAGGGCCAGACCACCTTCCTCATCCTGTTAGACCTTACGGCTGCGTTTGATACCCTTTCTCCTTAGGTTTTAACATCTCGCCTGAGGGAGATTGGGGTGGAGGGGTCCGCTCTTAGTTTGCTGACCTCCTTTCTTGACCAGAGGGAAAAGAGAGTGAAGCTGGGGGAGTTTCTATCTCCATCCCTGTCTGTGCATTGTGGGGTCCCTCAGGGGTCGGCTTTAAGTCCGACCCTTTTTAACATCTATGTGACCCCACTTGCAAGACTGATAAGATCTTTTGGGATGGAGGTAGTCTCCTACGCCGACGATACCCAGATCCTGGTCTCCCTCTCCCAGCCTGTCAGCTCGGCTGCCTCCAATTTTAGACTCTGTATGGAGGCAGTCGCTCAATGGATGATTTACAATTCATTGAAACTAAATGGTGAGAAGACAGAGATCTTGGTGTTTGGAGGAAAGGAGGACATTTGGTCGGCGAACTGGTGGCCTGCTTCATTGGGAATCTGCCCGGTACCTGCTGCTCTAGCTAAAAATCTAGGAGTCCTGATCGACCCTAACCTCAGTATGCGTCAGCAGGTGAGCAGAACGGTCTCCACCTGCTGGGGCATAATCCACGTCCTGAGGAAGATTAAACACTATCTTTCCCAGCAGGCGAGAAAGCAAGTCGTGGTGGCACTCATAGGCTCCCGACTTGATTATTGTAATGCGCTGTATGCAGGACTCAACAAGGGGTTGCTGCAGCGACTACAAATGGTTCAGAATGCGGCGGCCAAGTTTGTGTTAGATTTACCTAAACGTGCGTCAGCCACTTCCGCAAGGAAATCTCTACACTGGCTCCCAATTGAGGACAGGATTTCCTTTAAAATTATGTGCCTGACCTATGGCGCCTTAGCTAGAAATAGGTCAGCCGGGATTGGAGCTCTCCTGGCTCCTTACAGTCCTTCTAGAAATCTGCGTTCCGCGAATAAGTCTCTGCTATCAGTACCCCGCATTCGCAGAGCTAAATGGGGTGGCAAAGCCTTTTCTACTGTAGCACCAAAAATGTGGAACGCTCTACCTGTGGAAACTAAGTCCCTTCCCACTATGTAGTCCTTTAGAAAGGCCCTGAAGACTCGGCTATTCGCGAAAGCCTACCTGTAGTTTTGTTTTGCCTTCGTTGTGAATTATTTTGATAGGCGCCTTGATGCCTTCGGGTTTTAGTTGCACAGTACAAGTTGTCTTTCATTCATTCATTCATTCTCCTTGTTGTGCTTTGCTACAACAATACGAGGGTGGTGCACCATTCACAAAAATGGCTAGATTTATGATTTTTCTTTTATAAAACTGGATATATGTCTTGTTCTTTGGCTGTTCTGTGCAAAAACCCCCAGCAAAACCTATAGAACACCTTTTCAACGGAAAGTGCGGTGTATGATGAGATTATCTTTACCTGGAAAACAAAAAGTATATAGAATGTCTTTTACTCACCTTGCAATTAAGAAAGAGAGGTAAAAGCTAGGCCAATTCTTATTATAGGAGTACTAACAGAGAACAAGATACATTTATAAGTACTTATGTTTTACGAAACTTATAGCACATATTTATATATGACTGAAGAGAATGGATGGGGCCTACTGTCACATGTAAAAAACACTTAGGGATGTGCTTTAAGTTAAATAGTTTTATTTCTTATAATTCTAAAAGTACCAGGACCTACAAGACCACCATACGTCTCTATTGTGTACCATACCATGTATCTTGTAGACAGGTGTTCTGAAGCTGTCTGCAATGGAATTCTCTGGCACAAATCTAGTCCATCAATCTTCCATTTTTCAACTGTGTGCAAACACAGTCCATTGTGCATTTTAAGACTTACTTAAACTTACCTCAGCAGTAATCTCAACTAAAAAACGCTACACATTTTATTCATTTGTTTTTTATGATGTAAAATATAGTAAATTCCATATTTTAGAATTAGCATCTGTAAAAAAAGAAAAAATAGTTATAACATGTAATAATACATTTTTAATAGCACAGCATAATTTTAACATTTTACAAAGTAATTTCTTTGCCTTTTTTGCTGCTCTCAGAATTATTGAATTTTACTACAAACAGTGATTTCAATCGTACTCATCACATAACACCTGGCAACAAAAAGAAACAATCAATTAGATTGTTTAAAAAACAACAACAATCTATCCACAGTAACATAACGGATAATACAAATCATACATATATAAAATGGTTACTGCTAAGAAAATGTTATAACTTAAATTTATAAACAATTAAATGTCGTAGGTTAAAATTATACACCGAGACAATGTGCAACAAAAAGTCCATAATTCAAAGAAATACCTTTCCTTGGGGCCAAATTGTATTTTTTCAGTCATTTTTATGTATATTGTCCAATGGTAATCCCATTAAATCATAATAATAAAATCCTAAGAGGCTGAATTATCTTCCTAAAACTTTGGCTTTAAAATATTAGGTAATAATTTGGTAATTCGAAAGGCAAACGTTGTTTGAAAACCAACTCAGCATCATTACAAAGAGTCCAGCCTTTGTTACTTTTTAGATAAGCAGTGTAATGTCCAGATGTTATTGAAGGACCATTGTGGAAAATTATTGCTACTGCTACAAAAGTCCTCCCTGATATTGATAGTTGAGTAGCTACAAAATGTTTTATTAAAGTGTCCAATTTTCTTCCCTCAGCTGTACAACGTTGCATAATTAAAATTATATATTGTCCATATCTTTGTATAAATAATGTTGATAACAATTTCTGATTTGCATTGGCTACACTCCATGTTTTGATTTGCAGCTTTAACTAATTTACTGAAAGACACTGATTTACAGTCCGGTAATATCAAATATAGAAATCTTTCAGTGTCTACATTAGTGCTACATGTATACATACAATTTTCACATTGATGTTCCCATTTATAACAAAGGCCAAAAAGATTCTCTATGTCTACACCTTCATTTTCCAATACAGTAAGCATATACATTAGAAATTCCTGAGCATCTTATTGGATATTTTGTGTAAATTGTGTAGAACCCGAACATACATCCAAAAGATTACGAACATCAGAAACGGTAGGTATTTTACTTGTATCAGTTCTTAATTTTTCATACACAGAATGCAACAAGCAACAAAAAATTGTTTCCCGATTCGCCATAAAATTGCTGTTGCAAATCTTCAAGAAAAAAAACAACTTTCACCACTACATTAGCATAGCAGTTGACATCAGAACTATTTTCAAACTGATAACCAACAATCTCTTCAATAGTGTCCTTTTTCTTTTTGCTTGTAATTATATTATCTGTTTTTTTCCCTTCTGTACACCTTCAGTACAGATATTCTCATACCTTCTTTTTTGACCAACCACACGCTTTTCACATACAGGATATTGACCTAAATTGGGCGCATATGTTCTTCTTAACCTATTATACTCTTTGACACAGTTTGCATCTGCAGTAATCTTTGTATCATCAAAATCAATCAAAAACAAACCAGATAATGTTCTAACTCGCGACAAAGCAACATATGCCATACCCTCTTTAAAAACAGTATTTCCAATGTTCACCAAAGCACTGTCAACACTTAAACCTTGAGATTTATGAATAGTCACTACATATGCCAAAGAAACTGGAAACTGTTTTCTACGGACATATACATCTTTAACAAGCAAAAAACAAACTGAAAAATGACCAATTTGTTTAACTTCTTCAATCTGATAAAATTAAATTTTTAGGAACTCAATATCATTCTTATTCTGATAATTAACAAAATTCACAACTTTACTCATTACTACATTAACTAAACCTTTTTCTACGTCCAAATTACGCCTTAAAATGACGCGACAGTGTTTACATGCATATAGATTCTTTTCTAAACCTGCAGTTTTAGATATTGATTTTTCTAGAGAATCCAATTTTGTCTTCAATTTTTCAGTCAAAATAATAGTGATTCCTTCATGCTCTATTTTATCGATGGCTTCCATTTTTATTATTTCTCCATTTTCCAGTTTCAAAAGTTCTTCATTGAATATACAACACTCACGCAGAGTTGGCATTAAGAAGATTACAGATTTGTATTCTTCAATTTTCATATATATTTTCTCAGGAAATAAGTTTTCATTTGGAAACAAATTGGAAAGTAATCGACTCTGCAAAGCTTGTTTGCCATGTTCAGTCAGTTGTCCAATTCTTATATCTTGGAGAATAGTTCCATAATCAACATCATTTGCCTGTCGCATATTTGTAATGAGTTCTTTATATTCAAAATATGACCAAATGTTGACGTTTCCAACACTACCCAGAGACTTTCTGGTGTCTTCATGCGCAAGTGTTTTAAATACTGGTTGTCCTTTTACAGGAGTCAGTTGCAGGAGATCTCCAAAAACTATGACATGTTTTCCTCCAAATAACACGTCATACTCTGTTTTAGAATGTGCTGCATTCTTAAATGCACAAAGGCAAGCATTAAGTTGAGACCATGCTTACCTCATCAATAATGAGAAGTTTCATTTTCATCAAGACTCTTGAAACTTCACAACAAGCTTCTCCAGATAGCTTGTGGTATTCCAATTTGTTTTCATGCTCCACAGGTAGCATTAGTAAACGATGTCAACAAAAGACAAATGCGGCGGACGCACTTGAGGAAGGCAGACACCACTCATTCGGTGAGAGGAGGCCTGGGAAAGGGCTCGTTTTTTAAAAAGTAAAAAGCAAAAGTCTATTTTTAAATCCACCCTACAAGCTTGTGTTTTCACTGTGTTTTCACTGTCCTACCTGTTCATAGCTCCCCGGTCCACCGCCAATCGTTTGGTTTGTGTGGAGAGACAAGATCCGGGCTCCAGGAAGGGATTAACGACTTCTGGGCCAGACGACCAATCAGCTGCCTGCAGCTGTCAGTCCACAAAGCTTAAAAACCGATGCCTATCAAGACGTGCAGAGGACGTGCTTGAGTATGGCAGACACCACTCATTCGGTGAGAGGAATGCCTGGGAAAGGGCTCGCTCTGTTTTGTAAAAAAGTAAAAAGCAAAAGTCTATTTTTAAATTCACCCTACAAACTTGTGTTTGCACTGTGTTTTCACTGTCCTACCTGTTCCAAGCTCCCAGGTCCACCGCCAATCGTTTGGTTTGTGTGGAGGGACGCGGGGCGAGATCTGGGCTCCAGGAAGTGATTAACGACTTCTGGGCCAGACGACCAATCAGCTGCCTGCAGCTGTCAGTCCACACAGCTTAAAAACCGATGCCTATCAAGACGCGCAGTGGACGAGCTTGAGGAAGGCAGGCAAATGCGGCGGACGCACTTGAGGAAGGCAGACACCACTCATTCGGTGAGAGGAGCGCCTGGGAAAGGGCTCGCTCTATTACTTTTAAAAAAGTAAAAAGCAAAAGTCTATTTTAAATTCACCCTACAAGCTTATGTTTGCACTGTGTTTTCTCTGTCCTACCTATTCCAAGCTCCCCGTTCCACCGCCAATCGTTTGGATTGTGTGGAGGGACGAGATCTGGGCTCCAGGAAGTGATTAAAGACTTCCGAGCCAGACGACCAATCAGCTGCCTGCAGCTGTCAGTCCACACAGCTTAAAAACAGATGCCTATAAAGACCCGCAGTGGACGCGCGCAGCGGGCGTGCTGAAGGTGCTCCAAAGGCAAGCCCGTCTGCCCCCTTTCCCGGCCGAACAGGGCCAGGGGCCACGACCCCTGTTCATTTCTCCACCCAGGTCAGGAGATACAGCCCTAACTCTTTGCACAAACTAAGAGGAAAAGTCCCAACCCTATGCCTTACCACATGTAACCCATATAGATCACCACTTAGTCTGCCCACACTGTGGATTCCAGCCCCTCCCCGACGAAATGTACACAGCGAAGGATGTACCTTCTAAACTGCAGATCTCTCTCTAAACACACCACCGAGATCTCCCTGCTCTTAGAAGAACAAATTCCAGATGCCCTGTTTCTAACCGAAACCTGGCTCCACTCCGAATCAGAACCTGACATCATCCAGGCTCTACCTAGATGATACCAAATTCTGCGAGAAGACCGATCAACGGGTAGAGGAGGGGGCTTAGCAATAATCTACAAAGAATGCTATAGCTGCCGCAGCTCCCCTTATCCAATACCAAATTGCGAAAGTTTCTTCTTCTCCCTTGAATTCTCCCCCACTAGCACCTTCTCCGGGATGCTTGTTTACCGCCCACCCGGGATTCTAGGACAATTCCTCAACTCCCTGCCCTCCTCCATAGCCAACCTAGCATGTATTTCCTCAAATTTCACTGTCCTAGATTTTACCTTCCACTTTGATGACACCTCAGACCATAATGCCCCAGAAATAACCTCCAGTCTCGCCGCTCTACAACTCCAACAACTAGTGCTGAAACCTACTCACTCTAAGGGCCACCTTTTTTATATCCCATTTTCACCAGTTGCCCAGACCTTCTAGTGGGAAATCCATCCTCCCTGCCATGTACGGACCACTTTTTGATTCCCGTCTCCTGGAGCTCCCCACATTCACACCGTGCCCCCACTATAGTCACCCGGAGGGAACGCAACTGGTCCAAACTTCCCCAAGCGGAAAGGGCAGCAACCTTAGACTCCTCCAGATCACCCTGCAACTCTGACCCCATCTTAGCCAATGAAAATTTCAACAGATGGATCTCAAATTCTTTAGATGCTGTCCTTCCCTCAAAACCCATTGAACTGAAGCGCACCACTAAGACTGCCCCCTGGTACTCCCAGGATCTACGTGAAAAGAAACGCCATTGTAAAAAACTGGAGAGGAACTGGCTGTAGCATCGTGCTACAAAGAACCACAGACACAGGTTCTTATATTTCAGGAGCTTTATTATCTGCAATCTGTCTCAACCCTGTCCCTACTCTAACTGCCTCTCCCTCGTCGGTCTCCTCCTCGTTCTGTCCACCCCCTGAGCTCCACCCACAACCACTAGCCTGCTAACTTCACAACATCTCCCCCCTTTGTTACAAAACAAATAAACACACTGACTTCTTAGTCCATTTCTTCAATAAGTCTTTTGGGTGGACGTATGTCACGATGAGGTCGTGGTGACCTGATTCTCGGATTAGTGTCACTCCATGTCTCATTGATTGGACCAGTGTTCTCACAACTGACTGAATGTGGTTCTTCCGAACAGGGAGTGTCCATTTCACTCGGTAGGGTTCCGGTGGTGTCGCGTGGCAACTTCTTGAAGTGCGAGATATTTCTCGTGATTTGTCGCTGCTCTGATTCTGCAGTCAACATAGTCCCTTTCTTTTTCGTGATCAGCAACGGTTCATCCTTGAACAGGCAGTCGGTCTTTTTCTGCTGCTCTTGCTTGACAAGCACACGGTCTCCTTTATGTAACGAGAGTGACCTCGCATTTCTCCGGTGATCTGCATATGACTTCATTTTGTCTTTTCTGCGCTGGTCTGTTTTCATCATTTCTTGATGATCTTGAGTGGATGACAATGATGGTCGTAAGGCCCCTTCCCACGTTGGAATACGATTCCTCATGGGACGTCCCAGCATGAGTGTTGCCGGGCATTGCCCCGTGGTTGCGTGAGGAGTTGTCCGGTAAGCTCGGAGGACCTCGTTGAGGGCGACTTGTAAATCCTTTCCTTCCGCTGTCGCATGTTGAAAAGTCTTTTTGAGCGTGGCCATGAATCTTTCAATTGTTCCATTAGCCTGTGGCCAGAGGGGTGTAATCTTGCGATGATGAAAATCTAGATGTTTCGCAAATGCTGCAAAGTCTTTTCCATTAAATGGGGGTCCGTTGTCCGTCTTTACCTTTGAGGGAACTCCCCAGGCCGCAAAGACTTCGTCCAGTACCTTGAGAGTACTCGCGGCATTTGTAGACGGTACAAAGTATGCAATGGGATATCGAGAATGCTCATCAATGATGGCCAGCACATATTTGCCCGATGCTAGGGGTCCATAGAAATCAATAGCAATTTCTTGCCACACCCCAGGTGGTAGAGGGGTCATGTGCAGTGGTGCTGGAGGGTCACTTTTGCTTGTGAGCTGACAGAGGTGACAGTCCTTCAAGGTGGCTTCTACCATTTGGTCGAGATATGGGAACCACACTCGCTCTCTTAATGCACGTTTGGTTGACACAATACCCCGATGTCCTTCATGGGCAAGGGCAACCACTCCTTGTCTCAGTTGAGTGGGAATCACGCTTCGCTGGTCTCGCAGCAGTATGCCATCAGTGGTGGCTGACAGCTCACTGCACACGTGCTGGAAAGCCTGCATTTCTTGTTTAATGATAGGATCAGTCTCTTCATCCTGAGAATCATGCCTCCACCTATTGTGTCGAATCCTGCGCAGGACCTTCTGCAGGATGACATCTTGTGCTGTGCTCTCTCGGATGGTGTCCATTGGGATAGCGGGAGGAAGAGCTTGGTCAGTCACAAAATGTATGTACTCTTCCGCAATGGACGATTTAGAGACTGATGATGTAGCTGGGTGTCTGGACATATAGTCAGCCGGGTTTTCTGACTTCCCCGGCCTGTGGATGATGGTGAACGTGTACTCCTGTAGCCTTAGGCCCCACCTTTCGATCCTTGGGGGCATCTTGGATCGTGGGTTTCCGTAAATGGTGACAAGAGCTTGGTGATCTGTGATTAAAGTAAAGTGTTTACCATATATGAAAACATGAAAATGTTCACATGCCCACACTACGGCAAGACTTTCTTTCTCGGGCTGCGAGTATGCCCGCTCCGGGTCAGTCAAGCTACGACTCGCATATGCAATGATTCGACGTGGATCTGAGTCATTGTCATATTGTGCCAAGATGGCACCAAGCCCGACAGGGCTGGCATCCACAGTTATTTCAGTCTTTCTTTGTGGGTTAAAATATGACAGGTGATCCGCAGATCCCACCGCCTTCTTGATCTCCTTGAATGATTTCTCGCATTGGGGAGTCCACTCAAACGGCTGCCTTGCTTGGTCAATAGACGGAGGGGATGGCTGATTGTTGCGTAGTCCCTGATATAGCGAGCACAATAACTGGCCATTCCAAGAAATGACCTGAGCTCACTGACGTCCTGGGGACTCTTGGTGTTGTTCAGGGTCCCAATCTTGTCGGGATCAGGTTTCATGCCAGCGCCTGAGAAGATATGACCAAGGAATTTCAGTGTGTCCTGGTGGAATTCGCACTTCTCTCTGTTTAGAGTCAGATTTGCTTCCAGTAGTGCGTGGCAGACACGATTGAGAGCGATATCATGCTCTCGTAGATCAGAACCATAGACAAGGATGTCATCACTATAGTTGAATGTGTTGGGAATGTTCTGAATGACCTGCCGAATGGCTTCTTGGAATATTTTGGCTGCTGAGGAAACTCCAAAACTGAGTCTCTTATATCTGAACAACCCCAGATGGGTTGCGAACGTGGTGATGTATCTTGACTTTGCCTCTAATTCTAGCTGGTGGTACCCCTTATTTAAGTCCAACTTGGAAAATACCTTTGCCCCGTTTAGAGCCGAGATCATATTGCTCAAATGTGGTCCCGGATGTCGTTCTCTTTCGATTGCAGTGTTGGGCAGGCGCATGTCCACACAGAGTCTGACTTTGTTGGCCGTGCCCTTTTTGGGAACGATAACTACTGGGGACACCCACGGTGTTGGACCCTCGGTGCGCTCGATGATATCAGCGGCTAGCAAATCCTGGAGTTCTTCCTCCACAGCGGTTTGGAGATGGACCGGTACCCGTCGAGGGTGTTGAGCGACGGGTCTGACCTGTTCATTAATATGCAATCGCACTTGGCAGTCTTTTAATTTGCCTAGTCCTTGAAATAGTCTGGGAAACTGACGGGTCACATCTTGGTTTCCGCTGACCTTGAAAAGGATTTCCACTAGGTGAAGGCGTTCAGCTGTCGGGAGGCTCAGCAGACAGTCCGCTTCTGGGCCTTTAATGACATGGATGACCGCTGGGATAGTTGTGTCCTCATGTTTAAGGGTCGTCGAGAACTTCCCGAGGCAGGGAAGTGGCTTCTTAGCCATCCATGTGAAGACTCTGACTGGTGCAAAGGTCAGAGGAGGACGCGGACTCATTCTTTCATATTCGGTGACTGGAATGTAGTTCAGGGATGCACCTGAGTCTAGTACAAACGTTGTATCATGATTGCCAACTTTGATGTCCAGCCGGGGATATGTCTTAAGCTGATCTGGATCTGCGGCTAAGTTCAGATATTCAATGGTATATGTTGAGTCTCGTGACTCTCGGCTGGAGTGTGACGACCCAGAAGACTGCTCCGTTTGTTCTTGGACAGCTCGTGCATGGTGTCTTCGGGCGCCGGATCGGTACATTCTCGGGGTACCTCTTCGTGAGTCAGGCTGAGCTGTCTTTGTGGCACCACTTCGTCTCTCCTTATTGTATTCTCCACACATCACTTCAAAATGATTCATTCGACCGCACTTCTGACATCTTTGACCCATGGCGGGGCAGCTGTCTACATGGGGGTAATCATACCCACAACGGTAACATTTCCTCACGGTCTCTGATCTCCTTTCTTTCTTCCACGACTCTCGCCGCTGATGTCTTGACTGCTCTTGACGGGATGACGGGCGTGACCTCCAGTGTCTGTCTCTCGAACTCCTTCGATTCTCACTCTTGGCGTGCACACGTCGCACTTGTTCGCGACTTCCTTTGTGCCCCGTTTCGATGTCGGCTGCATACTCTTCCGCTTGATCAAAGATTCGTGTCATCTCCTCTATATCGTCGAGGCTATGTTCTTTTCTCAATAATCGTCTCCTTAATTGGTCGGAGTGGCACCCATCAATTATTTGTGACTTTATTGCAGCATCTGTTGAGAAGTTATCAAATGCACAATGTTTGGCTAGTCTCCTCAGGCGCATCATGAAGGCGCTCATTGGTTCCTCCTTCCCTTGACGAGCCGAGTGGAATGTATGGCGTTCATAGTCGACGTTCTTTTTGTGAAGAAATCTTTTGTTTAATGCGTCACGCACTTTGTCATAGGTGTCTGCTTCCGTGGCAGGAAGGTCTTTGATTATTTTGACTATCTCCCGCCCCACCAAGTTGCGCAGGGCAATCAACTTCTTTTTGTCCACGATCACTTCTGACCCTTCGATGTAATCTTCAAATTCTTCTAACCATTCTTGCCATTTGGGACCCATGGTTCCCCCAGTGGTCACTTTGAGAGGTTCGGGTGCTCGCAGGTGCGACCCACCTGGAGCCTTAGGCTTAACATCGGCCAGTGGCTGCGGATTGCCATCATCATCGGACATCTTTGCAGTGCTTGTGTGTGTCTTTGTCACACTCACTTGTTCTCACCAATGTTTGATTATTCTCTGGTGCCAGTGCTTGTCTCTTTGCCAATGCTTGTTTCTTTTCTGTTGCCAATGCTTGTTTCTTTTGCCAATGCTTGTTTCTTTTCTGTTGCCAATGCTTGTTTCTTTTGCCAATGCTTGTTTATTTCCTGTCGCCAATGCTTGTTTCTTTGCCAATGCTTGTTTATTTTCTGTCGCCAATGCTTGTTTCTTTGCCAATGCTTGTTTATTTCTGTGGCCAATGCTTGTTTCTTTGTACAGTGCCTGACTTCAAAATGGCCGCCGGTAGTTTGCACAGGGAAAGTGTCCCGAAAGTTGCCTGACTCAAAGATGGCCGCCGTGGTTATCTGCAGGCACTATTTTCTCTCTCTTCATTCGACCCTTTTTCTTCACCCAGGACTCACCGGCAGTCGTTTCCAGGAGCAGCACCCTCCAGATTCAGCTCCCTCCGGTCACCGCTACAGTCAGGTGAGGTTGGGGTGGGCTCCCGCCTTACTTTGCAGGGTCCTCGACGGTGACGTGCCAAGTCTCACGCATCCGGCGTGAGATTCTCCGACGTCGGAGCTCGCTCAGGCTCCAATTATTTCGCGCTCAGCAGCGCTCTGCAGCAGGCCTTCGTGGGGCGGTCCACCCCCGAATTCACTCTTCTCTGGCCACTGCAGTCGTCAGGCTGGGTTGGGGTAGGCTCCCAACTCACTTTCGGAGTTCCCGCTCTCCGGTGCCGATAGCGTGCCAAAGCTCACGCATCAGGCGGGGCTCGCACTTTCGGCGCGAAAACTTCTTCTTTCTCGAGCATTTCAGCGCTCGTGGTAGCGGCTCCCTCCTCGCTCCCACAGTCACAGGAGGGGCAGGGTCACCTACTGTTGGTATCTGCTTCGTCTGGCAGCATCACACAGCAGCGGACTTTCTTTTCGACGCTACAGGGGGACAGGGTGCTCATACACGATTCTGTGGGCTGCAGTCTTGCTCATCCCACCCTCGTCGCCAGTTGTAGCATCGTGCTACAAAGAACCACAGACACAGGTTCTTATATTTCAGGAGCTTTATTATCTGCAACCTGTCTCAACCCTGTCCTGTCTAACTGCCTCTCCCTCGTCGGTCTCCTCCTCTTCCTGTCCACCCCCTGAGCTCCACCCACAACCACTAGCCTGCTACCTTCACAACACAGGCGTCAAGACTACTCGCTCCCCAGAAAAACTGCATACAGAGCCGCAATAAAAACCTACAAAAATTAAATTAGAATTGCGCAAGCAACCTTTTTCGAAAGCCAGATCAATAAAGCTGCATCTAAACCCAAGATAATTTATAAAATTGCAAAAACCCTTCTCAAACTTCCAGAAAAGCCTCAAAACCCCGTTAACGCCCAACCCCACTGTAATGATTTAGCAGAATTTTTTTACGAAAAAATACAAACCATTTACACCTCCTTTCCCCACACTCAGACCCTCACGCCAGCCATTAAAAATCCGGAGCTAGAGTCTCACACCCCTGTGACCCTCACCAACTTTCCTCCTCTCGACTCCCCCTTGCAACAATCCATCATGCTCCAAGTAAAATCTGGCTATCCAAATGACTGAGCACCACCGCGCTCCCTGCTTACAGTTGCTGAACACATCCTTCCCATCATTCTGGAATTGCTCAATGCCTCTTTAGCCACCGAAATCATCCCGCCCTCATGGAAGCGGGCCATGGTCAGAGCCCTGAAAATAAACAACCTAGATCCGAACAACCCAGGGAACTATCGACCAATCGCCTTACTACCCTGGATTAGCAAGCTCATAGAGAAACATGTCAATAAGACCCTGATCGGTTTTCTAGAGACCCACCAGCTGTCTAACTCCTCCCAAACAGGATTTCGACCCATGCATGGGACTGAGACCGCCCTCATCACTGTGACAGATGAGGCAAGGAAGATCATGGATCAAGGAGGTACTGCAGCAATCATCCTGCTTGACCTAAGTGCCGCCTTCGACACTGTAAATCACAGCATATTATTGCAATGACTTACCAACTTAGGAGTGTCATCCAAAGCACTCACCTGGCTCTAATCCTTTCTATATGAGCGATCCTTTCAAGTCTTTGAGGGCAACATCACCTCCCCCAGCAAACCGTTCGGCTGTGGTGTACCGCAGGGCTCTTCCCTGAGCCCAACGCTCTTTAACCCCTTCGATGCTCATGACGGAACGGTTCCGTCATGAGCGTCGGTTGAGCTGTGCTCATGACGGAACCGTTCCGTCATGAGCCCGTTGGCTCATTAGAACCTTCAGCACAGCGCAGGAATCTGCGCCGCGCTGAAGGTGTTAATATTTACATGAGCCCCTTTGCTGAGATCGTCCGCCCTTTTGGGATAGAAATAGTCACCTATGTGGATGATACTCAGCTAGTAGTGGCCCTAAAACACCCCCACACCGGGCCCAACAAACTTAGGGATTGCTTAGAAGCAGTGACCACATGGATGACATCTTCATGTCTCAAACTAAACGGAGACAAAACCGAGCTGATACTCCTAGGCCACTCCCTCAATCCTACTTATTGACCCCCTCTGGCATGTGTGTCTTGGACCTCCCCCCCCCCACACCCAAGGACACAATCGAGAGCCTGGGCATCTGGCTGGACAAGTCTCTCAGTTTTAACTACCAAGCAGCCAAACTCTCAGCCACATGCTTTGGTTTACTCAGACTTATCCGAAAAATCATCCCCCTACTGCCCTTAAAAGCCAGAAAGATCATGATCCAGGGTCTTATCCTGTCCCGTTTGGACTTTGGAAATGCCCTATACCTAGGGGCCCCACAGGCCACCTTAAAAAGGCTCTAGGTCATCCAGAACTGTGCGACACGAACCCTCCTCCAGATCCCTCATCGCACTCCTGTGAAAGCTGAACTTCGAAAACTCCATTGGCTCCCCGTCAGGGATAGAATTGCATTCAAGGGCCTGTGCATTGCCTATCGAGCCTTCTGGAAAATGGGCACCACCATCAGTCTCTCT
This sequence comes from Lissotriton helveticus, assembly GCF_964261635.1. Classification (NCBI taxonomy): domain Eukaryota; kingdom Metazoa; phylum Chordata; class Amphibia; order Caudata; family Salamandridae; genus Lissotriton; species Lissotriton helveticus. The sequence goes on from NC_136068.1 coordinate 31,376,187, forward strand.
CTGATCACCCCCTACCGACCCAATAGACAGCTTAGATCGGCTTCCTCCCAGCTTGTCACAGTACCCAGAATTAAGAGAGCCAGATGTGGGTGCCGCTCCTTCTCTCACAACTCGGCCAAACTCTGGAACCACCTCCCTCTCCACCTACGCTCAGAGTACAATCTTCTGTCCTTCCGAAAAAAGCTAAAAACCCTGCTGTTCAACAATTTTGACTAGGTCCCCTCTGTCCTCCCAAAAGGCGTTTGTCCGCAGCGCTAGGACGCCTCAGGGTAGGTACCACGCTATACAAATGTTCTTTTCATTTCAATTCATTCATTCATTTCCTGTTCAAGCTTGTCCACTCTCGTAAATACAAATAGGTTGAAATGGGTGAACAACACTTACAACGCAACTTTTACATCGTAGAGCCTTTACAACGCAACCATTATAACGCAAACTATTACAACGCATTGCTCTGGGGGGCGCTCTAGGATAGGGAATAGGTTAATTTACTATCCAATAACCTTCCCTAGTGTCCACGGGGACTGGAGTTGGAATAGTAAATTAAACTATTCACTATCCAGCGCCCAAAAGCACTATGCGTTGTAATGGACTGCGTTGTAATACTTGCTTTATAAAGGCATGCGATGTAAATGCATGCGTTGTAGTGTCATACATCCGTTGAAATGACGTGCATGAGCACTCATTCTTTTCATGAAGTAATCCATGGTCAATCTGTTGTCTCACTTGCTCATATATTTGTTTCTGTTCAACATTTAGTTGTTCTTCCAAGTTTCCTAAGTCCATAATATATTCTTGAGCTTGATGCATTGCTGTTTCCACCTCATTCATGGCGATTGCTGCTTCATTTTCAACAATTGGTTGTCCTAGTGGATCTTGACTCAGTGCAGCAGAACTTTGACTGTCTTGAGAACTGTCTCTAGCAATTTCAGCTGCAATTGTAGCTTTTTGATCAATTTCATCGTTCAACATTTTAACATAATTTTCAAAAGCACTGCATTTTATGCTATCTTTACAAGCATTGAAGGAATCTTCATAGCTCTGGAAATCTCCAAGTAATTCCAGTTCTGAAAGCCATGGTTTAAATAGTTGTAAAAGGGCTAAATAGTAAAATTCCCTTTTATCAGCAGTGTCGCAACTCAACTTTCTGTGATTATTCAAATTTCCTTTTGTTTGTTTCACCAAACATCCTTCGGAACCAATGACTCGATATTTTCCATCATTGATTTTCTCCGTAGTATTCCGTTTAAAAGTGTAGTTTTGCAGCACTTCATAGAGACACATGTTCTCAAGATGATAACTTCTGTTTGGGTAATATGTGTCCAACATATTCCTTTTCAAAATATCTGTACTTTTTGGATCTTTTTCTGCTAAATATTCAATTTCTTGTACAGATTTCAGTACTCGATTTTGCATTGCTGCAAGACCTAGACTCACCCAACTGATTCTTCTAGATTTGGAGTATAGACTTGCAGATGATAACCGATCTGAGCATTCATATTCTCCGATCTCTCGATGTGAGAACATCTTCAAACTGAAACTGTATAATTTCTTTCTTAGAGTCTTCTCGGGAGAAACCTCTTCCCACATTTCTTTCAATTCCCTCTTTTCTGATTTTGTAATATAGGACGTTACATATCGAGCAACAGCAATGGAATTTTCCGCAACATACTGAATATCCATGTTAGCATTCCACATGGACAAAATAACTGGGATGTAGTCATTTATGTATTTTGACTCTTCATTTCTTCTTAAGTTAAGTTGTAGGTATTTTTTGGAGACTTTCTTGTAATAGTATGTCGCAAAGATGACATAAAACTGTTCACTCTTCCTGGATGTTACAGGACGTAGAAATGCTAAATGACATTTGGTGTAGAACTTGTCCTTAGATTTGTACTTTCGTCGACAGTATTTTCCACATCGGTGGCTTTGGAATCGTAAGACTTGTGCTCTTAAGTTGTCTTCTTCTGTGCTTTTGGGTACAGCACATGTTGCATATTGTTCAATAAAACTCAAAACAGTATCATCCGCATCTGTTCCAAATTTGGGGGTGTCCTTAATCCATAACAGCATATGTATATCAGGAGCACCTCTTGCTTGATACTCCTTTCTCCAAAAGAAATCCACAACTTCTCCAAGAGGAAGATTTGTTTTATTGCAGATAAAGGACATCATAGCTTCAAATCTATGATTAAAATACCTGCACACATTAACAGGATCCAAAGAACACCATTCTCCAGGTGTCTTGTATTCAATATTTTTTATATTAGAATTTGCCTCTCGACGAAACTCTAGCAAATCATCCCAAGCGGACTCAGCACAGCTTAAGGTAAGGAACCATGTAGGAGTTCCTAAGTTCCCTAGCATACATTTCAGTTCTCCATGATGACGGTACCAATATTCATTAGTCCCACGCTGACATTACATCAAATTAATTAGCTGAGATTCTAGATGATCATCTCTCTGGTGCACTTTATCTATAAAATCTTTTGCAGATACATTTTGCAGATGTATTCCAGTTTTTAAAATGTGATTGACTGCATATTAAAGTCCAGACAAGTCACTTTCAAACAAAAGATGAAATATATAAGGGATACATTGATGAAATCTTGGATCTTTTGCATATAATCTTGTTGTCCGATATTCAGATGCAGGAATCTGCACAGTACGTTCATCATATCGTCCTCCATTTTCAGTTGGAAACAACTGCGGAAAACAACGAGCTTCCAAGCTCTCTTCCCGTACACTCATAGGACTTCCCTTTGCTTTTTTTCATTTCGAACAACTCAATAGTGTTCCCCATCAATTCTTTTGAATGAAGTGGATGCACACTGTAATGTTCATAGATTTCTTCACATCTTAACATGTCCGCTTTTTCAATTTGTCCACTTGACGTTTCAGTATCTTCTGTTAAAAGTATTTCCTCTTCTCCTATATAAACATTCTTATAGTATGTATTTTTTTTTATCAAATACAATGTTGCCTTTTGCACTTTCCTAACATCCACTAACTTCTGCCAGATTTTCTTATTCTTAGTCGGCACACCATTAACAAAAATAACTAGTGGTTCACTTTCTACACTCTCTACACCAATAGTTTCAATGTTTTTCTTCAAATCTAACGGTAAATACACAACTCTTCCTTTTAATCCTCTTTGTAAATCAGAAGGAGACAATTTACCTGTTTTAGTCTCCATACAAACAATAGCCCTGAAACGGGTGGACATATTGAATGAGAATAGACTCATGGGTGTTTAAATCTATAAATTCTAGAGGAATAGCAACTAACTCTAAATTATTATGCACAGCTCTAGCGGGCAATTCTCTACAAACAAATAAGTTGCACATTCCTTCCACTTATCATTATTTTCTTTTTCACTTTTTAAATACAGATCAACACTCTTAGTCTGATTTTTAGAGTGAGTTCAGAGACAACAAATACAAAATTTGGCCTTTTACCTGAAATCACCTTAAACTTTGTAATTTCATTTTCAAAATGGGTTGTATAACTATGTTCAACATTCTCTACAACATTTTCTTCTATTAATGTCTAAGTTTCTTCATTCTCTTCTTCAGGACCAAAGTAGCAAAACTCAATATCATTACAAACCTTTTTCACATCTGATACTGACCCACGCAAAAGAGCATTGTTCAACTCATTTAACTTTAGTGCTGGACTTTTTCAATAATACAATCTTCTCACTAACTTCTGCATTTGAGTATGATGTACTGCCAACATCCTGAAATGGTGAAAAACACCTTGACCTACTTTCCTAGAAAGACAAGCCAGAGAATGACCTTGCAAACCAGTATGTTTTCTCACTCTGCAAGGGTCTAGTCCTTGCAACATCTTAATCTTTTGTTTAACACTTTTTTTTACAATATGCTTGTAAGAAATTACTTAATTTATCAATAGATTCTTGTCGTACACTACAAACACTACTACAATACCAAGTGTACACTGGGCCTTTAGGACATCTGCCTATAACTTCATCAGCTATCACTTCTTCTGCATTTCTAGGAACCATTTGCTGTTTATCAATTGGACAACCATTTCTAACCTCATAAACTCGACCACTGGTGTCAACTTCATGCAACAAATCATTGGTCTGTAAATAACTCTATTCATTAAAAAAAGGCTCAGAACTTGAACTGTGTTTCCATTATCCCAAGAAAATATCACAAAAATTACTTTTGTTAATTACTCTTTTCCTCTTACTTTTGGCCTTCATTAAATGCATTGGTTTATCTAGTGATCGAATTCTGTTTAATACTAAAATATATAGCTTCCTCTTTACTTCAAAAGCCTTTTCAACAATGGATTCGATATTCTTCTTCTTTTTATAAAATACTGTTCTCTTTCTATATTTCTTTATATCTTTCATCAAATTATGGACAACTCTGTTATAAAATATTTTTTTGCATATTTCTTTATATTGATTTTCTCTTCTTTTACTATAAGTTGTATCCTTTCTATGTACATTGTCTTTTTTCCTTTCATATTCTTTGCACTTTTTTTGTGCTTGGAACATTTTGACTGCTTTGCACATTTCCATTTTATTTCTGAATCTAGTAATATTTTTTATGAAGTCCTTTGTGGTCTTACCAGACGTTTTTCTCTTTTTAGCCACATTATGTTGATCTTCCAATACTTCTGGTTGAGTTTTTTCAAGTAACTATCCTTCTTCTGACCTTTTTTCCTTCTTTCTTTCTCCGGCATGATAACTTTTTTTTAATGATGATAAACAGGACCTGTAAAAATAACTTTAAAACCATACTTTTTTATTACTATACAAACACATTCCATATAAATTCTAACTAAGAAGTTGTAGGCCTGAAGCACAACTGTGAAGGTGGTAAGAGAAGTACATACATAGTACATAGCACTTTGAAGCACTCCATAACACTAAAACCTGAAGCACTGTATGAGTACATGCATATTAACTAAATGATCACAATACTAGTGTTTTAGTGTTTAGGGTAGAACAGTACTGTTTATGTAGTGTAGGGGGTCGTACTAGTAGTAGATTTAGAGTTTAGGATAGTGCACTGGTGTTTGTGTAGTGTAGAGGGTTGTGCTGTGCTAGTGTTTTACGATACTGCAGTAGTGTTTAATTAGTGTAGGAGGTCATGCGGGGATAGATTTAAGGTTTAGAGTAGTGCAATGTTGAATGGGTACAGTAGGGGGTCATGCTGGGGTAGATTTAGAGTTCAGGATACTGCAGTGGTGTTTGTGTGGTATAGGAGGTTGGCTGGAATAGATTTAAGGTTTAGAGTACTGTAATGGTGTTTGGGTAGTGTATGGGTGGTGCTGGAGTAGTGTTTTAAGGTTTAGGGTAGTACAGTGGTGAATTGGTAGTGTAGGGGGTCGTGCTGAGGGTAGATGTAGAGTGTAGGGTTGTGCAGTGGTATTTATGTAGTGTAGTGGATCATGCTGAATTACTCTTTTAGGGTACTACAGTGGGGCTTTGGGTAGTATAAGGGATCATGCTGGGGTAAGTTTAAGATTTAGGGTAGTATAGAGGATTGTCCTGGGGTAGTGTTTCATGGTTTAGGATAGTGCAGTGGTGTTTGTGTAGTGTAGGGGTCGTGCTGTAATAGTGTTTTAGGGTAGTGCAGTAGTGTTTGAGTAGTGTAGGGTATCATACTGGGGTACATTTAAGGTTTTGGGTACTGCAATGGTGTTTGGGTAGTGTAGTGGGTCGTGCTGGGTACTGTTTTAGTGTTTAGGTTAGTACATTAGTGTTTATATAGTGTAGGGAGTCATACTAGGAGTAGATTTAGAGTTTAGGATAGTGCACTGGTGTTTGTATAGTGTAGAGGGTCATGCTGTGACAGTGTTTTAGGGTAGTGCAGTAGCGTTTGAGTAGTGTAGGGTGTCATGCTGGGGACGATTTCAGGTTTAGGGTAGTGCAATAGTGTTTGGGTAGTATAGTGATTGAGATGGGGTAGTGTTTTACGGTTTAGGGTAGTGCAGTTGTGAATGGGTAGTGTAGGGGATTTTGCTGGGAGTACATTTAGACTTTAGGATACTGCAGTGAAGTTGGTGTAGTGTAGGAAGTCGTACTGGAGTAGATTTAAGGTTTACAGTATTGCAATGGTGTTTGGGTAGTGTAGGAAGTCATGCTGAGGTAGTGTTTTAGGGTTTAGGGTAGTACAGTGATGAATGGGTAGTGTAGTGAGTCAGCTGGCTGTAGATTTAAGGTTTAGGGTAGTGCAGTGGTGTTTATGTAGTGTAGGGAATCGTGCTAAAGTACTCTTTTAGGGTAGTACAATGGTGATTGGGTAGTGTAAGGAGTCGTACTGGGGTAGTATTTTACAGTTTAGGGTATTGCAGTGGTGTTTGTGTAGTCGTGCTCTGATAGTGTTTTAGGGTACTTCAGTAGTGTTTGAGTAGTGTAGGGTGCCAGCAGGGGTAGATTTAAGGTTTAGGGTAGTGCAATGGTGTTTCAGTAGTGTAGAAGGTTGTGCTCTGATACTTCTTTTAGGGTTTAGAGTAGCGCAATGGTGTTTATGTAGTGTAGGTGGTCGTACTGGGGGTAGATTTAGAGTTTAAGATAGTCCACTGGTGATTGTGTAGTGTAGGGGTTCGTACTGAGGTACTCTTTTAGGGTAGTGCAGTGGTGTTTGGGTACTGCAAAGGGTCGTGCTAGGGTAGGTTTAGGGTTTAGGGTACTGCAATAGTGTTTGGGTAGTGTAGGGATCGAGCTGGGGTAGAGTTTTAAGGTTTGAGGTAGTACAGAAGTGAATGGGTAATGTAGGGGGTTGTGCTCAGATTAGATTTAGACTATAGGATAGTGCAGTGAAGTTGGTGAAGTGTAGGAAGTTGTACTGGAGTAGAATTTGCTGACCAGTTTTTGAGGCCTTTGGTTCAAAAAACCCCCACATATCTTAAGGATACGAGAGATCTTTGGAATTTACTCAATTCCTTTGAATACTCTGAAGATTCCATGCTTCTGGTGGGGTTAGACGTAGAAAGCCTCTACACGAGCCTACCGCAACAAAAAACATTAAACATTCTAGAGAGTATCCTTTTCAGTATTGATTGGCCCCACAAAACCCCTAGACACTTTGTGTTGGAATGTTGCAGATTGGCCTTGATGGAGAATTTCTTCATGTACAAAGACACCCTCTTTCTCCAACGCCATGGGACTTCAATGGGCAGTACATTTGCCCCCAGCGTGGCTGGTTTGTATGTGAGCAATTTTGAGAAAAGGTTCATCCAAAATGAAATCAACCCTTTCCTTGACAATATTGTCTTTTGGAAAAGATATATAGACAATATCATATTGATTTGGAAAGGAGATGAACAGACCCTTAATTACTTTCATCGGTGGCTAAATGACCAAGACGACTGCCTGAAATTCACGTACACTGCCAACAGAGGGACACTAGATTTTCTAGACATAACCATCTTTGCTAAGAACAACTCCCTACATACCAAAACCTTCTTCAAACCAACAGCCAAAAACAGCTTACTATCCTTCAAGAGCTTCCACCCTCGGCCTTTAAGGGAGAACCTCCCTTATAGTCAATTTCTCCGTCTTAGGAGAAATTGTAGTACCACAAGTGACTACAAGGACCAAGCAAATGACCTTTGTGATAAACTCTCAGCTCAAGAATATCCCAAGAAAATAATCCTCTCTTGCAAAAAACGTGCGCAAAATCAGCCTAGAGATGCACTGTTGGAAACACACCCTAAGATACGGGATAATAGGACAACATGTGTCACCACCTATAGTCCAGTCACAAATAAGGTTAAGAAGATAATCAACAAGAACTGGAAAATAATCACATCGAACAACCTTGACTGGCCAAAACCCCGTTTTGCTAACAAAAGAAGCAGGAACCTCAAAGATCTGCTAGTACATACCAGACCTCCACCAAAAAAGAAAAAAGAACAACAGGGTTTATGGAACACTACCCCGATAACAGGACATTATCCCTGCGGTACTTGTTTAGCTTGTGAAACTACCAAACCCACCAAAGAACTACAACTACTCCCTGACCTGACTTGGAAACTAAAGAGACACACCAATTGCAATACTAGTCATGCAATATACATGATAACATGTCCATGTCAGATGAAGTACATTGGCATGACTTGCCGCAAGGCCAAACAACGGATGTATGAACACCGCAGCAATGTTAACTGCAAACGAACAACAACAAAAATGTCAACGCATTTCAAAGAATTGGGACATACGGTTAAAGATCTACAGTGGGTCATTTTAGAGACCCTAGAAACTGTAGATAGAAATGCCTCAAAAATTCTGTTCGAAAAAGAACAACGTTGGGTGAATAGACTTAAAACGGACACCCTGGGCCTCAATGATTCTATCCCTTGGCTTGCCCTTAATAAATAACTGAACCCAATAAGATCATTTTTAACTTGGCTACTCTCCTTCCTTAACTCCCCGGTTTAATAACCATTTCCTGGTAATACAGACTACTTATCAACAATTTATCAATACGCTGACTTTAAAGAGACAAACTACAAGCGTTATCGAAGGTCTAACTAACCCCTCGACATTACCTGAGTTTGTATAACAAACATACCCGTTTTTCCACCAAAAAAACTGCAGTGTTTATAAAATCAGTAAGAATCACAAAAATGTTCTTAAAGCTTTAATAGTTCTAGTAACACCCGACATGTAAAAGATTTCTTCTATCTCCATACTACATTGCTTAAAAACATCCGCCTCAACAGCCGCCACCATTTCCGGGTGGACGGAGGCAGAGACAGCACATGCTGCAGACGAGGACGCGAAGGCGAAAGGTAGAAGACGAAGGCTTCGCTCAACTGGCAGACGGAAAGCGCAAGTAAAACCTGTCCACACTAACGAATATTGTACTTCCTCTAGCGCTACCGTCTTCTTCAGAAAACCTCCCTCCCCTGATGAAGCAACTAGCTACTAATAAGGAGGTAGGCATAATCCCTAAGACTGGATAGAGACCCACGCCCACCCCGATAACAGTCACGGTTTCAAGACCACTGCTTCCAAATAGTATTCGGAGGGAAGTAAAAAGGATCCCCGCCCTCCCAAAATACTCTTAAATACTCCAAAATTTTTAATAAACGCGAAAAATGGGAGTTGAGTATATTTAGTGGAAGTGACGAGAAAACTACAATCAGCACCTAAATCCTTCACAACATCACATTAGGAGCACTTAGTGCCTATAGATAAGCATGTCATATCACCATGCGAGAGAGATGTGAAGACACCAATGGCCAGTAACAGTTAAGAGCACTATACAACAGTATAGCACAATCACCTCACGCTGTTAAGGCATGAGAATGGATGAGTTGACGCCTGAAATCAGAGTGATTCTGCGCTAAGTATTGCCATTGGTGAATTCAGGGTTCTTCAGCGCTGGGATACCTCCGGGTGACTATCGCGCTTTACAAAAATAAATAATAATAATAATAATAATAATAATTTTACAGTTTCTTTATTCGAAATCAAGTGATTTTGATTTGTACATATTTGTACTTTTTTCCCTTTCCCCCTATCTCCCTTTTGGTTTGTTGTTGTGTGTTTTCTATTTACAGGTACAATGAGACCTCTCATCACTTGAAGAATCAGGTTATAAATGTACCTATTCTTTCACTTATTTCACCACTTTCACCCCCTGGTCCTGAAGAAAGCTGCCTGACAATTTGTCAACTAGAGCTGAAACATGTCGACCATTTTACTAGACCTTTAAGTGTGCTAGAATTCATAACAGATTCCACAGCAGCACGAACTCCCCACTTTTAATAATAGCCCGAATCCAGATTTAATAAAATTCCCAAGCACTGGCTATCCGGACTATATTTTAAAATCACTCACCACTATCCTGATCACTTCATTTCCACAATCACTACTGCCTTAAAACTTAAGGTATAACCTCCTGGTGGAGGGTGCACACAAATGAATTGACCCAGTGATTACGCACGCACGTGTGATATAAGCGGGGACACCTCATATACCGCTAACGAAAGCAAACAAGAGCAAAAAACACACGTGTATGAGGGTCATTTTATTGGGAGACACCCAGTTACCAACCTGCAGACCTGAGTTTTTCACAGGACAAGTGATCCTTTCCCCATTTGATGAAATGCAAGTAGATTTAAGGTTTACAGTACTGCAATGGTGTTTGGGTAGGTAGTGTAGGGAGTCATGATGAGGTAGTGTTTTAGGGTTTAGGGTAGTGCAGTGGTGAATGGGTAGTGTAGGTAGTCGTGCTGGGGGTAGATTCATGGTAGTGCAATGGTGTTTATGAAGTGTAGGGGATTGTGTTGAAGTACTCTTTTAGGGTAGTACAGTAGTGTTTGGGTAGTGTAAGGGGTTGTGCTAGGGTAAGTTTAAGGTTTAGGGTAGTGCAATGGTATTTGGGTAGTGTAGGGGTTTGTGCTGGGGTAGTACTTGAGAGTTTAGGGCAGTGCAGTGGTGTTTGTGTAGTGTGGTGGATCGTACACTGATAGTGTTTTAGGATAGTGCAGTAGTGTTTGAGTAGTGTAGGGTGCATGGATAGTGACTGGGGAAATATAGGCCTGAAACACAAATGTAAAGGTGGTGGTATATTTTTTATAGCCCCGGGCAGTGACGGGCCCTCGAGTGCTCCAGGAGGGGGGCCACACAGTCCCCCTCCCACAATACATAAAGCCCCAGGGGGTATTGGTCTCCGCGGCTTTGGGGACCTTGGACCCCTTCCCCCACAATTGTTTTTTAGCCCCGAGGGATGCGATCCCTGGGGTTGAGTACTGCATTGCAGTGGAGAAGTGTGGCTCAGTGGTTAGAGGCGGCAGACCCGGAATCTGAGATCGACCATGGACCAGGGTTCGATTCCCCGCCTCGGTGGGTCTCGGGCTCATAAATTCCACAGTCTCGACAATTCTCGCTCCGGTGCCTACTCGACTCACGGGGTCACACTCTGCAACTCTGGGCAATAGCTTGCTTAATCTCCACAACGGCCCCTCGCGGCGGGATGCCTGGCTTTCACCTTGTGGATACCCTGCCGGGGTTTCTCACAGGGGAATACCAGGACGGGTTCCCTAAGCAAGCGCGGAGATGCCCCAGGGTAAGTCCTGCGCTATATAAGTTTCATACATTTACACATTTACATTTTAGTGTAGAAACTTAACTCATTTTGCAAATACATAAAAAAGTGACTGGTTTTAAATTCTACCAAAACATGAAAACAGCATAGTTATCTGTCAACAGACACATGAAATACACAAATGCTTATCTCAGAATGGTTTCTAAATGCACACACACTCACAATAACATTCTACAGAAAAATAAGTACTCCCTGCACTTTACCAGGAGAAACACATTAGTCTGAATAAAATCAAAATGCACCACATACATCCCCTCACAAATTAATAACTCACCTTTCAAATTGTTTTGTACAATAATAAGTGTCAGTCACACACTAGATTTTATTATACAGAATATCTCTTCTGTACACCTCTCACCAGAACCAAAGAATGGCAATGTTTCCCTCCCATTTTGAACACATATACACCTGAACATCAAATCACATTGCTTCCCACGTTAATTCAAAAGCAAACACACATTGCTATTGGTTACACATTTGAACCCTTTCCAATTGACATACATTTTAACACTACCCCCACTCTGCCTTCTGCCTGTTACCATAGAAACAGTTCATGGTACACTTAACTGAGCACACAGGTCAAAAGTTCATCACACAATGTTGCTAATCAAAACAGCAAGTGTGCTTGACTTTTCAACATATAAGCTTAGCCTATGTAATTTTCCTTTCAATCAGATTTTGTTAACCAATAAGAATCATGCTTTTAAAAAACAGAAACATGCACCCTACTTCTCAGTGTAGAAAGTTGTCAAACAACCAATGATTTCTTTTCTTTTCTCAAAACTGCATCTTATCCACCATTTTAGAAAAATGTTAGTTTTCAAACTGTCATTTCATTTACAGAGACCATCTGAGTGAATCCAGACCTCCCTTCAAAATGCTTAGAGCGTGAATTGTGGGACACAGCTATATTTTCTGGAGCCAAATGCACACAGAAAACAAAGGAATTCACAAAGACCTAAGTTTACCAAATGTAGACAATAAATGGAATGGACTGAGAGGATTAAAGTGGCACCAATTGATGCCATTGGTGAAATCCTTTTTGCATCTCCAACACCCTGACCTCATAATTGTGCATTTTGGTGGCAATGACCTAGGCACTTTGACTGGGGTAGGTCTGGAAATGACACCTTTGGAAAATTTATGTCACTTTTCCCCAAAACTGGATTTGTCTATTCTAACATGTGCCAAAGGGAGAAATGGACCTGGTCCGATCAATTTTGTCCACAGATTGAGAAAGCTAGGAAACATGTGAATAAATCTGTCTCTGCTTTTCTCCGAGACTATAGAATGGGGTGCATTTACCACAACAATCTCTGTTTCAATATGGATGGCATCTATAGGAAAGATGGTGTACATTTTACAGATGAGGGAAACAGAGTCTTCCTCATAAACTTTAGACACTGCATAGGTACTTACTTATATGTACCAACATCTCTCAATAAA